>NC_065448.1:10100000-10725000 GCF_917563875.1 Diabrotica virgifera virgifera
ATTAAGAGCAACATAGAGGGGCATCGAACGAGCTATGTAATATGTTGGGAGTTTCTCTGAGCAAACATACAACATGAGGACATGCAAATTAAATGGAGCTGAGAACTCATGGAGACGGCTTTATCCTGGAGTGGATACAAACAGACTGAAGAAAAAGAAGAAAAGGAACTGTAGATGAATTTCCGCAATAAATGGTTTATTGTCCAATACCTTCCAGTAAGCCTGGATTTGCAGGTTACCTAATCTGTTGTCGAAAGAAGTCTTTGAGTTTTTTGTTGCTTCATACAAAAGTCGCTACTAGCGTTCACAGACCCGTTATGTTACTGTAACAGTCATGTAGATGAACAGCATTTTATTTCAATATTGAGTTACTGCAAGTTTTTCTGACGAGAGATGAAACCTCGGAACAATTGTATTAGAATGGTGGAGCTTTAATTAAAAGGAAATGCAATCGCTTACTTTCATTTGAATGTATAGAAGTGGTGTTTTAAATGGTTTAAAATGTTAAAAAAAAATGAAGCCATAACATTACAAATGAGGATGTATAAAGAACAGCTGATGATACACTGCAGAGCACTAGCAGAAAAACAAGGATACAGAGAGATGGAACTAAATCAATATACCGACAAACATCAGAAGATTGGTAACTATCGTTGTAGATGTACATCCCCCTATAGTTGGGTTTACAAATATATAACAAATAAACACATAAATAACTATGTTTATATTTTTTCTTTAAGCTTTACACCAAATATACCTTTTATCAATGCAGCCAAATACTGATTTATGTGTTAGTTATAAAAATAAGCAAATAATTTATTAAAAATGTTATCTTTCGCAAACGTATTGGACTAATACCTTGAGCACCTGGAGGAATCAAGCGGCACACAGGCGCAGGACACAACCATAAAAACAGAAAACAAACAACACAAAACAGATTAGTCACAGTTGGTTGGGTTTATTACGAAGAGTTTTAAGGTTAATACACATTTAACAGTTACACAAATGGGTTAATCTAGTGCTGCGGCAGCAACAGGGCTAGTGATATGTACATAGTATTCCCGTTTCAGAGAAGATTCAAACTAACAGATAAAAGATAAAAGATACCAAAAATTTTCGTAAAGTAATTCTACACAACTTTTTTAAATAAAATTTTTTAATTGACGTAAAGGAACATATGTAGTACCTACTTGAGCACATATGTATAGTACCTGTTCATTTATTATCATTGGTTCGTCTGATATTGCTGGACCAAGGTTTTTTTATCTTGAAAGAGGCCTTTTTTATATTATTTCCATGTTCGTATATTTTTGTTTCGTTGGCTGTTGCTATTCGCACGTTACCGTTAATTAGTATTTTTTTCGGTGATTTCTCTAATATCTCATAAATGCAAAACGAGTTGTCTAATTCTTGAAGATTTTCTATTTCACAGCATTTCTCATTCAACCAATTTTCATTTGCTTATTTTATTTTCGTTGTTATTTATCTCATGATCTTCTGCACTGTTTCCAATCACCATATTTGGATATCCATAGGATATTGTGTCAAAACTAAAAATCGAAATATCTAAACCAAGCCAAGATATTACGAGTTAAGTATATAACATTTCACTACAAAATCAAAAATTTTGTTTTTTATGTTTGTTTGCGTATTTCTCTACCCTAATCAAAAAGTTTTATTTAAAAAAGTTGCGCATGTTTTTATTACGAATTTTTTATGCCAAATTTGATTAGTTTGTATTTTTGGAGGTTCGCAAGCTACAACAATTAAAAATGTATTAAATATCTGCAAGATTTTTTTTAGATGATAGCTATAATAAACTTACTCAACTTTTCTTCTTACTACTTTTTCCATAATTTCATAAATTAACCCTTTTTTATCTTGCGTAAAAATTCAAAGTAAAATTTGAGCATGTTTTCCCTATAGGAACCTTCAGCACCATTAAACACTTCAAATCATTACGACACATTGATGTTGGTGATAATAATAATAATAAACGTAACACCAAAACCTCCTTTGTGGCGTTTAGTTTCTAAGATTTACGAGTAATTTCTAAATTAATCTCTTAGCCTTAGACAGGTAAGGGCGATGGCGATACGATGGGCCCTGGTGCTACCGCAGGAAGGATAACAATTACCAATGAATAGAAGGGTCCAATAATGGCTTATTACGAATTTGTCAGGATTAACTTTACAGCAACACGAATTTAGGACGATGAAACGGGAAGACATCAAAGTAGACAGAGGCAGCGAATTGTCTATAAATAGGCCAGTTAATTAACAATAGGTGTTTCTCGTCACATTGTCAAAACGATCCTATAATGTAATGTTATAATACTGTTATAATAATACTAAAACTAATAATTACCAAAAATTTTAAAATTAGTAATATAAATTAAAATCCATAAGGAAAAATTTTCCATTAATTACAAAAATTGAAGAAAAAGATCTTCTGTGTAAAAGTTATATTAGTTTGAAAACCCCAATAAAGGGCTACATTAAAATACAGAACGTTTTCGCTCTAAAGAGAGCTTCATCAGTATTCTAAGCAAGCTCTACATGCTAAGCCACCAAAAATACATGGATTAAAAACCCTTAAAATGCCGACCAATGGTCTCACATTGGCATATTATTTATTAAACCCTGGCGATGGGTGAAATTTAAAGAGTATACCTGAAGGCACCATATGACTATACCACAAGCATATGGGTGGTTGAGTTGATTTCTCTGCCTTTACAAAGAGAAAGGTGAAAGCCAACTAATATATATTAGAGTTGGCTTTCACCTTTCTTCATGAGAGTATCAAAATCTTCAACGATACACAAAAACTCATCAAGCATCTGATTCATAAAAAAAAAAGATTTGCCAGTTTCGAAAGGAGTGTGAAAAGTTTTTGAATATCGCGGCTTGCAAATGCAACATGACTGGAACTATATGTGTGTACTTGTGATAAAATCAAGAAAGTACCACAAAATGAGCGAATTTTTCTTCAAGATCAACGATCTTGTCGAAAAATGGCAATTGGACCAGTGGATATTGCAGCATCTGCAGCAATAAAGAAGAAAATGGAAAGAACCATGAAGGCAAAGGTAAGTTCTCAAAAATATAATACTGACGAAATTGTTCTTAAAGCATAAATAGCAGCTTATCAAATTCTTCTGATGCAGATGATCATGAAGAATAATTCATTGCTCCTTTGTCAACAGTTACACTCCAACCATCTACGTCACAATTGCGGATTTGCTTGCCAAGTTTAGCTTCGGCGTGCGACAGAACCGGGGTCTCCGATCGTTCGGCTGCAATTATAACATCAGCGGTCTTAAAAGATATGGGAGCTATAACTCTGACTGATACATTGAAAGTAACTGATAGGATGAAAATAATGCGACAGCGTGTATCTCATAGTCGTTATCTCCAGGAGCAGAAGGAATGACTGTCAATCAGAAGTATATTTTTTGATTGGCGTGAAGACAACAAAAAACTGATGGCTTTATTCGTTCAAGGTTGCAGTCTAGAAATATTATGCCGTTTTTTAACACAAAATCAGACTACCAATCATAAAATGTATATTGTATCATAAAACAATTATTTAGATTCAAAGAACTGGCAAAAAAAATAAATTTTAAAAAATTTTAATTTTTTTTTGTTATTCCCAAAAATTTAAATTTAATATGGAACCTGAAGATAGGGATAATCCAATACAAAAAAGATTTCTTACAGTTTTATTATACATCAAAACAAAACTTTTTCGCACTAGCCCCATAAAAAATAATGACTTCGAATTTTTCGTTCCACCCTACTGGCTGACGATGAATATATGTTAAAATTCGTTGGACAATAGAACTTAACAACTAACAGAGAAATATTGAGAAGTTTCAACAAAAACTAAATATTCCTACAGACTGATCAATAAAAGGAAATATCTTAGTGAGAAATGTATTGGGGGGACATAAATATGATTTACCGCAGATGTTTCTCAAGCAAACAATGGGAGAAGAAGGTTGTGTATGCAGTTTCTTCTCAACTGAGAAAGAGATTGTACCTAAATACAAAACAAAAATATTTCATATGACAGAAAATCATGAAGTTAACAAAATAATAAAAAGTATTAAAACAAAATATTACATCAAGATCAAACAAGACAAAAAACTCTGTAACAATGAAATGCAGCTAATAGACACGCTTTATGTATCAAACTTGACAAGACGATATTTTGTAAATAAAAATTACTCCATCAAGGACTCACTCTTCCTAAATTTTATTTCTGGAACATGGAAAATGCATCGTCGGTAACATGTCTCTCTTGCTTTTCAATTAAATTGACCGATCTCCTACAAACGCCTTAAGAATTCCAGAGAGAAAGCGTCGAATGCAAATCGAATAAGTGAGCCTTTGATGAAGGAAGTAGGTTACTTCATGTATGCTTTCAGAATTGTAGTAAATGGATCTCTTTAAATGCACATCAAACACTACTCCTTCAACTGCTAATTTAGGTAGACGTCATTCCAGTAGATGTTTGCGTTTGCTATATTAGGAGATGCAGGCAAATAAGTCGATGTGGAAAGTGCCTTTAAGATAATTTCAGATATTTTGTTACTGAAAGTTCGAATTTTTCTACTTCATACATAAATTATGCTAAAATACGCTTTTAAGGGTTTTGACAAAGTGAATAAAACTTAACAACTTAAGTTTCGCCGATGATACCTATATTCATAGTAGTTGAGGAACTAGGAAATTGTATTTTAACAGTTGAGTGTAAGGTTAGAGTGCAGTACGGAGTATCAAGGATTTTCCATACACAAACAGGATTCCTTAGGAATACCTTAAGAAATGGAGACTACAACCAAGTACTACAAAACAAGTATCAGCTTTTCATCTCAACAACAAGCTGGCAAAAAGAGAATTGCGAGTGTATTTTAAAAACAAGCTGTTGAAACACAATAAATACCCGAAATACCTTGGGGTTACTCTAGACAGAACGCTCACATTCAGAGAACACCTGACGAAAACAGCAGCAAAATTGAAAACACACAACAATATAATACAGAAACTCTGCGCGGCACTACGTGGGTGTCCACAGCATCAACTTTAAGATCCTCTGCTCTTGGCCTGATATACCTGGTGGCAGAATACTGTGCACCAGTGTGGCTAAATAGCAAGCACACCCTCCTGGTCGACACCCAACTAAACCGTTCTATGCGTATGATAACAGGCACAATTAAGCCAACTCCTACAATGTGGCTACCTACCCTTAGTAATATAATAGCATCACCCAACCTACGCCGCGAACATGCATTGGTTAAAGAATATAACAAAATAATGGACAGTCACCAGCTTGTAGTCCAGAACGACATCCCCGATATTATTAGAAACCGTCTCCGATCCAGGTTACCCCCTCTACAATCAACTCAAGCGCTGCAGCAATCGAACTTTGATATAAATACCCGATGGAGAGAAGATTGGGAAAGTAAGACAGATCCGCATTAACATAGTCTACCGGACATCATAGGAAAACCTAGCGAATTTGAACGTCCCCGTAAGATTTGGGCAGTCCTTAATCGAATTAGAACAAACTGTGGAAGATGCGCCGACTCCCTCTACAGATGGGGTAAACTTCCCTTGCCTTCTTGTGACTGCGGCGCTGCAAGACAGACGATCAGACACATTGTTCAAGACTGCCCACGCAGGGCATACACAGGCGACCCTATAGACTTTGTAATGGCAACCGAAAGGTCAACTGAATATATAAAAAAACTGGACATCTGTTTGTGATGCATTGTATAATGCATAAATCTAAATATATTCTGTGATGTACTTAAGCCATACGCTAAATAAATAAAAATAAATAAATATCACATCAATAAGAAAAGCGGACCTGGTCAAATGGAGCTACATGTAAATAGAGTGAATAGAGGAGCCAGGCCCAGAGCACGACTTAAGGTCCAAGTAGAGGACGACTTACGAGTGTCAAGAGTACGAAATTCGAAAAGCAAGATGAAGGATAGGAAGCAATAGATGCTAGAATAGGCTAAAACCCACCATGGGTTGTACAAGGAATGATGGATGTCTTTAAATACACATCAAACACTACTCCTTTAACTGCTAATTTAAGTAGACGTCATTCTAGTAAATGTTTGCGTTTTCTATATTAGGAGATGCAGGCAAATAAGTAGGTGTGGAAAGTGCCTTTAAAATAATTTCAGATATTTTGTTACTTTAAGTTCGACTTCCTATGTTCGAAAAAAAAAATATATAAAAAAAAGATTAAAAAAAATAATAACAAAAAGGATTAAAAAAATAAAAAAATATATAGAAAAAAAATTAAAATAATTCAAAAAAAAATATTCAAAAAAAAGATTTAAAAAAATCACTAAGAGGTTCTAAATCTCCGAGAGGTTGAATCGGGTTTAGTTCCTATCGTAATGAAAAAAAAAAAACAAAAAGAAAAAAAAATAATTAGCATAGTTGTATTTATTAACATATTAAGGAGACATTGTTATTTGTAAGCTTTATTTTTTATTATTCTTTATTTTTAAGTGTATACTGGACAATTTTATATGAACGAATAATAATTTAATAATTTAATAATAAAGGTTCTAAACTAAGGCCAGAGTCAAAACAAAAAAAAGTTCTACTTGATACATAAAACATATTCTGATTTCTCTTTCAAGCTATTGACTAGCATTATTTAGCTTCGATTTATCAGATGGAGCTCTAGAGCACTGTCAGATCCTCAGCTCATTTGCTACGTAAACAAAATATAAATTAATATAATAGTAAAATACTATAAAAATCAATAATAAAAATTAAAATAAAAGAGAACAATAATACGTAAGTGATTTTTTTAACATTACATTGTAGAACCATGTTCATGTTCATACTACTATCTATGTTCAATAATTGAAAATGGTACAAACCCTCTGCGCCGCCTCTGTCTTGGGATACAAACAATACACAACAAAGGGAGGAAAAGAGAGACGATTATACAAATGGGATCGGTAGTGGTAATTTGTTTATATGAACTTATTGCTGTCAATTATCATTTAGTATTTACATTTTTGTTGATATAGGATATAACTTATGAATACTTTATAAGCTCAATCGATTACTTTTGTTTCCGTATTGTGTTGATCAATTGCGTTTATAATATTATGAGTCTTTAACACACGTTTATAGTAACATTTATATATTTTTGAATAGAAAAAATAATCGCTAATATAAATAGTGCCAAAAAAAGTTTTAAAAGAAAAAGAACAGAATTTGGCTAAAAACTGTTAAATATGTCGAAAAATATATTTTGGGCATAAATTAATTAATAGACGAAGCAACGAAGAACTAAAAGGCCCAAAACCTAGGAATTTTGTACAGTAAGATGAATCGTCATGCAACTTTTTGCATTCGATTCGAGAGAGTGTCAGGCAATTTTGTGAACTAAATTGATCTCCGGCAAAAAATTTTGTGCATAAGAAAATGCATTTTTAAAATGCATCTCAAAGAGAAGGAAAATGAAAAATTTAGAACTCAGAAAATATTGACGGAAATGAGTTCAATTTTTATATTTGGGGGTTTTGGAGGTAACTGAAAACTAATTTTATGATGGCGATGGTTTCCGAGGTACTTGGTGCCCAGGATGGAACTGGTCGCCTGCGACGATCGAATAATTTGCAGGACGATCGAATAATTTGCAGGGCGATCGAAGAATTCGCAAAATGAAGATTGGATCGAAAAACTGAAAAATACGTGTTCAATATTTTTTAAAGATCTATCGAATGACACTAAACACGACCGCCCACTTCACTCCACCCCACCCTGGGGGTGGGGCGGTGTGGACAATGTTTTATTATTATTTAAAAAATAAATAAATAATGGATGGAATTTCCAACGTTGGGTAATTGAAACTTGACACGGCATAAAGAAAATAAGAAACAAAAAATCTTTTTGCAATAGCTCTAAAGTAAAATACACAATTTAGAGTCAAAATAAAAGACATGAAAGTAATTTAATATAACAGAAATCAATTGAAAACATAGAATATACGGAACATACGAGATATACCTACACTATAAAAAGAAATAAGTATAAGGGCAAAACTAAATAGAGGAGGAGCTAATGTAAGAAGAAAGAAGAGGAGATCATAGCTAACTGGTTATGGTACTAGCTTGATGGATGCGTAAAACAGTCGGTCCTAGTTACGTAAGTAGTCTTTTATACTCAAAATCCTGAGCCAGAAAAAGATGAACCAAAAAATGACTTCTTAAAAAAATAAAACCTCTTAAAACCCTCGAAACTTCATTTGCATATATCAAACGAATTTATATTGGAAACGAAGCATTTGCAGATATACAATTTAACAAACTGTCATTATTTTGTCATGCAGAATCTTCCCCTAAAGTGTGTCCAATTTATTTACTAACGAGATACAAACTAAAAAAGTTCATCGACGAAGAAGAGCCATAATAGCTCTATATAATTCGTAACATTCATGGTTAAGATGATAAGGAAATTAAAAAATAGAAACAGGTTAGACAGTCATAAAGAGTATCCATATTAATTTCAAAATGTTCCGTCCATTGATGATGGCATTGTAATTACTCCGTCAAACAGAAACAGAGATAATGTAATTTTATTATTGATTAATATTTTTTTGTTATTCTATGAATTTAGTTTAAGACATTCTAAAGAAGAACTATATGAATAAAAAATATAAAAATGCAGTAGTTACCTATTATAGTAATCGATGGAGAATTTTATATATTAGAAATAATAAATTCATATAAGTATAAAGGAAAAGGAATTTGAAATTAGTAGTAATTGTCATATATTTTTCAACTAAATTTAGTATATTTATATTATTAGTTCTACATAGCTCCTATAAAAAGTAAAATAAAATAAACTGAGTATTAGAACAGAATATATTTATATATTTTTTATAGCTATAGAAAAATATATTCCGTTGGAAAAAAATTCCCAACATGTTATATTGTAATGCTTTTTAATCATAATGCCTACATTTCATTTTCTTCGAGCGTTGTACCTAGTGTATTGTTATAAAAATTTGTTCCATATATAGTGTTATACAAAATTGTAGCTAAAAACTTTAGTGCACAACAACCTCGAAAATCACATCATTAAAGCTTTCACCCATATCATTCATAAGAAGAAAAAGAAGACAAAATGGATACTGATAAACAAAAATCAACAACCTGCTCGACATATTATGGATACACGACATACTAATAATTTACCATGTGCAGGCTTATGCATATCTTAATACCAAAATAAATGCAAAATAGGAGCAACTATGTGACTACAGCTGTTTCGGCAGAGTGCCTTTCTCAAGTTTCTGCCGAAACAGCTGTAGTCACATAGTTGTAATAAATTTTGTGGAAGTATAGAAAACAAATGTTTTCAGTGTTTTATTGTTAGATAAAATGAACTTTAATCAAGTAACGGTCGAATCCATCAATTAAAATAAGAGCAGGTCACAGAAATTAAGGCGAGAATGGAACAAGCTAGAAGAGCATTTGGTAATATTAAAAAGTTCCTCATAAGCAAGGATTTTGTCTTCCTGTAAAACTACGCCCAGTTAAGTGATATATCTTACTATCTGGTGCAGAGAATTTGCACAGATATACAGTTCTAGTCAAAAGTACGTACCCCCTCGTATCTTTTGAACGGTTATACCTATAATAGTGAAATTTGGAGGAAGGAAATAAACGGACGTACGCTTCTTAACTAGTCATGACAGGTGACGTAATAGTGACGGATGACGTTACAGATCCACTGTGACCGATAATTTTA
The DNA here is from genome assembly GCF_917563875.1 of Diabrotica virgifera virgifera. Taxonomy (NCBI): domain Eukaryota; kingdom Metazoa; phylum Arthropoda; class Insecta; order Coleoptera; family Chrysomelidae; genus Diabrotica; species Diabrotica virgifera. Next base: position 10,109,801 of record NC_065448.1, read on the forward strand.
AATGGGATCTTATGGCAAGTGATACCTCGTTTGAAAGGTATTCAAAATACCTATTCGGTCATACTATTTTTTTTGGGTTTTTGTTGATTTTGATTTTATTATGGTGAATAAATTAAATAAATATAATATTGTAGTTTCGCATTTAATTAATAAAAATTCAAATGTCCGCCTATGTTTTTTTGTCAAAAAATTGACGTTTTTCAATTCTCCAGCAGTTTTTACGTCAACGTCAACCTTTTTGACAAGTAATCATATGCGGAATTTTGAATTTTTATTAATTAAATGCGATACTACAATTTGATATTTATTTCATTTATTCAAAATTTAATCAAAATTAGCTTAAACTCAAACATAATTAGTATGACTGAATAGGTATTTTTAATACCTTTCAAACGAGGTATCACTTGCCATAAGGTCCCATTTAAAATTATCTGTCACAGTGGCGCTGTAAAGTCATCTGCCATAATTACGTCACCTGCCATGACTAGTTAAGAAGCTTACGTCCTTTTATGTCCTCCCTCCAATTTTCACTAATATAGGAATAACCGTTCAGAAGATACGAGGGGGGTACAGACTTTTGACTAGCACTGTATACTAAATTCACTTAAAAAAATTTGTTTTCTGGAATAGGTGTGATCACGTGTAAATACGTGTCTCTTCTCCTCTATGTATCTTACTAAACTAAAGGTGTAAAAACATAAATTTTAATATAATTATTTAGTTTTTGATTATTATTGAAGCAAATTTTGACTTTTTTCATTTATAGTTAAATTTACAATCCGTGTTTCAAACCCTACTATTTATTCTGAAAAAATCTCAAAATATGCGACAATTAATACTAATTTCGTCGAACATAAACACAAATCTTCCGATATAAACATTTGTCTGAAAGAAAATCGTAATATTGAGTTAGAAGAGGAAATGACAGAAACGACACTTACCAAGTCCGATACGAGCGGAATGGATTTCCTTCTAATCGGCCTAATGTCTGGCATGCTGTCAATGTTGCTGTAGAAGGGATTGTCTCCAGGATGGCTGAAATCAAAGATATCAGGTTTATACGTCTCTTACATATAAATTCAGGTATGGTATATTTTAAACGTATATTAAATATTATTTTTTTAATGGACTGTAATTTCCTAAATGTAACTGTACAGGGTTATTCACTATATTTTGACCCCCCTGTAAACTGCTTTATTTACAGAATTAGAAAAAAATGTAAAATACAAAAGTTTTTCGATTTTTAAATTTTGATTTTTTGACATATATATCGTACTAGTGACGTCATCCATCTGGGCGTGATGACGTAATCGACTATTTTTTAAATGAGAATAGGGGTCGTCTGATTGCTCATTTAAAAGGTTATTCCATTCTCTATTTAGTAATATAAACATTGACATGATTATTTATACAGGGTGTCCAACAAACATTTTTTTTAATTAAATTAATTGGCACAAAATAAAGAATGAATGTAATTTATTTAATTCAAAATACATTCTACTGCTGCCAGAAAACAGAAATAAATGTTTATTGAAGAAATATACATTATTTTCACTTAAATTCAATGTTCAAGATGCCACCCATCTGCCTTTTGGCAGTTTGAACATTGAATTTAAGCAAAAAGCAATGTTTATTTGTGCAATAAACTTTTATTTCTGTTTTCTAACAGCAGAGAAGATATTTTGAATTAAATAAATTACATATATTCTTCTTTTTGTGTAATTTACTTTAATACAAAAAAAATTTTGGACACTCTGTATTATCTTAATGTTTATATTACTAAATAGAGAATTAAATACCCTTTCAAATGAGCTAGCACACGACCCCTACTCTCATTTAAAAAATAGTGGATTACGTCATCACGCCCAGATGAATGACGTCACTAGTATGATATACATATATGTAAAAAAATCATAATTTAAAAATCAAATCACTTATGTATTTAACATTTTTTTCTAATTATTTAATTTATTAAATTTTTAATAAAGAAAAAAATCCTAACCAGCTCAAATTCGAACTAACAATCTTTGGGTCCAAAAGTAGGTTCTCTTACCACTGAGGCACAGAGGGGTAACTATGATATGATAATCTTTAAACATAAAACTCTAACAGATATTCAAAAAATCCGCTATTTTGTACTAAGAAATATCTCAGTCGATTGTAAAATTCTCGTCTAATATTGGCCAGAACGCATGGCATTATTTTTGCACACTCTTGATTAATTAGCATTTTCAATGCTTTAATATCTGTAAATTTTATGGCAGAATAAATTTTGGATTGCCTTCAGACAAAATAATCATTTGGAGCTAGATCACCTGATCGTGGAGGCCACTGTTAAAGTTAGGTCCAATTAAACAATTATTAAAACCGACTTTATCTTCCAGCTACTGTGCCTAGGGCACCCATCCATTTGAAACCAAATCCTTTCTTCATCTGGAATTACTTCTGCAAATCTCGGTAAAATCTCTTTTTGTAGCAAGTCGAAAAACTTTTCCAAATTTAAATTTTTCTCAAAGAAAGGTCCAATACTGATGTGCCTAAATATTTCTTCTTTTTCTAAAGGTGACTGTTTTATAGTGATGTTAGCGACCAAATTGAGCCATCATATTCACAGCAGCTCGAAATAGATCAGTTGACGTTAGACCAGTCCACTTCCTAAGATTGGCCAGCCAGGATATACACACATGTCCAAAAGTTTGGAATACGTACAAATAATATATCTACGCCTATGGTGGTTTCAGAACTGTTGTTGATATTCATTTTAGAGAATTTTTACATGAAAATGATAAAACCTTTGAATCGTTTTTGTATCATTTTGCCCATTTTGGTCACATTTAACTGATTAGCGTATTTACACATTATTTCAGTCTGTGTTTAAATTTGAATTGAGCCGTTTAAAAATGCCTAAAAACGTGATATCTCACTTTGACAGATATAGAGTAATTGCTTTGTTACAACAGGGCTTTAGCCAAAGTGATATCGCGAATATTGTTGATGTTACTCAGAGTGCTGTATCTAAAATTTAAAAAAAAATTCCAAGAGACAAATGACGTCAAGGATCGTCCCAGGAGTGGTGAAGTCGATGTACAACAGCAGCACAAGATCGGCAGATAACATTGATAGCTCGTAGATATCGTCTGGAATCCACAAGTGGTATATCCATTTCACGGCAAACAATAACACGCCGACTAAATGCGCTAAATTTGTATCGTAAAAGGCCCTTACATGTTCCTAAACTAACCTACCAACACAAAATAGTAAGGTTGCAATGGGCTACAGAAATGGTGCAAAATGGTCCTAACTGAAGTAACATGATGTTCTCTGATGAGTCAAAAATTAGCTTAGTATCTGATTCGCGAAGAACACTGGTTTGGAGGGCCCCAGGACGACAAGCCCGACTAGAAACAGCCCAACCACGTGTCCCGTTTGAAGGTGGCCGTATTATGGTTTGGGGTGGTATTATGAGTGGTACACGGAACACTGGTGCTGTGTACATCGAGGAAGTTTTAAATCCTGTCGTTCGTCTATTCCGAGGGGCAGTAGGTGATGGATTTGTGTTTATGCATGACAACGCACCTCCTCATCGAACAGCAGCAGTACAAAATTTTCTGGAAGAAGAAGGAATATCTACATTACAGTGGACCTCGAATTCCCCCGATATGAAGGTAATTGAACATGCTTAGGACATTGTCAAGACACGCATCAAAAAGCGAAGCAATCCCCCAATTACACTTTGCGAACTAAAAGATGCTGCTCGTGAAGAATGGGAGAGAATTCCGCAAGCCCAGCTCGACCAGTTAATCGGCAGCATGCCAAATCGCCTACAGGCATGCATACCGGCCAATGGAGGAAATACTAATTATTATTAGTTTTATTAAAAATTATTTTTTTCTTTACTAATTTATTTTTAAATGTAAGTTGTACTTTCTAAGTTGTTCACTCCAAGAGAATAAATAATTTTTTTGCATATCGTTTATCTGGTTTTGAGATTTATTTAGTATTGTTAAGAATTGAAACAAAATGATGTTTAACTATTCAGAAAAGTTTATATATAAAAATCAATTAAAAGACGAAATATTACAATATTCCAAACTTTTGGACATATGTGTATGTCGACGTTTAGCATCTCTTGCCCTCAATCTGGCCCTGCAGAATCAACTATAGAAGTCGGTATTTACTACTACGCATATTGTGACCAAAGTAAGTTAAATTTCTGTTTTTTATGGGGTTAATAATTTCCTTGTCTTTCTTAGCCTCTGGAGATTAGTGGAGAATTGAGTAATCTAGAATAGTTATATTACGTTATATGCATTATAGGCATTACATAATGTCCCTAATTGTTTTATGGCATCTTCTGTAACACTCCAGTGTTATACTCCTAAGAGGAGGACACTAAAAAATGTAACATCTAAGAATTCTTATGCGTATATTGATACTGAAAGATAAGTTTCAGACAATCTTGGTTAGACTAATAACAGAGCTTCTGACTTTTGACCACGAGTTTTTATTTGCTAGTTATGGTGCGAAGTACGCTTAATATTGCAGCCTTAATAGCATATTTTCTCCATTTTTTCTTACGTGTATCACCTATTGTAATTTGGACATTTATGTTGGTGCTTTTATTAATGATCGTTATTTTTGTCTTCTTATAATTTAGGTTTAGGCCGTATTTGTTACATGTTTCTATGACGTTGTCCATCATCCTTTGGAGCCCCTGCGCACTATGTGCCTGCAATTCTATATCGTCTGCATATCTGATATTTTTTATAAGTTGGTCATTTACTGCTACACCATCTTCTGATTCGTCCAAGGCCCCTTTAGATATGTTTTCAGAGTATGTTAAATAATACTGGTGACAGTATGCAAACCTGTGTAACTCCTTTTCTGACTGTGAAGATATCGGACAGTTCATTTTCGGATCGCACTGCTTTTTGTTGGAGATATAAGTTGAATTAGACTAGTATTAACTAACAACTATAATTACTAGAAAACTAACTTAAAAATAAAATAAAAAATACATTTTTTCCGATAAGCTATAACCCATTTGTGACTTTATTGTTATATGCCAAAACTTTACAATATTATATTTAAAACTAATAAACCGATCAATGTTAACAACTTTTTCCGATATCATCTACGCTTTACGATTTAAAAGGTATCATAAATATGTCTGTGTGGACCGGATTTAATTTCCCTGTGGCGATATAAAATATTCCTACGGGATAGTTCTTCTGGAGTTTTAAATAGATAGTCTAGGGGAGCATGTACAGTAGTTTAGAGCGATTGAGAAACGAGCCAGACGTTTATATGGGTGACTGAATAAACGGTTGAGTTTGCATAACTGAAATAATTTTTTTTTATTAGAAAATTAAGTCGCATCCACAAAAGGTTATTAGCAACGAAAAAAAAAAAAATAAATAACAAAAGTAAATAACTACAAATTATAGAAAACGTTTATAAAGCTTAGATAGTTAATAGTTAACTAAGCTCAAACAGATTCGCAGGTTGCCTGAATGACACAATATGGAGAAATATAATGTTATAAAATTTTTATGGGGAAAATTTAGCGAATTCATTTTATATCCCAGACCACAAGACCGTAACTTTTCATCGCCCTGTATATGGCCAAAATTTGTAAATAATATATTTTAGTCGTTAAGCAGTGTTTCGTGGAAAGTGAAAAACATTAGTGGTTAAGATTCTACGAACGGACTTAACAATTCAAGAATAATAGAGTGATTACGATCGGTTTTAGAAAGTGGATGTATTTGCGGTTGACGTGGACAATAGAACGTTTTTAAATGCTTCCTAGAAAGTAAACAAAATTGTTTAGTTTAGAATAGCATTAAGGTTTTCTAGCATGTAAGACAAAAATTAATTTTGGTATTTCCTGGAATTACACAAGATGGAAAATTTGTATACAACACTATTTGTTTTTAAGAAAGGAAAGGAGGGATGTAATGTATAGAGAGAATGCTTGTGTTTGGCGAGGAGACTGATGGAGGGGAGTAGAGTGTTTGAGTCTCAGATGGATGAAGGAAAAAGGATTTACTGTGTAATTAAGACCGGAAGAGGGCAGTCCAGTTCAGAAAGTAGTGATTTTGTGTGATGTGGTTAAGTTGGTGGCAGTATAAGCAGATTTCTGTTGAGACGAAATCGTGATCGAGTCGAGAAGTAAAATCTCCTCGTGTCCGAATAGACTCCAGTTTCCGTCTGGAACGAGTAGCCGGGTTTTATCAATTTTGCACAAGATATCGAGCTGAGAAAAAAATCTTGGCATAAAAGCATAAAGATTGATATTGTTTGTATCGAGTCGGAGACTAAATAGAGGAGAGATTTCGAGCGAGTGCTGTTTGTTGGTGAAGCAGTTGGAAGAGAAGGAGAGTCGCAGCGTCCGAAGGAGCACGTGTGTGGGAACCGAGGACATCACAATCCATGATAAGAAGTATAGAAGATAAAAGAGGTTAGTCAGATCATTTGTAAAAGGGAGAGAGTTGTTTTATATTACATACCATATTTGTTTTAATTTAACAATTTTACTGCATAATTCATTCATTCATAAATTCATAGAATAAGATATAAGAAAATTAAAATTTGTTTTATTTTTATAATAATAATAACAGTCTACCGAATATTTTAAAGGAAAAATTGTTAAAAAAAGGAGAGTACAATTAAAGATTAATTATTCATTGGATAAGAAATTCTTACAACAAAATTGAGTGAGTTTTTAGCATACATTTGGAATCAAATATTTATGGTATAGCATATAAATAAATAATATTTGTAGAATTTACATGATTTTGAGTACATTTATTTTCCTTGTTTTGTCCTGGATGAAGTGAGCAACGAGAAATACTAGAAGCCACAAACTAAAACATTTAAAATCAATTAACCCCGAAAGTAAGTAGTAATTAAAATAATTAATTAATTAATCAAATTAATAAGATGCTCATCAATCTCTTAACAGAGAGAAAATAGAGAGCATAATAATAAATATCGGAAAAGAAATGAAAGGCAGAATTTACAAAGCAGCCATCAGACCAAAAATGACCTACGTGGCAGAAACACAAAGAGGACAAAAAGATTGCTCGCAACAGCGGAGCTAAAAACTCTTTGAAAAATCGATGGTAAGACTCTATGAAACAGAGCTAGTACAGGTATACGACGGAGATGCAAGGTGGAGAACAATATTAACTGGGTAAGAAACAAAAGAGTAGAATGAAATGACCGTATAAGCCGAATGACAACAAGTAGAGTAGTAAGGAAGACGAAAGGCGGTTCTCCAATGGGAAGATGATTAGATGGAAGACCACGAAAACGACCACGAGAACGACAACTTACTGGAGGAACATTGAAAAACAGACAGAGTGATGTCTATACAAAAAGAAGAAGCAGACAATTGAATATACTTATCTTTATTAGACTAACTTAAACTACTTATTTAAAAAGGCGTAGAATTTGTAGTAAAAGCATTAGATAATACTAGTACATAATACAATTAATGACAGATAACAGTAGTAAATAAACAGCACTAATACGGGACCAAAAGCTGCGATTTGGTGCATGTGTCCATAAGTATTAACATGAGGGCCTCCACCAAAAACTAATTCACATTCTGGACGCTTTTTGTGGTGAGGGTAGATAATATTGAATATAAAGAAAAGAAAAGGTGTTGAAAAGGTATTAGGTATTATCTACGACGAACAAGTAATTTATTGTCTTAAAGTTGGTATTGTACTTTTTGATATGACTTTTGCCCTGGACTAATATGCTCATTTGCACTTTAAGCTGCTTTCGAGAGAAATTACTAAGTTTGTCGAGATTGTGATACTATTTTTATAAACGCTCGAGATAATACGATATCGATTTTTATAATTTCTGCTTTTAACATCCCTATACAAAGGCAGTTGGAATTTTCTACCATAAAAACTACAGTGTCACGCCATTCCAAATCAAATAGAGTTTAGTGTAAATATGTTGATTAAAAAGGTTCTTTATCAGTTTATATTGTATTATTATAGTTTTAGCGTAATTCAGAATCTCATATACATTTTTCCAGAAGTATATAATTAAAGCATTCCTCTGACGGAGTCAGTTACCCGAAGTCAAATAGAGTTATCCAAAACCAAAACAGGGTCAGCTTAACTATCTCGACTTATGTATAATAAATGAAACAGCAACCGAGTAATTATTTACCTACACCTTTGTGCTGGATAAGTACGCTTGATTTAGTGATTAGGTAACACAGCTCCCGAAGATTCACTGAATTATACATGAATTATGTTTAATGGCTTTCGCAAAATGTCTTGTTGCTTTTTGATCTTTTGTAGTCAATTATTTAACAGCGGGTTAAGTGTAACCGAAATGTGGTACGTAGGGGAGGGTAATTTGATTAAATTGGTGGTTGAGTAAAAAGTATAATTGCATACTAATTGCATAATAATATACAGGGTTGCGAGAAAGTCTGGTAACACGTTATTTTCTCAGAAACCGCTAGAACGATTTTTATAGATTTTGGTGAGTAAGGGTCTCTTAATGCGGCCGATATTAGAGTGGTAATTATATAGTTGTCAAATCTTCCGTTTTTCTGGAAATCTAATGAGCTTTCTTATTTCAAATTGAACACCATGTATATTTTTTAAGTTTTGAAATCCTTAAGGGATACTGATTATTTTTCATTTGATATTTTCTATACTTAAATGCCATAATTTCGTAGTTATTGCTACATTTATTAAAAAAAAATTTAAACAATTTATAAAAATCAATTTTTTCGGTCCGGTTAGACATTATCTACGGTTTTTGATCATTGGGAATAAAAAAGGTCTTGTGTCATTTATCTCTAAAGTTAATTGTTTTCGAGTTATAAACAATTTAAAACTGAAAAAAAAAACGAAAAATCACAACTATAAAGTTTCAAAACCACAAGTAAAAAAAATAATTTTTGAAATTACAAAGTATCTAAATTCATGATCAAACAAGATAAGGCTTGAACTTGAATTTATGCACTTTGTAGTTTCAAAAATAATATTTTTACTTGTATTTTTCAACCTAGAAAATTGTCATTTTTCGATTTTCAACGAAAACATTTCGTTTATAAATTCGTAAAGTGTGTGTGTTATTGCGTTGCCGCTCCTGCAATACTCAGATCAGATTTATCGATGGATTCTTATGTAGTTTTTTCTTCTGAATCCAAATCTGAAAACGGCATTTCGATATTTCTAACCGTCTTCGAGATAATCGACCTCAAATTCTAAAATGTGACGTCACAACCGTTTTATTTTCTGCCGACACACTACACGTCCAGCTGAAATCGTTGCAATTAAGTAAGCTAGTTTTTTAATCTCGATTTGTTAAGCAAAGCATAGGTTATTTACATTTGAGTTTGACACTTCGTGAATGTCAAACTAAATTTTAAATTAAGTATAACATAACATCAATGACATTTGATAGTGAATTTAATTATTATATAAAATAAATAAGATGTTCAAAAATACAATTTGAGTATATTTTAAAAGCAATAATTTATTAACAGCTTTAAAAAGGTTTATACGAGTATACAGCCTCCCCTTTATGATAAATTGACTGTTCTATTTGCTATGAAATTAAAATATAGTCGGTTCGCTAAACTCGACACAACTGGCTAGTGATTTTAGTATGTAATTTTTTTGTTTTTTGCAAATTTTGCCAAAATTGGCAAAAGGTTAATTTTTAACTTCCTATGGAACTGTCATTTCTGTCTTGTCATCGTTCAGAGGTCCTATCCATCTCATTGTCACTTGCCGTCATACATTCAACATGTAAACAAGTCAAATCCACATCTCCGATGTTACCTGGAACAGATTAGCTTAATATTTTAAACATCCATACTTTATGTAGCTTTTTAAACCAATGTTTCCTTGACGGACTTCTTCTATTGGGCTTTGACTCTAATATTTTTGTCAAATACTATCTTGGTGGTTAGCGTGTACATTGCACGTGAGTATAACTGATAATTTTTTAACCCTAGTCAAAATTTCAATATCTTTGTATTATTTTATCAGGTCATATTTATTTTAGGTAAGCACTGATGATGACTGGTAAACCAGTCGAAAACTAGTTATGTGATTTTGATGTGGCCCTTTTGAGGGTTTCTAAATATACCTTTTATACAGGATTTTACTGTTTTTTTATATTTAAATAAAATTTGATTTCTGTTTTGCATATCAACTGGCAGGTTTTAAATTAAGATACGAAACGAATGAAGACCATCTTCTAGTATAGTTCTTCCACTCTATCTTTGCCCATGCATGAAATTATTCATTAACTACTTTTTATACTTGGTCTTCTTTTTACTCACAGAAACTAATACCCCAATAAGTTAAACAGGGATAAACAATACTACATGTCTTTGATACATAGTTTACTATGAATTTTGACGTCTATAATTTTTAGTAACAGTGACATTAGCGCATTTTTTGTATTTATCGGAATGTATACCTTATAATGTGTTTATTTTATGAAGTTATATTGTGTTAAATATATTATAACATAATTAAATATAAATATACAATATAATTTTTTAAAATAGGTCCAACGATAATAGCCATTTCACAAAATTATTACATTGAAAGTACGTATCAATGATATTACATATAGGGGAGTGCATATAGATTTTGACTTCGGCAAAAATCAAACAAGATAGAACTTTTTGTAATTTCATTAAGGAATGTTTAATCAACGAGATATCAAGAAGTTCTACTCCAGAAGTGGGTGCTTCATTTTTTATTAAACAAATGATCTGCGAAATTCGATGTTTTTACTTTATCGTACTACATACGTAGTATGAGTATAATAGATAAAGTTATAGGATCGTGCAAAAAATTTTTTTTCAGATTTCACTTTTTTTCAACGTTTTGAGTCCCCCTGAGTCTAAAAAGCAAATAAAAAAAACATGTCGGAAGTATGTACTTACGTACGTATGTACGTACGTATGTCGCCACCACGCAGCAAAAACTACTGGACCGATTTCGATGAAATTCGGTATGAGTAAGTTTAAGAGAATTTTGTCGAGAAACTAAGCTTTTGAAAAAACCTCTCAAAGGGGGGCCGAAACAGGGGGGTTATTTGGGGCCCATTTTTGCAAATTTTGACCGAAACGCATGAAATTTAACTTAGTTAGCTCATCGATAGGTAAATAGAAATACGGAATTTGACATTTCCAAATCCAAAATGGCGGCCAGCATGGCCGACCGCCCACCCGATACATTTCCTTACCAATCTTAAAATTTGTTTAAGATAAATTTAATTTGAAAAAACTTTTATATAGCCTAAAGATGGGGCTATAACAAGAATATTATCGTTTTTCAGAAAAAGTTATGGGTTGCCTATATTTAAGGGGTCAAAATTTGACATAACTTTGAACTATATTTTCTCAAAAATGGCTCCAAGGAATTTGTTTATTTTTTGATATATTTTTTATATCCTATCGGTAAATTGAGTAACATTAGTCAGATTTATTAAGTCCTCATAGAAGGGAAGTTATGAATTTTTTATAAAAAAATATTCGAGTCCCCGTAACTCCCTCTGTAATAGAAACAAAAATTTGACATTTGGCAGACATATATAGTGCTTTATTATCTATTAGTACAATAAATTTTACCTACAATATGGCTTCCGGTTAAACCGGAAATGAAAAAAAATCTTCATTTTTTAGATACGTCCTGTATATTTTTACAAATTTTGAAAGAATGTAAAATTACCTTTCCAGTGACATAAAAGCCGTTGCTGTAACTCAAAAACTCGAAAAGTTACAGAAAATAGAAATTTTGCTAGAATCTTGTGTGTGTCCCCTCTCACGCGATCATAGCAGAGCATTATTATAGGGCAGTCAATGAGGGTATTTGGCTCCGAATTCCATCCTACTACATCGATGTACTTGATATTTTCACAGTAAGTAGGGAATAGCTCAAGAAACAAAATCTACCCTATATACTATGGCGGATTTATCTTGGGGCAATTCCCACCCTTTCAAGGGGGTGGAAAATTTTTTGGTCAAAATAAGCATGGAAGTGGCTAGAGAACCTATTTTTAAGCAAAAACTGATCTATACTTTTTTTTGAGAACTCAATACTTTTTTAGTTATGCGTAATTTAAAATTGGCCATTTTCATTTAAAAATGACACGTTTTCGGACGGTTTTTTGTGAATACCTTAAAAACTATGCATCAAATTAAAAACACTATATAAAATTTTTTTTAGATTATAAATAACAAAGAGATTCGTTCCTTCGTAAATTTTCTATTTATAATTCAAACAGAGATATGGTAGGCAAAAAGAGTTTGTTTTTTGGTGCATGCTCAAAGTTCTCATGCTTTTGTGTTTGAAAAGGCCTTTAAAACGAGCACCGTTAAATGTCGGTTACATTCAAACTAAGCGAGATATGGTGCAAAAAAATATATGACTAATGTACTTTAAGGAAAAATGAGAAGTACATACATTTAACCCCTCATTCACCAGAATTTAAATGCATTGTTTTTCTTATGCAATACCTCTTAATATAGTGTTATTTTTACTTTCAAAAAGTTGGACGGGTGAAAAAAATAAGATCAAATTATAGAGCGCATTTTTAAATTTTCTTAAAATTCTTCTTTTTGCTCCATGCAATTCGAAAATAAAAATGTTCTATCCCCGAGAAGTGGTGGGAACCGCCCCCATGATAAAAGCGCCATAGTAAATATAGTATATTATATAGGATAGACTTTGAATTAGGAGATTGGGCTTTGGGCAACTCAAAAAATTTCATTAAAATCGATGCAGTAAAATGCAAATATTGTAAACTAATAATTTCTCAGAAAAATGAACCAATTTGAAATGAAAGTATGACTAATATTCTATTGATTTATGCAATAATCTATAGTGTGTCCCCGAATATTCTCTCAAATGCAGGAATTAATGATGCGTAGAACCATAAAATATTTTCAAGTATACAAGGTGTTTCTAAAATATTAAAATGACGAGTAGGTAACTTTGTTATTTTTATAGAATACCAGTATCTAGTACGATAATGATAATAGATCGGTACGATAAAGTTCTAGGGCGGCCCTTCCGTCCAGCGTTTTTTTTTTAAATTACTCCGAAAATATAAATTTTAGAAAAAAATCTGATTTTACGATTGAAAAATTCAGAAAATTTTACAAAAAATAGCCTTATATAAAAATTTTTCTACAATTAAATCTGTAGCTTCTATAATTTTTTATTTGTAACGCTAAAGTCACCCTTCTCCCAAACATTGGCGCACTGTAAACCAGCGTTCGGCGAAGTGCACGGTTGAGGTATTTTAATGTAATTCTTTAACTTATGGATGAAATTAAATTTTACAAATTGGACACGAAAGAAGAATTATTAAGCTATCTTATGGTTATAATAAAAAGAAATAAAAACATCTGGACATAAATACGGTGTGGACGAAAAGTGAGACTTACATAAATTTTGTTTAAAAATGATTTAAAACTGGGTAACTAATACAATTTTTCTTATAAAACTCTCAATTTTGCATAACTTACCTTTCAAATATCTTTATAAACGATGTTTTATTCAAAAAAAACCTTAAAAATTTAATTCAAATGATATGACGTCTGAAAAAATGTAATTTTTGAAAACTTTATAGATTTAGAGAATTACTACCAATTTTCGACGGTATTACTTAAGTTCGAATAAATTTATTGCAAGTTTATAGGTGTTTTAAGGCTAGGATATAGTCTTTAAAATGAACCAAAGATTTTACTTTAGAAGTGAAAGAAAAACTATTTCTTTTTGAGAAAATTAAGAAAGATAACACAAATGTAATATTGTTGTTCTGAAGCTATTTTCTTGTGGCATTTTTATAATAAATTACTTTTAATGGGAAATAAGCCACAATTATACCAAAAAAATGATTTTATTAACGTTTCGAAGCCCAAATCGGGTTTCGTTGTCAAAATACAAAATACTACTGAAAGTATACTCCAACAAAACCCGATTTGGGCTTCGCAACGTTAATAAAATCATTTTTTTAGTAAAATTGGGCTTATTTCCCATTAAAAGTAATTTATTACAAATGTAATAAAAAATACCGAAAATTACCAGCTAAAAAAATGTTTATACAACGTGATAAAAACTTTTTTCTGTAAAACTTACCTAAAATACATTTATTAATAAGCTTCAATAATAATAAATGTTCAAGAAAAATTTTTTTTTTAGCTCTTATACAGTATGTCTGCGTAACTTGGGACCTATTGATAACTTTTTTATTATGAGTTTTACGAAATAAAGTTATTCTTTATAAAATACTCTGCATCGCATAATACAATCTAAGATGCAGCCAGCAAATATTTAATTTTATTAATTTTATACGAGGTATGTAAAAAAATACGAATTCCACTCAAGAGTACAGTACCTTTATATTTCACAATATAGAAAATTGTTATTAAGAAAAGTTGTTTGGAATTAAAAAATATGTTTCAGTATTCAATTATATTCTTCTATTTAAAATATTGCGAATAATAAAGGCACAACTTTTAATAAAAAATTTTATTTTTTACATACCTCGTAAAAAGTTAAAGAAGTTTAATATCTGATGGTTTTATCTTAGGTTTTAGACCAGGTAGAGCATTTTATGAAGAATAACTTTTTTTCGTAAAATTGATAATAAAATAGTTATCATAATTGAAACAGAATGACGATGGGTATACAGGGTGTCCAGAAACTCTACCGACAAACGAAGACAGGAGATTCCTCAGATAATTTTAAGATATTTTAACCCAATTCACCTAGCCCGAAAATGCTTCCTAAAGGAGCTATAGCTCTTTGAAGATGGCGTCTTGTAAGTAGTTTTTCTTAAATAACTCCAGAACGCTTCTATTGAGAAAAACGAAAATTGGTACACATATTTATCTTCCAGAGATAATTGCGAATTTCTAGTACCGGTCATATGCGTCCGTTTTGGGTAGGGCAACAAATATTTTATCGCATAACTTTTTTATCTTTAATTTTTAAGCATTTTTGACTCTGGATTATTAAATTGTGAGATATTCTACAACTAAAAGGTACTCTTGTTTTAGGTCGATAGGATACACCGTTTTCTAGAAAAATCGATTTGAAAATTTTTCTTTTTTTGAATTTCCAAAAAAAATTTCAAAAAAAAACTGTTTAGAAATCTGAAAACTGGTACGTTTATTTATATTTCAGAGATGAATCGATTTCATTAACTGCGAATTTCTAGTACGGGTCATATGCGTCCGTTTTGGGTAGGTCAACGGTTATTTTATCGCATAATATTTTTGCCTTTCATTTTTAAGCATTTTTGACTCTAGATTATTAAGTTATGAGGTATTCTAGTACTTAAAGTTACTGTTGCTTTAAGTTGATAAAATACACCGTTTTTTTTTAAATTTTTTTTAATTTTTATTCAAATTCAAAAAACGAAAAATTTTCAATTCGATTTTTCTAGAAAACCGTGTGTCCTATGGGCTTAAACCAAGAGTACCTTTTAGTACTAGAATACCTCACAATTTAATAATCCAGTGTCAAAAATACTTAAAAGTTAAAGACAAAAAAGTTATGTGATAAAATAACCGTTTCCCTACCCAAAACGGACGCCTATGATCGGTACTAGAAATTGGCAAAGGATGGAATCGATTTATCTCTGGAAGATAAATACACGTGCCGATTTTTGTTTTTCTAAATTGAAGCCTTCTGGAGGTATTTAAGAAAAACTAAATACAAGAAGCCATCTTCAAAGAGCTCTAGCTCCTTTAGCAAGGATTTCCGCACTAGGAGAATTGAGCTAAAATGTCTTAAAATTATCTGAAGAATCTCCTGTCTTCATTTGTCGGTAGAGTTTCTGGACACCCTGTATATCCGTAACTTGAGAAAAAATTGAATTTTTTTTTTGATTAGAGTGATGTAATTGTATATTAAAACATAGTTTTTAATTTCAAACAACTTTTCATAATCGCATTTTTTGATATTCTGGAATATAAAGGTACATTATTCTTTAAAAAATTCATATTTTTGACATAACTCGTATAAAATTGAAAAAATTTGATATCTAATGGTGAAGTTTTAGATTTTTGACTATCCAGAGCCTGTATAAGAGCTTCTGTATAAGAATTTTCACATGGTAATGCCATATTCGGATTCAGCATAATCAAATAAAAATAGAAACATATTTGATCAAAGGAAAATGTTAAATTCAACGATTTTTTAAAATTATTTATACACAACAATTGTTATTGTTTAAACAATTAATAAACAATTAGCGGCCAAATCAGCGAGTAGAACTTTTTACTTTAACGTGTATATAAACTAACAAAAAAATGTTTTAGAAAAATATAAGCTTGTTTGATTTTTTCCGAAACAATGAATGTTTTCGTTCTAATTGCACTCCCCTAATATTGACGTACGTTTCATTTAATGTTTTGATTTAACTTGTTTGAAAATTAGTCATGACATTTGGGCAAAGATAAATTGAAACAACTATAACAAAAGTTATATGAATATCAATATTATATGTGAATATCACAAATCTGTGAGGTGCACGTTCTTTGTGAACTTCAAAAGGCATTCGATTCAGGTAATCAACAAAAATTCTTAGATTCCCTATCCTTCAAAGACTAGTTCACAGATTTAATACAAGAGTAAAAGGGTTTACCTAGGCATTTCACCTCAACAAAAACTAGAACAATAATCAGCAGTAATGAATCAGAAAACAAAACATTTAATCATATTACACGATTTTAAAAAATATGTTGCTACCAACTTTGTCGCAAATAAATTGAATGAGGATGTGAAATTAAAAGACATTCAGAGAATAAAAATCGCCAGGGAAAACCATCATTAGTAACATACACTATGAAGGATAAAGAACTTTGAAGTAAAGGATAAAGGACTTTGAAATATGAAGAGTCAGAATAAATTAAGAGGAATGCAGTAATCCATTGAATATTATTTAACCTAATCGGAAGCAAAACTACGGAAGGAAAACAGAGACATGACGAGAGGAGAAAAGGGAAAGGGCAGTGAAAGAAAGATTGGTACCAGAAAATATCTATTTACAAAAATGGTGTGAACAGAAATGTACGAGAAAATGAAAATAGTTACAAAATATCACAATATTCTACCAAGAAATAAAATGAGGAACCTATAAAAGAGCAATAAAAATATATCTTAAACCAATGGCTCCAAGATGAACAGGACATAATCCTAGAATGCATTAAAACGCAATGAAAGCACGAGATACTGAATAGTCTCTATAAAACGATACAAACAAGAAGCAGAATAAGGTCAGCCGGTGCATACTTTTTAATTTAGTTACATTTCTAAAAAGACGTAGTAATTACTTGAGCAACTTTGCGAAAGCATGAATACTAATGCACTTTTGGCATAATTAAACTTTTCTAAACATACAATTCTAACGTGGTAAAATGCCATTTACTAATTAGTCACATACAATTAGAGCGACGATGTAATTCCAAGTTAGCGTTTATGGAAAACAGAAAGCTTTTGCAGTTATGTGCAGCCCGCTCGCAGTGAGTAGGATTTATGCCTTTCGTTTGTTTAATATAACCGACCACAACGACAAAGAAATGTATATTTTACTACAAGAATAAAAACCGCTAAACGCCGTAAAAATGAGTGGCGCATACAATATTCCAGCTACAAAAGGGCTGATATGAATATTACGTGGCGCGAAAATGTATTTTCATTTTGATGAAAAATAAAATTCTATTTTTATTTTTAAAGTATTTTTTCCATAATATTTGCTAAATTTGGAGTAAAACGCCACAAAAGAGTAACTTTGATGATGACAGTTTGCGTTTTGAAGCTCTTTTATGGCGCGTTTTACTCCAAATTTAGCAAATATTATGAAAAAGATCTTTCAAAATAAAACCAGAATTTTATTTTCCATCAAAATGAAAATACATTTTCGCGTCACGTAATATTCATATCAGCTCTTTTGTAGCTGAATATTGTATGCGCCACTCATTTTTACGGCGTTCAGCTGTTTTTATTCTTGTATCAGGAGTTTTTTAAAGTTTTTTTATAAATTAAATGTATGAAGTTGATTGTAATGTTTCTCGATTACACGTTAAGCGTTATAAATAATCGCCTTTGTCGCATTCTTTCCCAAATGATCTAGTGGTTACGACACCAGACTTGTGATAAGACAATCCGAGTTCGTATCCCAGCCATCCTAATAAATATGGCCGGCAAATGAACTCGGATTGCCCGATCAAACTTAGCGTCGTAACCACTACAACTACAGAAACCATTTTGGCGATAATGGTTAAATAGATTATACTTTTGAAGCTCGATAACTTCTGAAGAGCTTAA
The DNA here is from genome assembly GCF_917563875.1 of Diabrotica virgifera virgifera. Taxonomy (NCBI): domain Eukaryota; kingdom Metazoa; phylum Arthropoda; class Insecta; order Coleoptera; family Chrysomelidae; genus Diabrotica; species Diabrotica virgifera. The sequence continues at coordinate 10,128,151 of NC_065448.1, forward strand.
CCGATTTTGATCATTAAACATGAGTTCGAAACGTATTGACAAGTAGTATCTGATGCATCCAAGGTCAAGTATGATAACTGAAGGTATTACAGAAATTATTGAGCTTAAAAAACCGTTTTCCCATAAGAAATAAATTTGATCATACTTATGAAGGATATAACTTAAAAATTCGAATTTTCCCGGATTTGTGGTATACACCGTTAGACGCGTCTAGAGTCTTCCTACAAACGATCAGTTATTGGCGCAATTCGTAGGTTAAAATTTTGAGTAATTGTCAAAAAACCAAAATTTTCAGTTTAATTTTCAAGTTTTTCGGCTATACTGAGCCGTGTGTAGGTATGATCTTGACCGCTTAGGCACCATTTGACATAACATAACTCAACGCTATTGATTTTGTGTATTTGCGGTTTTCTTCTTGAACCTAAGATATATACACCCAACAAATATGCCATTTTGTAACTACCTAGCCCTATAGCTGGCTAATGGATGGTCAAAAGTCACAAACTACACTGGTTTTAAATCAGCCCTGACCCCCTTTTGAAACACAGAAAAAAAAAGAATGTGTGTGTACTTTGTACGCACGTAAGAAGTTATACTTCTATTATTATGATTTCAACGAAATTAATATACTTAACAGGTTATCTGGATTTTATTTAAATATTAAACTAACTTTCTTACATACCACGTTTAAAATTTTTTTTATTAAAATGATACCAAAAATAAAAAATAAAAAAAAAACAAATATGAATCGATTGGAATTTGAACCCGGGACCTCTCGATCTCCGGTCACATGCTCCACCACTGCGCTAAGCGCCCTTTGCTTTGACAGGTTACAAGATTTCTCATGCATACTGACAAATTTAATAGACCAAAAGTGAAGTATACAAAAATATTTTAAATATACTTACTATTATTATAAAATATCGTATTCCTGAGGAAGACAAATCCATAGACACAAAAATTATTATAAATAATACATTTACTCAAAACACTAATATATCCTTTTAATGACTTATTTGCGCTCACAGCGCTAATACATACATATCTTGAAAGATTAGCAACGAACTACATACTGTCTGTGTGCGCATGCACCCGGCATTATAAAATTTCACTCTCGATCGTAAAGAAGTATAACTTCAAAAATTCAGATCGGTGTAACTTTTCCACACACATACATACATATTGTTCGTCCGCTATATCTTTTCCCATGCGTCACGATTCATTTTCAGTAGTAATAACCCAAGGACATTGATAATTGTTCGAAAAAATTTTATAACAGATTTCGAAAGCTTGTTGCTTGGAAACAGACCGACGCCGTAGGCGGAGGTCTGTTGCCTGTAAACAACAAGCTTGAGAAAGTTGTTAAAAATTTTTGAGCATTTATCCATGTTCGAGGGTTATTCGGATAGAAAATTTTTTGCTCGTTATGAAAAAAAAATACAGAGCAGAAACAATTTATTTAAATGTGCAATTAACAATTCTTCCACCGTCCGATTTCCATCTAATTCATATTTTCTACCATTGCAAAAGTCCATAAACGCTTTCCATACAAATTTTTTACTGTAAACAGTATTCTTTGGTATATTTGATTCGATAATTTCATTAATATTCTCATCAGTATTACAACCAAATCGTGACATTTTGAAATATTGAATATTTGAAATGTCAAAATCGAAATGAAACGAAATGTAGGTATCCATAGCTACATGATTGAGTGAAAACAGCCCATGGGATCTGTTTTCAGTATAATGTTGGTTTTATTGGTTGTATTCAATCAGATGACCACAAATTAATTGATTTCATTGGATTTCTAATTGAGCAAAACATTTTCAAACAAATTAAGTCAACACATAAAGTGAAATGTACACCGATGTATGTAGTATATAGTATAAAGTAAACAAAATCCATATACACATCGACGTTCGTTTCACTTTATGTTTTAGCTTAATTTGTTTAAAAATGAATCGTGACGCATGGGAAAAGTTATAGCGGACGAGCAAATACATATCCACAAACCTTTTCCCCTTAAAAAAACTGAGTTATATTTCTGAGCTCGGTAACTTTTGAATGCTATAACCGATTTTCAAAATTAGACATGCGTTGGAAAGGTAATAATCAGTACTATTAGAAGCCGTAAAGCTAGGACTTAAATTTTTGAACTTTTTGGGAGTTTTGGGGACGAAAACGAAAAACACGCCCTGAATGGGAAGGGTCGTAAAATCCAAACCCTTGGACCAAAATGGATGGTTGACATATGGCTGGACGTGTCTTTTCCTAAACTTTAAGATGGGATTTGACCCAATTTTCAATTCAGTCAGATTTAGAAAATCGAAAATTTCGTGTATATATACATATAGTGTCGCATGTAGGGGTATTGTGTAGGGGCCACTGACGAGAACTGCCGTTCCCCGGTAATATTTTAGAATTTCCTTGAAATTTGTAATTATTTATTAATTTTATTTAAATAATTATTTTACTCTCATTTATTCCTCTTCTTCGCCTTCGGCTTTTTCCCATTATATTATTTCCCTTTCGTCTTCCACAGCACTATATTCTCCCAGTCACCATCTCTAAGGTTTCTATCTGTCATATAATTTCCTATGCAAGTTTTCCATCTCGTAGCAAGTCTTCTTCTTCATTTTCTTCCCGGCGGGTCCCAGTACAGTATTCTTTTCGGCCACCTGTGACCTCTGTCGTTCTTTGTACATGCTCGTACCATTACAAGGCTCTTTTTTCCAACTTTTTTGCAATTTAGCATTCTGTTTAGCATTTTCTGCAATTGAATTCTGTTCCATGTATGTCCGCTTTTCTTATTACAGTGGAACCTCGATAAATCGGATTAATCGGGACCGCGGCCGATCTGGGTTATCAAAAATCCGGGTTAGTCGGAGAATATGGTAAAAATTAATAAAATACGGTATACTTATGGATAAGCTCCGTTATAATGGAAATAACATGAAATATACAGTATGTCCCTGTAAGTTGTATCCATATGGAAAACTTTTTTATTATTAATTTTACGAAAAAAAGTTATTCTTTATAAAAAGCTCTGCATGGTCCAAAACCGAAGATTTAACCATCAAATATCAAATTTTTTTAATATTATACGAGGTATGTCAAAAAGTTTGAATTTCACTCAAGAGTAAAGTAGCTTTATTTTTCACAATATTGAAAATTGCTATTATGAAAAGTTGTTTGGAATTAAAAACTGTATTCTAGTATGCAATTACATCCTTCTAATTGAAATTTTTTTTTTTTTGAAAAATTATGGACAACTAACATTATTTTCAGTTATTTTAATTCAGATAACTCTTTTATTATTAATTTTACGAAAAAAAGTAATTCTTAATAAAAAGTTCTGCATGGTCTAAAATCTAAAATACAACCATCTTATGTCAAATTTTATCAATTTTATACGAGGTATGTCAAAAAATATGAATTTCGCTCAAGAGTAAAATACGTTTATTTTTCACAATATCGCAAATTGTTATTATGAAAAGTTATTTAGAATTCAAAACTATGTTTCAGTATGTAATTACATCCTTCTAGTTGAAATATTCTGAACTATAAAGGTACTTTACTTTTGATCTAAATTTATATTTTTTGACATACCTCGTATAAAATTGATAAAATTTTATATAAGATGGTTGTATTTTAAGTTTTAGACCATCCAGAACTTTTTATTAAGAATCACTTTTTTTCGTAAAATTAATAATAAAAGAGTTATCAGAATTGAAATAACTGAAAAAATAATGATAGTTATCCATAATTTTTCAAAAAAAAAAATTTTCAATTAGAAGGATGTAATTGCATATTAGAATATAGTTTTTAATTCCAAACAACTTTTCATAATAGCAATTTCCAATATTACGAAAAATAAAGCTACTTTACTCTTGAGTGAAATTCAAACTTTTTGACATACCACGTATAATATTCAAAAAATTTGATATTTCATGGTTAAATCTTAGGTTTTGGACCATGCAGAGCTTTTTATAAAGAATAACTTTTTTTCGTAAAATTAATAATAAAAAAGTTTTCCATATGGATACAACTTACAGGGACATACTGTATATGCCCAGTACACATATAAATTACGTATAGTTGTATAGAGTATAGAGTATTGTTCATTTCTTGGTAAAAACTCGGTACTGCACACAATACGGTCACAATCGGAACGATGTTATGTTATTTAAGAACAGTGGAGACTAAGTTCATTGTTTAAAAAAGACTTTTTTAAATATTCTTTTAATCTTTTTTGAACAATGCAAAGATAGTTTGAAATAAATAAAGGAATACTGTAACAGGTGCCTGTTGTTTCCGATAATCCGAGACAATGAACGCCGCTCTGCCGCCGTGTGCCATGAGTCATTTTTACTATCGTATAGTTTAAATTATACAATACACATTATCTCTCAAATATTATAATACAAACATTTTTATTGTTGTAATGTTTGTCTGATGAAAATTGGTCCGGGATGGGCACAATTCCGGGTTATCGGGGGCCGACTTATCGGGGTTTCACTGTATATCCCCTCTCGTAATTTGTAGACATCCTCTCATAATCTCCAGTTCAACTTTCGTATTTTGTTTCGTATCGTTGTTGTCATTGGCGATACTTTAGCTCGATATAGAGTAATATTCAGTACTATGCTCAGAAAGATCCATTTTTTGGGTTTCTCTGGTAAGCGTGTTGTTCCATATCACTCCATGAAATTCTTTCGTGGCTTATTTTCCCCGTGCTATTTTCATTTCTGTATCTTTCATACAAGTACCATCTCGGCTTATCATTGACCCTACATACTCAAAAGTCTTACAACTCTTAATATAGTTTTTTTTATCCTACATAATTTCAAATCTGTAACCTCGGATCCAATACATAAGTAGAGTCTTACATATATTTATCGCGACTCCCTATAGCTCAGACTTTTTCTTTAATTTCCTTATCATATATTTCATGCCCTTCCTGTCTAGTGCAAAAATGACTTGGTCATCGGCGAAAAGTAGTGAAATTCCAAAATCTTTTGATTTCATTTATTTCTTAACTTTGTGTTCTGTTTTACTATCTTTCTTCTAAAAATAGTTGGCGCTCAGTTTTTTTATCAACTAAATATTCTGTGCATATCTTTTTCCTGCATTCACAGACCACTTTTTTATTTAAGTCACCACTACTTTGTTTATATTATTTAAGCAACCTAACTAGCGTCATTTTGAAGTTCAAAGTATATAGTTCATGTGTAAATTTTTGAGTCAATTTTGAGCTTCAACAGAACGGTTAATAAAGCTCTAAATGACGTCCTAACGAAATCGGCTCGGGGTCGGGGAAGGCGAATTATTAAAATCCGTGCACTCAAAAGATGAAATTGATTCTTGTTGAGCTTGTTGATGGATTTTGATTATTATTTTTTAAATTTGTATATACTCGTAGTCTTGTATAGTACGTTATGTACACATATCCCCACCTAACATTACAAAATGTTAGGGGGAATGTATCATTATGATACATCCGCTAGATTATTTAAGACATTTCTACACCTTAGACACTCCCATTGTGATTTCTTACACACTTACACAAATTCCAACAGCTACTAATAAGTTAAATAAATTCGATAACTCTAAATCACCACAAAATTGCTTTTTTAAATCTTCGATCTCTTGACAATAAGATTTTATACGATATTCAGTTGTCGAACACTAAACTCCTGTGTAATGTGGTTTGCCTAACTAGTTCCACTTACAGTTAGCGAGAATCCATTTTACAATAACAACCAGTTTAATGAATTTTAAATGATAATTTTCACATTGGGTGTGTTGTTACATCATTTATAATTTTAACAATCTGCATACCTTACTCTTAAATATGAGAGGTTATTTTAAACTACCTGTGGACCTGTCGTTTGTCTTGTCATCGTTCCGAGGTTCCCAACCATTTCATTTTCACTTGCCGTCTCACTTCCAACATGTGAACAAGTCATACTCTCAGTCATACTCTCAGTCATACTCTCAGATGTTACCTAGGGCAAATTAGATAATATTTTAAACATCCAGTATTAAGGTAGCATTTTATACCAATGTTTCCTTGACGGACTACTTTTACTGGGCTTTTACCCTCATATTTTTGTGTAATACTATCTTGGTGGTTAAGCATGTACATTGCACGTGAGTATAACTTAATATTTTTTAACCTTAGTCAAAATTTCAACATCTTTGCCTTTTTTATCAGGTTATATTCATTTTAGGTAAGCACTGATGATGACTGGTAAACCAGTCGAAAACTAGTTATGTTAATTTGATGTGGCCCTTTTGAGGATTTTTTAAATATACCTTTTATACAAGATTTATTGTTTTTTGTATCACATGGTATACAGCCAACTACAGGAAAACTTTTTCCTTGTGGATTTTTATAATTTTTCTTCTTTCATGTGGTTTCCAGAGAATTGCTGTATCCTTATTATTTTCTGAGCAATAATATTGCAAAAAAAACTCTGTAGGATAAACAAATTGAATACAATTTAAACTAATTGACGAATCGTCTTGCAATCTTTTTGTATCACAAAATCATGTATCACATGGTATACAGCCAACTACAGGAAAACTTTTTTTTTGTGAATTTTTATAAGTTTTCTTCTTTCATGTGGTTTCCAGAGAATTTCTGTGTCCTTATTATTTTCTGAGCAATAATACTGAAAAAAAACTCTGTAGGATAAACAAATTGAATAAAATTTAAACTAATTGACGAATCGTCTTGAAATTTTTTTTATTATATGGACTATTTGATTCTACTTTCATGTAATATCAAAGTTTTAAGTTTATCTTCGCAAAAGTTATAGTAAATTTTTGATTTTTGAAATTTTATTCTTATTTTGCAATTTCCGAAGCAACAAATGATTGTACCAAAATTCAAAAATGCCATTTTAAACCTTTCCTCATCTACTAAAAGATAAATACTCTAAATAAGATATTTAATTTTTCTATTTTTACCTATAGGTATTTAAACGAAAAACTACCATTTTTGACCCTTATTTGTTAATAACTAAAATTCTTGTCCGACCTATGACGGGCATTTTTGTATTCATAATGTATTAGGTATATAGTACTAAAAAACCCATTTGCAACCTGGCTGGTCAAGTGTTCCGACACAAACCTTATTTCTCTGGACTATAACAAAATAATCGTGTTTACTTTTGATTTTTAATTTATATTGCGCAGATTTGATTAAGTTAGCCTGGGAGATCTCATCTCATTCAAATGAATGCCATTGTTATCCAACTGTTGATTTACTTCACTGCCTGTCCCTGACTGTAAAGTAACTTACAAGTATTCCTATCAGCAATGCATCTATTTGCTCAGTTGATTACTTTCCCAACTACCAAACATGAAATTTGTCCTCCAACTTTATAGTTTATTCAAATACTCCAATAATCTCCCCTGGAATCTTAATTCAGCCGAATATATACATAATCCTCATATTTGGGGGAAAACTAAAAATATATTCGATAGAAACCCTGCTCCAGCCTCGGTAAAAATACGAAATACTGTTTCTAAATTGAAAATTAAAAGCGAAGCGTGGGTAAAACCGATGAGAGGAGAAACAACGACCTGAGGCACAGTCCGAGATGTCCAAAGTGGAAAGGTTATCATAAGGTAAAGATAAAGAAATAGGAAAAACAAATTTACAGAGGAATAGTCGATATGATATAGAAAAGCCAAGCCAAGTGGAAATACAAAGAAAGTATATCAGTGAATTAATTAAAAAGCTATTATCCCAGGAAGACGCAGAAAACTAGGCAGACCAAGTGTTGCAAAATACAAGAAAGACGATAGCTATAGCAAATAATAAAACTATTCCGCAAAAGAGCCAACTGAAAGCAGGGAAGAATTGTTTTGATGAAGAATTCCTTACAGTACCAGAGGAATAGAAAATGTTAAGACAATTGACATTACCAAATAATAATAATTATGCTACGAACCAGAGTTACAAAAATCAAAGAAGAATGGGAGAGACATTTTAGTGAACTACTGAATGGGGAAAATTCAGATGAGAATGAAAATTTTCTTATAGGAGATTATGGTATAAAAATAGAACTACCTAGTGAAGGAGAGATTTAAAGTATAATCAATGGGCTCAAAAATAATAAAAGATCGGGATACAACGAAATAGCTGCGGAAATGCTAAATAATGGAGTGGAAGAACTACAAAAAAGGATGTATAGCCTTATCAAGAGCATACCTGTCGGAAGAGGAAAATGTACCCAAAGATTGGACCAAATATTTATTATATCCAACATAAAAAGGAAGATAGATTGGCATGTAAAAATTACAGAGGATTTGCTCTGTTGGATACTTATCCAGGAGGCTCACAGAGAGAGAGAGAAATAATAGAAATAATTTAATGAAAAATATCATTTTTCTATTCTTTCCATATAAAAATATGGAAAGATGGAAAAGGAAAATGCACAGAGCTATATATGGAGGAGGCCAAAACGCACGTAGAGTGAAATGAATCGTGAAGAGAATGAAAAGGAAAGGTTTCCAAAGATGATCCTAAAACGAGGTGCAATCACGAAAATAAGGAAAGGAAGACCCAGAAAAGTATAGTTTGATAGCATAAAGGAAGATTTCAGAGAAAAGGAAACTGATGGTTGAGAAGAAAGAGCAACAAATAGGGATGACTACAGGATAATAGTGAGTTAATAGTTACTAAAATTAATCATATAACTTTTGAATTTTAATTTACATTGCACAGATTACGTTAACCTGAAAGATCCTATCCCATTCAAATGAATAACATTGTTATCTAACTTTGGAGTTATTTTACTGTCTGTTGCAGGCTGTAAAGTAACATAACGTAATATATATTTATGTACCAAGTCAGTAAAGTGACTCTTTATCGAACGAGTCTGATATTACGAGAAGAGCGAGCGTAGCGAGCGAGGCGAGTAACAGATGAATTCGATAAGGAGTCTTTACTGACGTGGTGCATACAAAATTTTATCGTCAACATATAATTTTAAAATTTAATGTCGTCCGAACCACTGGGGTTATAAACAACAACAATGGAAAATACATATTAAAAATAAAAAGAGATTGTAATATTAAGTAAATACATATGTACTATTGTGTTTTCAATTTATCAATCAAAGGCAAAATGAAAATTAAATTATTTTTTTTTAAATAACGCGGGCACATAAATTTAATACACCCTGTATATTGATCTGTAAATATTTATTAGAATTTAGTTTGGATGTAAGTAGATTTCTCTTTTAATGAGCTTTCCGATGAACCATTAAAGACTTTTGTGAATAATTAAAGTGAAAAGGACGATGTATTTAGTTTTAAAATGGAAATAGATTGTTTATTACGAGAACTATAGAATCCACAGGTAGAGGTAATTATCAATTTCTAGAAGAGTGGTTTTAAAAGAAAGTTTGGAATTTTAATCTTTGTTTCAACCCGAGTAAATATTGTAGGTTTCTCCGAAAGTAATTACGATGGCCGGAATAATTTTGAAAATGACTGTTTGTTTGTCGAATGGAAAAGTCGATGTTTCTGATTCTTGGCAATGTGGAAGAGGAAAAGTGGATTGGATGATTGAGAGAGTTTGAAAAAGAAGTCATTATGTTTTTGGTATCGCTGAGGAGCAGTTCGACGTTTTCGTGAATAGATAGTTAGCAAGTACCAGTGGTTGTTTGATAGTGGAGAATAGTGTTGAAAAGTGGAACGAGAGACAGATCAAATTGAGACGAAATACCTCTTTGATTCTGTATCATTGTGAGAAGGAGAGCAGAGAATTTTTGGAGTTTTGTTTGAATCGAGTACGTGTCAAAAGAGGCCCGGCTTGTTGGAGAATTGGTGCTGGTATGCTGATAGTTTTGAAGCTGGAGAACGAAGAGGGCTTTGATGAGTAGCCTTTAACATAGTCAACGAGGGAGAGCTGTTTTGGGTCACGAGAAGACATCAGAGTGAGTGAAGCAAAAGGTCAGTCAATTTATGTGAAAGAGATTTTTATGTTCGGAAACTAAAATTTTAAGTAAAAAGCATATGAATTAAAATTCCAATATTTCAAAAAGTAAATAGTAAATATAGGTAATCTTGCGAATACATAAATTTGTTTTGTTTAGTTTGTTTTACCAAAGTCATCGGGAACAAACCGATAAATTGTTTTTTTTAACTATAATAAATTTAAGTGGTAAAAATTTCATTCGGACATCTGTGTCCACAGGGTTTAGATTTGATAGCTTTTTAGAGTATCGATTTTGATAAATAAAAGACAATTCTGTATGTTTATTTTAATATTTTGCTTTATTTCTTTTCCTTATTTTATCCCGATTAGGATCAACTAAGAGATACTGAACCCACGAGAGAAGATAAGTATAACGTGAGATAATTTAGATTATTTTTAATAGTATAAAAAGGCACCCTGAGATTTTTTATTCATTTTTATGTATGATTTGCGACAATTAAATAATTAATCAAATAAATAATAATTAATATAAAATTAATAAGAAGCAGATCATAACAGTACTAACAAAAGTATACCTGAAAAATTTGTGATACAATCAAATGTCTTTTATTCCTATTTCCGTTAAAAACTGTATGATATTGTTGATATTTGTATTGTCTCTAAGAAGCTCAGATATGTCCCTGGAAAGGTTGAGTTTACTTCTCGTTTGCTGGTATATTTGACAGTCTGTTAAGTTATGTTTTATTGATATAAAATAATATTTGCCAACATAATTTGATATTGGTTTTAACACTTACTTGCAATTTACAATTTAAGAACTTTTTAAATTTTAGACGTCACAATCATTTCATGACAGTGATGACAGATAACTTGCAAGACGGCCGCTTTCGATTTTTAATCGATAGTTATCAATATTCAATAATTACTAAATCGGCAAAGTTTTAATTTATTTTATATGAATATACATAATTACAAAATACTACAGAATTTCACTTTTTGACATAAATTTAATTGATTATATCGCAAATTACGTACAATATTTTTAATAATTAAAGTAAATAAATTGTAAGTCCATAGCCCACTCAAATACTCGCGACTCGATTACTGCCATCGACCACTTACATTCAATCTCGGTTAATTTGATTAATCGCGGCAGGTAAAGTAAAATTCTTCTTTCAGTACAATAAAGTGTTACTTTACTGCCGCAAATGAGGGCAAATGAGTACAATAATGAATGACTTTAGTGACGGTTGGCGATAAAGTAAATTAACGTCAAGTAACAAGTATTCGTATCAGCAACGTATCTATTTGCTCAGCTGATTACTTTCCCAACTACCAAACATGAAACCATGAAATTTGTTCTCCAACTTTATAGTTCATTCAACTACTCCAATAATCTCCCCTGAAATCTTAATTCAGCCGAATATATACATAATCCTCGCGATTTTGGGAAAACTAAAAATATATTCGCCAGAAACCCTGCTCTAGCTTCGGTAAAATTACGGAATACTGTTTCTAAATTGAGAATTAAAACCCGAGTGAGGTTAAAACCAAAGAGGGGAGAAAGAACGGTCTGAGGCAAAGGCCGAGAAGAGCAAAGTGGAAAGGTTATCGAGAGGTAACGGTTGCAGCGGATCCTTTCACTTACGTTGCACGTTCTCAGGTTCATTTTCACGTAGTTGCATCGGGAGTTTTGTGTTTATGGGAGTAGCTGGCCGTAAAAGAACATTGGACGACCAAAGTGTTGGAGTTGGTTTAAAACACTCTTGTCTCCTTGCTCTCATTCTTAGTTTTATATCCATTAGGTATAAGTGAGAACAAATTGCAAGAGATTGGGAGCTTTTAACATGTTTTAATACAAAAATAATTATTCTTATATTTTTCGACTTGCCAAGATATATTAACCGGCACAATTTAATTAATTTTTGATCTGTTTGTCCTTCGTCCAGAGTGTGTTTTATGTTATGTATAAGTTGTCAATTTTAAAGAATTTCTTGCCAAACAAATGTTGCAGTTTGCTGGGATATTTTCCTGATTTGATGAAATGCCCCTGAAGATGCTCTAGGAGCGAAAGTATACTTGGGCAAGATTTAGTTAAACTATCTGCTCGATATCTGCGTTTTATTCCTTTAAATTCAGTATTTTATTCTATTTTACAAAAATAATGTCTAATTATTTTTACTAATTTATTTTTGATTTTAATATATTAGTTTTTCCTGTTGCGAGAACCAATTTCTTCCAACATGAAGAACTCATAATTACAGATTCCTAAACAATCACAAAACAATTTAAAGCATGTCTTTTTCTTAAGGTGCCGTGCATTTTTACCTATCGTAAATAGTCAGGATTAAATTATTCTATTTAATCGCAATGCTAGCAGCATTGCGAAGCATTTCATAACTGTGGCTTCCTGCCCATTTGCGAATATTACTTGCTAACTTACTGGCGAACTTTTTATATCCTAGACCCCTCTTACCACCTATCTTTCATTTTCCTTTCTTTTGATTACATAATCCCTATTCTGGAGGACCGATCTTGTTAATACTTCCTGATTCTGTCCTTCCCTGACATTATAGAATAGAACAGAAATATGCTTTATTGTCATGAAAAATTACAAGCTTACAAGAATCATAAATAGGAACAATAACAAATAACAAATACAATTTACTAAAATGATATAAATCGTCAATATAAATAAAATATAATGAAGTGAAACAAAAAACAATAATAATCTATTGCAAAATTTAAAAAAAATTGCAAATTGCATAATCTACCTTGAGAAATTTAATAAGTTAAGTTAAGCTGCTGCATATGACACTTAAATATAGATTAAAATTCTACTTATAAAAAATAAGAATGCTGTATTTTCTTATTTATTAGTTAAGAAACTCTGCTATTGAATAATATGATGTTTCAGATAAATAGGCTTTAGTCATTTTACGGAACTTGGGAAAGATGTTGCAGATTTAAGTTGTAGAGGGAGATGGTTGTAAAGTTTTTTGCAGAATATAATATAGATTTCTTTACTAACTCACTGGACGGAATCGGTAAATAGATGTTAAAAGTAGAATTTCTGGTGGAATAGTCATGTCTAGGTCTTGCTGGAAAGACATGTAGATGTTTACGAATTAAGCAAACAGTTTCTAAAATATATAAAGAAGGTAGTGTTAGAATCCTGTGATCTTTGAAATAGCTTCTGCAATGTGTTGTTCTTCTGAAGCCAAACAGATATCTTATTGCTCTTTTTTGTAATTTGAAAATAACATCGTATTGGGCAGTCGTACCGGAACCCCAAAAAGGGAGACCATATCGAATATGGGACTCGAACAAAGAAAAATATGTTATTTTGGAAGAGGCTAAATTAATTTCCTTCGAAACAGATCTTACTGCAAAGCAAGCAGAGGATAGTTTCTTGCTTAACACATCAATATGAAGGGACCATTTAAGGTTGCTATCTAAAAAAATACCAAGAAACTTTACAGAATCAACGATACTGATCTAGCTGTTATGAAGAGGTAAGGGTAGAAGAGCTCCTTTATAGGATAATGCTACTGTTTTATCTACGTTAAAGGACAGAAAATTTGAATCGGACCAAGATTTTATTGTGAGTAGATCAGAAGTTATAGTAGCATGAAAAGTTGCGATATTTGAGTTGCTCCAAGTGATACTGGTATCATCAGCAAAAAGAAAAACTTTCCCCTCGATTTTTAAGCTAGTGATGTCATTAATAAAGATAAGGAAAAGTAGAGGACCCAATACTGAACCTTGTGGTACCCCAAATACAACATTTTTGAGACTAGAGTCTGTATCATTTGCTCTAACCAGTTTTTCCTATTATTCAAGTAAGATTGAAACCAGTTCGAAGAAATACCTCGAATTCTATAGATATCTAGTTTTTTTATTTTTTATCAAAATGTCGTGATTTACATAATCAAAAGCTTTGGCATAATCACAAAGAAACAGTGGCAGTGTGCAGATTATTGTTTAATGCTTGATAAACCTCCTGTATGGCATGATGGCATGGATGCTGTACTACCATGTAGTACAGAAAACGTGGCATCTGTGATACATTTATTATTTAAAAAGCCGAACTGATTTTGTGATAAAATATTGTTATCAACGAGAAAGGACATAAGTCGGGCTTTTATGAGTCTCTCAATAATTTTGGAGGGTTCTAATATTCCGCGTAAGCTCCACATTGTACCTCAGTTTGAAATTTAACTTACGGATCAGTTGGATAATTATGGACTTCTAGTTTCCTGCAATCTATTCTTTATTTCTTTAGATATAGGATTTTAGGCTTTTTGATACTTAGGCTCCCAACTATCCTTTAGCAGAAAACCGAAGTATTTAAACTGCTTAACTTTCTTGATTTCTTCTCCAGCTGCATACCTACATCTTTGTATTTGGGTAATTATTTCTACCTCAATCATTGTTTTTGTCTTCTTGATATTTTATTTTCAAACCCAAAGCTTCACTTAAGCTTATTAGAATCTATTCACTACTTCTGAAAGTGTCTTTTCTACGTACGGTCAGAGCCGTGCCGTACATCTTTTCAATATGATGTAAGTCTTCGAAATGCCGCCCCTTAAATATTATTGAAACTTAACTTTTCTTTTTATTAAAAGAAACTACACAAAATGAATGAAAACTTTTATTTTAAAAACAAAACATACCTTTTAATACCAATTAGTATTTTTTTTAAATTTAAATGCAGAATAAAAGATTACATTATTACCGAGGGCCGAAAGTCCCTAAAAATCCCTATGTTAATTTGACTAGGTTACAAGGTTGAAAAAAAAAAAAGAAAAATTTGAGTGTAATTTTTAATTTCAAATATCTTATTCAAAGGAAACCTTTTGTTTATTCTAGGGGATTTTCGGCCCTCGGTAATAATGTAATCTTTTAATCTGCGTTTAAATTTTTCAAAAATATTCATTAGTTTTTTCAGGATTCGAAAAAAAGTGCATTTAAAAAGCATTGCCAGCAAACTTTGCGCCTATGCTCTCAAGTAACATTTACTAAAATTGTAATTATACCATTCTGACTTTAATTTGGCAAACTCGTCAATCAGATTGGTGTAATCTAGTGGGGATAGATAGGTGTGGCAGCTAGTGAGAACTCTATTGAAATAAGTGCTAAATTTTTTAGTTTTGTTTGTCTTTGGAGCTTCGTAAATAATTTTTAATTCTGAAAAACTTCTTTCCCCACTAGTTACCGAAACAGGAAGTGTTAACAAAATTCTTAGTTTACAACTACATTTGGGTAT
Source organism: Diabrotica virgifera virgifera (assembly GCF_917563875.1). NCBI lineage: Eukaryota > Metazoa > Arthropoda > Insecta > Coleoptera > Chrysomelidae > Diabrotica > Diabrotica virgifera. Next base: position 10,143,381 of record NC_065448.1, read on the forward strand.
AAAGATATTAGGTCATTTTGACACAAATAGTTCAAAACTTCTAAAGTTTTCATGGAGTATGGTATCGTTTAAAATACCGGGTGTCCACTTATATTTTCCCCCATTTTAACTGCCTATAACTTCTAAACGGCTCAAGATAGAAATATGCGGTTTACGCTGATATGTTTTATTTTAGTAAAAGTTTTGATTGAATTGATTGAATTTTTTATATCGCTTTCAAATACGTAAAACAAAATGGCGGATTTTTGAAAGAAACGTTGTTGACTTTTTTTAATGGAACACCCAGTATATTTTTTTGTAAATTGAAAGAAAAGTCATTCACCTATCCAGCTATATAAAGTTTTTCAAAATCGGTTGTCAAATCACTGAGTAATTGATTTTTAAAATGAGAGGTGCAACATGGATATCACATACCTAAATAACATAACTAAGCAAATTGATATTATGTTATGTGATTTCCACATTGCATCTCTCATTTTAAAAATGAATTGCTCAGTCATTTGAGAACCGATTTTAAAAAATTTTATATCGTTGGATAGGTAAATGAACGTTTTTTTAAGTTTTTAGGTAAATGACCATTTTTATATCGCTTTTAAATACAAAATGGCGGAATTTTGAAAAACAAAATTGTTAACTTTTTTTATTAAAACACCCAGTATATTTTTTCGTAACTTGAAAATTGGTCATTTACCTATCCAGTGATATAAAATTTTTTAAAATCGGTTATCAAATGGCTGAGCAATTAATTTTGAAAATGAGAGATGCAATGTGGAAATCACATAACAATATCAATTTGCTTATAATGTTATTTAAATATGTGATATCCACGTTGCACCTTTCATTTTAAAAATTAGTTACTCAGTGATTTGAAAACCGATTTTATAAAACTTTATATCGCTGGATAGGTCAATGACCCTTCTTTTAATTTACAAAAAATATACTGGGTGTTCCATTAACAAAAAGTCAACAACGTTTTTTTCAAAAATCCGCCATTGTTTTTTCGTATTTGAAAGCGATATAAAAAATTCAATTAACTCAGGCAAAACTTTTACTAAAATAAAACATTTCAGCGAAAACCGCATATTTCTATCTTGAAGCGTTTAGAAGTTATCGGCAGTTAAAATGGGGGAAAATATAAGTGGACACCCGGTATATTAGGTCTGGATCCCGCATATGAAAAAAAAGTTGATTAATAGCAAGCTGAAAATTTGTTAATAGCTTAAAGGTGTCTAGTCGGATAAACTTTGATATATGGGAACACTGGAACAGGGGCAGTTTTAATTGTGGAACAGGTTAAAAATTTGGAACGGTCACACCACGAAAACGGCTCATATATTTTGTCCAGCAGAACAAACTTAAACTCTCCGAACAGAGATTAAACTCTCATGCAAAAATCAGACTGCTATTTATCACCTGTCATAATTCCTGTCATTTGACATATTCTACATGTTCCACTCATTAAAACGCCCATTTGGTGAAAAATAGCAGTCTGATTTTTGCATGAGAGTTTAATCTCTGTTCCAACAGTTTAAGTCTGTTCTGTCGGACAAAATACATGTGCCGTTTTCGTGGTCTGGCCGTTCAAAATTTTTAACCTGTTCCACAATTAAAACTTCCCCTGTTCCAGTGTTCCCATATATCAAAGTTTATCCGACTAGACACCCTTAAGCTATTAACAAATTTTCAGCTTGCTATTAATCAACTTTTTTTTCATACGCGGGATCCAGGCCTATATCGCTTTTAGAAGATTATTATACCATCAGTTTTTTTTTTCTTTTTTTATCGAAAGTATTGAATGAAGATTCATACAATATTTTTCTAGTTTTTCATCATCTATTTCCCTCAATTTAAAAATATATAAAAATTTAAAATTTTTAATATGAGTTTTTAGAAGCGAAAATCGATCAATCAAAGAATTAACGGCAATGCCTAAAATATGGATGAACAAATTTATTTTTTTTTATAGATAGATATCAAAATTTTCTGAAATTTCCTTAAATTTTCATTTGGTTAATAGCCATATTGTCTGTAACTTTGTAACTTGTCATTTGTAACTATGTAACTTTTCATTTTCTCTATAGTTTCTGACATTTTTACACAATCTGACAATTTTTTCTATTTTACTGATTGTGCCGCCCCCTTGTGATGCCGCCTGATGCGACTGGCTCACCGCATCATAGCACGGCACGGCCCGCCCTGCGTACGGTTAGGATAAATAACATTGGAGAAAGTATACAACCTTGCTCTGCTCTCATTTTTATAGCAAGTCTTTTGTTTTGTTTAAAATTTTGTTTGAAAATATATTGTTGCTGCCTGGTTCCAAGAGCATTTGGCGACAACTTATGCCAAGTATTCATTATAACAAGATCTTTGTCTTGGGAGTACCTACTTCTATAATATTCTTGCATTTAAAAGCTTTTTTTAAAACAACTTTCTTTGGGTTTCTTCCATACTAAATAAATACTCAACTAGTATTTGCCTTTTTTTTAAGATGTCCACATCGTCCGCCTAATTTGTAAACTACGTAACTCTGTTTATACAAATTTTGCAGGAGACACAGAAAACTATCTCTCTAAAGACTAATACGAATACTACGTATCTCATATTTTCAAAGATAGGATGGTAAAACGGAAATAGTTTATGGATACAGATATCACTAACATTTATATTATTGTTTAATAAGTATTTAATATTACTTACCACCAACTTTTTCTTGTCGTGTGGTATGACAAGCTAGGGAGTTACGTATTTTTCGTACTCAATTTGGTGGTGAGGGAGATACGATGTATACGAAGAGGTCGCTATTTATTCATCTGGTAAAAATATGCATGTGCGACTTGTTTAAACGATAAGTAGGGACTTTTTGAAACAGATGGCAGTAATAACTCATTTTCATAGATTATGGTTACATTGGATTTATGAAGTTACGCAGTTTACAGATTAGGGCGAAGACATGCGGTTTAGAGATTTTTAAGTCAATATCCAAGTTTCACAAACATAGCTATCATTAACATAATATATTAGAGAATAAGATTACATAAGAACGAGATACACTGGTGATTGTAGAATCATAAACGGAAAAGAAGGAGTCCCGAAAATGAGATGGTCAGATAATCTGAAACAACACACTGACCCAAAATGAATGAAAACTGTCTATATAGGGTAGAAAGACATGTAAGAAGGAGGAGGCCTGTAGCCAAAGATGGATGTTGTATCGATATTAGAAATGTCGTACCAGTTTCTCGTGTCTTTGAACCATGAGTATCGTTTGTGGCCTGGTCCCCTCTGACCTGAAATTCTGCCCATTAAAATGTTTTCCATAAAATTATACTTGTCGCCTATTAACATATGACCTAAATATGAGACCTATTGGTGTTTAACGACGTTCAGAAGCTTTCTTTGGATATTCGTCCGCCTTAAGACCTCTGCGTTTATAATGTAGTCGACGTATCCGTGCAGATGGCGGTCACTTTGGACAATTATTGTAATAATAATGTTTCATGTAAGTTGAAACAGTATAGAAACTTTAATTATTAGACATTTAATAAAAACAAAAGCTTTTTCTCTATCATTGTTATCAATCAATATCAATACATAATTATCATATATTATGCCTAACGATTTTTGATTCATGAAAGTTGATTTACGATAATTTTAAGGCCCGGTTGTTCAAACGCTAATCAAGAAGTTGATTATAATTAAGTCCCTTTAACAACCATCAAATAACAACACCCCTCATTCGTACGTCAATCAGTTGATTGTAATCAAATATGTTAATTAGCATTATGATAATTAACATAATTGATCGACTAATTAATTATTAATTACTAATTACCATACCAATTGAAGATTTAAGTGGAAGAAGGAGGTATGTAACATTTTCTAAAATTTTGAGTTTTTTAGTGAATCAAGGTGGTATGTAACTTCACTATCATATTATGACACTTGCACTGTACCTCTACAAAACTTAATAAGAAATATTCTAGTGGATGAAGGAGGTAGGTAACATGTAAACTACGATTTTTGAATGGAAGAAGGAGGTATGAAATATTTTTCGTCGTATTCAGATTTAAATTGTTTATAACTCGAAAACCATTAACTTTGGAGAAAAATTACAAAAGTCCTTTTTTGTTTCCAATTATCAAAAGAACCTAAAATAATGTACCCGGATCGAAAAAATTGGTTTCTTAAATTTGTTTAATTTTTTTTTTAATAAATTTAGCTTAATAACTTCGAAATTATGGCATTTAGGTATAGGGAATATAACACCAAAAATAATCAGCATTTCTTAAGGACTTCAAAACGCAAAAATATACAGGGTATTCCATTTGAAAAAAGAAAATTCATTAGATTTCCCGAATAACGGAAGTTCTGACAACAATGTAATTGCCACTATTATATCGGCGCATTAGAAAATCCTTTGTCACCAAAATCTATAAAAAATCGTGCAAGCCGTTTCCGAGATAATTGAGGCTTTCCATACATTAAACTCACTCTGTATAATATATTCCATTTAATAATACAAGGCAAGGTAGACGGAAGAAAAAAGGCCAGGTCGAAGAAGAAAGGCCAGGTCGAAGAAAAAGGCCAGGTCGAAGAAGACCGTCATGACTTAGACACCTGTGAGAATGGTTTAACAGATTCTCTGCATCCCTTTACCGAGCTTCCATCAAAAAAATTACTGTAGCCAATTTGATAGCCAACGCTCAATAATCGAGCACGGCACATGAAGAAGAAGATTATTTTGTGTTCAATTACATAAATTTCTGTAAAACTGATTGAGTATTATTTCATGCCACATACCCCCTTCATCCATTCAGATAAAGGATAGTTATACAAACTAAAATTAATGGAAGAAGGCGGTGTGTACAGTTTTTATTTATTTGTAGGAAAAATACTAAAAATAAAAACAAATTATCAACATTATATGTAAAGGAATGCTTATAACAGCAATATAAATAAAACCAAATAACACAAACAATATTTTCCTGATAAAAGTAGACTAATAAAAACTTTAACTGCCCATATCTCAACATACCTCCTTCTTCCATTTAGGTCTTCAATTATTAACATAATTGATTAATAAATCTCGTAATTGTAATAAATTATGTTTTCAGCAACCCAAACAAAGTTGACATTGACAGTTGGTGACAGTAATTAAATATTTGATAATGATCAGTTGATTCCATTTTTGATTAGCGTTCGAACAACCGGCCCTAAGTTTTCACGTCGTAAGTACATATAACAAAGAGCGCAACGTTGCCGGCTGTATTTGCTTTTCTGTGGACAATAATCAAATGGATTAAAATTAATGTTCTTGTTTTGAAAACGGTTACTTTACAAAAAAATATTATAATACGTTTTTAGTCAGCCCATACCTTTAAGGGACGAATTATTTTCCAGGACACCCTGTGTATCATATATATACTTATTCTATAATATTTATTCACTTGCCCCATATGTTAATTTTCCGCCCCAACGGCGCTACGTCAGAACCCCTCACCTTCTTAAACCCGGCGGAGGAGAGTTAAGTAGGGCGAGTGAATGAAATCTCACGCATCTGGAATTCTGGAAAGTGGAAGTGGAAAGTGGAAAGTGGAAAGGGTGTTTTCCGAATGATGGAGAATTGATAAGAAGATCTTCTGGTCGATGTGGATGTAAACGCTTTGTCAGAAACACATCTCGCAGGGAGCGGGAGCGAAAGAATAATCGCAACAGAGGGAAATGTTCAAAGGCACCAAGGTCTTATCGAAACAGACGGAGGGAATTGTTAAATGAACAAAGGTGGGAGTAAGGGCAAATTAAGAACGGAGCTGTATTGTACGTAAATACGAAAATGTTGTGCTCTTAAGGCATATACGTTGTTTTGACTACACAAATCTTAAGCAAGGGAAACGAGATAAGGATACAATTATTTCGTTAGAGAATTGATTACATCTTTGCATTCGTTTATCAAATAAACAGTTAATATTGCGCAAGTAAGTAGGTAAATAAGGGTATTAAAAAAGATTGGTTATAAATTAACACGGTTTCTTGAGATAAAAATAAGTCGATTTGGCATAATTTTCCAATATTCTCTTCCGCCTTCGATCTCTTTGCATTTCTCTTTAAAGTATTTTTATTTTGTCAGCTTTATTTTCTTCTTGATCTCGTAGTTAATCCCTCTAGACTTACTGTTATCTTTGTCTTCGTCTGTTGTTCTTACATTGCCTTTTCATTGACTTTTCATAACGGCTATATTTCTTTAATAGTGAGAATCTATGTATCATTATTTGTCAGAGATAGTTTTCTTTGTTCTCGGCTAAAAATAATAGTGTTTTGTTCTTTATCATTATTTTTTATTATTATTATTATTAATAATGCCCATACTTTGTAAACCTAGAACTTTATCTTGAATAAATTTTATTAGTAATCGAAATTATGATTTCATTAACCATGTAAAGTCAAGAGAGTGAGTGGCACAGATGCATAATAAAAGGACCATAGTCCAAACCACATTATTATACGGTAAATTGAAAAAGGCCAATATCCACCTAAAATAACATTTCTACTAAATTTTGAAAAAAATAATTCACACCACTAATGGTCCTTGTTATACCAATACAGCTGCAATCAAATAAAACCTGTATATAAAATACCGTAAGGAAGACGATGAATTTTAAGAGCGAGAAACCTAATAAGTAGAATTACTCAAAAGTAAGAAATTGGACTTTGGCCCTTCTTCTGCCAAGGTGCAGTTTTAAGCTTACTTGTGTCTATTGTAAGAATTCTTTGATCTCTTTTAATGTATCAAGTGTGAGGGTAATCCTGGCAATAAGTGAGTGGAGATCTGAGGCCAAGTTTTCTTCTTCGGGATATGCTGTCACGACTTTTACCGCATTACGGTATCTTTTATGTATCATAATGTAGTCTATCTTATTTCTGACTATTTTGTCCGATGTTCTGTAGGCGTTAACCATGTATACAGCCGTTTGTTTGGTAGCTTGAAAAATGTGTTTGTAATAATCATCATAAATCTAGTAAATTATAAATGTATTGAAAATATTTTAAGTGCCGTAATGACTTATAAAGTACAGTTTAACAAAACTCCACAGCCGACCATTGTTTGTGTTTTTATTAATTTTTAAATAATAAAATAATAAAAATAATTTAGGTATCCTCATGCTATGCTGCAATTATTTTACATTTTTTCAAATGTAATTTTCGAAAACCTATTTCATATTAGCCTGTTATTGTTTATTGAATAAAGTATTTACAATATTGACTTGTTTGTTTTGAACAAGTAATGCGTGAAATTGAAATTTACAATCAATTCAACTATCTCTAGAAGCAACATTATTTTATAAATATGTTGATGTTCGTGCTGTGGACTCACAGCCGGTAGTCGAGGGTTGGGGTAGTTGTTTAGTTTTATTTTATCGATTTAGTTTTATTTTATTACTCTAAAAGGAGTGTTAGAGATAGTCAGGGAAATGAGAATTCAGTAAAACAGAGGCTGAAACTACTATTTAATAATTACATATTATCAAATTTACAATATGTTGGAGTTAAAATTATTTACAAATAGATGAAAAAAATTCTTTAAAATAATCCATTAAGTAAGTAATCAAATAGGAAAATAAACTGTTTACGTTACCAGAAGTTATGCAGTCAATAATAGAAATACAGTCCTTTTCATGATCATTTTTCAGTGCGTAACAAATGATAGGAAAAAGGGTAAGTCCGTGATAATACACATTTATGGCATTTATTCTAACATGACATTTTAGTTAAATCTGACAGTTGTCACATTTTATTTTCAATTTGGAATAAAAACAAATCAAATGTGTTTCTTGCATTTATAAAATGGTATTTTCTTTGATTTGTATAGTCTTATAAATTATACAGATTATATTTGTAATATTATTATCTAATTAAAAAAAATTATTATTTTATTATGGCGCCATCTATCGACAACTAGAATAACTAGAATAAATGTTATAAAAATGTCACCGACGAAATGGAATCACCGACGTGCCTTTTTTTCTGTCACATACAATTTAATGCGTTAGAAATAAATCGAAAAGCTGTGACGCGCTGAAAGTGTAGTTGTTGTATTAGTGGTATGATATCAATACAATTAGACACATAATTAGTTCAGAGAAATAAGGGAAAAAAATATCCTGTTCGTGACACAACCCCCTCCAGGCCCAAACCAAATTTTTTGGGTAGTATGGACATCTATATTAATAACCTATATGTTTCCTGTAGCCGATTTTGATGATATACATAGTTATAAACAAATGAAAATCGAAAACGGTAAATTTTCGCTTTTTTCGTCTATAACCAAAAGTTAAGTATTTTAAACGAATATGAGAGTGAGAAACTCATAAACCGTATAAAAAACTTTAATATGGCGTTCGTTGAATATGTCTATCCTTATTGGTTGCTTAGAAAATTGCAAAACAAATCAAAAATTTTGAGTTTTTACAAATATTCATAACTTCTGTAAAAATTAACTTAGAACGTTCTTATTACACGGAATACTGCGACTTCTGGTACTTAAATCATACCCTAAATTTCAAAGCAATTTGTCAAATAGTTTAAAAGGCATTTAATTTGTTTATCCCAAATTATTTTTTTTGCAACGCTATAAGTCAGAAAATGATGAAGTTCCAGTAATACTTTGGATAGTTTATGAAAGAAGAAGATTTATAATATTAATTTAATTAAAAAAATGACAATAAATAATTCTAAATACTGGAAAATTATTTTGCAAAAACATGTGAATTAAAAAAAAGGGGGGGGGCTAACTTCGTCCCTAAGTGTCCTAGGAAAATTGTTTTTCTTTCTAAATGTGTATAAAAATTCAGTCTTTCCAAATATGAAAATATAATTTTTCTACGGGTAACGGTGAAAAAGTTATTCTAATTGTTTATAAGTAAGCAAAGAATCGACGTGTTTTTGCAAAATAATTTTACACTGTTTAAAATTACTTTTTGTCATTTTTTTTAATTAAGTCAATAGTACAATTGTTCTTCTTTCATAAACTGTCAGAAGTCTTACTGTAACCTCATAATTTTATGACTTGTGGTGTTGCAAAAAAATTAATTTGGGATAAACAAATTAAATAACTTTTAAACTATTTGACTAATTGCTTTAAATTTAAAATATAATTTAAGCAGCAGAAGTCTCAGCAATTCGTGTAATAAAAAGGTTCTAAGTTAATTTTTACATAAGTTATGAATATTTATAAAAACTCAAAATGTATGTTTTATTTTGCAATTGTCTAAGCAACCAATAAGGATAGACATATTCAGCGAACGTCATATTGAAATTTTTTAGACAAGTTATGAGGTTCTTACTCTCAAATTTGTTTAAAATGCTTAACTTTTTGGTTATAGACGAAAAAAGCGAAAATTTACCGTTTTTTAATTTTCATTTGTTTATAACTATGTATATCATCAAAATCGGCTGCAGGAAACATAAAGGTTATTAATATAGATGTCCATACTACTCAAAAAATTTGGTTTCGGCCTGGAGGGGGATGTATCACGAGAAAAATCTTATTTCTTTTGATTAAATGGGAAAAGGCCTTATACGTATAGACGTCTAGGAACACAAAATTTTATGTAATGTGTACGTATGTGTACAAATCTTAGAGTATTAATTGAAGTTTGATGACCGATAACTTCCTTAGAAGTGTAAAATGTAAGCGGAACCAACATAAAGTGGATAAAGATGGAATATGTAATATGATAATTAAAGAAATAAGTACTGTTTTTGTATCTGACTGAAATGAGACTAAAAATAGCTTGATAAAACTAAGTCCTCCTGAGGCTTGACATCAAATTGCTTGAAAATTAAGTGATCGTAAAATATGGGAGGAGTTGGAGGGTATGCAAAGTCTGACAGAGTATGTTGTGATATTGGACCATGAAAGATGTGTAGTGTTATTATTATTTATAATTATTATTTTATTAATATTTATTGAATTATTTTATTAGATTTACTGATTAACCTATTATCATTGGTTTAATAAAAAACCCAATGATCTGACAGCTGTAGGCGTTAGTTAAACTACACTTTATAGTAATTAATTGCAACACTTAAAATAGTTATAATACATTTTATAATTTTCTCGATTTATATTTCTTACTATTAATATTTTCAGTTTTTTGGTACTCTTTCCTTTTCTAAATTAGTAATAGGAGTCTACCAAAAGTAAAAGATACAGACGAGAAGAAATATAGTCTCACAAAGCAATATACATGAAGATGGCATTGAAACGGTTGGAAAGTTTACATACCTGGGAGTAGAAATATATGCCGACAGATCAGAAGATGGAAAAATACGTAAGAGAATAATGCAGGCAAACAAAGCTTATTTTGCCATCTCCCATATATTTCGGTCTAAAAGTGTTCACCGAAATACAAAGGTGAAAATCTATAAAACCCTAATTCGACCAATAGCATGCTATGGCAGTGAAGTATGGGTCCTGAAAGAAACATCCAAAAACAAAACTCGACACATTCGAAAGGAAAGTACTGAGGAGAATACTAGAACCTGTGAGGGAAATCGGAATCTTCACAAGTCGATATAACAACGAGCTTTATCAAATTTATTAGGAAACACCCCTGTCTGACTTCATTAAAATACAAAGATCGCAACGGGCCGGACATGTGATAAAAATGGGAGAGGATAGGCTATCAAAAAGAGCACTGAACGCTAGAATGCAGGGTAAAAAACCGGTTGGAAAGCCAAGAAAGTGCTGGGAAGACACAGTAAACAGCGGACGCACAGGCCCTTTAGGAGTCCGTGTATGGAGAAGAGCAGCTACAGACAAACGGGTGGAGGCAAAAAATAAAAGAGCCCGAGGCTCAATTTGGGCTGTAATGCCATAGAATAAGAAGAAAAAGTTTACCAAAAGTAGTTTCAGTTTTTCCCGTAATATTTTTCCTATTATTTCAGTAAGGACTAGCGGATATCTTTGTCAGTATAATAATTTTATTGTTTTAGAGTTTGAGCAGTTTTTGCGCCTTCCTTATTAAACATTAGGTGCTATTATTTAGTTTTCCCATCCTTTGCTATTTTTTCTGTTCCGATTGCTTCATCCTTCTTCTTCTTAAAATCCCATATCCTATCGGAGGTTGGATATCATAATGGCCATGGTCACTTTGTTGGTTGCTGCTCTGAATAATTGTAATGAACTTGAATAAACCATTCTCTAATGTTCCTCAGCCAGGAGATGCGACTTTGTCCTATACTTCTTCTTCCTTGGATTATTCCTTGCATAATAATTCTCAGTAGCTCATATTTTTCTCCTCTGGTTATGTGACCCAAATACTACTTCAGTGACTGCCTGGTTAGTAATTCGCAAAAATTATGTTTTGTCTCGTCGTTTAGATATTTCACCATTTATCCATTTTTAGCTTATTTGAATTTGTCCATCATAAATGTTTATTGTGACGATAGCACCGTCTGCTCTTACAGCCGGCTGGCGATCTCTCTATATACCCTTACTATAACTGACAACCTATCACTTCCATCAAAGCGCACTGAAGATTCAACATCTTCAAACATATAAATGTCACATCAGACCATAACCCACTAATCGATAATATCACGATTAAGCTTAAACCTATTAGAAAACCTCAAGGCACTCCAAAATTAGATGTTAGAAAACTGAAAGAAATTGATATAAATAACTTCAACAGAAAATATACGAAAACTTTGATAAATTAGATACTAACACCTACGAGATAAACCAACAATGGGAAACACTAAAAAACTGCCTCCTTGTTCCATGCGAAGAGATATTAAAAGAACCAATAAGAAAGAGAGACAACTACATGACCGACGAGATACTCGGCATGATGGACCAACGAAGGTAAGCCAAGAACAAAGACAGTCAAAATTACAAAATAATTAACAATGAAATCAGAAAAAAGATAAGAGATACAAAACAAACTTACTATGAGGAAAAATAAAAAGAGATAAAAGATCTCCAAAACAAATACGACTTAACGGTTAAAACGGTGGCGTTTTCAAACAAATGAAACAAAGTCGGTTCATATTACCTTCACAAATCGTAAAGGTCACTGCCCGCCTGTATATATCAACAACCATCAACTAAACAGCAAGCAACAGTCAAATACCTTGGAATGCATTTAGACCAAAGATTAAACTAGAGAACACACATTATTATGAAGCGTAAACTACTTGGTCTCAAATTACACAATCTTTATTGACTGATTGGTCACAAATCATCACTTTCGATAAAAAATAAAGTACTTGTCTACAAAGCAATTTTGAAGCCAATATGGACTTACGGGATCCAACTTTGGGGTACTGCATCAAACTCCAATATCGAAATCTTGGAGAGGTTCCAGTCGAAGGTCCTTCGAATAATCACAAATGCCCCATGATATCTTGCAAATATTATTATTAGACGCGATCTAGAAATTGCAACAGTAAAAGAAGAAATTAGCAACTTTGCACAGAAATACGAAGACAGACTCACACAACATCCAAATGTACTAGCCAGAAACCTGATGAGACAACCAGTCAGAGGGAGACTTAGACGAAATACACCTAGTGATTTACCATCGCGATTTTAGTTATACGCTCCGAGCTTCGCTGGTATCGCCACCTACCTACAGTATTACTAGTATAACTTTTACCGGAAATTTATCTGGAAAGAAAAAAGTGTTGCCTATCCTCTGTGAGTTTCGCTGGTATGGCTGGTGTCACCATCTAACGGTTGACTAGTGTTCCTATTTCGGCCGGAATTTTAAAGAGGACAGTAGAAAAGCAAATAATAGTTTTTTTCAAAATAATAGTTTTTTCAAACTTATTATTTAATTATTATCGTGTAATATTTACAACGTAAAGAAGTAATTGGATTGTAATTGATAATTAATATCAGTAAGTACAGAATTTATTATTCATTATGCTTATTTTTAAGATTTTGCTTATTGTTTTGACGTTTATGTTGACAATTAATATTAGAAAAAAATTATTCTGCAAATAGTATAATAATTTAATATAATTATAGTATAATACTTCTTAAATATTAACTTATGCATTTATTGAACCTAAATAATTAATTAATTAACAGCGTAAACGTAAAATTGTGTTTATTTACTTTTTTCTAATTGCATCAATCTATTTTTGTCGTTGAATCACCTTATGCTTAGCGACAGGAAAGTTGTAGAATACACAGTTACTATTGTAACCAGTATTTCGACACTCTTTAATACAACAACTTTGGTGAGACATTTAAAAGCTATATGCAACCCTTAATGCAGAACGTCAAATTTCCGGTAAAGGTTTACAGACTTGTCACTACTGGCGCTCGCGAATTTTTAAGTATCCCCTCTACCTACGAGCTCACAGCGTATATGTGCCGTAATTCCCAGAGATAAACAATTTTATATCTATGTAAAATATTTGTAAAGAAAATGATTAACGAATCATTTTCTCCAAGTCACCTACACTAGTGGTCGTAACATTTACTCATTGTAACTTGTTTTACAGATTGTAAATAAATTGGGAGATTAAATAAAAAAAAATAGGATTTATTCAATCTGCATAAAAATGTTAAAGAAATGGCAGGGCTGCAAAAAAGAAACCACAACACAATTCTTTTAGATAAAAATGGAAATAATATTATAACGACTGACGAAAAGCTAAAACGATGGAAATAATATATGGAAGAGCTCCTCGACGACGAAAGAGGAAACCTGCAAGATATATCTTTCGAAAACAGAGAAACAAGTGTAGAAATTACAAAGGAAGAAATATTGTATGCACTAAAGAACACCAGAAATGGAAAAAGCCCGGGGCCAGATCAACTACCTATTGATATCCTTAAAATAATAGAAAATTAGTACACGGATGTCCTCTTAAAGCTGTTTAATGAAATTTATCAGTCGGGTGACATACCCAATGAATGGTTGACCTCAACATTTATTTGTCTCCCAAAAGAGAAAAATTCTAGAGAATGCACCGACCCCCGCACGATAAGCCTGATGCCTCACACACGTAAAATGCAAAACGGTGCTGATTTCTCATAACGATTCGTAGATACTGCAGTTTTATGCGTTTGATCTCCGATTCCTTCTTCATTCTTTCTAGAACTTCCTTGTTCGTGATCCTTGCTGTCCAGGATATTCTTAGCATTCTTCTATAGAACCACATCTCAAACGCTTCATATACAGGGCGATTTTCATCGCCCTGTATATGACCAAAAATTGTAAATATTATAATTTAGTTAGTAAACAGTGTTTTCGCGGAAAGTGAAATCGTTAAGTGATTTGCTAATATTTCTCTGAACGGACGTACAATTATGCGGTAAAATTAGAAAGTACTTACATTTATTTCGCTTTGGAATGAATATGACGTTTTAGAAATATTTCTTAGAAGGATAGACAGTAAACAAATTTATTAAATTTAGAATAAGGCTTTTTGTTTAGCATTTTGAAACAACGAAAGTAATTTGGTGTCTCCTAGAATTTAACAAAATTGAAAAGTTGTATACAAAGTAAATTGCTTCTTAAGAAATGAAAATATGGATGTAGTGGGTAGCGAGGATGTTTGTGATTGGCGATGAATGATGGATGGAAGGGATGAGAGTGTTGAATCTGAGTTTGAGGAGAGAAAAAATGGGCACTGTGTAATGAATATCTGGAGAGTACATTCCAGTTTTTAAAAAGTGAGAAGTCGATGTAAAGTGGTGAAATTGACCTTTTTGAGCAGAACCGTAGTGAAACGAAATCGTTGACCGAGTTGAGAAGTTAATTTTCCTTGTGTCCGAGGAGATTACTGTTTTCTATCTAGAACAAGTAGCCGGTGGGTATCAATTTGCACAAGATATCGAGCAGAGACAAAACTGAATAGATATTTCGAGCGAGTCCCATTGTTTGTTTGTTGGTGAAGCAGTTTGGACGAGAAGGACCTTTCGCTACATCCTAGGAGCACGTGTGGGAGAATCGAGGATTGCGCAATCCAGGAAGAAGAAGTAAAGAAGAAACAAAAAGGTTAGTCAGAATTTTTGTGAAACGGAGAGAGTTTGTTTATATCCACACCATATTTTTGTATTGAACATTTCTATAGCATAATTTAGTCATTCCAAAATTTAAAGAAGAGATAAGTAATCAATTAAAAAGGAGAAAAGTAAATTTTAGTATTTTTGTAAGAATAATCTAACGAATTATTTAAATAAAATTTTTTTAAAACAAAGGAGATATCAGAATTAAAGCTTAATTTATTAGATGAGAAAAAGTTGCAACAGAATTGAATTTAGTATAATTTTTAAATCTTATATTTATGGTATATTGGATAATTAAAAAATATTTATAACATTTATATGACATCGAGTGTGTTTAATTTCCCTGTTTTGTCCCTGGAGGAAGTAAGCAACTAGAGATACTAGAAGCCACAAACCGAAGGTAAGGCATTAAAATTAAAATAGCCCTGAGAATAAAATTTGTTAAAAAATTTAATTTCATTTTGGTTTTGTTTTACATAAGTAATTCTTCTTCTTCTTAACGTGCCCTATCAAGTCCCCTTGACGTTGGCGATTAACATGGCGAAACATAAGTAATAAATAAAATAATTAAGTAATTAATCAAAATAAGAATTTGCTGATCAATCTTATAACAAGAGAGAAATACAGAGCATAATAATATATCCAACAATGGACAAATAAGGGTTAATTGATAATGACGAAAATAAAGACGAATAAGATAAAATTAATCTTTACCTGGATCACAAACAGGACATAAAAAGAGCGACGTTATACAGACATTAAAATGTTGTTTCCTGCAATTTTTTTAAATAAATCGTCGTGTGAGGGTCAATATACGTTGCAGCTATAAAAGCTAATATACTGAGAAATAAAATGCAGCAAACTAAGCCACTTTGCTCACAAAAAAACAACGTATTTAAGTTTGATAAACAAAAAGTCTTATTCGTTTTCAACTCTCATTATTTCCTTGAGCAGTTCTCTGCTCAGAAAATATTTAAAAAGTAACTTTTTTAAACATACATCCACGTAGAAGTTTAAAATGAATAAAATTACAAAAATTATCTGCTCTATATACGCCTCATAAAGGAAAGGGATAAAGGACCTGAGGAGGAGCGACGAATTAAAAAGAAGTAGGTCAGACCGTATATAACGGTTTTGTATGGGATAAAGAGATAAATGTACTGTAAAGGAATATAGAACATAGATAGCTGGGAAATCATGTTGTTTGAGCTTATTTGTTTATACAGGGTGGCCGGAAAGCTCCTTTACAGTTACAATATTAATGTTTCAACACCGCGCCAATGTTTGTTGGCGTTCCGGCGTATGAACCATCATTGAGAGCTCAGGGAACTGCTGACACTTCGTTTTCAACAAGATGACGCTCCGCCCCATTTTGCTCTCTCTGTGGCCTCCAAGAAGTCCAGATTTGACAACCCCGGAAAATGCACTGTGGTGTTTTATTTAAGAGAGTAAGTTAGAAATCGCAGATATGCGTTTCATACTGATACTTTCAAATTATTATTCTTCTAAAGAAGGTGACAGACAATTTACGTTTAAACCGTATATACTATCCTGGTCATAATAACTTAGGAAAGTGGATTTTGCGGGCCAGTATAGAAATCTAGACCTTTGATCCGAATCATACGTGAATGACCCATCATTATTCCTGATATTTTTGGAATTATCATAACCAGTGTCGGAAATCAGGAACCAAACGAGAAAGATACGAATTATAAGTATTTAAAATAATATTGTCGCCAAAATATTCTAAAATGAATAAGTACAACCTCACATACCATCCATAATGCATGAAATAAAAACTTGTAACGGTCACGTTACGAAAGTAGCTCTTTAATAATTATTATTATTATTTTCCCTCGGTCTCTCATTTAAATTCTCGTATAGGACCACTGAGGTGACGTCATACCTCGGTGATGGAACGTACTCTACCTATCGAGAATTATTCGGGTTCTGAGAGAATTTGACGTTTACCTTGGCGGAGAAACGCCTCTCGTTCTTTACTTGACTGTGGGCTGTGGTGTCGAATAGATATACCATATAGAATGGCGGATGATTTCCTCCAACTTATTTTATCACAAGAAATTTAACGTAAAGTAAAAAGTTACCACCAGGGATTGTCTGGAGTGAGGAGACATGTGGGTGACAACTCCTGTTGGAGTATAAATAGGAATCATTCGGTGAGATCTACTTTTTCATAGTAATTTTTTATGTATAGCCTTGGTTTTTGTGATGGAACCTTTGAGATATTAGGTTCATTGTTAAATTTCTTAGTCAACTCATTATTTGGATTTTATGTAGATTATTTCGATTATTGAATATTCATTCAAGGAAAATTATATATTAATATATTTTTTGGTTAGACATAACCAAACATATGCAATTCTCAATTAATATTAGAAATAATTATCATTTCTCTGTAGGTTTTAAATTTATTGAACCTCCAATATTTTTATAAATTCTATATATTTTTACAGATATTCCCTCAGATAAATCATATTCAAATTTCACATTTATCATTATTTGTTCATGTGTTCACACTCAAAATAGTTCAAGGTTACCTGAGATTAGTTTTTGTTCCATCTTAATGATCGGTTTTTCTATGTTAATGCTTCTAAAAAGTTTCCTCAATTATTTCTTCTTCCCTTTACTTTTTGCTCATGTTTAAAATGAGAAATAAAACTGGGAATGTTTTTTAGCCATTTGGGAGAAACCCTACCATGGAGTCCTAGACCTTATTTGACCACCTTGGGAAACCACTACAGCCACAGTCAAGTCATCATTGGGTAGTAATTTTGGGAACAAGCTATGGGAGCGTTCCAGATCAATTTTCGTCTTGGCACCTGGGCCTAGTCGCACCATCCTGGTGCATCATTTTCTAGGATGCAACCGCAACCTCGTTTGGGAACATTCAGTGAGGTGTTTTAGTAACTATTGGTTTTTTTATATTTCAGACTATCTGTTAAATACACTATGTTTTTTTTCCAGATTTAGGTTACCTCTGGTTTTTTTTTGACATATTTGTATATTAGATTATTTGGTTCCCAAACTTTGTATCTACGGTAACTTCTTGTGCACATAAATAAGCCTAGAGAAAATTAGGTTTTTAATACTTTATTATTGCTTTGATATTGGTTTATGTAATTCGGGTAAATTTATATTTTAATATTACTAGCTTGTTTCCCAAATATTTTACTGTTATTTGCTTTATTCCATTTGTTCGGTTAATTTATGTCATCGTCGGTATTTATCTCAACTTCATTTCTATTTCATTCCTTGTATATTTAACTTGCATACTTCATTATTGTATTTTCCCTTAGTGAGGCTTGGGCCTATTTATTTGTAGTATTTTCATCTTTGTCAGTTTCCTTTAGTTGTACGTAGCAGGCGTACTATAACCATTTGGTAGAAGACTCATGTGAGTTGTACCCTATATATATGTAAGAGGTATTTAAGTTTGTAACAGATAACATTATTGTTGTTATCTTTAAAATATATATAGCTTCTTGTATAACTTATGTCATTTTAGAGTTACATGATATATGCTTGTCTAACTCAGAGATTGTTAAAAATCTAGTAGTTATTTTAATAAATATTTATTTATTTTGTATATCATGAATTTTATTATTCCTTTATGTTTGTTATTACAGGTTTGATATATTTAATATTTGACAGCAGTATAAGATACCTGGGAAAATGATCGAAGATCATTTTCATGGCGCCCATGATTAGTTAGTTTTATTTATTTTGTTCGTTTTTAGTCATTAGTCATCTCCATTCATTTTCAGTACATTATTCTTATTTTATTATTTCATCTTTTAGTCATCATTACTATCTATATAGAGCTACTGTTCTTCGACAGGCATGCAAACGAGCCGTATCCATCCTTGAGTGTCAAGTTGCTCTCTTGCATCTATAGCTAGCCAACTCTATTCAGTTTGCCTCTGTCTCTTCCCACTTCTACTTCTATCCCTTCTAATTCCCCTTTCTTCAGTACTACTGCACTTTAGTAGTATTTTTTATTTTTTCCTATTGCGGCTTCTCAACGTAGAAGCCACTTCACCCTTTCTTTACACACACCCCACTCTCTCTCTACATCTATGTCCCATTAATTTTTTATTTTTTTTTTCCTTACTTCTGTTGGAGTATATCTTTCTTTTTACTTTCACTCCAACAGAAGTTTCCTTATTTTTGTTACAAACTGTCGCCCAGATTTGCGACATTGCTGCAAATAAAGTGCTTAGAGTGCATTCCTCTTCCATTTAACGTTTCCTCATTCATAATACCTAGACCAGGATTTACTCACATCTTTAAGGGCGCGACACTTTGACAAACTTTGTTTGAAATAACTTTTAAAACTTTACTGAATGAAATCCTTTTACGCTTTCTACAAATATAACATTTTATTCTAGGAAAGTTAAGATAAATTTTTGAATTAGTTACTTAAAATGATGTTTGAGTGGTTTGTTGTATTTGTGGATGAAAAATTTCAACAATAATTGTCTCGATCGCCTTATTCCAAGTATCTTGAATTATCCTTTTTTTATTTTTTGTCGATCTTGTTTTCCATATTCGAGTAACAGGTAATTTGATGTTCATTCTGTGCAACTGACGTAGCCAGCCAATGTTTTTTTTATTTCTATCGTCTTTTGTATCACTTTTTGTACTTCATTTGTCACTTCTTCAGGTCTCCGTAGCTGGTAATTCCAAGGTATTTTATTTTCATCTTTTTTTCAATGCTGATGTGATGGTACAACTGTGTACTAATCTTTGTAGACTATCTGCATCTTGAGCTATCAGTATTGTGTCGTCTGCATTTGAGTCTTCTCCGAGCTCTTTGTTAGATCTTATCATATTGTTCTGCTGCTTCATCAAGAACAGGTTCAAAGATCTTTCTTAGTATGTTTCCTTCCCAAGCACATAGCCTTTAATTTGTGTGGTCTTAGTTTTGTGTTTCTTGTTATCCAAATAATTACCAATAGATAGTATTTTGCTCAATTAGAGACTGACGTATCTCGTTCTATTCGCTGTATTTCCACAAGCTTGAATTTTAAAGCTTATATACTGAATTATTTTATACCGTTACTAAAATCGTTTTTATTGTTGAAATGTATTACTTTTATTTTTACTGCAGAACATACTTAAAGAGGTTTCTTAATTTTAACCGATTTCCTTTATTTTAGAATAAATTTAACGTAACATACCAAAGGTAGAGAATACCTATAAATTTGTAATAAGCAATTTCCCTCGTTCATTTCCCTTAGTAAATTAAAGGTAAAATATAGCTCTGCCCTAATTTGCATTACCTGAGTTCTCAATGCACGAATAATCGATGGTACATGGGGTTAATTCTACTAGTGGAGGAAAATTACGGAATGTGATTCTGTATATTCACAAAACTGAGAAGATTTTGAACAAAAAGCTGTTTATCTTATAAGAAAAGTTTACACTTTGTTATTATTAAACGTTAAGATTACACTAATGAAATATGTCAAAGAAGTGAAAGAATAGTATGTCAAAGTGGGTAAAATGTATTTATTAGTATGGTATAACTAGACCCAAACCCAGACATTCAAAGTGAAAGTTATCCTCCAACACCAAATTGTTCTATATGGTCCACATAATGTTCAGTAAAAAGTTACACCATTTTGAGCGTCCGGTTTGGGAGGGGGGAGATGGGGGGAAATTCGGTAAATTAGTAGTTTTTTTAAGTTTTTCGTCAATATTTCTAAAACTATGCTTTAGCGTAAACAATATTCTATACAAAAATGTTCTACATAAAATTTAAAACAAAAAAGGTCCAGTACATAATTGTTATAGAATCAACGGTTTCAGAGTAACGGTGGGTGAAAGTGGAGGTTTTCGATACTTTTTATATTTTGTGGGCAGTTTATAATATTATTACTGATGAAAGAATAGTACATTGTTTACCGGGTAGGAAAAGCTTAACATTCCTGGACGACTGTGAAGATTGCTAAGTCGAGGCGCAAGCCGAGACTTAGGAACACAGAGTCCAGGAATGTGGCTTTTCCTACGAGGTAAACATACTATTTTTCCGCAAATCGTTTAAAATTCGACAGATATTGATTGATTTAAAAAAAACGCGATAATTTTATTCCCAAATAAATGGTGCTTTGAAATTCGTAATAAAATTACTTGGGTTACTATGGAAACGTATTGAGGTTGAATTGTCAAACTTGACGCTTATAAATAGAACACTAACAACTGTACGGAAATATCATTTCCTTACAGTAAGGAAATGACATTTCTTTACAGTAAGGAAGTCCTGACTTTTTCTTCAAGAAATTTTGACAGGAATGTCAAAATTTCCTGGCGATTTGCGGAAAATTTTATTTAACTGGATTGTGTTTTGTAAATAAAATTTGCTATTTCAGTGGCCGATGGTATGTTAGTGATAAGCCCTTAAAGAAACGTCAACCTCAACACCCAAAATCATCATCAATTGCCCAAAAAATATAAAAATTATCGAAAACCTCCACTTTTCACCCTCCGTAACTCTGGAACCGTTGATTTTATAACAATTATATATAGAACCTTTTTTGTTTTAAATTTCATGTAGAGTATTTTTGTATAAAACATTGTTTACCCTAAAGCATAGTTTTAGAAATATTTACGAAAAACTTCAAAAAACTACTAATTTACCTACTTCTCCCCCATCTCCCCCCCCCCCAAACTGGACGCTCAAAATGGTGTAACTATTTACTGAACAATATGTGGACCATATAAAGCAATATGGTGTCGGAGGAAAACTTTTACTTTGGATGTCTGGCTTAGGCCTTTTTTTGGACCACTTATATTAGACTACTTCCGTAACTTTGGAACCATTGATTTTAGAAGGATTATGCGTAGGACCTTTTTATTTCAAATTTAATGTAGAACATTTTTGTATAGAAGGTTGTTTATGCTAGACCGCATAGTTTTAGATATATTGACGAACAACGTAAAAAGCTATGAATTTAACGATTTATCCCCCCTCTCCACCCAAACCCGACGCTCAAAATGGTGTGACTTTTTTCTGAACATTATGTGGACTATATAGAACAATTTGGTGTCGGAGGATAACTTTCACTTTGGAGGTCTGGGTTATGCCATTTTTTGGATCAATTGACTCTGAAATTCAAGATCATTTTTCGGAAGCAAGTGAAGAGGATGATCAGCAAGTACTATTGAGTGATAATGAAGAAGAATGTGTAGCTACAAGTTCTCAGATTTCAGTGTGTGTTATTTTTGAAACTAAGGATGGAATTAACTGGAAAAGTCAACCACAACCGACAGGAGGTATGCGATCTTGCGACATAATAAAAATCAAAACGCACAAAGTAATGTTAGCCCTTGGTCAAAGTGTAGTTGATCCTGTTGATTCCTTTTGTTTGTTTGTGGACGAAAAAATTGTGAATAAAATAGTGAAGTGTACAAATGAAGAAGCCGAAAAAGTCCTGGGGATAGGGAACTGGAAATATTGAGACTCTACAGAGCTATATGCTTTTATTGGACTACTACTAACTGCAGGGCACCTGAGTGCCAACATTTATTAAACGATTCAAAAATTTGCTAAGATTTTTTTAATTTGACCATAAAGACACGAGGTTTGAACGAAGAAGGAACGACAAATTAGCAGCAATACGCGATGTGTGGAATCAAATCAAACAAAACTTTCAGAAATACTATTTACCAGGAAAAAACATAACGGTAGATGAGCAACTTGTAACGTATCGACGTAGGTCTCCTTTCAAGCAGTATATGCCTTCAAAGCCAGACAAGTATGGCATGACAATATGGCAAATCCTTCAGGTAGATCGCACCCTCAAGGTAGACCGCATACTATAGTAGCACTTTTTATTAATCTAGACAATTTAAATATAACTTTAGTAAAAAATGAAAAAATAATATTAGAAATATATGGGTAATTATTAATAGTACATTCACGAACAGTGGTGGGCCCAACGGGCCCGAGTTGCCCGGTTACGTAAGTAAAATGTGTTGCCCGGATAAGGGTTAAGTTTTTCAAAAATATTTATTAGTTTTCTAAAGATTCGAAAAAAATGCATGCGTTTAAAATACATTTGTCCCAAATTTTGCGCATACGCTCTTAAGTTTTCTTTGAAGGACATTTTTTAATAGTCTCAGTAGGTATGCTTTAATCAAATGCTAAAACTGTACCGTGTATAATACCTGTAAAGATTTAAAAAATACACATTTAACACTTATCTCAACTCCTATAAAAATGATTTTGTGTTTATTTGCAAACAATGTGTTTCTCGTTTCCGTGTCAGTCAATCAAAGTTGCACGATGTTAGAGCTAGCATAAGTGATTTGAGGTTTTAAAATTTAGAAAATAGCAAACTTGTATAAAAATGGAGTGTCTACTCACCCATTGCCACGTTGTTGGTCTCCTCTAATACCAGAATCTTTCTGAAAAGCGAAAAATATCGATAAGTAAATGGAATAAACGAAATATTATAGATCTTATATTATATTAAAAGGGGCCATCAGCAATTTATCTACGAAACAGTTTATATTTTTATAATTCTACATAATTCTTAAATATAACTTAAGAAAATCTGTGAAAATTAATATAAATATGTACTTGTAAAAAGAGTAACATATAAAAAAATGAGTATGTGTATTTTGTACGCACGTAAGAAGTTATACGTCTATTATTATGATTCCAACGACATAAGTATATTTTAAACAGTTTATTTGTATTTTTGTATTTAAATATTAAACTAAGTTTAATACTTAAAATAATACCAAAAATTAAAAATAATCATGTTTTCGTGGCAGGGAACACATAAAAACTCATTATTTATTAAATAATTCGAAAAAAGACATTTTCTCTGCATTGTACACCACCATATCAACACACACATTACTTACATACATTATTATGCTTAGCATTCTTCCGGGAAACTTGAACGCATGAAGAAGACGCCGCAATTTGAATTTTTACGGCGTGTCAGGCACTTTTTCATGCACAAAATTGTCTCTAGATACGCCGGGTAACAAAAGGGGCATAAGCGCCTTTGTTTTATTGTATTCGAGAGTTTGAGCATGGTATAACTTTACATGTTAGTCGAAAAAGTTGCGAGCAATAAAGAAAAATCTGTGCGTCGCGTCGGGCGTCGGCGTCGGGCGATGTTAAATCGTTCTGGAATTTTAATATTAGGTGTTTGTCCGTGTTTTCAACGTTCCAGTGGATTACGTGTAAAGCATTTTAATACAACCTGGGAGGTATTTGGTTAATTAAGTAGATATACCCAATGTACGCTTAGATTAAATTAAATTGTTGACCCTTCGCTTTACTATGAAGTATTTAATACTTGAATTAAGATTTTCTTCATTATAAAAGCAAACTTGAGTACAAAAATAAACATCTTTAAATACGGCTCAATAACTTTAGGCAAACACAATTCTATAACTACACAATGATACATTACTAAAACAGTAATCGTATTACCTATGTAACTTCCAAGTTTTTGTTGAAAAGTTCAGATTTTTGCATATTTCCAACATGTCGCGCCAGAATAAGTAGATACGGCTTTTTTAACAGAATAATTTTAGTTTAAAATTAACATTTATATTATCTAACTCTCCGTTAATACGGCGGGGTCCATTAGACATAGCTTCGAATATTATCGGAATGAGTCAAGTTGTTGTTTTAGTATTTTTTAATGAAAGTGAAACCGTTACAAACGTAGGGGCACTATTTTTCGCGATTTATCATACGACATTTTCAGCACAATGCCAGAGATAATGAAATTTTAAAACAAGGCGAAAGGTGGATTTGATACTATGGATCAACTATGTATCATAGCATAGTTTATAATATAATACGTCCAGAAATAGTAGAAGGTGGCCACTTACATTATTTTTTGAACAACACCAAAGTTATCGGATACCAAAGTTATGGGATACCCTAAAGGATAATTTCCCACCTCCGCTCAAACAGTGTCATTAGTCAAAAAAGCAAAGTATCGAGAAAACGACGTTTATTTGTGCTAAAACTTTTCTGGGTTTAATTCAAAAACTGTTAAAATTAGGATAATAACTATTTTAGTCAGTTACAAAGGTTTTTAAACTCTACAAAATAGTGTATTAATTAGGCTAAAAATATTTTAAAAAATATTTTTTTGTTGTGACACTATACAGATAAAATACCGAAAAATTTACTAAACAATATTTATCAAAAGTGGCATTTGAAGTACAAAATATAATATGATTACTATTATCTGGTTAACAGACCTATAATTTTTAATGATGTAACTTTAAATACAAGTAACAATATTAAACAAAAAATACTGCAAATATAAAGATAAATAAGTGAAAAATGTGTCACTTTTCTTGAGCTCATACGCAGATTGTTTTAAATAAAGTAATCACATATACTGTCTTAACTCGGCAAACTACTCTTTATACACATTTGAGATGGACAAATGCCTTGCACAAGTCGATATGTGACACTGTTTATGTTCGGTGCACCGTTGATTTTAGTTAATCATATTATAATGACTCTAGCGTCATCCAATGACAAATACTTGAACTATAAACGTAACACTATTTGAGATAAGATTTTGTACTTTTATTAACCTGTTGGGTTGGTGCAATAAAACCGTTTTTATTTTTTTGAGTTGTGACACTGTTTGAGCTTAGGTGCGATTTGTTAATAACAATTTAGTTTCGAATACAATTTGCACATTGATCAGATTGTACAAGTTGAGTCCCCGAGTTTTTACCCGTGCTTCATCATAGGAATTTTCATTCAGTCATTTGTTTCGAGCTTCTCTCATATGTCGTATATTCCGTGTATATTAATATTATACACAGATTATACAACATATGAGAGAAACTCGAAACAAATGACAATCGATGAAAACCCTATTTAAAGCATATGAAATAAGTCGGAAATTTACTAAACGCAACAGTAAGTGACAGAAAGTGGGTATTATTGAGGTTATTATTTGTATAATGTTAAAATTTATCGTAAAATAACATAAACTTATCATAAAATTTCTAACTACAATATAAAATTAGTTGTGAAAACAACTGCTTGTATACTATAAAAAATTCAAAATGCAAAAAATTCGACAAAATAACACCAAAAAATTCAACAAACTGACACAAAAGTAAACAAACCAAAACGTCAGAAATTGTACTTAAAATATGTGAAGATATCCCCAATCGTCTTTCTTTGTACCTATCTCTTTTCAACGCACTGAGTCTAAATCGTTCATAAAAATAACATGTGTCTTTACTTAATAACAGGCGGCAGCTGGTTTGTCATTAATTTCATGCGTGGAAGAGAATGATGCTAAATAAAAAGTATGTTTTATCTCGCCAGGTATTAATGACGCACGGGTAAAGACTCGCGGACTCAACTGTAATGTTATTAACCGACTTATTTCTGTTCATAACATATAACAAAAAATAATATGAAGCCTGTAAAAGAGTTCATCTTATCTCATTTTGTAAGCTGTATCTGATGATGCCAAAAACTTAAATTCATATATAATAGATTTTACAAAATACAAGGTACGAATATTTCTGTCCGTATATTCTGTGCACAAAATTTATAGGCCTGAATCCCGCGTACCAAAAACAAGTTTATTAATAGCAAGCTGAAAATTTGTTAATAACTTAACGATATCTAGTCGGATAAACTATGATGTATGGGAACAGTGGAACAAAGGAAGTTTTAATTGTGGAATGTGATTTTAATTGTGGAACATGTCATCCTGACAAGTTTATGATTGTGAAAACTAGTAGGTTGTTTTTCAAAATTTATTCAATAGCAAACTTTATATAATATATGAAAAAATGTTTGTCCTACAAATATGTTCGTCATTTTAATAAGTCCGACACGTAGAACATGTCAAATGACTGGAATTAGGTTGGTGGTAAATAGCAGTCTGATCTTTGCATGAGAGTTTAATGAAAGGGTAACAAATCAATTGGAAGTTCTGTCCGACAAAATATATGGGATGTTTTCGTAGTCTGACGTTCGAAACCTGCAACCTGTTCCACAACTAAAATTGCCCCTATTCCAGTGTTGCCGTACATCAAAGTTTGTCCGACTAGACACCGTAAACCTATTAACAAATTGTCAGATTGCTATTAATAAACTTTTTTTAGTACGCGGGATACAGGCCTATTAATACTTTTATTTTTTTTACGTTTACGGATATTTTAATTTTCGATTTCGTGTAACTTTTTAATGTTGTACTCAATCAAACGTTGTGTAAAAATTTCCAGCTGCCCTTTATCTCTTTATGCACTTAACATTTTTATTACTGTTTGAGTTATTATGCCAATTTTGCGAGTTTTATAGCGAAAATTGCAATCCAATTCACCGAAAGCAATAAACTCACAAGTGATTTCTCGTTAAAGAGACGAATCCACCCGATTCCCAGTTTCCAGCTGGAAATTGCAAAATTTATTCATACTCGATTAATTCTTGTGACATTTTCAATTTTGCCAATGCAATATTGTTTAGAATATATCACATATCTTTACGATTATTGGTTGACTGCATCGCTTTGGGAATCTTATACATGGAGACATTTATAGCTTCCACCGTGGCGGGGAAACGGCTCGGCGGAGCACCAAGTTATTGTGTGATGTGATAATGCAGTTGAATGATTAGTGGGAAAACGGGAGGGCGATATGGGAATGAAACACTAAAAGGCACAACGAAATTGACTCCGTTGTGCGATAAATGATTGACGATACGTTGCAAAGGTTTTAATATCCTCAAACGGAATTAATAACCTTATACAAGTACAATTTGTTGACAATGTGATACCTAATTTATAATTATCAAACTGAAACTAATCAAGAAATCAAATAGTATAAACTTTACAAGAATAAAAAAACGCTAAACGCCGTAAAAATGACTGGCGCATACAATATTCCAGCTACAAAATATCTGATATGAATAGTACGTGGCGAGAAAATGTATTTTCATTTTAACGCAAAATAAAATTTTAGTTTTATTTTAAACGATTTTTCCATAATATTTGTTAACCCGGCACCTGCCACGTGGCTTTCCAATGCATCAACTGCCACGTGGGGTGCTCACAGCACCCCTTAAAAAATTTATGTGATCTATTTGTTTATAAACAAGTAGATCAGTGTTAAGTTACACGAGAATATAAACAAACATGTTTTATTAACTTATTGGCTACTAATATATTATAAAAGTTAAAAAATAAAGTTAAAAAGGTATTATAAGCAAATTAGCAAGTACCAACCCATAATAAATGAAGTGAAGTAAAATATCTAAGAACATTGAGATTTATTGAGTATAGAGACTATATTAATAATTTAAATCAGTTATTACAATAAAAAAATGTAAATCTTACCTGTTTATCAAAAACACAAAAAAATTTAAAACTTAAACTGCCAGATGATAACACCCCAATTCGACTTTAGAGCTACAAGTTCAGAATGACACTAAATAACCA
The DNA here is from genome assembly GCF_917563875.1 of Diabrotica virgifera virgifera. Lineage (NCBI taxonomy): Eukaryota > Metazoa > Arthropoda > Insecta > Coleoptera > Chrysomelidae > Diabrotica > Diabrotica virgifera. Next base: position 10,171,890 of record NC_065448.1, read on the forward strand.
CTTCAAACGCAAACAGATCTATGCTATATAATATTATTGAAAGCTACTATGACGCACAACACGGTTAACAAACTTGAAATACCAAATTTTTGATGAAAATTTGTTATGGGGTGCTGGTTGCACCCCACGTGGTCGGTGCCGGGTTAAATTTGAAGTTAAACGCGATACAAAAGAATAACTTTGATACAGTTTGAATTTTGAAACTTTTTGTGGCGCGTTTACTTCAAATTTAGCAAATATTATGGAAAAATCGTTTAAAATAAAACAAAAAATTTATTTTGCATCAAAATGAAAATACATTTTAGCGCCACGTAATATTCATATCAGATCTTTTGTAGCTGGAATATTGTATGCGCCACTCATTTTTACGGCGTTTAGCAGTTTTTTATTCTTGTATCAGGAGTTTTTCAAAGTTTTTTTATAAATTAAATGTATGAAGTTGAATGCAATTTTTCTCGATTACACGTTAAGCTTTATAAATGGTCGCCTTTGTCGCATTATCTCCCAAATGATCTAGTGTCCATCGAATGTACACTAGATTTTTTTTCTATTCAAAATAGATTGAAAAAAAAATATTGGGATAGCCGGTTAATGAACACGGATTGCCCGTTGCCAGATCAAATTTAGCGTCGTAACCACTACAACTACGTCAACCATTTCGGGATTAATCGTTAATTTTATTATACCTTGTAGCTTAATAACTTTTAAACGGCTTAACCGATTTTGATCTCTAAACATGAGCTTGAAATCTCTTGACCAGTAGTATCTGATGCATCTAAGGTAAAGTATGATAACTGAAGCTATTGCAAGAATTATTGAACTTGAAAAACCGTTTTTCCCATAGGAAATAGATTTGATCATACTTATGAAGCCTATAACTTAAAAATTCGAATTTTCCCGAATATGAGGTATACACCGGCAGATTCGTCTAGAGTCCTTCTGCAAACGCTCAGTTATTGGCGCAATTCGTAGTTTAAAATTTTGAGTAATTGTCGAAAAACCAAAATTTTCAAAGTTGATTGATTTGGTGTATTTGCGGTTCTCCTGTCTCTTCTTGAACCGAAGATATATACCCCCAAAATATATGCTGTTTTGTACCTACCAAGTCCTATAGCTGGCTTATGGGTGGTCAAAAGTCACAAACTACACCGGTTCTAAATCGGAACTGACCCCCTCTTCAAACACAGAAAAAAAATTCAGATCGGTTTAACTTTCAAACACACATACATATCCACAAATATTTTCCCTTTTTTAAATAGAAATTGAGTCATATTTCTGAGATCGGTAACTTTTGAATGGTATAACCGATTTTAAAAATTAGACATGGGTTGGAAAGGTAATGATCAGTACTATTAGAAGCCGCAAAGGGATTTTCGAAGTTTTTGGGAGTTTTGGGGACGAGAACGAGAAACAGGCCCTAAATAGGAAGGGCCGTAAAATCCACACCCTTGGACAAAAATGGATGGTTGACATATGAATGGGTGAGCATTTTCCTGAACTTTAAGATGGGAGTTGGCACAATTTTCAATTCCGTCAGATTTAGAAAAACGAAAATTTCGTGTATATATTATAGTGTCGCGTGTAGCGGGGTGTGGGTGTGCGTTACTGGCGAGAACTGCCGTTCTCTGCTAATATTGTAATGATAACTACTTAGAAATCAGCAACTCGGCATTTAAAAATGGACTTACATTATCTAAAGACAAAACTCAAGCTTGTATATTTACTAGCCTCAGAAAAAATGCTTTAGTGGAAATTAAACTGTAAAAATTTTCCGGTGCACAAATCAATAAACCATCTTGGTGTCCTTTTGGATTAAAAGCTTTTGTGGAAAGAACATATAGAAAATATCATTACGAAAACAAAAAAGGAGTAAACGTCTTACGAGCAGTTTCACATTCCACATTGGGAGCAGATCCCAATAAGAGGTTAGCTAACCTTTTTAGCCTGGATTCTGGACTGGATTTAAGCCTGGATCGTAGGTACCAAAAAAATTTATTTAGCAAGCTAAAAATTTGTTAATAGCTTACCGGTGTCTAGTCGGACAAACTTTGATATATGGGAACACTGGAACAGGGGAAGTTTTAATTGTGGAACAGGTTACAGGTTTCGAACGTCAGACTATGAAAACGTCCATGTGTTTTGTCGGACATAACTTCCATTTAATTTGTTACCATTTCATTAAACTCTCATGCAAAAATCAGACTACTATTTACCACCAACATGATTGCTATCATTTGACATGTTATACCTGTTGGACTTATTAAAATGCCCAACATATTTGTCGGACAAACATTTTTTCATATATTATATAAAGTTTTCTATTAAATAAACTTAAAAACAACCTGCTAGTTTTCACAATCATAAACTTGTCAGCATGATACGTTCCGCAATTAAATCTTCCTCTGTTCCAGTGTTCCCATACATCAAATTTTGCCCGACTAGACACCGTTAAGCTATTAACAAATTTTCAGCTTGCTATTAACAAACTTTTTTGGTATTACGCGGGATCCAGGCCTATAAGATTTTTTCTGTTTTCGTTCCCAAGCACATAATATTCATGGAGACTAAATATCTCGGCATCATACTATCTAGCTACGGGAAGCTCTAAACAGAATTGTAAGATCAAGTGAATACAGCAAAAACAGAACCGCAGGTTTTCACAATGAAAAAATATGGAGAAATAAAAATATCGAAAAATAAGTGAAAACCAGAATTTACAAAACAGTCATCAGACCCATTTCAGCGAAAAGAATGTTGGAAACGGCCAAGATCATAACTCTTCGAAAAACCGATCGTAAAGACACTGTGATAGAGCTAGAAGTGCAGATATGCGACGAAGTTGCAAGGTAGACCACACTAATAGCTGGGTAAAAAACAGAAGAGTAGAATGGAACGACCACATAATAAGCCGAATGACAACGAATAGATTAGTAAGGACGGCGAGAGACGGTTCCCTAAGAGGAAGATTATCATTGGGAAGACCAAGAAACCGAGTTATTTCTACACAAAAAGTAGAAGAAGAAAAAAAAACAGAAGAAGAAGAAGCACATAATATTATAATGTGCGGGCTACGACAACAAAAACCAAATTATTTCCCAAATCCTGTAAACATCTGTATAAGTATCTCGATAAGTATAGAAAATTTACTGCAAATAAAACTATTTGATTATGCAAATGTAGGAAGTTCAAAGCATAATACATACAAATTTTAATTGATCTTTTTTTATAAATGAATGAATCCCTAAACATCTTTACCAAATCAGCTTTTGCCGTAATACGGGAATATTAGCTCAAGCAGTCGCCGTGTCCCAGTCTCCCCTACGGAGTGATAACGTTTTTAAAAATCTGCATACTAAACGGAAAGGTTAAATTGCGGCAGCCTTGGGTATTATATTACCCATTAAATCCGGCGAACTAATTTTACCTCGTTAATATTTTGCATTTTTGAATTTGATTACTATCACCAGTGATGAATGTATAAATGCAAAGTTAACGGGAAATTTCATTTCTACAAGACTTAAAACACGGAAAGCTAGCATTGTAAATCTGTTTGTATTGATGATGTATTGTCGAAGCAGATGCATCGTACGAGTAATCGCTCTAGATGTCAGATTCATCACAAAGTTGCAGTTTGTGTTTGTATTCGATTTTTGTTTATTCATCGGTTTTTCTTTTACTTCGCTAAGTACAAACCAAAACTTTGTGACGAACCTCACGATTAGAGCGATTGAAGCGGATAGTTGAACCGAAAATGAATCTACGTTTGTTGTTTCTACAATATGATGCTCCACGTTGGGCGCCATATCTCTGCGGTATACTAGCGGTGTTTATTTAAATATACATGTATGCTTTCTGTTTTTATTTCCATGATAAGACGTAATTAGGAAGGAATTTGTTGTTACGAAAAAACTATCACCAATGGTGATTTGATTTAGTTGTGAAGACAAATTCTCACCAATACATAAGGTGTTTGCCAATTAGTAACTATAATTAGATATTGTCATGAAACTTGAAAGAGATATATAATCTTACCTCGTTAATATTTTACATCTTTGAATCTGATTACTATTTTGATTTGAAAGTTAACGGGAAACATAATTCCTACAAGACTTAAGCACGGAAAGCTGACATTGTAAATATGTTTGCATTGATGATGTAAAATATAGGGAATTTTTTAGTACAAAATATGAGGGTATCTAAAATGATAATAAAGTCAGATAAAAAAGTAATGAGTTTAAAATTGAAACTATTTCTGAATTTATTAAATAAAAACATGCATTCGGGTCAAAATTTACCCCCCTTGGTCATCCAAACGTTAAAGTAGATAGTTTGACCGAAGATCAAACGAAATTTGTACGCTGGGGGCGCCCAACGTGGGGCGCCATATCACTGCGAGACACTAGTTGTTACGTCCGCAAGCTGGCTAGCTTATTTAATCACTGTATCACCACTGTAGAAAGTCTATATCTCGCTATTTAATACCAGCGATAGAATACTGTTAGGGCTCTTCTCCATGCCTGTCGTAGGGGGAGACTTATGAGAAGAAATGGGAGGTGAGGAGGGGTCGTTCGAGGTGTCGATATCTCAGAAACGCACACATGATGCTTCACATTCTGGTCATTGGTCTGGGTTCTTCGTTTCAAGACGGAAGTCTTGAGTTTTATGGACTTCTTCTTCTTCATGTTCCTTGTCCGTTGCGGACGTTGGATATCATCATACCAATTCTAATTTTGTTTGCGGCGTTTCTGAACAACTCGATCGATGTTGGTCCAAACCATTGGCGTAAGTTTTGAAGCCTTGAGTGTCTTCTTCTTCCGGGTTCGCGTTTGCTTTTTATTTTACCCTGTATTATCAGTTGGAGTATATGATATTTATCATGTCTCATAATGTGACCAAGGTATTCAAGTTTCCGTTTTTTAATTGTGAAAGAGATTTCTTTTTGTTTTCCCATAAGCCGCAGTACCTCTACGTTGGTGGTGTGAGTAGTCCATCATATTTTGAGGATACGTCGATACACCCACATTTCGAATGCCTCCAGCTTTCTAATTGATGTTTCCATTAGTGTCCATGCCTCTGCGCCATACAGCAGGACTGGAAATACATAGCGCTTTAGCAGCCGTATTTTTAGTGGGAGAGATGTCGGAATGGGTGAATATATTTTTCATGTTGTTAAATGTTGCTCTGGCCTCTTCAACTTTAGATCGTATTTCGGTTGTTTGATCCCATTTCGAGTTGACGACTGTTCCAAGGTATATATATACGAGTCAACGTGTTCAATTAGTTGGTTTTTTATTTTCAATTGTCTGGCAGGTTTTTGAGTTCTGCTGACCAGCATCCATTTTGTTTTATTTATGTTGAGGTTAAGTCCTCTTTCTTCACTCGCTCTTTGTACCCTGTCCATAAGATACTAAAGTTCATCGATACTACTGGCAAGAACGACTGTATCGTCCGCATATCGGATGTTATTTGTCAATTCTCCATTGATTTTTATGCCTTCGTTTGCTTCATCCAGTGCTTTTTTTTAAATTTGTTCGGAGTAAATATTAAAAATGAGAGGGGAGAGAACACATCCCTGTCGCACACCATTTCTGATATCAATGCTATCTGTAGACGCATTGCCGACTTTTACCCTGGCTGTCTGATTCCAGTTGAGACTTGACACAATTTGGATGTCCTTATCATCAATTCCAATGCTTTGTAGAATTTCAATTAGTTGGTCATGTCCCACATTGTCAAAGTTTTTTGAGTAATCTACAAAGCACATATAGACATCCTGACATCCTTGTTCATATCTCTACACCTCTTTAACCGTTTCATGGACGCTAGACAAAAACTAACTGTTTGTGGGCTTCTTCGGTTAGTATAATTAAAAAAATTTTAATTTCAATTTAAAAGTTTACTCCCAATGAAATAGATTCTAAATAAAACTAGAAGTAACAGGGTACGTTAGAATTTTGAGTGGATCGTTACCGAAGACCTAAAGATGAATACTACATAATTGAAGTGTCCGAAACCGGTTCGTTCGTCTTTTGATTCAATAAAACAGATTGTGAGTAAGTCTATAAATTTTATTTCCATAAGTCTTTTGTCCTTTTGTTTATATTTTCTTTTAGTATTATTGCCATTTTGGTGTTTATCAAAGTTCTGTCTAAAGAAATTGTTGGTTTAAAACGCACCCCAAAAAAGCAATAAAACCCCAATATACGTTTTATTTAGGCCCCAACAAAAACCATTTTCTTTATGTTAATCCTAAGACCAACCCTTATTATCGTTAATTTCTAGAATAAAGCAATTAACGCAAAGTCTCTCAGTCGCTTCACTCTTCTCGCTCTCTCTTCTTCTCTCCATGATATTTATACAACTTTTGGACGATGTCATTATAAATTTTAATGAGATGAGATTTTCAGGTGACGCTTATACTTTTTTAATTTCATTTTGGCCGTCACAGACATAAAATAATCTAAAATATGTCCGGCTTTATGTTTAAAATATTCAAAGTTTATGTGCTGCAAATGGGAAATGAATTTTAATATAAAATTTTTAAAATACGAAATAAAAAAGGGAGTAATAAATGGAAGAAACAGGTTTTAAAAACATGTTTAAAATTAATTTATCATACTCCGTTTGAGAATAATTATTGATAGCAGGTTTTATATAATCCAACTAAAAAGATATTGATAAAGGTAACAACTTAAAATTTAAAGTCCACTTTAACTGATTATGAAACCGGGCGTAATTAAATTTATGGCCCTGAAGTTTGTACATTGTTGGATATCTCCCTTGTTTTGCAAACAGGTACTAATATACCAATTCTTCATTCATCTGACATTTGTCCTACTTCCATAATTCTATTATAAACCTATAAGCCAACTTGTTCCCGTTTCTCCTAACGCTGTCCACACTTACCCAGGAATATCATTTGGTCCAATTGCTTTACTTTTCTTTATTTTTTCAACTGCTTTAACAGTATCTCGTCTGTTATTTTGGTGACTATTGCTGTTACTGTCTTCCTTAACTCTTATCTGTTTTTCTCTCGCATTCTGCATTTAATAAACTGTTCAAGCTGTAAAACAGATCAATTGGACCTTCTGAAGTTGATATTCTGTGTAGTCATCTCATGAAAACAAGGGGATGTTGCTGAGGAGAAACGTGATTACCAATCAATACAAAAGGTGATATAGATTGGGACTACGTTTGGATTTAATTTGATCGTTGGACCACGTTTGGACTAACGTTTGAATTTATTTTATATAGACTTCGTAATTTACTCTGAATTGACTTTGGACACACATGGATAAAATTAGATGAGAAAAAACAAAATAATACGTGCAGAAAACAAAAGATAAAGATATAAAGAAATACGAAAGGTATATAAATATCTTACCATTTGACAGGGGACTCGTAAACACAAGTCAAATTTTTACTACATAATTCACAGCGAAAAATTAAATAAAGTTGAAAAGGTATGTTTTTTTATAGAGAAAAATGTAAAATCGAAAGATAACTGGCTTGTAGTTGCCAAGAATATTCCCTGAGTTGAAGGCAAGGAAAGGATTACTCACCGATATTCAGGGAGCAGGACCTGCGTTTAGACCGTCGTGGGACAGGTTAATTTTCCCCTACTGATGACTCATAGTTGCGATAGTAATTCTTCTCAGTACGAGAGGAACCACAATTTCGAACATTTGGGTGATGTACTTACTCGAGCAGATAATGGTGCAAAGCTACTATCTGTGGGATTATGCCTGAATGCGTCTAAGGCCGTATCCTGTCAAAGGTGGTTAAAATATCTCTTGGAGTTTTGTTCCGAAAGTCGACAGGCTCAATAACGTGACTTTACTAGGCAATCATAGTTCAATAAGATTGTCGCACTAGCCCTTATTTCCGTTGAAATTATCGGTTTACGGCGGGATCGATCTTTGTCAGTAGACGGACGAACATGCGGAATTTTAATTTTTTCGATGTTAGAGCTCGGAATTGTCACTACTTTGAGATAAAAAACTATGCCTACAAGATTTTATATATAAAATATCCTAACTCAAATTTCAATTCACTTATTTTATACTAGTGAAGTCACTGAAGGTTTTCACCTCCGATTTCGTTGAACCTCCATTGATTTTCATAAAATTTGGTGAGTAATTAGAGGATACCTCAAGGAACAAAGGTGACATGATGCCAACTTGCGCTTTTACCCTGGGGGTGGATGCCACCCCTTCTCGTGGGTGAAAATTATTTTATTAAAAATAATACCATAAATCGATACAGGAACAAATTCTAAACAAAATTTGTTATATAAAGTTATTAAAATAAATCAACACTTTTTGAGTTATTGTTATTAAAGGCCAAAATTTTTATTTTTTCGTAAGAAAAATGCATGTTTTAAATCTGTTTTTCACGTATAAATCAAAAACTATAAGCTTTTACAAAAAACTTGTTATTACCGAAATTGAAGATATAAAAAATTTAATACACTCCTCTCATAAAAAACTAAACTAATGTTGGTTCAAAGTAAGTTATTGGCAATTGAATGTGTATTTTTTTCGACGAGTACTCAAATCTAAGTATTCAAGCTTAAATAACGGGAAAACGATGCAATGTATAAAATATTCCTGCTAAACATTTGTCAAAGTACTTCGGAGTACCTATCAAATGAACTTCAGAACAAGGTAATAGCGTGAAAATTAAGTAAGTTGTAATGAAAATAACCGTTTCGAATTTTTTAGGAAAAAGTGAAAAACAAAACGTACGCCATTTCCACAAAAATTAAAATTTATAGTAATCCTTAGAAGAACTACTTTATATTAGCATAAGTAATGTTTTCTATATTTTCCACCGGTTTAGAACGCAAATTTTTGAAAAGAAGGTATAATTTAAAAAAATCATAATTTTTAAAATTATTTTAATTCTCATATTCTTTTGATAATACTCCAAAAATACTCAATAAACGTAAAAAATTATATATAACAAAATTTTAGTTTTTTCTGTGACAAATATTTCACCTGTTTTACTATTTGTATAGGGTAAAGAATAACCGAGATAGAAACGTTTAAATCTTAAATTTTGCTGTGGGAACCATGCAACCGGGGCCATTTAACCTTTTATTTTTAAAAAAGTAAGAGTTTTAAAAGATTAGGTTTAACGTGATTATATAGCACTTGGAATTATCTTTCAAATACTTTTTAGATAAACCTGATATCGTAAACACTAACGGAGTTATTAAAAAAAAACAATAACATTTTTTGAACAATTTTTAAAAGATAAATTTTGAAAAAACTTTGAGAATAAATTTTAACGCTATCAACATGTTCGGGGGCTCATTTGATAGATATTTTTAAGTACTGTGACAAATGTTTAAAAAGTTTATGTTATAAAATGCATCAATGTCCCGTTATTTCAGCTTAAATGCTTAAGAGTTTTTACTCGCCGAAAAAAATACACATTCAATTACCTATAACTCTCTATTAGTTAACAATAACAGGTTTTTCCAGTAAGAGGTTTATTTCATTTTTTATTAGCTTCAATTTTAATAATCATAACTTTTTTGTAAAAACTTACACTTTTTGAGTTATTGATGAAAAATTGGTTAAAAACATGCATGTTTCTCAAGAAAAATTAAAATTTTTGATCTTTAATAACTTAAAAAGTTTTGATTTATTTTAATAACTTTATATAAGAAAATTTGCTTGAAATTTGTCCCTCTATCGAATTATGGGGTTATTTTTAATAAAATAATTTTCACCCACGAGAAGGGGTGGTATCCACCCCCAGGGTAAAAGCGCAAGTTGGCACCATGTCACCTTTATTCCTTGAGATATCCTCTAACCACTCACCAATTTTCATGCAAATCGATGGAGGTTCAACCAAATCGGAGGTAATAGCTCATATCCACCTTCAGTGACTCCACTATACGTATTAGATTCATTTATCAATCTACACAATGCATAAAAATTAAAGCACCACCTTAAAAATGGGACTAATTTGATGTGTTGTATTTCCTAAATCTGTTGTCCGATTTGAGTGATTTTTTTAGTTTATTATAGCTTTGTTTTTCAAGAATACTGTTGTAATAATAATATTGCTAAAGAGGTAAGTGCCATTGTATACCGGGTGTAACAATGATAGTGTGTTTTTTCCTCAAAGATTGGAACGCCCTGTGGAAAATTCTAGCGTATATAAAATATTGAAATTAAAATTTAACTGTAGCCTTTGGCTTTCTTAACATTCTGCTTTTTGACCCATTCGCTTATGTTGGATAATAAAAAAGTTAGGTATTTTAACATCTAGCAATGTTATTCATCAATACAGGGTGTTTCTAAATAAGTGCGACAAACGTTAAAGGGTAAATCTGCATGAAAAAATAATGACCATTTGCTTTATAAATATATGTCCGCAAACGCTTTGTTTCCGAGATACGGGATGTTGAATTTTTTCTTACAAACTGACGATTTATTTATTGCTCTAAAACTGGTTGAGATGTGCATATGAAATTTGGCAGTTTTTAAGAGGTAGTTATTGCGCATTTTTTGACATACAATTAAGAATTTTATATTCACCATTGGCGTGTATACGGGTATAAACATTTTAGATACATCCCGTATGCACGCCAATGGTAAATATAAAATTATTGGTTGTATGTCAAAAATGCGCAATAACTGCCTCTTAAAAAACTACCAAATTTCATTTGCATATCTCAACCGGTTTTAGAGCAATAAATAAATCGTCAGTTTGTAAGGAAACATTCAACATCCCGTATCTCGGAAACAAAGCATTTGCGGACATATATTTATAAAGCAAACGGTCATTATTTTTTCATGCAGATTTACCCCTTAAAGTTTTTCGCACTTATTTAGAAACACCTTGTATTGATAAATAACATTGCTAGTGGTTAAAGTACCTAATTTTTTATTATCCCACTTAAGCAAATGAATCAAGAAGCAAAATGTTAAGAAAGGCTTTGGCTACAGTTATGTTTTAATTTCAATATTTTATATACGCTAGAATATTCCACAGGGTGTTCCAAACTTTGAGTAAAAAACACACTATCATTGTTACACACGGTAGGTATACAGTGACATTTACATCTTTATCATTAATATTACGTCGATATTATTGAAGAACAAACTATATTATACTAAAGAAATCACTCAAATCGGACAACAGGTTTAGGAAATATGAATCATCAAAAATGTCCCAATTTTAAGGGGGTGCGTTAATTTTGATGTGTACAACGGAACTTCTTTCGAAAAGTTTTAATTGTAAATACATAATCCTCGGCATACACTACAAACTCCCACTATTTATTCCTCGCAGATTCATCGTGATGCAAACTTGATGTCAACGTGATTAACGTTTGAATTTATTTTGGATTGACTTTTAAATTAAGTATAAATTGACTTATGACCACATTTAAACCCTAATTATAAAAGAAAAGAATAAAGTAATAGGCGCAGAAAACAAGAGATAAAGGTGTAGAGAAATACGAAAGGTATCAAAAACATCTTACCCTTTGATAGGGGCCTCAGATTACACGTCGAACTTTATTACATGCTGCAAAGCGGAAATTAAAATAAGATATTTTAAAAGAAATATTTTATATTAGACCAGGGCGCATCTGTAAAAATATTAGTACATTTGGATGTTGAGAGGTGATTCATATTTTTTTGCAGAAAATGCTTGGAAATAACTCATATAATAATATTTGAGCTATCCTCCCACTCAAAAAGGTCCGGAACATTGTTTAAATAATCAAAATATCAAAAAATGAAGGAAAAATTCGATTTTTTTCTTGGTTTTTTGATTATAACTTTAAAAGTATTCATTTCCGAGAAAAGTTGCATTGACGTAAAAATTGCGTAATAAAATTTCCTACAATCTACGATTAGTTAAAAATTTTAAAAATTGTCACCCTTGTTACAAAAAGCAAATATTTCGAAAAAAAACATAAAAAACAAGTATTCGCATTTTACGTTTTTCAACAATTTATGCTTCACTTAGGACCTTCATGTTTTACCCAGAAAAACTTTATGATACAGTAAAACAATACTGTAAATTTCATTAAGATCGGTTCAATAGATTTTGCAAAATAAATTTTGCAATCCAGCTTTCGCAAAAAAAATTCATTTTTTTAAAATGATGCAGGACTGAAAATAAAGCAGACACAAAGTTGAATTTTTTTTATACAGTGATGAGCGCGCAGTAACCGGCAAAATAGAGCAAAAGACGGAAAACATATTAAATTGTGAGATAAAAAGAAATAAATCTAGTAGAGGTGTTAAAATTAGCGATAGTAACATACACATTGACATTGTATTGATTGTTTCCCACCTTTCGACGTATCAAAGGAGTATGTCAACTGTGACAGTGGCATTTCTAAAACTCATTCGATACGTCTAAAGATGGGAAACAATCAATATAATACCAATTTTTAAGTTAATATCGCTAAATTTAACACCTCTACTAGTTTCATCCATTTTGTCTCACAACTTGATATGTTTTCCATCTTTTGCGTTATTTTGCCGGTTATTAGTGAGCTCATCACTGTATATAGAATAATAATGTACGTTCCATTTTCAATTTTCAAAATTAAAATCGGTTAACTACTACAGTGTCAGGAATTTTTTAAATAAACAATAATTTTTGGTGCTACTCGCAGGACAGCGAATACGTTTGCTTTGATTGGGCATTCCAATGACCTTTGATAATGATTGATAAATTTTAATTTTTAGTACATTTCGATATAAATCAATGAATTTGTTTATTGCAAAATAAAAACACATACTTTCTCCTTTGGAATTACACTTTTTTAAGCAAAAACTTTCTTTGTTCATATATTTTAACTTAGAGAATAAATGTTTATTATTTTTAAACATATGCAATTGTTTAAACAATTTTTCACAAACAATAATCAAATTAGTTTGGTTTTTGTGGAATTAAAATATTAAAATACAACAAAATATTGAGTTAGAAAATAATATATTATATAAAGATTTAAAGAAATTTTGGTGGAAATCAACTTGTGTGAATTGAACACCGCTGTCATGCGCGTAGCGCTAAAAATTATTGTTAATTTAAAAAATTCCTGACGCTGTAGTAGTTAACCGATTTTAATTTTACAAATTGCAAAAGAAAGATACAGTATTCTTCTATATGTAAAAAAAGTCAACTTGCTATTTGCTTTATTTTCAGTCCTGCAACATTTTGAAAAAATGATTTTTTTTGCGAAACCTGGATTTCAAAATTTATTTTGCAAAATCTTTTGAACCAATCTTAATTAAATTTACAGTATTGTTTTATTATGTCATAAAGTTTTTTTGGGTAAAATATGAAGGTTCTAAGTGTAGCATGAATGGTTGAAAACAGTAAAATGCGAATATTTGTTTATTTTATGGTTTTTCGCAATTATTATTATTTTGCAATAAGGGTGACAACTTTTAAAATTTTAAACCAATCCTATATTGTAGGAAATTTAATTACGCAACTTTTATGTCAGTACAACTGTTCTCTGAAGTAGATACTTTTAAAGTTATAATCAGAAAACAAAGAAAAAAATCGAATTTTTCCTTCATTTTTTGACATTTTTATTATTTAAACAATGTTTCGGATCTTTTTGAGTGGGAGGATAACTCAGTTATTATTATATGTTAATTCCAAGCAATTTCTGCAAAAAATATGAGTCACCTCTCAACGTCCATCTCAAAACAGATCCGCCCTGGACTATATTTAAAATATCCTAATTCAAATTTCAATTCACTTACTTTATATTTATTGAATTCATTTATCAATCTACAGACTAATTTCTTTCAGTTGTAGTCACAGAAGTTTTAATTGTAAAACTTAATACCGAATCCTCGGCAGAAACTACAAACTCTCACTATTTGTTCCTCGCAGATGCATCGAAGCGACACGCTAGTAGTAACCTCTGTGTAATTTAACAAACCGAATGATAAATGATCCCTCGGATCTCGAAATGCTGAATATACGAAACTTTCAGATTTTAGACCTTATTGTTGAGGCCTCCAACCCGCGTCTACCGATGTACAGATGATATTGACGCTTATGAGATATTCATGTCTTGCCGGGTTCGTATTGATGAAGATTTATTGAGATCAGAAGTTATTGTCGTGCGGTAAAGACTTTTCTATCTACATAAATATTAGAGAAAAGTTTTTATCTATGATATACAATACAAGCATTGTTGGTTTTCATTTTTCATTTTGTAGATTTTCCATTAGAAGTTACTGCTTCAGGAAATAATGCTTTTTGATGGGGTCTTTCTTAAGTTTTTCTTAATAGTGACAAAAACAAATTAGCATTATAGCACTAGTTTGTTCGTGGATTAATAAATTATTCTTTTTTAGTCTGTCATTTTTCTTCACAGTTTTTATTGCAGAAGACTACTTACAACGGTGCTGTACTATAACGTACTGTACAAGAACTCTTCACATATCTTCACCGTTAACGGTATAAGGACTCTTCTGTATCATGGGTAGTTGGTAGACACTTTTCTACCATCCCAATAGATAATAGCTCTCCGGTTTCCACAAATCTTAAGCCATGGAGAACATAGAACTAGATTTGAAACCAACGTTACAATACAGAATGTTGAAATAGAGAAACATCATTATTAGAATTAATCGAGAAATTTATTTCAAAAATTCAATCCCCTTACTACTTCTTTCAGTACCCTGTCCTATTATAGAACATTGGCAATCCTATGTACAATAATAACTTTGTTTACAGCAGCTCTAAATAGATTAGCGGTGGTCTGTTGATACCGCTCTCGGACATTTCGTAGCCAGGATGTTCTTTTTCAGCCTGGGCCCTTTCTTCCGGCGATCTTACCCTGTATTATAAGGTGTGAAAAGGTATACCTCTCTGAATGTCTCATTCCTTGACCGAGATATTGTAACTTTCAATTTTTTTTTGTTATTTCTGTGTTCTTTTTCATTCGATGTCAGATGTCATTCCTTATTCGATTAATCATTAACTTATTCGCAGTATTCGTCGATAGATCCACATCTCAAAGGCCTCCATTTTTTTTATTAGTCTCTCTTTAAGGGTCCAGCTCTCCGTGCCATACAGCAATGTGAAGAATATGTAGCAGACTATTAATCTGATTTTAAGGTTTAATGTAATATCTCTATAAATAAGAATATTCTCTAGTTTATATAAACTGCATATCTTTTACAATGCGTATTCTTATTTTTTTTATATCCCAGTTATCGTTAACATTGGCGCCCAAATAGGTAATATTGTGGACTCTTTCTAACTTTATTCCGTGCACTCTAATGTTCATTGGTTGAAAATTAGTTTTGCTGACAACTATAAGGTTTGTCTTATAAGTATTAAGGTTTAGTTTGTCTTATAAGTCGTTGCAACTCTAATGATAAATGATCCCTCTGATCTCGAAATGCTGGATATACGAAACTTTCAGATTTTAGACCTTATTGTTGAGGCCTCCAACCCGCGTCTACCGATGTACAGATGATATTGACTCTTATGAGATATTCATGTCTTGCCGGGTTCGTATTGATGAAGATTTATTGAGATCAGAACTTATTGTCGTGCGGTAAAGATTTTTCTATCTACATAAATATTAGAGAAAAGTTTTTATCTATGATATACAAGCATTGTGGATTTTCCTTTTTCATCAAAAGTTACTTCTTCAGACAATACTTTTTGATGGAGTTTGCCTAGTTGGAGAACGCTTGTTTTAATGGAAACAGAGACAAATTAACAATATATGACTAGTAGTCCAAGTAATGAAGTTTAAAATAGAACAAAACCTGGCAATTTTAACAGAATCGATCGATTTGCTTGAAAATTTGAGAATAAGTAGTGGATAGTCAAAATTGAGGCATCAAAATCTATATCATGCTGAAAGGCGCTTTTACTAAAATTTTTTATTATATTTTAATCGCAAAAATTGGTAAAACCGTTCATTTTAAACAAAAAACGTTTCATACATTTTGTGATAAAATTGATAGTTTATGATTTATTCGCTATCGAAAGTGTTATCGAAAGTTTTATATCGAAAAAATCAATGTTTTTAATAAATTTTCTGCTAATAACTCCAAAAGTTTTCGTTTTATTAAAACAACTTTGCCTAAAAAAAATGTACCTTTTGAAAAAATAAACAAAACCGTTTTTTTAATTTTCGTTAAGGTCAATAGTAATCGAGCTATACTTTATTATATGTTGCTTCTTCTTCGTCAAATGCTAAATATTGTAGTTTCAAAGTGAAAACACGGGAAAACTATGCTTTTTTCGAAGACAACTTGTTCAAACTAATTTAAAGTACTTAAAAATATTTATCTTCAGAAATAAAAAAGTCTATAGCTCAAAAATTAAGTGACTTATAATGAAAAGAATGTCAGTCCCCATTTTTTTCAGCAAAAAAGTGATCGGAAGCAACCCCCTAATCACCACCCTCATTAAAATTAGTCAATAACCTTATTTGGTCTTTTTTATTTATGCATTATTAACAGGTTATAGAAGTTTGACAAGCTTAGAATAATGTTTTTAAAAAAATTGATTTAAAAGCGAATAACGAATTTTTGTAGTTCGGAAAAAAATAGCTTTTTCTTGAGAATAGCAAGATTAGCATCAGAGATATGAAAAAATATTTAAATATGAAATTGTAGCTTATTTAATTCCCAAGAATATGGTTTGCAACAATTTTTTTTGCGGTGAAAAATGAGTGATCTATTGACAATTAAAACGTGTAATTACATGCAAAAACCACCTTTACCAACCCTTTCAAAGTCACCTCTTTTTGCGACTGAGGATTTTAAAAAGATTTAATATTGATAAGCTTATAGATCTAGTAAAAACCTACAAAACTATTGATTAAAAATTTTTCTAAGATTAAAAATTAAAAAGTTACGGTTAAAAAATCAATACTTTTTTTGAAAAAAAGAGGAGAAATCTAATTGGAAGCATAATAATGTAAATTAGCGGTGTTTTTAGTCATTGGCCTTATTCGTTCTTATTTATTTATGTATTAATAATAGATTCTAGAGGTTTGACTGCCTTAGAATGATTAGCTTTTAAAAAACTGGAGTTAAAAGCGAATAACGAATTTTTTGTGGTTTGGTAAAAAATGCCATTTTCTTTGCCATTTTAATATAAAATTGTAGGTTATGTAAGTTCCAAGAATTTGGTTTGAAAAAAGTTTTTCTACGGCAAAAATTGAGTGAATCGTAAATGAGTATGTATATCGAAAAACATTGATTTTTTCTATACAAACCTAACACTTTCGTTAGCGAATAAATCGAAAACTGTTAATTTTATCAAAAATATGTATAAAACATGGCTTGCTTAGAATTAATGTTTTGATCAACTTTTGCAGTCAAAATATAATAAAAAATTTCCACCCTCGAGATGGGGTGGTAACCACCCCCATGGTAAAAGCGCCTTTCGGCATCACATATATTTTGATCCTTGGACTATCCATTACTTATTCTCAAATTTTCAAGCAAATCTATCCATTCTGTAAAAATTGCGAGGTAAAGCTACGGTTCCTGGACTATAGTTCGCTCAAGGCTTAATGGATTATTATTTTTTAGTTTTACATATTTACTGCCTTATGTTTCCAGTTCGGCTTCTTCTTAGTTAACCCAAAAAACCCAATCTGAAATGTACGATTCCAATAACTCTGTGTATTCATTTGTCCACAAACGGACAAAACAGAGACAAAAGGACAAAAACAAAAGACAACAAAGAAAGCAAACTTTTTTTCTTCTAGCGACTTCTCTATTATATCCGTTATTCTACGGACTTGGTCGATAGTTAAATGACTTTCTCGAAGCCTAAATTAGTGTGATAGAATTAGAGCCTTAACGTCTATGATAGTATTCAGCAATAGCTTCTCGTATAGCTTAGAAATTTCAGGTAGTAAGGAAATCAAACTGTACGATGATTCTGCAATTGGTTGCTTTCCAGATTTAAAGATTACTATGGCCTCTGCTACTTTTCATATCTTGGGAATCTTAACAAACCCTTTGTAAAATATGTCAGCTTTGCTATTGCTTTTGCAAGCAGTTCTTTAAAGATTAGATTTATCAGATCGAGCGCTAGCACTACCAGATGCTTCCAAGTTTTTTTTTCTCCGGGATAACTTTTCTAATTTCTTTGGCGTAATTTTTACCTTTAAGTCTATGGATTAGTTCTAATGAGTTATTCCAAGCAACTTGCTGAATTTGTTTAACAAAAGATTTCGTTTCTTCTTCAAACTCATGTTTATTTTTTAATAAAACTTTCAAATTGATTTGGTTTTTCTAAGTGAAGCTGAAAACTCTTCCAATCTTTTGGTCTATTAGTCAATTTAGGAGGTGGCTGATCTTGAATAACAGTATCACTTACTTTAAGAAAATGGGAGAATGGTCGGAGTTTATGTACCATGATTTCTCAATTTTTAAATAGCTAACTCAATTTGTAAATATTTCTAATTATAAAGAAATCCATCAGGTCTGGAATTTTGATAGGATCAGTAGGCCAGTATAAAAATTGCTTAACTGCCTGCAAGGGTTTCTTGCCCTTGGTTGTGATTAACCCAGAACCACAATGGGCGTGCTTGGCATTAAAATCAGCTTTTGCCAGGTCTCTTCAAACTCAAAATCTTTTTTGAGGCTATATTTTGAGAGTTGCCAGCAGTAACGATAAGATCAAAAGAATATGTTTTAACACTTATTGGAGTAGGTAGCTTGAAACATTATGTTTTGTAGCGTATTTCTTAATGGTGTCTGCTGGTGTGTTTCATTATTATAGCAATACCAACCCTGTTATATTCCTGGATCTTATGTATATCTATATACATTATATCCTTTAAAACTAATGAAGGTTTGGTTTTCCCGTATCCGTACATACCAACGTTGTCAAGTAAAAATAAAAAATGAATGTAAAATACCGGGTGTCCACTTATATTTTCCCCCATTTTAACTGCCTATAACTTCTAAACGGCTCAAAATAGAAATATGCGGTTTTCGCTGAAATGTTTTATTTTAGTAAAAGTTTTGTCTGAATGGACTGAATTTTTTATATCGCTTTCAAATACGAAAGGAAAAATGGCGGATTTTTGAAAAAAACGTTGTTGACTTTTTTTAATGGAATACCCAGTATATTATTTTGTAAATTGAAAGAAAGGTCATTCACCTATCCAGCGATATAAAGTTTTTCAAAATCGGTTGTCAAATCACTGAGTAATTAATTTTTACACTGAGCGGTGCAACGTGGATATCACATACCTAAATAACATAACTAAGCAAAATGATACTATGTTATGTGATTTCCACATTGCATCTCTCATTTTAAAAATTATTTTTTCAGTCATTTGACAACCGATTTTAAAATTTTTTATATCGTTGGATAGCTAAATGACTGTTTTAAGAAAAAAAAAATTCAACAACGTTTTTTCTTTAAAATCCGCCATTTTTTATTTAAAAGCGATATAAAAAATGGTCATTTACCTAAAAACTTGGAAAAACGGTCATTTACCTATCCAAAGATATAAATTTTTTTAAAATCGGTTGTCAAATGACTGAGTAATTAAGTTTTAAAATGAGAGGTGCAATGTGGAAATCACATAACATAATATCAATTTGCTTAATTATGTTATTTAGGTATAATATGTGACATCTACGTTGCACCTCTCATTTTAAAAATTAATTACTCAGTGATTTGACAACGGATTTTGAAAAACTTTATATCGTAGGATAGATTAATGACCTTTCTTTCAATTTACAAAAAAATATACTGTATGTTCCATTTTTTTTTCAAAAATCCGCCATTTTTCTTTTCGTATTTGAAAGCGATATAAAAAATTCAATCCATTCAGACAAAACTTTTGCTAAAATAAAACATTTCGGCGAAAACCGCATATTTCTATCTTGAGCCGTTTAGAAGTTATAGGCAGTTAAAATGGGGGAAAATATAAGTGGACACCCAGTATATACAAAATATACCTACAGGGTGTCCAGAAACTCTACCGACAAACGAAGACAGGATATTCTTAGGATAATTTTAAGATAATTTAACCCAATTCACTTAGTCCGAAAACGCTTCCTAAAAGAGCTAGAGCTATTTGAAGATGGTGTCTGGTAATTAGTTTTTCTTAAATACCTCCGGAACGCTTCTATTTAGAAAAACCAAAATTGGTATGCGTGTTTATCTTTCAGAGTTAAATGATTCCATCCATTGCGAATTTATAGTACCGGTAATAGGCGTCCGTTTTTGGATAGGATAACCGTTATTTTATCGCATAACTTTTTTGTCTTTAAATTCTAAGCATTTTTCGCTTTGGATTATTAAATTGTGAGGTATGCTAGTACTAAACGGTACTCTTGATTTAAGTCGGTAGGACACACCGTTTTCTAGAAAAATTGATTTGAAAATTTTTCGTGTCTTGAATTTTAAAATAAAAAATTGAAAAAATTTTTCAAAAGAAAACGGTGTATTTTACCAACTTAAAGCAAGAGTAACTTTTACTACTAGAATACCTCATAATTTAATAATCTAATGTCAAAAATGCTTAAAAATTAAAGACAAAATAGTTATGCGATGAAATAACCGTTGACCTTTCCAAAACCGACGCATATGACTGATACTAGAAATTCGCAATTAATGAAATCGATTCATCTCTGGAATATAATTAAACATACAAGTTTTCGTTTTTCTAAAGAGTTTTTTTTTTTGAAATTTAAAAAACGAAAAATTTTCAAATTGATTTTTCTAGAAAACAGTGTATCCTATCGACTTAAAACAAGAGTACCTTTTAGTACAAGAATACCTCACATTATGACCGGTACTATAAATTCGCAATAGATGGAATCGATTTATCTCTGAAAGATAAACACGCATACCAATTTTTGTTTTTCTAAATAGAAGCGTTCCGGAGGTATTAGGCTAAGGCCATACAGGCGATAATTTACGGCGCCGTAAGAGCAGTAAACCTGACGAGGCATTGGTTAACTAACTCCTATTTCAACTACAATTGGTGGAGGAGTTAGTGAACCAATGGGTTTACTGCTCTTACGGCGCCGTAAATTATCGCCCGTGTGGCCTTAGCCTTAAGAAAAACTAATTACCAGACGCCATCTTCAAATAGCTCTAGCTCCCATAGGAAGCGTTTTAGGACTAAGTGAATTGGGTTAAATTGTCTTAAAATTATCTGTAGAATCTCCGGTCTTCGTTTGTCGGTAGAGTTTCTGGACACCCTGTAAAATATCCAAAATTATAAAATATAATACATATAAATCTTTGATCTTAGAACAAACAAGCTGAAATTGCGAGCATTATCATAACGAAAACTTTGTTTATATACCTATTTAAATTCATAATATAGAAAATTGCTATTACGAAAAACTGTTTAGAATTAAAAATTATGTTTTAATGTGCAAGTACATCATTCTAATTTAAATGTTGTGAACTATAAAGATACTTTACTCGAAATTCATATTTTTTTACATACCTACCTCGTATAAAATTAATAAAATTTGATTCATGATGGTTGCATCATAAATCTTAGACCAAGAAGAGATTTTTATGAAGAATAACTTTTCTTCGTCAAATTAAAAATACAAGAGTTATAAATGAAAATGATGTTGGTATCCATAATTTGAGAAAATTCGTCAAATTTTTTTTTTATTAGAAGGATGTAATTTCATATTATCAGAACATACTTTTTTATTCCAAACTACATTTTAAATAACAATTTTCCAATATTGTAAAATAAATAATACATACCTACATGATAAAGATACTTTTTACTGATGAACTTTACTTGGATCTACAGACCTAGCGAGTCTCGTAAATTACACGGCTTTGCGCCACGCTTCACGCAACCGTATTTGCGTACTTGTGTTTTGAGTTGTGTGCGCTGGTCGCTGGTCAAGTGGAGAATTTACCAAATTTAAATATAATCGTTTGTACTGATTCATTATTAATATAGTATAATATGTATTATTGCTTTCAAAATATACTCAAATTGTATTTTTATACATTTATTACACATATTATTATAATAATTAAATTCACTATAAAATGTCATTTATATTTTATTAATAGCTAAATAATTTAAAATTTAGTTTGACATTAACGAAGTGTCAAACTCAAATATAAATAATAACATTTGCTTTGCTTAACAAATTCAGATTAAAAAAGTAGCCTACTTCCTAATCAAAGATTTCAGCTGACGTTTAGTGCCTGATAGGAGATAACCGGATTGTGACGTCACATTTTAGATTTTGAGGTCGATTATCTCGAAGACGGTTTGAGATATCGAAATGCCGTTTTCAGATTTGGATTCAGAAGACAAAACTACATAAGAATCCATCGATACATCTGCTCTAAGTATTGCAGGAGCGGCGACGCAATAACACACAGACTTTTGCAAATTTATAAACGAAAAGTTTTCGTTGAAAATAAATACTTTTCAACTATGTATATTGTGATTAAAATATTTATTTAATCCGGACCTGTTGTTTTGACGCTTTATGCCAAAGAACAATATCGGACCAAGCGGTCAAAACCTAAAGAACATAAGATAAGATGTTTTTTTGCCAAATATTCTTAATTTTACATCACCTGTTAGTGAATTTTGTTTAAGTATAAAAAAATATCAAATATGTCTCACAATTTTCTCTTAATAGCTGTATTCAAAAATATTTGAGACATCAAAAAGTTAAAGTATCAAAAGGTATCTCAAACGTTTCTAAACTACAAATACCAATGATATGTATTTTTGTACTTACATTAGTTTCGACAGTAGGTTGCGCTGGTGATTTGCTCTGATTACTCTTCTCCTCGGCCTTCTTTTCTTTCAGCGTCTTCAGCAGCTTCCACCTACTCCCCATCTGAACCCCTTCCTTGTCCTCTTTCTCCTCCTTCTCTTCTTTGTCCTCTTTATCCTCTTTCGCCGGCGTTGAAGACTCCAATGTAATTGTAGGCACTACCTTCTGTTCCGTCGTCTCGTTTATGGTAACGTTTAATTCTAGTTTTTTGTTTTCTTCCTCTTGCTTTTCTTTATTGACGTGACATAGAGCGAACTCATCGTTTATGGCCATTTCAGCTTCGTCGTATTCGTCGGTACTGTGAGGACTATCTGGACCGGAAGTAGCACCGGATGAAAGATGCTCTTCTTTTTCATGTGGGCTGTGTACTTCTAAACGGTCAAATTTCTTATCTAAAAACCCCTCTTCTTCTTCATCATGGTGATAGTTTTTTATTTTCTCGAATAACGAAGCAGCATTGTCTAGCTGAAATGACGATCGTTTTTCGTCTTTATCCTTTTTCTTACGAGAGTGTACCGTCAGTAGATTATTTTCTTTTTCATCTAGCACACCCTCTACTATTTTTGCTTTCATTCTTAGTTCTCTTAAAACAAAACTCATCCTTTCTTTGACTTCTTCACCAGGTTCCAACTCTTCATCGCTTGGTTCAGGTTCTTCATGTAAAGTAGTACCCATTTCAATTTCCAGCTGGTTTTGCCTTTCCATTTCTTCTAGTTTTCTTAGCTCGTAACAGTACCATTCATCTTCACTGTCAATACTGTCCTCAGTGCTTTGTCTTCTAGAAGAAACTCTAGATGTGCTTCTCCACGAATGAGTACTTCTTACATCATCGTCGTCTCTACTTCCAGGTATTTCTAGACTCTGCTGCTGCTTGGGTAAAAAACGGTTCGTATGTGACTTAATACTTATAGTAGAAGGACTATCTTCAGAGACTGGCTCTTCAGTTCTATCAATAATCGTTGGTTTGTTATTATCAGAACTTGTCTGACTATCTGTAGACTTTTGCTCTGAAAGAACTTTTTCTAGTTGAGGCGCTGATTCAGATTGATTGTCTCTTTCTTCTGTAAATTCTTCGATTATAATTTCGTCTTCTTCGTTAAATATTTGATCCTCAGAAAATGAATTCGATTGCCTTTGCCTGTATTTTCCCAGTGCTCTAGACACTGCAAACTCCATGGATGCACCTGATCCTACCACAACCACCATTTTGGAATCTTTAACACTGGTGTCTTCATTTTCTGAGTGTATGGAGTTTTTTCGGGTTAAAAATGGAACGGTACTATTACTTATAATATTTCCTTCACTATCGGCTTCTGCATTTCGTACTGACATATCATCACTACCTGGAGTATCAGTTTCAAATAAAGGTTGTAATGGAAATGTATCTGTAATGGGCTGACTAAATTTTCTTGACTTTCCGTTGTCTATGCTAGCCGTAAAATCACTATCAGTGTCTATGTTGCTCTCTGAAAAGATGCTAGTATTATCTTCGCTCCTTTCGTCTTCTGATGCTACAGATTTAGATTTTTCCGTTGACCACTCTGTCTCAGAATGTTCAGTATCTGAGTACGATGATGAGTACTGATGTGACAAACTACCTCGTCGCTTAGCCTTTTGGATTATATCAGAAACTGTCGATACGATACTGTTCTTCTTCTTCTTTTTATTTAAGTTAACTTTAATTGTATCTCTTTTTATCCCAGGAAGCGAGTGAGATCTACTTCTCTTCGTAACATTTAGATTAGGTAACCATTGACTAACGGAACTCATAGCCGATTTAAGAGTATTTGATCTCTTTACCTTTTTGGTACTTTCAGTCGTGTGAGGTCTGGTATCAGTACCAGATGATATGGTGATATACCCTGACTGCGTCATTATAATCCCACCAGTATCATAATACTGGACCTGGCCATGTTGCGTTTGAACTACATATTCTGGTAAATTTTTATTTCTAAGGTCTAAGTCTAGATAAGGTATTTCCTGCCGCTGATTCCACTGTTTTTGTTGCTCTGATGATTGATTTTCGTACGCAGGTGGTTGACCTTCATATTGCCGAGTTCTATCTACGTTTGGGGGATAACCAGCTTCAGACATTTCATGCCTATCATCAGGATCGTAGGTGATCCAAATTTCCTGCTCCCCATAATTAGTGTCAGTTCTCGAAGATGTCGGATAATATGACAATGCATCGGTTATATTACCCGATGGAAACATAGTTCTGTACATAGCAGTTTTATAACCTTCATGGTTGGAAAAATCTTCAGGCTCTCTACCTGTGGATGACTTATATCTAGAGACGTTCCCACTAGGACCTGAATAAGGCATGTATGATGGAGAAGGATAATAGTTTTTTTGTGAACTGAAAAATTCGTTGTTTTCGTAAGGCTCAATTAAGTCGGGATAGTTGATTTGGCAATTGTAATCAGTGTTTCCGGTGTAAACAGAGGTATATGAATCTCCTCTGTTACTGCCAGCTACTGAGTATATCGCTGGTTGATCGTACCTGTACATAGAAATACCAGAAGCTCTTTCTTCGCTGGTTGAAGCTGGCGATTTATCTTTCTTCTTGTTTGGACTAACATTGATATCGGACGCAGGTGCAGGCGCTGGCACAAAATTTCCATAACCTTCCACTGTTTCAAGGCCTGAAGGCGATTTAACTGTAGTGAAGGCAGAGAGATGATGGCCTCCTGGTAAAAAATTTGAAGAGTTTGATAATTTAGAATCTAACGAAGATTCCGTAAACGGTTTAGAGCTACTTGGTGCTGATCCATACTGGCTGTGTACAGGAGAAACCAGTCTACTGCTATGCCTTCCTTCAGCATAGGAATTTGCTCTGGAGTTTTTTGGAGATCCTGGAGATTTTTCAAGACTGGACCAGCCACTCATTGACGATAGACCAGAATCAGACTTCGCAGCTGCCAAAGAATGAGATTTGCTTCGTCTTGGAGATGATTTAGTAGACTTAGGGGAATGTGAAGGTTTCGGACTAAGTCGTTCATTTTGGTTAATTGACGGTCCATCCGCAGCATCTAAAAAAACGTTCGTGGCGCTAGCTGCCTTGTTCATACTTAAAAAGTTTTCTGTTGCATCAGGTGCAGGTGGAGGTGGAGGACTATGACTTTTACTAATACCCTGCTGCCCAGGTTGGTCCACGTATCCATCCTGCCTTGTTCTTATACTGCATATAGATAGTGTAGGTGACGCAGTTTTCTCAGATCTTACACTATATACATTAGGCGTTGAGGAAGATACTGTTTCATATGTAGCTGGTAGAAGCGCGTTGAGGCCAGGACTCATACAGTAAAAAGGATTCTTAGAATTTTGTATCACCATAGCTGCTGCAGCAGCAGCTTCAGCTTCTTCTGCATGCTGCACAGCAGCACTATAGGCCAGTCTTCCAGTTACAGTAGTAAAGGGTTCACTTGAAGTGTTTATTTCTGTTTGTCTTCGACGTGGTGATGTTGGACTCCTGGATTCTACCCCTAACGTTTCAGCAACTTCTTTATCTGCATCAGACAAAGAGAATCTAGAGCTGGACTTGGAGGAGTATGAAACGTTGGATATAAGACCGGGTAGGTCAGATTTTGCTAGTAATAAGAATTCACTTTTGTCTTTAATTCCACTTGAAAAACTCCACTGTTCTTCCGGGTACATTTGTTGTAATGTTTCATCTATATTTGATAAATCTGCGGCTTCTTTAACATCTATTTGTTCTTCTTCTATTTCATTAATGGAAATTGGTGATTCCATTAATTTTCGTCTCAGATGTTTTATATTCACTGAATCTTGATGTAATTTGTTACTCAGTCTATCCAGTTCGTCTAATTTTTCAATAGCTAAATGATCAATTGAATCTATTTTGGTTAATTGAGCTAAGTCTTGTTCACTAACACAAGGGGAGTTTCCTCTGTAATCTTTATAGTCTAAGGCAGAATAGATCTCTTCCCTATCTTCCAATCGACTCGAAGGATCTATAGCTTTTCTCTCCCCATTCTCACTGCCTTCTTCCCTCTCTTCCCAAATCATACCTAATTGACTTATCCTATAACTGGAATCATCACCCACTAAGTCTTCCCTATAGGCTTGATTGAGGCTTTTGTAAAAAGCCTCGTCAGGTACGTGCAATTCATCAATTCCTGTATCCATCTCAAGCTCCTGAATGCTTTGCTGCTGATCGTGGGTCATCGTTACATCCAAACCTTCCTCTAATCCTTCTTCGACAGCACCATTACCTAAAATTTCTCGTATCACTTCTAGCTCGCCCAGTTTCCCTTCTAATGAAGCTGTAGCTACTTGACTAGCTGATGCTCCACCAGAAGTATAAAAATCTAGCAACTGTGATATAACGCTTTGTTGCTCGTACAGCAAACCTTCTAACTTTTCCAACCTCTCCCACATTTTAACGTATTCTTGAGATAACAGATCTAAGGCTCTCCATGCATACTTCAGTTCTGTTTCGAGGATATTCAACCGAGTGCCTAGTCTCTCCATGTATTCGTTGATGACGTAATCTACATTTGGATCGTATTTTTGTGAGACTATGGCGGGAGCCATTAGATCAGAGTTGCTGCTGCTCATGACTCCACAAGCTTCCTCCGTATCCTCCATCGGTCACATGCCAGGGTTGGTTTAACGAGAGAGCGCAATTCCATAGATAAATATAAGGGTATTAGTTCGTTGTGGAGATATAATGCGTCGTAACCCAAGGTCATATCGAAGGACTGCGGTTATGATCGGAATCATGCTTGGGTCATTACATAAATTGTTCCGCACGATGAATAAAACGATAAATGAGGATTATTTACATTCCTAGTTTTTATCAGGCTTCGCTGTTACATTCAATGGGGCCGGGTAATGGTGTTTTGTCGTTATCGTCATTGTATCTTCGCTGGCGTGCCTTTCTGGAAGTATCTGAAAATAAACAAGACGTTGAGCATTTATGGTGTGTGTAATACAGTGTAAACGACAAAATATTCCTAACGCTTGTTAAATACTTTTATGGATATGTCCTCCTTTCGTAATTTATTGGATAAGCTATCATATACGGGGTACAGTCAATTCTTAAAAAGCATAGGCGTGGCCACTTTTATTAGGCTGGAGTTTTTAATTTCAAAATATATTTGTTAGAATAGTAAATTTTTGAAACTAGCTACGTTTGTTTTTATATTAAATTCGCGGATCATAAAAAAATAGATAGTCACATAATATTAGCTATATTGTTACTTTTCAACCACTTTTGTAGAAGGGGAGGGGGTCCGCAGAGTTTAACCAAAATTTAAGTATATTATTGGTACCTCAAAAAGATAGCCTACAGCCCTCTGCTGTCTTTTTTTTTTTAGCCCCAAGGTCACCCTGAACCTGAGATATGTTTCTGGAAAGGATTAAAAATATCTCTTTTTAACCAACATTTCATGAACTATATCTCTTAGCCCGGTGAGCGTTTTGATGAAGTAATTTGCAGAACCTCAAAAGATACGTTTTATTTTAAAGGTTGGGAAGAACGAAAAGAAAACTTAGGTACATCATTTTCTAATTTTCAACTAATTGTCAAAAAACTTGACATGGGAAAATCCGAAAACCGTCAATGAATAGTTACTTTCCTAACTAGTGCGGAAAATGATACTTTCCCGCATAAGACTGCCGTTGACCCGAACGACGCGATAGCGGAGTTCGGGCAAGAAGTCGAGTGCGGGGAAGACACTTTCCGCATGAGTTAGGAACAATATTTTTTCTAGGGCCGTACGTTTGGAAAAAAACCACAAAAAATAGTGGTATGTCAATTTTTATTTAGGAGTGAAAATACACAAATTAATACGTTCTTTGACAAGGTTGTCAAAACCAAACTTTCAATGAAATTGTTTACCGTGACGACGATATTGGTTTCCATGACAACGATTCAAAACCATTATTATTGTCTATTCATTTGACTTTTGAATATTATGTCAAAATAATTCTATTTCAAAGAATTATCAGTAGTAATTGCACAAGAGCTCTAAAATTATCGAATTTTTCTCGAGTGACACTTTGACAGTCTTAATTTCACGACCCGAAGGAGAGTGAAATTATGTCAAAATATCACGAGGGCAAAAATTCGATAATAATTTTAGAGATCGAGTGCAACTTGCTGCGATTATTTCATGAATAAAACTGTTCAACACCAAAATTTTATTTTAATTTATTTATGTAAGTACAAATTAGTACAATTAAACACACAGTTGTTATAAATATTTGACGGTTGAAAGTCATCACTTTTATAATTTTTAAAACATTAATTGTCATTAATATCACTGAATGTATTTTTTCGTAACAAAGAAAGGGCATGTGACGTAATATACTTGACGACGGGATATTATCAAAAATTATCACTTTAATTTTTATTTCTGTAGCTTTCTATTGGTCAGAATCTCCTATGAATGAAATAATCACACAATGAACAGAATAAGATACATTTGAAATAAATTAGTAAATAATATCTAAATATTGGTGTACTGCATGTATTATAATATATTTTAATGCCATATTACAAGGTATTCAACTTTCCGGCGTGCGTGAAAGTAAATTTTCCCGCACGGCGTGCGGGAAAGTAAAATACCTTGTAATATGGCATTATAATATATTATAATACATGAAATTAACTAATAGTTATACATTATTTACTAATTTATTTCAAATTGATCTTATTGTGTTCATGTTTTAATGAAATTAGCGCGATTAGTTCATTCATAGGAGATTCTGACCAATAGAAAGCTACATAAATCTAAATTAAATCGATAATTTTTGATAATTTCCCGTCGTCAACTATATTACGTCAGATGCCCTTCGTTTCTACGAAAAAATACATTCAGTGACATTATTGACAATTAATGTTTTAAAAATTATAAAAGTGATGACTTTCAACCGTCAAATTAATTATTATAACAACTGTGTGTTTAATTGTACTAATTTGTACTTACATAAATAAATAACAATAAAATTTTGGTGTTGAACAGTTTTATTCATGAAATAATCGCAACAAATTGCACTCGATCTCTAAAATTAATATAGAATTTTTGCCCTCGTGACACTTTGACATAATTTCTAATAAATTAAAACTGTCGAAGTGTCACTCGGGAAAAATTCAATAATTTTAGAGCTCTTGTGCAATTACTACTGATAATTCGATTAACGCAAATTTAGTTAAAAAACGATAATTTAGTTTGTTTGGTCTGGGATGACATTTTGATCTTTTTATCAAAAATCAAAGAGCGAATAAATGTGTTAGGGTAACTACAGTATTTATATAGTCAAAATATGTGTCAAATTTGTCATTAAGATTCAATTTAATAGCACTTTAACGACTTAATAATCACCTCATAATTTTCTCGGATCAGGGGAAATCCCTTCAATAAGATTATTTTAATCTTTTCTGTAGAATTTTGAGCTAGTAATTAAAAAAACATTAGTAAATATACCGATAATGCTAATTACAAGCACAAACTTAAAATGAATTAGCGAAAATATACAAAAAACTTGTGTTAAACCTCAAAAACTATAAGACGCTTAGGTGATACAGGAATTTTTAACACCACTGTACCATAATATGGATCTTAATTTACAAATTCTCGTTTAAAAGTACCTTTAAAAATCCTTTCATTTGCCGATTTCCACGTTTCTTCTCTTGTTTAGTTGAATTTTGGCAATTAGGTTGAAAATCGGGACATTTTGTTTCTTCTCATTCTTCTTAACCTTTAAAATAAAATGTAGCTTTTGCGGTTTTGCAAGTTTATCAAAAAGTTGACACTGTAGCAAGAAAAATGAGGCCTTGTATGTTAAAATTGGTCTACTGGGCTCAGAGATATAGCTGTTCACATATATGGCAAAAGCGCCAATTTTGGCCCTTTTCAGTGGTATATTTCAGGCCAAGTGTCACCTATAGGGCTAAAAAATAGCTTTAGGCTATTTTGTTAAGATACAATAACATACTATAATTTGGTAAAAATCCGTGGACCCCCTCCCCATAGAAAAGTAGTCGAAAAGTAGTAAAAATATTGCTCATACGTGGCCACCCATATTTTTCTTATGATCACGCAATGATTCAATATAAAAACAAACGTAACTCATGTCTAAATTACTATTCTAACAAATATATTATAAATTAAAACCCAGACTAAAAATACTCGCCACGCCTATGCTTTAAATCTCCATACATATTGCAAAAAAATATCCCGGTATTTTTTTACAATTCGGACTATTCATTTAAGAGATAATTAGGTAGACGTTTCCCGACTTTTGGTCCACCCTGTATAATCATAAAACGCAGGAAATTCAAAAGTGAAAAAAATGATATCATAGAAAGTGCGGAAGTTAGAACAAATTATGAAAAATTTCATGTTTAATATTCATTAGTATGTATAACTACATATTATCATATTATGATTAGTTAGCCTTCAGCAACAAAAGATAACCTCTCCTCTAAATTATATACAAATAACCACTTTATAGCCTTTACCCTGTGAGATATAAAAATTTCATTCCTTGCCGGTTTCTCTCGCGATTTTCGAATAGCCAACAACCAACAGAGAAGACGTGAATACGTTTTCTTCGGCAGGTTTATTTG
Source organism: Diabrotica virgifera virgifera (assembly GCF_917563875.1). NCBI lineage: Eukaryota > Metazoa > Arthropoda > Insecta > Coleoptera > Chrysomelidae > Diabrotica > Diabrotica virgifera. The sequence goes on from NC_065448.1 coordinate 10,203,276, forward strand.
CCCCGGATTCATATCATATTCATGATGAAACTTGGCCGAGGGATCAATTTGGGGGTCGTTCCCCCCGCATTGTCAATTTGAGTTTCGATCGTCGTGTGTCTGGGTCAGTAGTGTAACCTTAGGGAAATCTGCGGTTACAATTGGGAGGTGCACACGTTTAATATTTTATTAAATTAGCGGATTATCTCGTCAAAAGTCAATAGGAAACCAAATATAGGAGAACGGGAGAGATAGTAGGGAAATTTTATATATTTATATAGGTATTTAGATAGTGTGGAAAATTTATGTATTTAGATAGTGTATTCATGTATCATTGAATTCGAGAAGGCATTTGACAAAGTACCAGAGAAGATCAAACCTTAGAAAAATATAATAAAGAGACATTTTATATATATTAATATACACTTCTCTAAGAACTTAACGCACCACCATCTTAAAAATGAGTCATTTTTGGTATCTCGAATTTCCTAAACCTCTTTTCCGATTTACGTGATTTGTTTAATATGACATAGCCTTATTCTTTAACAATATCGCTGTAATAATATTGTTGCTAGATAGGTAAATTTTCATTGTATACCGGGTGTACCAACAACCAATTAAACTGTATTCTTTTCTCAAAGTTCGCATCACACTGTAGAATATTCTAGCAATTATAAAATATTGAAATTAAAACCCAACTATAGCCCCATGTTTTTTAACATTCTGTTTTTTAATTCAGTCGCTTATGTTGATAATAAAAAAGTTATGGACTTTAACAACTAGCCATGTTTTCCATCAATACAGGGTGTTTTTAAATAAGTATGGAAAACTGTAAGGGGTAAATCTGCATGAAAAAATAATGACAGTTTGCTTCATAAACGTTCGTGTCTGAGATAGGGGGTGTTGAAATTTTACTTACAAACTGACGATTTATTGATTGCTCTAAAACCGGTTGAGATATGCAAATGAAATTTGGTGGATTTAAAGAGGTAGTTATTGCGAATTTTTCAACATACAACTAGCGAGTCATATTACCCGTGTACACGCCAATGGGGAATATTAAATCCTTATTTGTATTTCAAAAAATGTGACATAACTGCCTCTTAAAACCCACCAAATTTCATTTGCACATCTGAACCGGTTTTAGAGCAATAAATTAATCGTCAGTTTGTAAAAAAATTTCAACACCCCTTATGTCGAAAACGAAACATTTGGTGACATACGTTTATGAAGCAAACTCTCATTATTTTTGAAGATATTAGTTGCGCGCATGCGCACACCGACAGTATGGTATTAGTTGTTATACGGGCTCTGATTGGGTGTTGAAATTTTGAAATGATCTGTCAATAATTGTTCAATATGGAGGTTATCGGTAAACAAAAATATTGTATAATATTAGTTTTTATTGATGTGTGGACAGAAATAAAATCAAATTTATAATTATAGTGACTTTCTAAATAGTTTTGAAAAGCCGTAGGTACGTAATTCTAAATGTTTCAGTTGGAAATACCTAATAGTTTCAATACCTATCTATTTGGAAAATGTAAACAAAATAATGTAGTTACTTATTAGTAGGCAATGCTTTAATTTACATAATCTGATTACGAACAAACTTTCTACAAATCTTCATCTCATATATCGTTTTCGTACTCTATATTTTGTTGTATTTTATTTCGACAAAAATCAAACTAATAATTTTATTAAATTCATATAAATTTATGGTGTAAACGTTTAGTTTGTGTATATTCCCACATGACGTATACGAGAGTTTGATGCAGTTTGAAATGGCGTCAACTTTCGTACGGCGCGGTAGACGTGAAGTGGGTTCAAGCCCCAAGCAAGTTATTATTTTTTTATTTTTTTTATAGATTTTATGATGGTAAGTATATTATTATATAATTTTTGAAGATATTCTTCTTTTTTGAAAGTGGTAGACAAGAAAGTTAGTTTGATTTTTAAACAAAATAAGTACAAATAACCTTTTAAGTATATTTACTTCGTTTAAATTACCTATTATATAATAGAAGAATATCTTCTTACGTGCATACAAAGTACACACACATTCTTTTTTTTATGCAGAATTACCTCTTAAAGTTTTCCATACTTATTTAAAAACACCCTGTATTGATGAAGAACATGGTGAGTTATTAAAATACCTAACTTTTTTATTATCCAACATAAACGAATGAGTTAAAAAACAGAATATTAAGAAAACATGGGGCTATATATATATATATATATATATATATATATCTCCCTCTCTCTCTCTCTCTCTCTCTCTCTCTCTCTCTCTCTCTCTCTCTCTCTCTCTCTCTCTCTTGTCGTTTCCCCATTACTGAGGATCGTGAGTTCTTTCAATATTTCTAACAATGTTTCTCCATTGGTCTTTACCTTCAGCTGCTCTAAGAGCTTCGCAGAATGAGTTTCCAGCTGAATTATTTATTTGGTGGTCGTCCTCTTGATCTTCTCCCCGGAACGTTTCCAGAAACAATTAATCTCTCCAAACTGTCGTTACCTCTGCGAACCGCGTGGCCAAAGAATTGCAGTATTCGTTGCAGACATATTGTGGCTTTTTTTAATCTTGAGTTGGTTTAGAATGGAAACATTTGCCCTACGAGCTGTCCAAGGTATGCGCAGCATTCTTCTCAAGCACCACATCTCAAAGGTATCAATGCCCAAAGGAATGGCGCTCGCATGCGCGAAGGGTCCAAGTCTCTGCTCCCCATAGAGATATTGAGAATACAAGGGCATTCACCAGTCTCATCTTGATATTTTGAGAGAAAGACCTGTCTTTCCACACTTTAGTTAGGCGACTCACCTCATTTTTTACCATACCACTACGTCTCAGAACTTCTGCATCACAGTTACCATCTTTAGTTATACTAGACCCGAGATAGACAAAGGTGTTTAGTATCTGGTATTCTTGTAACATGTTAGTCAGTTGAATAGTGTAGAATCTGTCGACCACCATTATTTTTGTCTTAGCTTTATTGATTTTTAGACTAACTTTATTGCTTTCGCACTCAACTCTTCACAGGAGATCAAATATTTCTAGCTCATTCGCTGCTATAAGTGTAGTGTAGCAAATCTTAAATTGGAGATTTTCCTACCAACTGCTGTTGCTCCACCGGCCCATCCTTCTAAAGCCATCCTCATGACATGTTCACCATAAATGTTAAATAAGTCAGGTGACAACACGCATCCTTGTATAACACCTCTCTCAGTCTGGGGCTATAGTTACGTTTTAATTTCACTATTTTATAAATGCTAGAATATTACACAGTGTGATGCGAATTTTGAGAAAAAAACACAGTTTTATTGGTAATTGGTACAACCGGTATACAATGACAATTTACCTGTCTAGCAACAATATTATTACAGCGATATTGTTAAAGAATAAAGCTATAACATATTAAAAAAATCACTTGAATCGGTCAAGAGGTTTAGGAAATTCGAGAAATGATAAATTACCCAAGTTTAAGGTGTGTTTAAGGTGGTGGGTTAATTTCTTGGAGAAGTGTATTTAGAGACTGTATGCATAGTTCATTGATTTCGAGAAGGCATTTGACAAATAAACTAAAATCCTACTATAATTTGTAGTCTTGCCTTATACTTTCATAGTTATACGGTTCTAGGAGTTCGGTTAACATAATGCGCACTTTAAAGCTATTTTATGACAATAAGATAGATATTTAGACATACTGGTAGTTTTTTCTTTAACTTGAGCTATTATAAGGTTATTTTACTCAAAATGCAGCCGATTTAAAAATGAAAAATCACCTAAACGTAATTTTGCAACGTTTTTTCCCTAATTTGCAATATTATTGTTTTCAAAAATAAAATAAAAATTTTATTTTTTTTTAAATAATTTAAATTTTTTTAAATATTATGAATAATGCTATTAGGATCGAAAAACTTCATCTTTTTTATAGTTTTCAATTATTGAATTCAGGTTTACCAAACATAATTTTGTAGGTTTTTTTAAAATTATTTATATTTCTTAGTTTACAAATTATAATCATTTAAATACCTATTTAAAATTATAACAAATTTCAAACAGCCGTAGACCCTAGATCTAGAATGTTTTAATTAATTAGCTTTTATTTATTTCTTTTAGCTTCTTTTATATTTTTTATTCTATTATTTATATCAACTTATTTTATTGATTAAGATTTTATTGAGTTTCTCTTGGCCTAATAGAACAATATCTCGTCTTTTCACCGCCACTGGTTAAAAAAGGTTATCAACAACACTTCGGGCTCGGGTTCGCATAAAAAAAAGTTACGGCTCTTTTCTGATGTTATATAGTTCATTTGCTATAAATTGTTATACCGATAAGAAAAAGTGAGCGGGAATCAAAAAGATTATGCCGATTTATGCGTAAGCATATTGGAGAATTACCTTAAGAAAAACTGGGAAGACGACGTCTAAAAATTCGTAAAGGTACCGATTTGTATGGAAATTTACAGGGAAAGGTATTAGAGAAATTGAATATTGTAGGCAGGGTAGCTTCTAAAGAGTATATCTGTCGAATTCTACACAAAATATCCACTTTTTTGATACCAAAAACATTGATTTTGAAATTTGAGAGCACACCCTTGGGACTATTTTTTTTGTTCTTTAAAAATTGAAACTAAAGGAAAAATAAGACCCCCACTCGGAACAAGGGTAACCATGATGTCTTTTTTACGAAATTTCAAAAATTAAATGAGCGAAATGATAATGATTTCGGAATGTAAAAATGTTGTGACTTAAAATCACTGTACAATCTGTTAAAAAGCACATAAAAACCTTTCTAAAAACAAAAGTAAAGGTAATTTTTATATTTTTAAAATAATGTTCGTTTTTAGTAAACTTAAAATAATGATTTTTAAGTTAAAAATAATGCTTCAGTCTCACTCTACACAGCCTTGTAAGTATGATACCCTACAATTCAGGAATGGCTGGCACGATTTTTATAAATTTTAGTATAAAAGAGTCATGTAAGGTAATATTTACAATGTTGTCAGATCTTCCATGTTCCTGAAAATCTAGTGAAGTTTCTTAGTTCAAATGAATTACCCTATGCAGTAAAGATTTGTTTTCAGTTTATGCAGTTTTCTCGCCCTTATTTGGACAAATCTTTTACTGAATTAGTCTCGTTAAACATTTTTACTAATTTAGGTACTGAAAATAGACCTTCTTATGGGATTTCGGTTAGGATATAACTTATTAACGATATTACACATTTTGCTGATTTCTATTATATCCTAATATCAATAAAATCTCAATTCCTTCTTTTTGAGTTATACGATCTATTGTAATTTTAAACTTGTGAGATCCAGTGTCTTATAGGATTGAGATAGGCAGCATATGGCTTGGGATGCGACATATTCTAAAAGGAACGCTACCGATTTGTTTGAAGAAAAAAGTTTACAACCAATGCATACTGCCGGTAATACCATAAGTTTGACTAAAGATTCTGCAAATAAATTAAGAATAAACCAAATAAAAATGGAAAGAGCAATGTTGGGAATAAAAAGAAGAGATATGGTACCAAATAGGATAGTGAGACTGAGGACCAAAGTGACAGATGTCATAGAAAAACTTGCACAAGCCAAATAGAGATAGGCTGGACATGTAGCATTTAATGGCAATAGGTGGACCAAAAGACTCATAAAATGCAGACTTAAAGGAGATACAAGATATAGAGGTAGACTACCATCCAAAATGGATGGATGGCGTGAAAAAAACAGTGGGAAATTGGATACAGAAGGCACAAGAAATAGATCAATGAGCAAGAATATGGAGGAAACCTATATCCAATAGTGGATGCAAGATGTTGAGGAATGATGATGATGATGTAGCTTTAAATAGTCAGCAGAAATACTAATTTATTGAAACATCAAAGTTGTTAGTGTAACAGGTTTAGTCATCACAGACGTCGGCGAAGGCAATGTAAATGTAGCAATCATTATCATCATGGCATCCACACTCGTAGCGAAGTGACTGCCACCCTCTTTGGGCTCTTCCGATTCGTTTGTCACGGTGAATCAATCCGCATTAATATTTTAATTTTACTATTGGTTTTGTGACTTGGCATCTTCTACAATTTTCCTCCATTCGTTCCTGATTTTGCTTATGGTTACCCATTCTCTGACTGACATCTTCTTAAGGTCCTCAACTATCTGGTTCTCCCATCTAGTTTTGGGTCTTTCTCGTGGTATGCCTGATACAGGTCTCCATTTGGAAATTTTCTTGATGAAGGCTTCTGGATTTCTACTTTCTATATGTCCCATCCATCTGAGTCTCTGTGCCTTGATAAATCTGACGATGTCTTCTCCTTTCAGGAGTTCTCTTACTTCGTGGTTCATGAGTTTTCTAAATTCATCATTATCTAACTTTAGTGGGCCTGCTATCATCCGAATTATTTTCCTCTCTAGGATCCTCAATCTTTCTTCCTCTTTCTGGGTCAGACACATTACTTCAGCACCATATGTAATTACTGGTCTAATTGCTGCTTTGTAAATTTTCAGTTTAGTATTCTGAGTTAGCTTCTTATCTTTGAGGAAGTTATTGTATTTCCAGTAGGCTCTGTTTCCTACCTGGATTCTTTCACTGATTACGATGCTTTTATCATTAGTTCCATTGACTGAGACTCTAAGATATTTAAAGTGTTCTACCTTTTCAAACTCATATTCACCAATATCTAAACTTGTCATATTAACTGGATTTTTTCTTGAGCATATTAGGTATTTTGTTTTGTTTTGATTTATTTCTAAACCACTTTGTAACCCATTTTTTAAATGTAGCAATAACTCTGAAATTATGGCGTTTAGGTATTATGTAGAAAACTCACATACATAGGAAATAAGGACTTTAAAAGGCAAAACATATGCAGGATGATCCATTTAAAAGAATGAAAGTGTATTATATTTCCGTAAACATCATCTTACAACAATGTAAATATCACCATAATATCGGTCGCATCATAATAACCTTACACATTAAAATCTACAAAATGCAAATCTTAAAAATTTTATTTTTGCATCGATGAAGTAAAACACGATCTAAAATTATACAAGGAGCCTCCTACTCTCTTCTTTGCTTCTTTCTCAGATTTCAATTCGCCGACAACTACTTCCAAATTTTTTTAAATTTCCAAAACCTTAACCTTTTTGTTCGCGATGTCCTCATCAATTCGACAATAATCTACTTACATCTCGCAAACTTGTACTAACACAGAAAAATGTTTACTTACCGTCTGGATTTCCAGCATCCCTAAACAAACTAACTTGCGGTAAAGACTGTTACCAATTCAACCAAAACCTAATCCCGTATTACTTCGTTGTCGTCCCAACGATAAAGTGGCGAACTCCTTGAATGCTAACTTGGTTTTAGTGAGTTTCTGCGGCTGACAGAATACACACATACTCGCAGTCATATGGCACAAGAAATTTAAGCTTTTTAACTTAAGTGGGGTGCAAAACGAAGTAGCCTAGGGGGCACGGATGTTTTGTGGCCGATCAAAATTGAGCCTACTTTGTAGATAATTAAATCAGAAAGTTTCAACAGGTTTAGAAGAACATCTAAGGTAAGTCGACTTACTAATTTGTATTTACTTTAATAATTTTGATTATAATTTGTATTTTCTTTGTATGTTTATATAAAATATGTCTAAATATAAAGAAGATAAATTTTTGCTTAACTTTTATTTCAATAGAAATGACTGTGCGGTGATAAATTATTTTAAAAATAAGAAAAATTTTGTCGTATATTGTTAGTAAAAACTACCAGAGAAAAAATAGTACCTATGCATATACAGATTAAAACTGATTTAAAAAGGGTACCTATATCCACCGTTACGATTGGCAAAATGCCCTCAGTCCCCCACTTCCGATTTAGTAATTTATATTTCCTTAAATAATTTTGATTAAAATTCATATTTTCTTTGTATGTCTATATAAAGTATGTCTAAATATAAAGAAAATAAATTTTTGATTAAATTTTATTTCAATAGAAATGATTGTACGGGGATAAATTATTGTAAAAATACGAAATACTTTATTGTATATTGTTAGTAAAAACTACGAGAGAAAAAATAGTACCTATTCATATACAGATTTAAACCGATTTAAAAAGGATACCTATCCACCGTTACGATTGGCAAAATGCCCTCACTCGCCCCACTCCCGATTTAGTACTTTGTATTTCCTTTGATAATTTTGATTATAATTTGTATTTTCTTTGTATGTCTATATAAAGTATGCATAATAATATAAAGAATATAAATTTTTGTTTAACTTTTATTTCAATAGAAATGACTAATGGATAAGGGGATGACTATTGAATTGGGGATAAGTTATTTTAAAAATAAGAAATATTTTGTCGTATATTGTTAGTAAAAACTACCAGAGAAAAAGTAGTACCTATTCATATAAAGATTAAAACCGATTTAAAAGGGTACCTAACCACCGTTACGATTGGCAAAATGCCCTCACTCCCAGAATTATTTTTTTTTTCATTTTGGTAAGATAGATAAATAAGACAGAGTAAGTTTAACATGTCATCCTCCTCCCCCCTCACCCTACCACCAAAAATTAATTTTTCATTTTAAGTTTTCCGCCGGGTTTTAACCAATTTAAAACCATCAAGAAATTCACATGCATAGTTGAGTTATTTGCAAAGCTTGTCCCCTCTTTGAGACGCAAATAGATTAAGTATATTTAACCTAGAAAGGCCTTCTTTTTCTAAAAAAAATGTTTTGAGAAGGCTGCAAGTATAATTTTTTATTTTGTGTATTTCGTCCACATAATTATTGTTCAATTTTCACATGTAAAAAATATTATTATATTTTTTCACTGTGTTAAATCTGTTACAATAATCACAAAGCCAACCCTGTTCAATCGTACCATTTCATCCCTCCTATTTTTTACCCTCACTCCTAACCATACAGAAAACTACGGCTTGGACAGTGGAGAGAAAGAAAAAACCCTCTTCCACTACGGTCCGTCTAAGGATCAACTCGAGTACCACTCATCACTTGAGGGTACAAAAACCTCATGCAATAGCGCCCACCTGAGGGTCAACAACGATCTCTTTTTATCTCTGCCCGCTGAAGGAGTGAACAGCCTTTCTTTTGGGCTAAAACGAACATCACAATTAGTAATCTCTTTCTATCATGTGTTAGCTTTCGTTTTGGTTACACATGGCCGCTAAATAGTTAAAGACTATAATTGGATAGTCAATAACCGTTAACCGATCCGAACAATCAAAAGTCGTACTTCGCAAGTGTTACGCCATACATGAGTTCGCGGTAGTCAAAACGAGACACATGGAACGTGAAACAGTCAATTCGTGTGTGACCGGCATTAGTGTTCGAAACACAGAGCACGACAAGGCTTCATAGAAGTTTGGTAAGACTTTTTATACACATATAAATATTTTCTGTTGATAAATCCGTTTATATTCCCTTTTAAACCCAGAAAACCTCATACAGTCCATACCTCCCCCCTGAGATAATATTTATAATTTCACATATGTACAAGCTTTCTCGTACAATTATAATATATTTCTAATTTTTTTCAGATTGTTCCGTAAGTTGCACCACTTTCAAAAACCCGAAAAACTTATTTTTTAGGGACATTTGGAGAATCTTCCTCATTTGAAACCCCCAAAAGCCATGCTTTTCAATGTTTTTAGGAGTTTTACAGCTTTTTCCGGGGTTATTCATTTTTTAGATTAAGACAAACTGAATCAGTCTCCAGTTCATATTCAAAAAAGGTACTGAATACAAAATGTTTTCAATCCTTGAAGAAGCAAGTACAACACTATCGTTTATCTGTGATTGTTTTGAAATTTTTAAATTGATTGCAACCCACCGAAAAAAAAATAAAAACTTAAAAATGATGTTTTTATAATTTTGTAATATATTATATAGTAGAGAAAATTTTATTTCAATATAGCCTATATCTTTCTCTGGTAATTTCGTACGATATATACAGACTGTTTAGTGTTGGATTAGATATAGCCCACTGAAGGGAGCGTTAAAATTGGCAACGTTGCTTATGAGAATGAGTTGCATTGCCACAGTAGAATTACGAATGACTAAATGAATCGGCGAAAATTAGGTGCATTAGGTGGATAGCGCGGAAGCACTGTTGCCATTTATAGACCCTATATCTAATTGAAAACTAAACAGTCTGTATGTAAGAACAGGTTATAGAACCAGTACTTACCTTCGTCAACAAATCGATCTGCAGTTGATTGTGGAAAATAACCTAAAGATGATCCAATGTTTCGTCCACGTCCATTTGGCCGGCGTTTGTATCACTTCACATGTTTTTTTAGAGTCGATGTTTTCCACTCGTTGTTGAAAGTTCTCTGTTAGGATTAGAAAAGAGAAAATACTTCATATATCGGGTAAGTGCCGATATTTAATTTTGGTGAATGAATGGAATCTTTGGTAAACTATATCGAATCTTTTGTTAAGTATAAGTAGTATGAGAGACAGAGAGAGAGAGAGAGAGAGAGAGAGAGAGAGAGAAAGAGAGAGAGAGAGAGAAAGAAAGAGAGAGAAACTGAGAGAAGTAAAAGAATACAAAAATCTATTAGGACGGACAACTGAAAGCATAGAAAGAGAACAAATTTAACAAACGACTAAGCGATGGCCTTAAAGTTATAAGGAGAGAACTAACAAATGACAAATAACGAAACTAAAGGATACAGATAGAAATATCATCACTAACAGAGGTAAATTATTAATGGTAGCAGAAGATTTCTACACAGAACTATGTAGTAGTTACCAAAAACATGGAAAATTAGAAAATTTGGGAAAAACTTTACACAACCAAAGACTGGAATATGCTTGACACATCTACAAACGAAATTACGAACCCAGTGAAGAAAAAAAAATTTAATAATTTACCATGTAAACAAGAAGTGTAACAGGTAACAGGAAATCTTCAGTATTAGAAACCAGTACCTTGGGATAAATGTTATGATGATAAGTTTACCTATATGAAATTATCAGTTTAGGGGTTTCAAAAGGATGGGGGTGGGCAGTTTGCTATATTTTGCAGGGTTTAATAAATTGAAGGGGTCTATAAAGTAAGGAATTCGTACACATTTAAGAAGATATCTTACAACCACCCTCAATAACATTATTTACAAAAAGACTATGAAAATGGTTATTCGTTTTTAATTATTTACCAAATTTTCAATAAGATTTTTTAAATGCCACATCGTCGTTTAGTTTACCAAAGATTCACTGTTGATTTAAAGCGAATTGTTATGATAAACAAAATGACGCACATTGTATCTTTTAAAATAAAAAATAACTATACAAAAATTAATATTTTATAGTACCTACATTATTTGTATTATGGTGACTCAAAGTTTACCATTACTATATTCTCTTTATTTATTGTTAAATACAAGACCTTAAGGCTATGGGTACATAATTCGCAAATATTTTACGTGTATCCCTACTTTTTCTGTCTTTACACGGCAAATTACGTGTAGTAAAATTCACACTGGTGTGGATATGTAAACATTACTAGAATGTCATTCTACTTGAAAATGTCATAATTAATTTAAAGAGATGGCTTTTGAATGTTCTTGGATAACTGTTATTTTTATAATTGCAAATTATTAATTCAGTTAATAAATGTGATAATTTTTTCACTAACTATGTTTTCAGTGATTGTAATAATTTATTTGTACAACAAAAACTAATAATCAATCGAGAAAAGAGGAAAAGTGTTAAAGTGATTTTTTAATAATATGTTGTTATTTTGGAACGCTTACAATTTTGAACATCTCTAACAACAAAATACTTGGATCACAGGATATATCTGATGTATTCTCTGCTTGGATCTTTCACAAATAATACACAATAAATAACTTTTTATTAAGTTCACGTCTTAAATCAATTATTTATCAAATACACTATATATCAATAATATTTAATCAATGTCTCAAAATATTCCCGATGCAATGTCAAATATTTAAAATTGTCACTGATTGTCAGTGTCTGACTGACAATATTATATTCGGTTGAGTGCGTTGTAAGACAAAGACAGATTTGGAAAATATTACCACGGCATTGTGTTCATTTTTTTCAAATCCTGAAAAAACCAATAAATATTTTTGAAAAATTTAAACGCAGAATGAAAGACTAAATTATTACCGAGGGCCGAAAGTCCCTTAGAATAAATAAAAAGTTTATTTTGAATGAGATATTTGAATTTAAAAATCACACTAAATTTTCTCTTAGTTTTTTCACCCCTGTAACTTATTAAAATAAACATTGTAGAAGTTCTCAGGGACTTTCGGCCCTCGCTAATAACGTAATCTTTCATTTTGCGTTTAAATTTTTCCAAAATACTTATTAGTTTTCTCAGGATTTGAAAAAAATGAATCCCCATTTGAATAGCATTGCAGCCGAAAATACGTTCCGATCCTCTTAAATTAGTTTTTTGACGTTACTGTAAATTTAGGCAGTCATACTGTTATTTATAAATTATAATATATTTTTAGAGTTTAGTTTGTGAAAAGTCCTTTGATTACATACTCAGCAAACACTAGACGCTTCTCAAACTGATTCTCAAAATAAATAATAAAATCTGAAGTTGGAAGCATTTTCCAGTTCTCCATTCGGAAGAACCGTCAAAACGTAGCAATTTATATGCTCAAATAAATAATATCGAGTCGCCATTAAGTTTATCATCGATAATACAAAGTGATAATCGAAAATAAGCTTATAAATTTGAGTGGAAAATGTTATGAGTGAAAAATGCGATAAGATCTTCAATAACAACGCAGATAGGGTTTGTTCTGGTTATTTAAATACAACGATTTACTTACTGTATTACTGTAAGTATTACTGTAATTACTGTAATTATTGTAGAACTAAATAAGTTATAGCTTAGGCTTAGAGTGTAATAAATAATGATCAAAAGAAAAGAATAATGTGCAGTGTAAAGGATAAGAAGACATTTTCTTTACGGTTTAAAAGTTTCCAAGAGAGATTTTATTTAGTTATCTTGTCTTTTTTTATGTTTAAAATAGGTAGATAAGGTTAAACCTGACTTGCATATGCATGCCTATAAAAAATAAACCGTTAATAATTTTACTTATAAATTCTTCAGAAAATCTTGTTAAGTTGTTCTATAAAGTTTCTAATTTGTAATAAATATACTGAAAATTTTAGGAGGTGTTGTGTTTTGAAGAGAGGTGAGTTTTTGTCAATTTAGTTAGGATAGAAAAAGTCTGGCGGAGATCAAGTTGAAGAAGCAAATTGGCTAAGAAATAATTGGGGAGGAGAAAAAAACAAGACAAGAAGAGATCATGTAATAATTTTTTGAAGAACTCTGTTATTACAAAGATTAAAACAAGGAAGCATAAATAATTAAAAACTTAAATTAAAGGCTTACATTTAAAAAATTTTAAATTCACGATTAATATTCTACAAGATGATTGATTCGTAGGGTAAAGCTCAATAGCTCCGCTATAGTAATAGATAGCAATAAAAGTTAATAACAAAAATTTTAGCCACCTTTGAGCTTCACGTTACAAAATTAGTTAGAATGTTACAGGGTGTTCGATAACACAGTGGCAGGCCTAACTTACGTTTTTTTTTTTAAATGGAACACCATATATCTAATTTTATATTCGAAATCCTGTTAACTTCTCCATCACAAAAATATAAAGGTTTGTAATGTTATACAGGGTATTTACAAAGTTATAACCAATTTTGTATGAAAATCGTAACAAGTTCAACTCCCTGTATAAATAAAAATAAGCACAACAGCAATGGTCTATTAATGCCATCTTTTTTATTTATTGTCAAAATTTTTAAGAATTATTGATATTGCTAATTTTCTTTATATCAAATACAGGGTGAGTCAAAACGCAAGTACATTATTTTCTCAGTAATTTTAAATAGAACACCCTATATTTTATATCATTATTGAAAAGTAACATTAACGTACTTTAATTTTTATATAACATTCCCTATGCCCAAATTTATTAGTTTTCGAGATATTTTCATTTTCCAGAGCAAATTATTTTAGGTGTTTAAATTTATCTAAATTTTAAGTAAGCCATGACTGAATTGACAATTGAGTATTACCGATTATCAATCCGGTAATCAATGTAACACTGTAGCAAATAAAGGAATAAAAATAATTTATTAGTAATACATTTTACAAACAAAAACACAACCACTACATGCAACATTTTTGAAACCATTAAAAACTATCTTTTTATGTAAATGCAACAAATAAACAAAGAAAATTAGTAATAAATTTTACAAAAAAACACACAAACACAAAATACAATATTTTGTGAAGACAATTAAACACTACTTTTGTATGTAAATGTAACAATGTAACAAATAAAGAACGAAACATAATTGATCAGTAATACATTTTGCAAAAAAACATGTTTGAAAAAATTAGAAGCTACTTTTAATAAAATATTTTTAATATCTAATTAAATAAGGTGTTCAAAATTATCTCCTAACACATTTATGTACGCCTAAAAACGATCATTGAATGAGCTATTTACTCTACGGAGAATTTGTAAATTAACACATCGAAATACACTTCTTTGTATTCTATTTTTCGTCTCATCCCTTGTTGTTGGAGGTATCTTATAAACTTCATTATTAACGTAACCCCAAAAAAATCAGTCCAGTTTATTAAATTCTGGTGATTTGATTGGCCACGCTACTGGTCCATTGAAAAATGAAAATATCTCGAAAACTAATAAATTTAGACATAGGGAATGTTATCTAAAAATTAAATTACGGTAATGGTACTTTTCAATAGTGATATAAAATACAGGGTGTTCCATTTAACATTACTGAGAAAATAATGTACTTGCGTTTTGACTCACCCTGTATTTGATATAAAGAAAATTAGCAATATCGACCATTCTTGAAAATTTTGACAATGCCTTAAAAAATATGGCATTAATAAACCATTGTTGTTTTGCTTATTTTTATTTATACAGGGAGTTGAACTTATTACGATTTTCATATAAAATTGGTTATAACTTTGTAAATACCCTATATAACATAACAAACCTTTATATTTTTGTGATAAAGAAGTTAACAGGATTTCGAATTTAAAATAAAATATAGGGTATTCTATTTAAAAAAACATCAATTTGGTCTGCCACTGTGTTATCGAACACCCTGTAACATTCTAACTAATTTTGTAATGTGAAGCTCAAAGGTGGATAAAATTTTTGTCATTAACTTTTATTGCTAACTATTACTATAGCGGAGCTATTGAGCTTTACCCTACTAATCAATCACCCTGTATACGCCTTAAAAATGATTATTTGATATGTTCTTTAAAGAGAAAAAACTGTATTTAGTCTGCCATTCGACTGTTGTTCAGGATTTTAACATAATTTCAAAATTTAACTCAATTTTAAACTAAACAGATGGAAAACTTTTGGACGCCTGTTTTAATACTAAATCAAGTAACGAATACCTAAAGTCTGCAATACGAAAAAAGTAGAAGACCACTATGATCTATGTTTTAAAATATTCTAGCAGATCATAAACACCTAAATTTGATCTCTTTGCAACCCATAATACCCTCATCACTTCCATTAACAAAATTGAATATCCTCAGTTATTCACAATTCTATTTTTCTCTCGAGCTATCACTCATAGTTAGTTTCCAAAATTTCCCTTCAATTAAATTAAGCTCCAACACTCCATGCTGTCCCACTTTTCATAAATCTTCCAAAAATTCTTAAGATAATCGATCGTCAAACACCCAGTAACATGCCAAAGAGAGGAAAACCTTTATTAAAAGCTGCCGTCAAAACTTTTCTCCGGAACGACGTACAATTGTGCTATTTTTTCTTACACACGACTGCGAAAAATTGTTTCAATTTCACACAAATGAACAGAGTGAAAAATGAGCTAGACATTTAAAAAGACATTCCGATTTTTACGGCACAAAGCAAAAGCAACTTTTCTTTTTTTTTTCTCTTTAACTCACGTCAGTTTTTCATGTTTTATTTTTTTGTTGTAGTTGTCTTCGTATTACATATTATACATTAGAGATGGGAAAAACCTACCGGTTATAACCTAAAACCGGTTTTTTTACTTTGCAATAACCGGTTTTATCGGTTGTTTTTTTGTCCGGGTTTTAACCGGTTTTTTCTTTTTAAAGGAATAACTGGCAAAAAACCGGATAAGTTATCTCTGAAAAAAATAATGGATTCGGAGAAAAAATAATGTTTGCAATTCATCAATAATTCTTGCTGGATTTGCTTAATGTTCATTAACTCGTTAATGACTCTCACTCTCACTAAAATATGTTTAAGAATGAAATGTGATAAGCTAAATTAGCTATTTTGATGAACTTCAGAATAAGTACGACTTGTTTATTGGATTGGGAAATCCTAGCAAAAATAGATATTAGGATCAATCATCTGTGCAGTCACAGTTGAATTGTATAGATGCTACACCTACACAAACGAGAATAGGCTTATATTTTATAATTAATAGATCCAGGATTATAAAATCATTCCTGTGGAATCACTTAAAAAAAATGAATAAAATAAAATAGTTTTGAGTATGTTGTGTAAAAAGGAATTATTGACTTTCAAATATACAACAAATTTGCAAAAACATTTCTAGTCCTGTAGCCAGGGGGGTTACAACGGCCTCCTTAATTCAGATGGACTTACCCAAGTTTTCTTTATATATTTTACCCGCAGAATACAAATTTTTTGGGTAACAGTTGATCCGGATGTCGATAAGATTGTTATAGACAAAGAACTTGAGGAATTAAATAGCAGTGATTTCTCGCAACACAAAACATCTTTTTGTATTTTTTGGGTCATTCTAGGCAAAAAAATCTGTGACAAGTTTTTTCGTAGGATGCATAGTTTTCGAGATAACCGCGGTTGAACTTTCAAAAAATCGAAAAATTGCAATTTTTGGACCCGAATAACTTTTGATTAAAAAATAAAGTAGCAAGTCTGCTTACCGCATTTGAAAGTTTAAGTCAAATTATATCGGTTTTGATTATTTTCAATGCTAAAAATTTATTATTTTATTGTTAAACAAAGCTATAAAAACCTAGTGCGTGAGTGATGTTTTCAATGATTTCTCATTTAAAATCGAACGAGTGGGTAGAGTAGCTACAAGTGCAAGCGAGGCAATTTCTACGTAGCATGCGTTAAAACGCATGTATTAGGCACGGGAAACACTATGTGTTTATATATAGCTTTGTTTAAAAATAAAAAAAATAATTTTTAGCAATGCAAGTAATCAAAACCGATATAATTTGACTTAAACTTTCAAATGCGGTAAGCAGAATTGCTACTTTATTTTTTAATCAAAAGTTATTCGGGTTCAAAAATTGCAATTTTTAGATTTTTTGAAAGTTCAACCGCGGTTATCTCGAAAACTCTGCATTCTACGAAAAAACTTGTAGGAATATTTTTTGCTTAAAATGACCCAAAAAATACAAAAAGATGTTTTGTTTTGCGAGAAATCATTGTTATTTAATTCCTCAAGTTCTTTGTCTATAACAATCTTATCGACATCCAGATCAACTGTTACCCAAAAAATTCGTATTCTGCGGGTCAAAATATATAAAAAAAACTTGGATAAGTCCATCTGAATTAAGGAGGCCGTTGTACCCCTACCCCCCCTGGCGACAGGACTATTACGACAATAATACATCCAGTTTAGAATTTTAACAATGATTTATTATTTGTTTTTATAAGTTTTACTATATTTGATGTTACATTTTTGTTTCTATAATAATTATTCATATAGGTGCATGTATATACACGATATAGTCTAATTGACTTGAAATTACGTTTATAGTTTTATAAATAGGTGCCTAACTTCATTACCTTTTTTATTTTGCAATTATTTTATAATATTTGGACCCGAAATTTTCATTGCGTTAGTTTATTATGAAGGTAGATCATAAATTAAAGCACATATTCTAGGAAGAAAAACAGATCGATTGAACCTAACTTACCTTAGTAGGTACAAATGTGCACATAAAAAAGATTACAGCCCTTTGAAATTACCAAATAAAAATATGTAGATCTTTTCCAATAGGAAAAATCGAAAACTGATAGAGATTTTATAATAGGTTTGTTCTAGCATCAATTTCAAACGGTTTGAAACCATCAGCGAATAGTCGACCAGTGCGAGTAGAGGGGATAGAGCACTGCTAACTGTATTATGTTCTCTCACTGACCAACTGTTTGCTGATGGTTTCTGACTAGTTTGACTGTTTGCTAGAACAAACTTAATGAAAATGGACATGTGGAGTGTCACAAACTAAAGAGCAATGTAGATGCAACGTTATTACCTATTGGTTATTGAGTGTCGATTAAAAAACTGAAAACCGATTTTTTGAACAACCGGCTTTTTTGACCGGTTATAACCGGCAGGCTAAACGGTAAATAAAAAAAGCCGGTTTAACCGAAAACCGGTGTTTTGTCAACAACCGCCATCCCTATTATACATATTATGGACATGCATAAATCAGATACATAAATCAAATTACACACTGACCGAGCGTGTACAAAAAAATCAGTAAAAATAATGGCAATTCACCGAACCAGAATATATTTATTTATTTTGAACTTGTGTTTTACTGAGTCTGTTGTCCAAAAAAAAACCACCCATTAAACTTTTCAATGGACTATATAAAATATACTCACTTTTATAAAATTTTGTTTATGTGGCATTTTTGTTATGTACATTATTTCGTTTCAAGTTCATTTCACGTCAGCAAGAGCATTTCTATGTTTGGGTGACATAATGAATATATAAATTAGTCTCCAATAAATCCAATTTGACGTCAATTAATTGCCTATTACCAATCAAAGCTCACTCACTCGTACTTTTAATAGATTTTTTTATCAGCCGACTAAATCAATAGAAATTTTAACTGCAGGTCAGTGAATTTGAGCCGTTAGTTATCTACAGGTTCGTGCATTACCTTTCCAACCCTCTTCCAATTTATCCACTGTCCTTATCGAGTGATTTATTTCTCTGCCAGACCTGCATCATCCCTAATACAGGTGCCGTTGTCGGGGCGGTTGAAAATGGCGGGTTTTTTCTCCTTTTTATGTCCGGCGCAAAATGTTAATTATCCGGTGTGACATTGCAGAGAGACTTTAAAGTGTTTTTTGCAGACTTGTAAGTTTTGTCTGCGAAAAAATGCCGGCAATGAAGAGTAAAATGGATTGTTTTGTTCGAGGTCACATGGCATTCATTATTTACTACAAAAACACAAAAGTACTGGCTAAAACAAGAATTTAAATTGATGATATTATCAGACTCTCTGTGGGTATATTCTTCATGTAAAAATTTACTACTTAACCCTTTTATGGGCATAACCAAACATAATTACTACAATAAATATTCTTATCAAAAGGTAATTTGATAGATACGTTAATTTAAACGATTATTTACCTTTTTATTTCATTTCAAGTTTTTTTTGGAAGTGGGAGATATTCTTCCCACCGCTCAAAACCTTCGAATAGCAAAAATTAATAAAATACTAGTTCAATACAATTGTTTTATTGAAAAAAACAGAAATAATTTACTTTCCATAAAAGTTGTTAGAAAAAAAATTAATTCACAAAGATACGTGGCATAACGAACATACATACTTGATTCTTTGTTTAAACAAAAAGTTTGCTGATTAGTTGAAAATTACACATTAATATATTATCCAGTGAGAAGTATGTTTCCTACTGATATATCTCATTATAAAACTTTTCAAAATAACTAAACTGATTTATAAACAAGCAATCATGCTAAATAACAATTCTTTTACATAATGTAAGAAAAAACCCTATTAACCCTATTGGGTACCTAATTCACTAATCTGCTAATTTAAATCTCACAAAACTGTAAAAAAGACATCAAATTGATAAAGAAAATCTCAAAAAACCATTAAATGTCAATTACTTTCTATACAGATTTCATGTCTAACGATGGAGTGTAATGCAGTACCCTTTAACAATCGTTGGTAAGGCCGATGCCAAATTATGGGTTTTGACCGGATGCGGTGAAAACGCATCCGTTTTCAACGCAACCGGAACGACATGTCACACTATGCGTTTAGTCTGGTGCAGTTTGTAAGCGCGTACCGATGACTCAAAACGCATCCGTTTCCAACGCAACCGGACCGATCTGTCACACTATGCGTTTTCACCGGATGCGGCGGAAACGCATCCGGTCAAAACGCATAATCGGACATCGGCCTAAGATGGCAAAACTGATACTGTTTGAAAAGGCCAATTCCCATCTCCATGAAACGAATATTTGTTGGTGGGATTTTATTTCCCCACCCTCTGTGACAGGTTTAATTGTCTAAAATGTGAAGTTTTAAGTCTTGTCCATTTTTTTCTATTCTAACTTTATTTTAGTCTTATTTCCATGAGAATCTCTAACTACCCGCATTTTCTCTAAATTTTTGTGCCATGTTCACAGAATCTAGTAAAGTAGGAACCTGCATCATCCCTAATACAGGTGCCGTTGTCGGGGCGGTTGAAAAGGCGGGAGTTTTCTCCTTTTTATATCTGGCGCAAAATGTTAATTATCCGGTATGACATCGCAGAGAGACTTTTAAGTGTTTTTTGCAGACTTGTAGGTTTTGTCTGCGAAAAAATGCCGGCAATGAAGAGTAAAATGGATTGTTTTGTTGGAGGTCATTTGGCATTCATTATTAACTACAAAAACACAAAAAATACTGGCTAAAACAAGAATATAAATTGATGATATTAACAGACTCTATGTGGATATATTTTTCTTGTAAAAAAATTAAATATTTAACCCTTTCGTGGACATAAATAAAATGTAATTACTACGATAAATGTTCTTACCAAAAGTTAATTTGAAAAGTATCTTATATCAAATAATGATTAATTCTATCTATCTAAGGATTATTACAGCTGTCCGTCTTCCTTTTTCAACCAACGACTGCAGTTGTTTCTGTTTTGCCATTCTCCGTCTCTACTGCCTCGTCTTTCCGTGGCCTCGTCCACTTCATCCCTCCATGATCTTCAGAGTCTACCTCTTCTTCTGCTCTTTTCACATGCCCATACCAAATTAAACGTTTTTTTTTTTCGATGTAGCTGATTATGTAAGTGATTATTTATTGAAATGAAATGAATGTCGACTCGATTCAAGTTCTCTGTTTAACCCAGGTATGACAATACCAAAAGGCACCGTTAGGAAAATATTCCAATTTGCGGTTCAGAGAACCTGTATGAAACGAGGCTTTGTACTCTAATACAGATTATGGCATTAGTAAAATTAGAAAATCTACGGTTTCGTTTTGATTCAAATCTGTCTCCTGTCATCCCCCGATAGTACTATTTCTAGGTCTACCTGTTGTCAAGGAGGCTCATGGGAGACTCTTCTGCAGAGCCTCCTTGACAACAGATATACTTACAAATAGTACTATCGGGGGATGGCAGGAAACAGATTTAAATCCAAACGAAACCGTAAATTTTTTAATTTTGATTATTTATTCTTTTATTTAATTTCAAATTTTTTTGGAGGTGGGAAATATTATTTATATCCCAGACTGGTTTAATATAATTATAAAAATATTGGTCGGTCATACACTGAAAAAAATATTGTGCATAGTACCAATGAACGCCAATCATTGACTTTTTTTACATTGATTCAATGAAAATTTCGTTAATACTATAAACACGTAGTCATTAAGTAATGACCATATTCATTATTACAATGTAATTCTATTCATTAAAAAAATAGAATCATTAATCCAATGAATCGTTTTGTCTATCCAATGACTTTTTTCATAATACTAATAATTTGTTCATTGTATATATAAAACTCTACATCAGGATTATGCGGTTAAATTAATGAAAATAAAACGTTGCACTAATGTACAGTGTTCTTTAAATTACGAACTCATTTATTGAATCAATGTTTTCGTAACATTAAATCAATGTTTTCGACTTTGATTAATAACTCGATACATTGTTTTGATGTAACGCAATCAATGTATTAATGTAATATACTTGAATCAATGATCAATACATTGTAGCAATAATCTTGTACATAAACCGATACATTTCTTAAAACTCTATAAGTGTTTATTGGTGTAAAAAAATCACGTGACAACAGTTGCAGCCTCCTAGCAGACAGTCACCCTGCAGACTCTGAGGAGCGGTGTTTTGCACTAGTGGTTTGGTTGATTTTTCCAAGGTATGTATTTACATATATTTTTAATTATTTATAAATTATTTTGTTGGATTTCTATAAAAAAAAGTTGTACTTCTATTTCCACTTTTGCAGATTGATATGGACTTTGGAGGGGCATTTGGAAATGGAAATGGACTTATTGATGGATGGGACAGCAATTTTGGACTGTTATATTTAGTTATTTAGTTTTTTCCAAATTACATTATAAAAAGTTGTTTGTGTTAATTCAAAATATATGTTTTTTCTTTCTTTAAACTTATAGATACTTAACATTAGTTTGAGAATCGGCAAAAAATCGGTGTTTCAACCTATATTTGTAATATTTTTTGTTTACTTATTAACTATTTGTATGTTATATACAAATATACATACATGAAGATGACATTCGCTGAACCAAAAAAGTACGTAAATATAATGAAAAAAACATTGATCAAAAAACGGGGAGCATTAATTTTCGTCCAAAGATCAGTATCGTTGGTCCAATGTAAGTAGATACATTAACTAATGCTCAAAAACATTAACTTCTATGAATTAGTACGTTCATTCAATGTACTTTCTAGTTAAGAATTGATGTACCGATACATTGATTCAATGTACCGATACATTGATTCTTAACTAGAAAGTACATAGAATTAACGTACTAATTCATAAAAATGAATGTTTTTGAGCATTAATTAATGTATCTACTTACATTGTACCAATGATACTGATCTTTGGACGAAAACTAATGCTCCCCGTTTTTGAATCAATGTTTTTTTCATTATATTTACGTACTTTTTTGGTTCAGTGTAGACGACAGCCATAAGCAAGCACCAAAACCGAAGGGTGAAGGTCAATGTCGACGAAACAGATCTGGAAAGAGTAACAAGAATAACGTATCTTGGAATCTTGATGAAACTTGAGATAAGAAAGCATCTGGAAAAGGCACGTACAGTGTTTTACAAAATGCAAAAGCTTCTATACAACCGCCAGCTGGGTATCTAACTCAGAACTAGAATATTTAAGTGGTATGTTTTCTCCACCTTGCTCTATGGTGTTGAAACCTGGACAATGACAGAAACAACACAAAAAAGAATCCAAGCATTCGAACTCTGGTGTTACCGTAAGATGCTCAGACTATCCTACATGAGCCATACGACAAAGAATGCGGAAGTCTTGCGGAAGATGAACAAGGAAAGAGAGCTTATGCTTATAATAAAAGAACGGAAAACACAATATTTTGGTCACATCGTAAGAAATCAAAAGTATGAACAGCTCCAACTTATAATCGAAGGCAAAATCAGTAGCAAAAGCGGACCAAGAAGAAGACGCAACTCTTGGCTTAAAAACCTACGACAATGGACGAATATGACCTCCATAGAACTATTCAGGGCAGCTGCAAATTAGATTAAATGGCAAATGTAATGGCCAACGTCCTTCAGGATAAGGCACTGTAGAAGAAGAAACAAATATTCAGAGAAATAATTGCCTTCTCATGAAACCTCCTAAAATAAGAATTAATTCACAAAGATACCTGGCATGACGAACATACATACTTGGTTCTTTTTCTATTGCTGTAGTGCCTATACCTTTTATGTATTGTATTTATTTGGCATAGGATTACCATGAAAGATAATAATAGTACGCTTTAGAAGACCAGAGATAAGCATTTTTTAAAGATTTTTTTTCTCAGAACCTTTATTAAAAACGAAAATAAAACTTTTTACATATTATTATCTAACTCTCAGAGAATAGAAAAAATATATCTTTGTTTATTTATGCATGTACACTAATATTGTAGAGGGTGCCAAAGTCGGGGCCTAGAAAAAAAGTAGTTCCGATGGCGGACAGTTAATCTCTGAATTGGGATCTCTGAAACAAAAAAATTGAACGGAATTTGAAAAAGAAAGGTTTCTTACGGGACAATTTACCACCGTTAGTGAAAAATTCCGCAAAAAAAAGATTTTACGGAAAATTTAAAATTTTTTGTAAAACATCGCCCGTTTTTCTTGAGTGTTTTATGGTTAAAAAATATTTATTTTTTAGTTTGTTGTCAAATTGTGGTAAATTTTCACGTAAGAAACCTTCCTTTTTCAAATGCAGTACGATCTTTATATTTCAGATATCCCAAGCCTGAGATTAACTGTCCGCCATAATTTTTCGAGGCGTCGACTTTTGCTCCCTCTACAATATTAATGTAAGTGCATAAATGAAAAAATATATATTTTTTTGTACTCTCTAAGAGTTAGATATTTATATGTAAAAAGTGTTATGTCCATTTTTAATAAAGGTTCTGAGAAAAAAATTCTTGAGAAAAATGATTATTTTTGGTCTTCTAAAGTGTACTAGTACCTTAGTCCGACTTCTTCTATAACCACTCGCTTGTTTGATAAGAACAATACATGTCTCTTTCTTTTCTCTATAGATTTATATCCACATGTGAGCTATTTTTAGTCAAATTTTCTTTAAAACCTAACTGACTCACAGATCTTTATTAATGAGTACAAAAGATTTAACACACTTTGTTTACGAAACATTTCTTCATGAAAATACAAATTTCCCTTAATTACAAGTGTTTTACGATCTACCCCTCATTCGTCTTTACGAACATAATATCTTTTCTTTCATATCTCTTTCCCTTTCTGTCAATTTTCCATTCTCCTTTTATGTGTACTCAGTTTTTCACATGCGAAAAACTATATTATATTTTTCGCTGTTTCATTCGATCATTTCTATACTCAATCTTCAGTAATTAATCAGACCAACCCTGAATAATAATAATTATTAGCACAAACCTAGTTTTATCCCTGCCGAAGTACAGGCATTTTTGAAGATCAAAGGGAAAATTCTCTCTCTTTCTTTCTCTCTCTTGGCTATTGACCGCCAAGTGCAAAGATAACTATCTCACTGATATTGGCCTTCGAAGAGAAAACACAGTTCTCACTCACTCAGTGGTAACCACTAGTTACCGCGTGGTGAAAAGTACCGCAAATATCTCTCTTGTGTTGACCTCCACAGGCAACAGACTTATGATAAATCATTATCTGCTTTTGTCTGATAAAACAGACGCGGCTTTCTCTGCTGTCTCCTCTTGAAAGCTACATACGTGCTAATAAATCTCTCTGAGATACCGATTCTGGTACAGTACCTCGCTTAAATACCGCCATTTCTCTACTTTCTCCTTTTGAACCCAATAGACGTGCCTTTTCGGTATCTCAAAATGACTGCTCAAAAGACACATTACAGTGAAAAAATAGCGCTAATCCTTTATAGACAAAAACTTCTAGTCAACTAAAGTCAATTAAACCTCTCTAGAGAAATAACCGCTTGTGAAACATGCATAAGTGACGATTATCGATGCGCGAGTAAAACAATGAGATTGGTAAGCTTTTTTATCAACTTAAGATAATATGATCTGTTTATGATAATTATTACCTCCCTCAATTCCTTTGAACCACACATATAATACACTATACACAACTCTGAAGTTATTAATAGGGCAGTCAATGAGGGTATTTCGCTCCGAATTCCATCCTACTACATCGATTTACTTGATATTTTCACAGTAAGTAGGGAATAGCTCAAGAAACAAAGTCTACCCTATGCCGATATGCGCTTTTATCTTGGGGGTGGTATCCACCCCTTCTCAGGGGTGAAAAATGTTTTGGTTAAAATAGGCACGGAGAGGCTAAGAACCTAATTTTAAGCAAAAACTGTTATTTAATTATTTTTTGAAAACGCAATACTTTTTGAGTTATTCGTGGTTGAAAGTTGGGCATTTTCATTGAAAAATGACACCTTTTCGGACGGATTTTTGCGAATATCTTAAAAACAAAAATCAAATCAAAAAACAAAGGTTATAAGAAAATAAGGAGATTCGTTCCTTCAAAAATCTTTTAGTTAAAATACAAAGAGGGATATGGTTGGTAAGAAGAGTTTGTTTTTTTGCTGCATGCTCAAATCGGTGTATTCAACTTGAAATAACAGAGAAACTGTCTATTTTCGGTGTATAATGATACTAATAACTTTTGTAGTGATTGAAAAGACCTTTAAAATGAGCAATACTAAATGTCAAGTACATTCAAACTAAGAAAGATATTCTGCAAAAAACTTGATGACTAATGTATTTTAAGAAGAAATGAGAAGTATATTTAACCCCTCATCCATCAGAATTTAAATACATCGTTTTCCTTTTAAAATACTTTTTACTATAGTGTTATTTATGTGTTCAAAAAGTTGGACTGGATTAAAATGAATGGTTTTTGAAAAAAATAAAATCAAATTATAGAGCGCACTTTTAAATTTTCTTAAAAATCTTCCATTTCTTCCATGTAACTGGAAAAGATAAGAGATACGAAAAAAAGATACCACACAAAAATGTAGGGCTTTTCCAGATAAAAAATTCGTTTTTATTTTTCATTACTGTATCTCTTATCATTTTCAAGTTACATGGAGGAAAAAGGAAGATGTAACGATATGTGATGCCACGACAAGCAATGAGCTGTTCTACCAAAGACGACCGGAGGAGTGTCAGCGTTGGCGCATGGCGCCTCTGGGGGAAATCGAGGGAGTAGTGGCAGCAACAGCATATTTAAGGCGAGCCAGGAGAATGATAAGATAAAATCAGTCATGGCTAGCGAATTGAACTAACCAAGGCTCAACAGCTGCTGCTAGCGAATTGAACAAACATTAGCTGGCTTGGCAATAGATGCACCGTATGTGAGGTGGGACTATGCCTAGGCGGACGCCACAGTAGTGACGTGGGTCTTGCCATGACCGTTATCGCGGTGTGCGGTAGTAGCGAGGAATGATCTCCGGATCGGAATATAGGGCTATGTTGATTTAACGTAGCGAGATTGTTATTGTATATAAATATACTGTTTATCGTATTATTTTAATGTTGCTATTATGATCTGATAACTGTAAGAAAGTTTAATATTGTTTTTCCTTTGCAGAAGACGGAGTTATATTTTATTTGCTTTAAACTGTATATAATTATCTTCAATATATTTACTTTATTTTTAACTTGTGTTTCACTGAGTCTATCGTCCTTAGAAGAACTACCCGTTACAAAGATTTTTAAGAACATTTAAAAATGCGCTCTTTAATTTGATCTTTTTTTCAAAAACCACTCATTTTAAACCCGTGTAACTTTTTTAACATAGAAATAACACTATAATAAAATGAATTGTGGAAGTAAAACGATGCATTTACATTTTGGTGGATATGGGTTAAAATTAATTCTCATTTTTTCTTAAAATTTAAAAAAATAAAAAAATTCGAAGGATTATTTGAAAAAAACTTTTAGATAGATTAAATATACAGAAATCTCACACATTCGTTAAAAAATTGAAAAAATCTAACATATTCGTTAAAAAGTAAAATTTTTAATTTCAGTCACCCGTAACTAAAGAAAAGCATTTATTAAAATTTTTTTTCATATTTTTTTATTTTAATAATTTATTTTGCCTATGTACATGCATTCATTCTCCAGTGAGTTTAGAATGATTAGAATTGTTTGTAAATCAGGTAAAATCTTGGCAATACGGTTACACCTGTTGTACGTTTGTTTCGACTTTTTCTTTTCTCTTTGAGATTTTTTTCTTTATCCCCCCTTTTCTTCTCTCTAATTCCTTTGCTTGGGATTTAAAACCACTCGGTTTCTGCGCTTTTACAGTAATATCCCTCATCACGTATTATTCACACATTTCACCAAGTAATCTGTAAAACTCCATCTCAGCTCATTATCACAAATGAAATACGCGAGTGCTTATTCCGTCCAGTAACTTCGCAAGTTTCGCGGCTAATATTTTAGCTTGCTCTCTGTCGTTCCCCGAAATTAAACAACTTACATTTAGGTGAGTAAATAATGGCTAATGTGGCAGTACACGGGCAACAGAGCCAAAGTTAAATCATCTTTGTTCGTTTTATTGCGGACCAGGTAAAAGTTAGGCTTAAAAGCACTTGCATCTCGGGACCGCAAGTGAGGATCCTGACTACAAGTGTTTATAGCCGACGCCAGCTGTAGTTCACGATATTTTGATAAAAAAACTAAATTTCTACGGGATTCGAGATATTTCTTTTAATTGGTTCCAATCTTACTTTAATAAGAGGAAACAACTGGTTAGGGTTAGAGCAACTGATACACACTCTAGTCTCAAAAATATTGTATGTGGGGTTCCTCAACGTTCAGTAAACGGTCCTCTACGTTTTTTATCTTTATTAATGACATCACTAGTTTAAAAATCGATGTAAATTTTTTTTGCTGATGATAACATGATTTTTTGCTTGTTTAAGAACTGAACAGATGAAGAGCTGGAAAACACACTGGGAAAGGTACTGTAACTAATTGAAAGAATTATAGACAAGAACATCCCACTCTCTGTAAATATTCTCTTTATTCTGTCACTGAATAAAAAGAAAATTTTTGACTGTTTGGTATCTTTCTTGTCGGATAGTAAAATATTATTGTAATTAGTTATAGGTATGTGTAAAATATGTTTAAAAAATATAAAAAAAAATAAAAAAAATAAATAAAAACATAAAACAAAAAATAAATAAAAAAAATTAATAATACAAAAAATTAAAGAAAAAACAAAACCAAACACAAAAAAACTAAAATAAAATACAAAAAAAGAATGCATTTATTTTAATATTAACATTAATATTTTTATTTGTAAAATGTATACACTATTTGTTCTTGATAAATATTAAGTAGTAGGTATAATATATTTATATTTATTAACATAGTATGTACATTAGCTGTAATGAGTAGGTAAATAAGAAGTAAAAAATTGTAATAATATTATAATAACCAAGTTTCACTAATTGGCAATATCTTTAATACATTTACTTTGAGCAACTCAAATATTGCAACTTTTCATGCTACTATAACTTCTGAACTACTGAAAGACCATATTATTCAGTAGAAGAGTTTCTTAATCAATAATTAATTATGTAGTATCCTTATGTACAAGTAGTATTATTTATATTTGGGTGTCATATGCAACAGATTAACAAATTAAACATCTCATTAACTTCTCAGGATCCGATTTCATATCCTCCGCATAAGAATGTAAATAGTTTATTTTTTACACCATAGTATTAGGTGAACTACGCTCTACAATAATTGACATCAAAAATAAATCGTCATCTGGGACTGATGGTCTCAATCTTAAAATGTTTTATGCTCTACCTGATTGCACTTTAAACCATCTTACTACCTTAATAAACAGGTCATTCGAAACTGGAGTTTTTCCAAGCTGCCTTAAGACAGCGATAATTATTCCTATACACAAAGGAGGCGATAAAGATCTTGCTTCGAATTATCGCCCTATTGCACTCCTGCCCACGTTGTCGAAGATAATTGAAAGTCTGGTAAAAAAAAACAATCTTATCTTTTCTGTTGAAATACAAATTGCGTACTCCACATCAATTTGGATTCCTGAGTGACAAATGCACGAATGATGCTATGTTCTTCCTTTTCGATTATGTTTACTCCAGTCTAAACAACCATCACTCTACAGCAACAATTTTCTGTGATTTCTCTAAAGCACTCGATTGTGTAAACCATAACATCTTGACTGACAAATTACAGCACTATGGATTTAGGGAAAGGCTCTTAAATGGCTTAAATCATATCTTAATAAAAGAAGTCAGTTTGTAAGGGTTGACACGAAGACGTCTTCTTGCATGCCATTAGAATGTGGGGTACCTCAGGGTTCAGTTCTAGGCCCTATATTGTTTCTGATATACATAAATGATATCTCTAGTCTGAACATTAAAGGTAAAATATGTCTCTTTGCAGATGATACTAGTATTACTTGGAGTAACACGGATATTATGGAACTTCGCAATACCATAGCTACAGACCTAGTCACCATTAAATCGTGGTGCGATTCAAATCTCCTGTTATTTAACGTTTCTAAAACCAAAGTCCTACCTTACAACAGTATGATGCAACCTTTAGTACTTAATAACAACAGTCTAGAGGTAGTTGAATCGGTGAAGTTATTAGGGCTTATTGTGGATAAGTCTCTAAAATGGAACTTGCACATTGATGCCTTACACAAAAAATTAAGTTCTGCTTGTTTTGCGCTAAGATCAGTTGCTACGGAAATGAATTTGTCAACATCTAGGACCGTTTATTATGCCCTTTTTGAGTCTCATCTTCGGTACGCCCCTTTCATTCTGGGGTACGTGTTGTGCGACTCAATTTGAGCGTATTTTTAAACTACAAAAGAGAGCTCTTCGTTACTCCCTGAGACTCAATAGCAGAGTTCATTGCCAAGAATTCTTTAAAAAATTTAAAATATTAACTCTTCCTTCTTTGTTTGTTTTTGAATCCGTTTGTTTAATCAGCAAACATGCATCAGAAGGTCCAGAGAGACCCACTCACAACTATCCCCTTAGAAACGTGGAGCATAATCTTTATCTGCCAACCCCACGGTCTGAGCTGGTTAAGTGCTCTATACTGTACAATTCGAGAAAAATGCACAATCGCCTGCCATCTAACATCAAATCTATTACAGCATTTCCCGCTTTTCGCAAGGCCTTGAAAGCTTATTTGCTAGAGAGAGCTTTTTATACAGTGAATGACTTTTTTATAAACGATTTGAATTCAGCAAATTGATTTGCAGGATTATTACTTTCGAGTACTTTTGTACATATTTGCAGCGGCATAGAACTTTTGATTTACTTTCCCTTTCCCTTTTCCTTGTTCGCCTTCTTTTTGCTCTGACGTTGTATACATATTGTTTGCAAAATTTTTAATTTTTTAATGTGTACTTAATAACTGTAAAATTATATTAAGTAGTATAACTCACGCCATTTACTTGGTGTCTGTTTCTGTTTTTGTTTTGTTTGTAGTTTTTTATTATTTTTTGTTTTTTATTGTATTCTTTTATTTTGTATAAGCTTTGTCCACAAATTGGTAAAATTTTATGACAATAAAGCATACCTTACTTACTTACTTACACTATTAGTTACTAATATAGATTATGCAATTTGCACTTTATTTAAATTCTGCAATAGGTTGTTTTTTGTTTTATTTCATTATTTTTTTATTTATATTGACGATTTATGTAATTTTAGAAAATTGTGTTTGTAATTGTTTTGTTTTTATGACTCTTTGTCAGCTTTGTCTATAAAATTGTACAATTTTCAATGACAACAAAGCATATTTCTATTTTATTTATATATATTATTGTAGTATTATAAACATAAATAAATTCGTTTTAGATAGCGAAATAATTCTACAATGGAGACGCTGATAAAAACGTTGTAAACATAATAAACTGTACTTAAAATTTATAAGAATTTTTTAAAACTAGCGCGTGTGAGATTTCGACTGGCATCGGCTATAAACGCTTGTGATCAGGATCCTAAATTACTGTCCCGAGATGCGCAAGTAGAAAATAACGGCTAAAGTGGCAGTACACGGACACAACGGCAAAGTTAAATCATCTTTGTTCGTTTTATTGCGGACCAGGTAAAAGTTTGTTGCTGGGCTTAAAAGCCTCATCGCACGTTGTGCTACTTGACGACCGCTGGTTGAGATTTTCGATGAAAATGGGCCACGACTGGAATTTTAATTACAGGTTTTGTTCTTGTTAACGAATAAACTATCAAGAGATTGCACAACGTAAATCAGCGGCCGGGCGCTTATATTCCGGTTATTAACTTCACGGGTTATATGAAAACTTGAACTAAACAATATTCAGATATAGAACTATTTGTATGTAAAAAAGTTTACATCGATTTTACAAGTATTTACTTCGGAAACAAGTCTCTGGCTTACACTTTTATCGTATGCTGTAGGGGATTAATTCATTTTCTCTCTATTTTAGTTAAAATTTGTTATAGGTGTTTAATTTTTCACATGAGAAAAATAAAAAACTATGAAAAAAAATTTTAAGAAACGCTTTTCTTTAGTTACGAGTAACTTAAACATATAAAAAAATCAACTAAAAAGCAAAAAATAACAAAAATTGAAAAAATCTTGAAAACACATTCGACAAAGAAAAGCGTGGTGGGTCTTCATCGAATAAACGGTTTTCGCATCACGCTTTTCTTTGACCAATGTGTTAGATTTTTTCAATTTTTTTTATTTATTGCTTTTTAGTTGATTTTTTTATAATGTATTTAATTTTAGTCACTGGTAACTAAAGAAAAGCGTTTCTTAAAATTTCATTTTCATATTTTTTTATTTTTTACTTTTTAGTCTTACACTTTTCAAACATTAAAATACATCTTCATGTTTATTAAAATATGTATAAAACATATGATGTACTAACATGAAAAGTAGTCGGAATCGGCAAAAAATTTTAAAATTTATTGTTTATTTATGAAGCATAACGCAAACAATTAACGTAAAAAGTTAAATTATGTATAGTTCATATAATTAGCTACAATCTGCTAAAGTTTCAAGTTTCTTCATTGTTAAAAACAAGAGAATTTAAGCATTTTCGTTAAAATTGTTTTTTTATTTAAACAATTAATAAACAAAAAATTTAAAAAAAAAATGAATAACCATTTTCCTTGCAAATTGTAGAAGCCTCGGAGGTGTAACCAGAGAAGGTTCCCATTTTTTTCTTTCTGGTGGGATGTAGAATAGCATTATGTTGTTTTATATGCCATTAGAGCGAAAACTTAGTCTTTTTAAAAAAAATTTTATTGACTATTCGTGTATTGTTCCTGCGAATGTATATGTCTGCAAATTTTTAGTCATTTGTATTGAAGAAAATACAGTCAAATTAACGTCCACAGATTTGACCCAAACGATTCAACTAAAGAAAAGCGTTTAATTAATTAATACGACAAAACGAATTCTAATATTAATTGTAGCACAAACGTCTCTACCGGTGGTTTTTCTAAGACTACGATAAAAACACGAATTTTTTGAATTCCAGTTTTGGTTTAAGTTTTGTTTCGTATCGTATTGAAATTGGACACGAATAAACGCCGATTTATATATAAACAAATATACGAGCGTTAAAAATTTGAAACTTTATTGTTTATTTATGGAGAATAACATAAACAATTAACGTAAATAGTGAAATTATTTATAGTTCATATCATTATCTACAATCCGTAGAAGTTTCAAGTTTCTACATTGTAAAAAACAAGAGAATTTAAGCATTTTCTAATAAAATATTTTTTTTTATTTAAACAATAAACATGAAAAAAATTTATTGACTATTCGTGTATTGTTCCCGCGAATGCATATGTCTGCAAATTTTCATTTATTTGCATTGAAGAAAAGTCAGTCGAATTAACGTCTAAAGATTTGATGCAAACTATTGAAGTAAAGAAAAGCGTTTAATAATATTATATTTTTGGATGCATCATTTCAATAATTTTGACCCTGAATTTTAAATAATACTGAAGCCAGCCCTGAATATTAATTCCTACTCATAATTTTATCCCTACCGAAATAGAGACATTTTTGAAATGCAAACGGAAAACTCTCTGTCTTGACTGTTGGCCACCACAGGCAACAGAAGTGCAAGTATAACTATCTCTGGCTTTGACTCTCGAATATAACAGACGTGAATAACCACTAGGTACCGCGTGGTGAAAAGTACCACGAAACACACACTCTCTCTCTCTCTCTCTCTCTCTCTCTCTCTCTCTCTCTGTCTCTCTTGTGTTGACCCTCACAGGCAATAGAAGTGCTGATAAATCTCTCTGGGCTACCGCTTCCCGTATAGTACCACGTGCTGTAGCAATAGACGTGCTTTTTCGGTTTCTCTCTAAAGTGACAACGACTACTGAAATAGAGAAACAGTACAGAAAAAAATATCGCTAATCGGTTATAGACAATCATTAGTCCGCTAAATACAAACAAACCTAGTACCAGAAACAAACGCGTATGAATATAGCGTGTGAAACCTACATATGTAATTATCCATTTTGTAATTTTTTGATGAACTTAATTTAGCTATTGTCCGTATAACATAATTATCTTTCTCTTTCCAAATTCCTTTGAACCACACCTATAATACAGTTCACATAATCTTAAATTATTTTAATAATTTCGTATAATGTACAATATGTACATGATTTAATTTTCCAACCAACAGGTTTAGGCTGGTTTCTTTACCTATATTTCTTCCTTCCCTTTTCTATATTCTTCTTTCCATTGTTGTATTTTTTATGATTTTTATGTAATTTTTCGTATATTCCTCACTATCTATTTCCCTCTCTTTCTTGAATTCCTTTTTGAAATTAGTTCCACCTCGTAACGTTTTTGATCGCCGGTCTTCTCATTGTCGGTCTAGGTTTTGGTTTTTTTTTGTCTTGACTAGTTTTCTATTTTAAAGCATCTTTCATCTTTCAGTTACTTCCGAAGGCTTGGTTTCCATTTACAATTTTTCTTCAATTCTTTTTTCCCGGGTTATTTCCAAGGTTGTTTGTAGGAAATTTTCGTTTAAGCATGTTTAAATTTAAAGTTGTCGGTCTTCATGTGAACTTCTTTGTTTTTAACAGCCTTAAAGAAGAACTGGTTACCAAATTTAAGGAAGTTGTTTTTTTAAACAACTGTAAATAAATAACTATATAACTAACTATGATTTTATTTTTGTAAACTGCCAATATTTACTGTACTGTTGTAACTTGTAGCATCTTTGTATCTTACTTTTTTGTATATGTGCTTGTGGCAATAAGAAATGCCTCGATTAGGAACTATTGTCAGCAATATTTTTTTATTAAACGATTATATCTGTACTCTTGGACGTCACCTTCCAAATCAATGAAACATTAATTTCAAAAAGAACTGTCAAGATTGGATAGCAAATACAAAACCAGAAAAACCTTTTGTTAGAGCCTCCCAAAAAAAATTTCTGTATTAATCAAGCTCGGTCGACAAAGAGAAAACAGTTCATTCTTAATGAGACTCTTTCCCGTCTTCGTTTTTCTAGTCGTTTCCTTGTCCGTTACCACCTGTTACTTCATAAAATAGAGTGAGAAAAGACTAATAGATCATCAAAAATCGGCGGAATAAAAACAACGTTGGGGAAAAATAACTCTTCTACAAATATTTTAGACAGGAAACACGTTTTGTGATTAATAGCGGTTAGTTCAAAGTTTGAATATTATGGAAGCTGTAAGCTCAAATACAGTGCTCAACAGTTGATAAGGATCAAATTAATAATATAATATGTTACGCCAAAAATAGTAGAAGTTTGTAACATTTTAATATAATTGAAATAATATTAACTTTGTTCTAAATTTTGAATGAAATAAAATAAATTTTGTTATTGTGGCCTTCCATTTTTTTCCTTTTTTGACTATCGTCAACAATCAGTTGAATTTTAAATCGTATATTTTCAGTTGTAATTAACGCAGTTGTTGGTATGGTCATGTGAAACGAATGAATGAAGATAGATGGCCAAAGAAAGCTTTAAATTACATACCATAACGAAGAAGAAGAAGAAGGGGAAGGCCTTCAGTTGACTGGGAAAAATGTACGGCACATCATGAGAGATAGAGCCATCAAAGAAGAAGAATGGATGGACAGAAAAAGATGGCGGTCGAAATGCGAGATGCGGCAGAGGCTGTAGGAACCTCGCTTATAGATAGATATATAATTAACACAGTTGGGGTTTAGTTGTTTTAAATAGTGGAAGTATTTTAATTAGTTATAAACTATGCCTATAAACTATGTCTACACAGGGTGTTTGGTAAAGAATGGGCCATAGCTTAACCTTAGATTCCTGAATAGGTTGATTTAAGCTAACTTATCTTAGTACAAAAGTTCATATTAACCGAAAAACTCAAAATACCGAAATACACCGAAAGTCAAAATTAAACTTTTATTTTAATTATTCTTGAATATTGCCTGACAGGCATGAGATAACAACACGAAATTTGGTAAGCGGGGGTTTTTTGGGACGAGAAATCTAAATTAGCCACTAAAAATAATGTATTTCCCAGAGGGCGCCACATACGTATTTCAGCGCTCATTTAATACGTTCAATTTTTTTTATCCACCAGTCTACATACTTTTTGAATCAAAACTTTTATTCTCTTAATATTTTTAATTAAAAAATATATACTACATTCATCTAGCTAAACTCAACTGTTTTCGAGTTAAACGCATTTTAACTCTGCGATAGTGTATGATTTTTTGCATAATAAGTATCATTGTAGTTAGGCCCGAAAAATAACTTAAAAACCATAATAATTTTGCCAGTTCTCATATTTATGTCATTTAATCGCAAATTCAATTTTAAGAAATTTGCGATACATTTTTGGAAATTTTTATGGTTTTATGTTATTTTTCGGGTGTAAATACAATGATTATTATGCAAAAAATATGTTGCCTCGCAGACTTAACCCTTAACTGGTCCGGCGTCGTCTGACAGACGATTCAATAATTTTGATTATTTTTTACTGGAAATTGACACCGCCCACAGGCAAGTCGTTCTATCTAATCCTTAAACTATTGGAGCTTGACAAGTGGGTGTATT
This sequence comes from Diabrotica virgifera virgifera, assembly GCF_917563875.1. NCBI lineage: Eukaryota > Metazoa > Arthropoda > Insecta > Coleoptera > Chrysomelidae > Diabrotica > Diabrotica virgifera. The sequence goes on from NC_065448.1 coordinate 10,239,936, forward strand.
TGAGACAAGTTTCTCTCAGTTCCTAAAAAGTTATCGCAACAGTTATGTTGAGAGTAGTTCCTCAGACGACGCCGGACCGTTTGTGTCACTTTTTGTGTTCATACTTGGAGTTCAAGAAGAGCAAGAGGATGTTCTTATTTTAGAAAAAGCGCAAGATTTGCAGTTTATGTCCTTGTAGAAAGCGCAGGATGACAAAATACCTGTGCTTGAATTGCAAAAAGCCTGTTTGTTTGGTATGTATAAAACAACTACCTATGTAAAAATTGCATATAAAATAGGTAAAGTTTGACTGATGCTGGAAACAAACATTTTTGATCGATTTTTATTTTACCTAGTTTTTTGTTTAGTGTGCAGTTTGAACATCTATCCTAGCAATACATTTTTTTTTCATGTTGTTTTTTATATTTTTTTTTATTTACTTTACAAAACTATGTACTTTTTCACAAATATTTGTGCGGATTTCAGTTTTATTTTAATATATTTTTCCTAACAAAAATAATGCCCAAATCTAATACGTTCACTTTTATATAAACATATCAAGGTATGTTTGTAACATTTATTCTTAATAAAAAAATTATTTTCGAGTGTTGTTTTGCTTTCTTGAAAAGAGTAGTTTCGCAGACGACGCCGGACCAGTTACGCTACTGCTACAGTACCGGACCAGTTAAGGGTTAAAATGCGTTTATCTCGAAAAGTTTACCGAGATGAATGTAGTATACCTTTTTTAAGTAAAAATATTAAGAGAATAAAAATTTTGATTTAAAAAGGATGTAGAGTGGGTAATGAAAAAAATTGAACGTATTAAATGAGCGCTGAAAGGCGTATGTGGCGTCCTCTGGGTAATGCATTACTTTTGGTGGCGAATTTAGATTTTTCGTCCCAAAAAACCCCCGTTTAACAAATTTCCTGTTAATATCCCATACCTGATGGTAAATATTCAAAAATAAATAAAATAAAAGTTTTGACACCCTGTATTTCGGTTATTATCAGAAGTTTAATTCGTTCACGAGGTGGTCCAACAAAATATTAGAATTTTTCATTTAAGTTTTGTAGGTCAATTATCTTGTTATTTTCTTCGTTTTTTGCCACTTGTTACATCATAAAATAGAGTGAGAAAATTCCGAAGCAGTGACTAATAGATTATCAAAAATCGGAGTAATAAAAACAACTTTGGGGAAAAATAACTCTTCCTCAAATATTTTAGACAGGAAACAAGTTTTGTGATTAATAGCGAGTTTTGACATAGTTCAAAGTTTGAATATGATGGAAGTATGTAAGCTCAAATATTTACAGTCTACCTTGAAAATGTGAAAATATTTTACGTATAATATTATAAACAACTTTTCTCGATATTTCAAACCAGTAAATCATGTTTTTTTTTTTGTTGTATAAAAACTTTAAAGCTATTGACAATGATAAAATGACAAACTGAAAAATTTAATAGGCCTGAATCCTGCATACCAAAAAAAGTTTATTAATAGCAAGCTGAAAATTTGTTAATAGCTTAACGGTATCTGGTCGGACGAACTTTGATGTATGGGAACACTGGAGCAGGAGAAGTTTCAATTGTGGAATGTGTCATTCTAGCAAGTGTATGATTGTGAGAACTAGCACGTTGTTTATTCAATAGCAAACTTTATATAATACATGGAAAAATATTTGTCCGACAGTCCGATTTTTGCATGAGAGTTTAATGAAAGGATAACAAATCAATTGGAAGTCCTGTCCGACAACATACATGGACGTTTTCGTAGTCTGACGTTCGAAACTTGTAACCTGTTCCACAATTAAAACTTTCCCTGTTCCAGTGCTCCCGTACATCAAAGTTTGTCCGACTAGATAACGTTTAGCCATTAACAGATTTTCAGCTTGCTATTTATAACTTTTTTTTGGTATACCGGATCCAGGCCTATATTTACTGTGATTGAAACGGTACTGAAACTATTTCTTGCGGCAATTCTAAGTTAAATATTATGTTTACGTATATGAGAGCCACAATTTTGAGTTGGAAGGCGTTTAATTTTACCAAAAGTTAATAAATTGAAGTTCAGAAAAAATAGCAAGATCTATTCATGAGATATCAAAACCTTATATAAAGTAGGAAAAAATTCACAATGCAATAGAGGAGATAAAAAGAATGCATGTTGAAATAGTAGAAATAAGATTACCAGGTTCTTGAAAAACACAAGTGGAATATCACAAGGAAGGAAAAAGTGATGGGTCACATGAATATGGAGATGGAATAATTGTATTACTCAAGGTTGCCAAATCCGTTACTAATTTAGTACGACGAAGACTCTTAGGACCTCGTGATCTTTTTGGCTGGTCAATTGCAACAATCGCGGAAATTGCCAAATGTCACTCGCAAATCATGAAAAGATGGGTAGAAGATTGAAAAGTCAGCACCAGAAAAGTACTTGACCAGGAAAAACTTACGCTTGACAGTTGTTTTTAACTGGCCATTGTCAACTAAGAAAACACCTCCACACACTGGGGCTAGTGGACATCTTCTGCGAAAGTGTGAACGAGATGACGAAACTGTCAAGCATGTCCTATGTGAATGTCAGGAGTTATCGTCAAATATGAGAATATGCATTCTGTGAGCCAGTGCAGGTTTATTAACGGGCCAAGGCCCGTTCCTTTTAATTATAAAAAAATAAAGTCGCTAAATAATTTACATAATAAAAAACCTATACAGAAGTAAAAACTTCAAATTGTATTTTGGTATAAAATCGTTTATGTAAAAACTATCTAAAAGTCATCCACATGGATTGCAAAACGTTTTCGTTCTGAACAGAACATCTTCAGTACCTGGAGTATTTCCACGTTAGATTAAGGCAAAAAGGTTAAAATCGTGACTGTTAATGAGAAAAATATGTGGAGAATACTTACATTCCGCAAAGTAGTTGTAACTAGCACACCAATGAAGGTGGTAACTTCATAATGTATGGCTTACATTATAAATTTTAATAAAATATTGTGACTTCTGGTCGATGTTAAAAGATTAAATTATGTATGTGCCTAAAGAGAAACATGCTTCCCTGCTCGAAAAAACTAGGTACTTGCCATTTCAATTAGCACAGACCAACTGATATAAAAGAAAAAAGAATGACAAAGAGTGACATGACAAGACAAGGTAAAGTCAATTTTTGGTTACGAACTTCAAAAAGTGTAGTTTTAATTTTTTTGGATTTTAATTAAAATGTAAAGGTAGTTAATAACTGATTGAAAATATAATTAAAACTGTTTAAAAAATATGTTGAGAATCTATTGTAAAGTCTTAAATAGCAACTCTCTAATCCAGAAAAACTTTTGGTTTGTTGGAAATAAGATTGGTATATTTCATGGTTAGAAGCGTGACGTCATCGATTGCAAAATTTAAAGGTAAAAGTTTAATTTAGTATAATAGAATGAGATATATACTATAATATGTAAACAATAAATGACCTGAAGTGGAGAGATTGGATGGTAAATAAATTGATGGTAATGATTGGTAATTGATTTTAATTTACATAATCTCCTAAAAAAATCTCTTACGCAGATACGCCAATACACTGCAAACGCCTTTGTTCAATTGTTACATCTCTTAAGGCAGCGGTGCTCAAAAGGTCGACCGCGATCCACCGGTCGATCGTTAAAGTCTATGAAGTCGACGATTTACGGAAAAATACAAATAGAAAAGAGTCTGACTCACCACACGAGCATGATCAAAATATGCCCTCTTTGACCGGAAGCACTTATGGCAAATAGAGCTCATAGCGGGTTTGAAAGACGCTTCGAAAGAAAAATCTGACAGATATTGTAATATTCATGTCTAATACATTTTCTTGTGAAGACGTAGAAAAAATTTCCACTGAAATATCCATTAGACACTTTCAATATGGAGATCATTTCCGTCCAAAAATGTGGTACTAAAAAGAATTTCGAATATACACTTTAACCCAGAGCGACCGATACGAAATTTTGGTCTTTCATATCATCTGACAAATATCCGTCTTTGAGGCAAGTAGCTCTGCAGCGCACACCATTCTTTGGATCAACGTACATACTTGTATGAGTCTGCATTTTTCCAAATGAAGGTAATGGCATCAAAATATCATAATCTGCTAACCTACGAATATCTCTCATCATGCTTGCGTTTGGCCCTCGGTAATTACGTACCATCATATGAAAAACTTGTGGATGAGATACAGTACCATGCATCAACATCCAAATTAAATTAAGATGAAGAACATGACTTTAATTACAACTCTCTGTAGTTACAACTTTTTATCAAATAGAAATTTTCTATTTGATAGAAATACAGAGAGTTGTAATTAAAATCATGTTCTTCATCCGAATTTAATTTGGATGTTGATGCATGGTACTGTACCTATATCATCCACAAGTTTTTTATATGATGGTACGTAATTACCGAGGACCAAACGCAAGCATGATGAGTGATATTCGTAGGTTAGCAGATTACGATATTTTGATGTCATTACCTTCATTTGGGAAAATGCAGACTCATTTATTGTGCAATGAAGTTTTTTTTCAAAATTGTTGTTTTTTAACTAGCAGTCGATCGCTCGCTGTTTTCTGTTTATGTGGTAGATCCCACGCAGTATAATTCTGAGCACCACTGTCTTAAGGCCTATACACAGTGCCGTAGCCTAGCCCCACAGGGGCCCCGTGTCAGTGTTGTGGCGGAGCCCCTATCCAAAAACTACAGAAAGTTGTCAGATTTCGCTATGTCATTGATTAAAAACTAGCCAGGTAGTGGGTAAAAACTGTGTAGGTTATTAATCAATGGCCATGTCTCGAATTGTATCCAAAATAATCGCACAAACGGAGTTTTTTTAGTTTCTAATAATTTCTTTTTGAATTGTGGGGCTAAAATAATAATTTATCTCACTTTTTGGCTTTCAAATAAGTTCTTTTAAACAGGAACAAAATAAGTCCTTTTAAAATAGTCAAACGAAAGACAAAAATAGATATACATAAATCTAATTTAAAAATACAGAATAGATTATTCTCGAAAATGCAAATACCCAAACAGTAGGTACACACTCTTCCAAACATTCAAAAATAAACAGATTACAAAAATTGCAATTTGGCATTATACACTGGCTTCTATGGCTAGCACTCCACTTGCGATTTGTAGTCGCAGCGACAAAAAAATCGCTGTCGCAGAAAATCTAGAGTCTAGAAAATTAGTCGCTGTTTTCAGAATCGCGAATTGAATGCTACAAGGACGTAACATTAGCTTTTAGATGTTTTTTTAATCTAGAGATAAAGAGGAAGTCAAGACGTCAATTAATACTTTATGCGAGACGATAAACATAAAAACGATGTTGATGAAACCTAGGGGAACTTGCATAATGAAATTACCCATTTTGTAACGTTATGCCAAAATTAGAAAAAACATCATAAAATTTATGAAAAATTTGATTCTTCCAGGCTGGAAAAGCAATTTTTCCCAATATTTTAACTTTACTGCAAATTTATTTGACGATACCAATTTCTAATGTGTGAGGCGAGCGGTCCTTTTCGGTTTTAAAACGAATAAAAACATATTTAAGGTCAAATTTGGGTCAAGAAAACAGCATTATCACTATTGTATACAGAGAATGAAGAACTGGAGACACTGAATTGTGATAATATTATATGGCAGTTTGCGAATGCCAAGTCAAGAAAAAAAGTGATCTAATTTTTGTCTTTATGTATTTTTTAGAATATGTTTTTTTGCTTGTCATGTGTTGTTTCGCGGAACTTTCTGTTTTTTATTTATGTTTTTAAATGTATTTTTTGGATTATTTTTTACGTTTGCTGTTCTTCTTGCTTGTTTAAAAAATATTTTATAGATTTTACAATAAACCTTTATAGTTAATGCATGTGTTTTCTTGTTAAAAAACTGAAAACGAATAGCAATGAAGGAGGCCCCTAAGGGTCGATTCCCACTATACCTCCCGTTTACTTTCCATAACCATTCCATACACCTCCCATTAAAATTCTATTCTCACTATACGTTCCGTTTACTTCCCATACACGTTCCATACACCTTCCATTAATTTAACCACCATTCTCACTAGACGTCGCGTTTACTTTCCCCATTTAATATTCCACACATTTTGTACCGGTTTGATAACATTTTACCCTAAATTTTTGATTCGAATACACGTGTTTTTTCCAACTTGATGAAATATGTGGTCTGAAGAAAATTTAATAATAGAAATGTAAAATATATATGCGGACCAATGTAAAAAAAAGGTTATTTCACATTGGTTTTCTTACCTGCGCGCCGCGGCGTGAGAAATACAAAATAAGATTTACTATTTTATTTGGGCATAAGCCACAATTCGAGTTTGAAATCAAGTTTACTTGACGTTTCGACTTTCACTTCGGAAATCGTTATCAATATAAAAACATTCATAAATTAAAAATTTAACTTTGCTTCTGGTGAAGCAACGCAGTTGGAACGAGCAGATAACATATTATAATTGTGTCACCGGAAAGCGAAAAAGGTAACGCACAACTTGGAAGAACCTATAGATTTCTATCTTCGTTTCTGGTGAAGCAACGCAGTTGTAACAAGTAGATATATTATAAATGAGTCACCAGAAAGCGAAAAAGGTAACGCACAACTTGGAGGAGCCTATAGTTTTCTAACTTCGCTTGTGGTGAAGCAACGGAGTTGGAACAAGCAGATATATTATAATTGGTCACCAGAAAGCGAAAAAGGTAACGCACAACTTGGAGGAGCCTATAGTTTTCTAACTTCGCTTGTGGTGAAGCAACGGAGTTGGAACAAGTAGATATATTATAATTGGGTCACCAGAAAGCGAAAAAGGTAACGCACAACTTGGAGGAGCCTATAGTTTTCTAACTTCGCTTGTGGTGAAGCAATGGAGTTTGAACAAGCAGATATATTATAATTGTGTCACTGGAAAGAGAAAAAGGTAACGCACAACTTGGAAGAGCCTATAGTTTCCTAACTTCGCTTGTGGTGAAGCAACGGAGTTTGAACAAGCAGATATATTATAATTGGGTCACCGGAAAGCTAAAAAGGTAACGCACAACTTGGAAAAAGCTATAGTTTTCTAACTTTGTTTCTGGTGAAGCAACGCAGTTTAAACAAGCAGATATATTGTAATTGTGTCACCGGAAATCAAGAAAGGTAACGCACAACTTGAAAGAGCCTATAGTTTTCTAACTTCTCTTCTGGTGAAGCAACGGAGTTGCAACAAGCAGATATATTATAATTGTGTCACCGGAAAGCGAAAAAGGTAACGCACAACTTGGAAGAACCTATAGATTTCTATCTTCGTTTCTGGTGAAGCAACGCAGTTGTAACAAGTAGATATATTATAAATGAGTCACCAGAAAGCGAAAAAGGTAACGCACAACTTGGAGGAGCCTATAGTTTTCTAACTTCGCTTGTGGTGAAGCAACGGAGTTGGAACAAGCAGATATATTATAATTGGTCACCAGAAAGCGAAAAAGGTAACGCACAACTTGGAGGAGCCTATAGTTTTCTAACTTCGCTTGTGGTGAAGCAACGGAGTTGGAACAAGTAGATATATTATAATTGGGTCACCAGAAAGCGAAAAAGGTAACGCACAACTTGGAGGAGCCTATAGTTTTCTAACTTCGCTTGTGGTGAAGCAATGGAGTTTGAACAAGCAGATATATTATAATTGTGTCACTGGAAAGAGAAAAAGGTAACGCACAACTTGGAAGAGCCTATAGTTTCCTAACTTCGCTTGTGGTGAAGCAACGGAGTTTGAACAAGCAGATATATTATAATTGGGTCACCGGAAAGCTAAAAAGGTAACGCACAACTTGGAAAAAGCTATAGTTTTCTAACTTTGTTTCTGGTGAAGCAACGCAGTTTAAACAAGCAGATATATTGTAATTGTGTCACCGGAAATCAAGAAAGGTAACGCACAACTTGAAAGAGCCTATAGTTTTCTAACTTCTCTTCTTGTGAAGCAACGGAGTTGCAACAAGCAGATATATTATAATTGTGTCACCGGGAAGCAAAAAAGGTAACGCACAACTTGGAAGAACCTATAGTTTTCTAACTTCGTTGCTGGTGAAGCAATGGGGTTGGAACAAGCAGATATATTATAATTATTGTGTCACCAGAAAGTGAAAAAGGTAACGCACAACTTGGAAGAACCTATAGTTTTCTAACTTCGCTTGTGGTGAAGCAACGGAGTTTGAACAAGCAGATATATTATAATTGGGTCACCGGAAAGCGAAGAACGTAGTCCCTGAAATGTTCAGGAATATATATCCCAGGATGTATAAACGAATGGACACTAAATAGAAGAAAAAAGAATGGAACAACCACATAGCAGAATAGAGATACACGTGTGGTCAACATAGCAAGAAATAAATCACCAATCGATAGAAGTATCGGCCGAACAAGCAAAAAATGGAGTGACAATATTCCGTAGAGGTTATCAATCCGCCGATGAACCAGCGGAATTGCTTAAGAAGATATTGGATGGAGAAAATATTTTAATTCCTTGGCAACAGCCGCCCAAAATATTGCCGTCTTTAAATGTATTATCACTGTATTTTTTATTTTCCAAATTAAAAAGTCATATCAGACAAGTTCTATAAATTTTTTATTGTCCAAATTTTTCTCACCATGTATTCCCCCTATCCATAACCGCTATGTATTCCCCCAATTCATACTCTACCCGATAAGTCACACCTTGTCGTAGAAAAAAATACGTGACTGAACCGCGAGGTAATAGCAATATTCACATTATCCATAGGGTATCCGAGACGTCGCCGAAAAATACGTGGCCGATATTGAATGCAAAGATTCGGGAATGGTAGGTAAACGTAACGGAAAGTGGGCATATACTATATGATTTGTATTTAATAATATTTTATGGAAACGGAATGCCATGCGTATTGAAAGTAAACGGGAGGTATAGTGAGAATCGACCCTAAACCTCCAGCGCCCAGGGCCGGAAGTTAGGTTAAACCGGCACTGCGTGAGCCTTGGCCTACACCTGCCGACATAGGGTAGATGTCCCCTGGTTATTTGTCCACCTTTTTAGAAATGGTAGGTTGGACAATGGGCTAAGGACGACAACCCCCTGGGAGGATGTGCAAAGGGTTAATTGTGGCCTAAGTCCTGTGGGACTTGACCCGCAATCCCTACTCTACAGATACAGAGAAGTGAAGCGAAAATCAAGGAGGACCCTTTTGTAGGTCCACAAATACAAGATTTGTTAAAAGATTACGATTTCTAATGTAGACTTAATGACTTAAAAAAAGATCTTGGATCTATTTAAAAAAAAAATGGTTAAAATTTGCTTGAACAACTTTAAAGACGATTATAAGGAATATGTAAACAATCTACTGAAATCCTATGGTAATTTGGGCTGCAATATGTCTCTTTAAATCCATTTGCCTAATTCCCACTTGGACTTTTTCCTTAAAACTCTAGAAATAACATTAATAATGTCTAAACTACGGTATAACAAAAACTCAAGGATTTAACATCACGTACCTACAAAAAAATAACGGCAAATAACTTAGTCTTTCCATTTTCCAGAACAAACAAACTTTGGATACTCTAAAAAAGCAGATAAAAACTAAACGTGTATACAGAAGCATTTATCTACATCATACACATCGAAAATTTATAACCCCCTTTATCCAACAAGTGTTTTTATTAAGAATGCCTCTATCAATATTCCGCCCGCTATTCCTAATCCAGAACGGAATTGTTTTTATTCAAATTTTATCCCAGTAGAGTGTCAAGTGATCTGAATTCGAAGAGAGAACCTTTGCCCGGCGTTTATAAGAAAACTAAAATAGTCCAGTAAATCCAATCCATCCACTGGCACTACAGCCCAAACTGGGCTGTACTATGTGACAGACAATTTCGAGTTCCAACATCGAAAATATTGTAATAGCCATGTTCGTCCTTTCTAAAGATCTGGTCTACTGGCAAGGATCGATCCCACAGTAATCCGATAATCTCAACGGAAATAAGGGCTCCTGCGACAGTCGTAGCGAACTACGATTGACTAGTAAAGTCACATTGTTTTGAGCCTTTCGACTTTCGAAACTCCAAGAGATATCGTTGCCACCTTTGACTAGAAAAGAACGGCCTTAGAGGCGTTCAGGCATAATCCCACGGTTGGTAGCTTCACACCATTACCTGCTCGAGTAAGTGCGTCAACCAAATGTCCGAACTTGCGGTTTCTCTCGTACTGAGCAGGACTACTATCGCAACGATGATGAGTCATCGTTCCTCATCGCAGGTGATCGCAGCTCACGTTCTCTGTCTATGCGTGAACAATCCAACGCTTGGCGAATTCTGCTTCGCAATGATAGGAAGAGCCGACATCGAAGGATCAAAAAGCCAAAAAGCGACGTTGCTATGAACGCTTGGCCGCCACAAGTCCAGTTATCTCTGTGGTAACTTTTCTGACACATCTTGCTGAAAACAAACTGCTGAAATATTTAAATAAAATATAAATAAACGGTGCAAAGTACGTCTTAATTTCGTTGGAATCTATGATAGAAATATAACTTCTTACGTGCGTACAAAGTACACACACATTCTTTTTTTCCTGTGTACGTCTCGAAACTTGAATATGTGGCCCATCGCGAAATAGTCTTTATTTGCCAGCATAAGTCTTCTATTTATTTTCTCTTCTTCTTCATTATTTGCGACCAGCTCCATTCCAAAGTACGTGAATCTATTCCCGTGTTCTATATCGTCTGTAAAGTGTTGTTGTTGCGCCTGTCTTTACTGCTAGCCCTACAACTTCTGACTCTGTTTCAACTCAACGTAGGTTTCTCAAAATAACTTTAAAAGCATTAGTGATACGAAAAATGTCAATGAGTAAAAAAATGTAGGTTTTTTAAGTGTATACTCCGTCCGCTATAACTTTTCCAATGCGGTACGATTCATTTTCAATCAAATTAAGTCAAAACATAAATTGAAACGAACGTCGATGTGTATATACATTTTGTATACTGTATAATACTACACACATCGGCGTACGTTTCACTTTCTGTTTTGACTTAATTTGATTGAAAATGAATCGTACCGCATGGGAAAAGTTATAGCGGACGGACTATACGTAAAACTATAACCCATTCAAAAATAAGCACCAAGAACCAGTGAAAGTTACAGATCATATAAACAACACATAAGTAAAGTAAATTGTAAAGCGGTATGGATTAAGTTCATTTGGGTTGCTAAATAGGAGGCGATTTTCACGATTTATTTTACAAAAAATGGACCAACTTTCCTTTGAGCGTAACTTGCTTAATTTTGATGCTTGAAACGTTTATAAAAAATAAAAATAAAGTTTTTTCAAACACTTTAGAAAAATTTTTATGAGTTTTCCGCGAAAAGTTTTTTATTTTTTGGTTATTTCACGTCGAAATATTTGATTTTAAATTTGATGAATAAGAACCCACTGGGTCTACCTACATATTTTATACCTACATCATTTTTTCGTTTTTTTTTTATAGTAGTTCCACATTCTTGCTAAGAATATTTTTTTTTCGATAAAGTAACTGAACCGTTGGTTAGATGGCTCAGTTGGCTAAGGCGCAGTCGATCGAAAAGTTTAGTGGATTTGCGATCGAGATTCGAGCACCAGCACGGTCATTTGAAATTAATAAAAAGGCCAAAGTCGTAGTATAAAATTCAATAGAATCTACGACTTGGTCTGGAATATTGTGGTCTGTCTGGAATAAACTGGTGTCTAATCGGCCTATGTAGGAGAGGTACGGTAAAGCCTCGGTTTGCCCGAAAGCGGCACCGACAAACTGCGAGCGTAACACCGCGATGAATGACGTCATAAAAAACTCTACCACATCCCATTGCCGCAGTGAAGAATCTTGAATTTTTCACCGTAATCTGACGTAATTCATCGCAGTGCTACGGTCGCTGTTTGTCGGTGCCGCTTTCGAGGAAACCCAGGCTTAAGGGATAAGGGCTTGCGGCTTGGTGATACTCCTCCATAGATCCCTACCGAAGGGCTTTGATGCCTATACTTTTTGAGTTATTTGCGATAAACTGTGGAAAAACGTCATTTTTTATTTAAAAATGCACATTTTCACTCGCAAATAAGGATACTCGCATGATAAGAAAAGAAGATATACGTGAATGTAAGGACTGCAAGGCAATAGTTAGTGAGACAGTAAGCAAAACACATAAGCTGCTTGTTATGGACATCGAAGTAAAAACCGAAACTAAACAAAAATATCGGAGAGGAACAAAAAAATCAATTGGTGGCTGCTAAAATATGAGAAAGAAGATCTATTCAGGAGAAGAATAGTAGAAAAAATATGTTGGAACATGAAAGGAAGCCCTAATACAATTTGGAGAAAAATGACCAGTAGTATCAGAGAGACTGCTATTGAAACACTTGGGAAAACGTCAGGAAAAAAGTTTGAGGATAAAGAGACTTGGTGGTGGTCAAACGAAGTATAAGGAAAAATAAAAGTGAAGAGAAAATTATATAAAAAGTGGCAAGAAACCAGATCCGACACAGATCTTCAAAATTATATGGTGGCAAAAAAGGAAGCGAAAGTAGCAGTAGCAAAAGCCAAAGCAGAAGCCTATTCAAACCTATACGATCAACTTGATACCAGGGAAGGCGAAACGAAGATATATATAATAGCCAAACAATAGGTGGTAAAAGGGATTGATATTGATATGACCCAAGATAGAATTGTGTGAAGAAATGTAATTACGGAAGCCGACCCCGCATAGGGATAAGGCAAAGAGATTGATTTTCACTCGCAAATAACTAAAAAATCGTTTACTTTTTAACTATTTTCTGACTTATTTTGAACGTATGTTGTTTATCCCCGAGAAGGGGTGGCTTTCATCTCAAAGTAAAAGCAAGCCTGGGCTCAAGTCCAAAAGCAAAATAGAAGGTAAGAAGGACCTAACTCCAAATTTTCAAGCAAATCCATCTCATGAGTTCATGACTAGGAAAATTACTCTCAAAAACGACTATTTACTGGCCTATTATTTATAAGAAAACGAAATCCAGAAGGAGGTCTGCTCCGGGGATTTTTATCTGGAGGAAATGTATCGGGAACAAATATGGATTTAGGAAATATGGAGGCGACGCTGATAGGAAGAAAACGGAGATTCATATTCCAGAATGTGCCAGATAAGCTGGATCACATTGACCTAGGTTACAAAATATACTACGAATATATTTTTTATAAAAGATATTTCCAAACCAAAACGATTCGATATGTAAGCAGAATATACGGGTATAAATATCTGATCTTTTTGTATATAAATATGAATCGTCTCTTGAAAATGAGACAGATCTAAAAAAAAAAAAAAGAAAAACTGTACGACACTCCTTGAAAAGATGAAGTGGCGTTTAATGCACGAATGAAAACAATTATCTATAATCTTGCATTTTACAAAAAAAAAAATGAGGCCATATACTTGTGTACAAAAAATAAGAACGTTTTTTAATTAATGATATTTACAATGAAACAAATGTCCTGATTTTAATCTTTTACGTACATTTAAATGGAGATCCTGTTACTATGACCAACACCGCAAGTGCTATAAAACGGATAGAATTAAGCTTATATAAAGTGATGTTAGTTTTTTACTACCTTTTTTATGTGTATCTAAAATTCTCTTGTGTTCGCAGTTTTCGGTAAATTTCTCGACCCCAAAAATACCACAACAAAAAGATGCAGGACTAAAAATAGTAATCTATGCGCTATAAAATAGGCCTGAACCCCGCGTACCAAAAAAATTTATTAATAGCAAGCTGAAAATTTGTTAATAGCTTAACGGTGTCTAGTCGGACAAACTTTAATCTACTGGAACAGGAGAAGTTTTAATTGTGGAACAGGTTAAAAGTTTCAAATGTCAGACTACAAAAACAGTGTTTTGTCGAACAGAAATTCCAACTGATTTGTTACCCTTTCATTAAACTCTCATGCAAAAAATCAGGCTGCTGCAATACCACCAAAATATATTCCTGTCATTTGACATATTCTACACGTCGGACTTATTAAAATGCCCAACATATATGTCGGACAAACATTTTTTCATATATCATCAAAAGTTTGCTATTAAATAAACTTAAAAAAAAACTTGCTAGTTCTTACAATCATAAATTTGTCAGGATGACACATCCCACAATTAAAATTACGTTCCACAATTAAAACTTCCACTGTCCCAGTGTTTCCATACATCAAAATTTGTCCAACTAGACACCGTTAAGGTATTACCAAATTTTCAGTTTGCTATTAATAATATTTTTTTGGTACGCTGGATCTAGGCCTAAAATGTATACTAAAATATTAGCATCAATATTTAAATCATAAATCATTCGATTTATACCAGGCGAAACAGTTTCCGTACTACATGCAATGTTTAAAGCACTAGTAGAAAAAAAAATTAATAAACAGACTCTTATTGCTAATTTTTGTAAATTTAGGTAATACACTGGATACAACTGAAGTGTATACTCTACCGATAGCTTTAAAGAATGTAAGGTTCTGTAATCAGACTGGATACCAATTAGAGACAGACAGGATAGTATGAATGACAGAAACAAAATTCGGATTCAGGGCGTAACATTTCAGAGAACTACAAGTACTCGTAATTCCAGAGTATTATACCAGCAGCAGCAATTCCTGGATGGAAGCAAAGCCTTCAACAGAGCGTGGAATAAAGGATGGGCATACAAAATGAGAGATTATGGATACAGCGAAGTCATGACAAAAACTCCCCTCATCGAGCATAGACTACATGATATTTAAGGATCAGATGGTCTTATCACCGCTCCTGTATAGCAAAATAATACAACAGACGTACCAAGAATATCCGCAACCCTACTTAAAAAATGTGTAGCAATAAAAGAATGGAGTTTCCAACGGAAAATAGCAATAACTCTAGATAAAACCCTCGCGAAAACCCAAAAGAACAGCTAACAGTGCAACACAAACCCATCAAATGAAAAATCAAAGCTAAATATCTTGGAACCACAAAGACCAAGGTGTAACATTCACACCACATGTTAAGGCGACAGTCCATAAAACAGCAACGGCCAGAGCCGCAATAAAAGGACTCACAGGAAGAAGAAGCAAAAGCTATGAAAAGTGTGAAAACAAAAATTAAGACTGATAAACAGCACTATACTACCAATAATTACATATGCATCACTTGCATGAGGAGACATAATTCATAGCAATAAAAAAGATACAGGCTGCACAAAATAGATGTCTTTTAGAAACTGCCAATGCGCCAAGATGCGTAGCTGAACGGTTTCTGTTCAGATACCTAAAAAACAAATAAGGGTACTGGGTATGATGAATGAAAAAGCCAGAACAAAATTGACTGAGCTAGAAGACGTCGCAAAGCGAATTCGGCGAGAAATGTTAAGGTATAATATGTACCATAGATGAAATCACAAAAGACGTAAACAGCAAATATTAGCAAACATATAATAAAGTCTAGATACTCGTAGCTGTATCAAAAAAAAAAAAGAATGTGTGTACTTTGTACGCACGTAAGAAGTTATACTTCTATTATATTTTATAATTTCAACGAAATAAATATACTTAACAGTTACAATACCAAAAATTAACAATAATTACCAAAAATTAACCAAAACTTAACAATACCAAAAAAATTGAATGTGAATATGGATCATCCGGGATTCGAACCCGCGATCTATCGATCTCTGGTCCAATGCTATACCAACCGAGCTATGAAGCCCCATGCTATTTAGTCCAAGTAATGAAGCTTAAAATAGGACAAAACCTCGCAATTTTTACAGAATGGTTCGATTTGCTTGAAAATTTGAGAGTAAGTAGTGGATAGTCCAAGGATCAAAATCTATATGATGCCGAAAGGCGCTTTTACCATGAGGGTGGTTGCCACCCTATGTCGGGGGTGAAAATTTTTTATTATATTTTGACCGCAAAAGTTGGTAAAAACATTCATTCTAAGCAAAAAATGTTCTATACATTTTTTTGATAAAATGAATAGTTTTCGATTTATTCGCTATCGAAAGTGTTAGTTTTATATTAAAAAAATTAATGTTTTTAATCAGTTTTCTGCAAATAACTCAAAAAGTTTTCGTTTATCAAAACAACTTTGCTTAACAAAAATGTACCTTTTGAAAAAATAAACAAAACCGGTTTTTTAAATCTTTAAGACCAATAGTAATTGAGCTATACTTTATTATATGTTAGCTCTTCTTCGTCAAATGCTAAATATTGTAGTTTCAAAGTCAAAAGACGGGAAAACTATGCATTTTTCGAGGATAACTTGTTTAAACTAATTTGAAGTATTTAAAAATATCTATCTCCAGAAATCAAACAAAGTCTTTAGCTCAAAAATTAAGGGGCTTATAATGAAAAGAATGTCAGACCCTATATTTTTCAGCGAAAAAGTGATTGAAAGCAAACCCCTAATCACCACCCTGAATAAAATTAGTCATTGACCTTATTTCGTCTTCTTTACTTATGTATTATTAATAGGTTTTAGAAGTTTAACTGGTTTAGAATGATTAGTTTTTAAAAAAAATGGAGTCAAAAGCAAATATCGAATTTTTGAAGTGTGGTAAAAAATTTCCTATTCTTCAGAATAGAAAGATTATCATCATAGATACGAAAAAATATTTAAATATGAAATGGTAGCTTATTTAATTCCCAAGAACATGGTTTGCAAACATTTTTTGTACGGTAAAAATTGAGTGAGCTATTGACAATTAAATCTTGTAATAACATGCAAAAATCACCTTTACCAACTCTTTCAAAGTCACCACTTCTTGCGACTGAGGATTGTAAAAGAATTTAATATTAATAGTCTTATAGATCTTGTAAAAACCTACAAAATTATTTTTTACCAAACTTTCTAAGATAAAAATTATAAAGGTTACGGTTAAAAAATCAATATATTTTTTTGAGAAAAAAAAAAGAAATCCAATTGGAAGCATAATAATGTAAGTTAACTTTGCTTTTAGTCATTGGCCTTATTCATTCTTCTTTATTTATGTATTATTAATAGATTCTAGAAGTTTAACTGGCTTAGAATGATTAGTTTTAAAAAAACTGGAGTTAAAAGCGAATAACGACTTCTTGTAGTTTGGCAAAAATGCTATTTTCTTCAGAATAGAAAGATTAGCATCAGATATACGAAAAAATGTTTTTATATGAAATTGTAGGTTATTTAATTCCCAAGAACTTGATTTGAAAAATTTTTTTCTACGGCAAAAATTGAGTGAATGGTAAATGAGTATATATCAAAAAACATTGATTTTTTCTGTATAAAACTAACACTTTCGATAGCGAATAAATCGAAAAGTATTAATTTTATCAAAAAAATGTATAGAACATTTTTTTCTTAGAATGAATATTTTTATCATCTTTTGCAGTCAAAATATAATAAAAAATTTCCACCCCTAAGATGGGGTGGCAACCGCCCCCATGGTAAAAGCGCCTTTCGGCATCATATAGATTTTGATCCTTGAACTATCCACTACTTATTTTCAAATTTTCAAGCAAATCGATCCATTCTGTAAAAATTGCGAGGTGAAATGCTTCGGTTCCTGGACTAATTGACGTGTCGGATATAATTACACATCACAGTGACAAATAGATCAAAGTGAAGTATAAAAATAGATATTTTATTATCTTACGCCCGAGGAAGACAAATCCAAAGACACAAAAATTATAATAAATAATACATTTACTAAGAACACTGTACTAAGAACATTTACTAAGAATCTATAAAGCAGCAATTAGACCTATATTGACATACACGGCGGAGACAAGACCTGACACATCTCAAACGAGACGACTACTAGAAACAACAGATATGAAAATACTCCGACGAATATCAGGGAAAAGTCTGTTGGATACGGAGAGAAACGAAAACATAAGAAGATCATGCAATGTAGAAGATATAAATGGATGGGTGACAAAACGGAAACAGGAGTGGAACGGACACATTAGTAGAATGGCAGAGGATAGAATATTACGAATAGCACGAGATAAGTCACCAAATGGACGAAGAAGTATTGGCAGACCAAGAAAAAGATGGTGCGATAACTTAAACAATTTACGAGGCTAATATAGAAGAAGAAACAGGCTTTAAAGCCTACATAAAAGAAGGAAGAAGATTAATAACACTAATATATTCTTTTAATGACTTATTTGCGCTGATACATACATAATTTGAAAGGTTAGCAACGCGTCTGTCCCTGTCCCTGAACCTGTGTGTCTGCGCATGCGCCAGGGAATTATAAAATTTCACCCCCAATCGTGAAGAAGTATAACTTCAAAAATAAAAGTTTCCATTGGGGTTCGAACCCGCTTGTCAGCGCAGTTAGTATTGAAATTCATTCACCTTAAACTTTTACCCACGGAGACCATGTGTCATCATGTGCGAATATCCACTAATTAAACGGATTAAACTTTTGACGGTTCTGAATTTAACCAAATTATCTTGACTTTGAATTGAAATTATTTAGAATTGAAAGAAATATTAGAATACAACAAAACATAGAGTAAGAAAACAATATATTAGGTGAATATTGATAGAAATTTTGATGGTTATTAAATTATGTAAATCAAAACATTACATACTATTTTAGTAGGCCCTTTTTAAATTTTCCAAATAGGTAGGTCCTACCTATGAAATTTTTTATTAGAATACTGAAATATTTACAATTATTACGTACCTGTCGCTTTTAAAAACTATTTAAAAAGTCACTACAATATTATAAACTTGCATTTTTCTCTGCCATCACAACAATAAAAACTAATATACACAACATTAATTTGTTTATCCAAAATCTCCATATTGAACAATTATTGACAGATGATTTTAACACCCAATCAGATCTCGTATAACGTTTATACCATACTGTCTGTGTGCGCATGCGCACAGTATTATGAAATTTTACCCTCAATCGCGCCTAAAGAAGTATAACTTTAAAAAATAACAACTCGCTCAACTTTAGCATCACAGTGTATTTATTAATGTTAATGTTATATGTTTTAGACAGTCCTAAAAAAACTACAAAAAACTGCTTCAGTTAAAAAAAATTAATAAAACCGAAGGCGTAAGCTACAAAAAATACTAACAAAACTCAAAAAAAGGGCAAGAAGAGCCCTCACCTTCGTGCGCCGAGTCACCCCACTGTTTGTGATCTGTTTCTCTCTCTAATTTATTTTTCTATTTATATATCGATAGATTAACCCTATTTTCACACCTCGAAATAAAAAACGATTACTCTTATTTACTCTTCGACTTAAACCATTTTTGGCACAGAAACAAAAAACTCCCTATAATTTCATCGATCTCCAGCAAGAAAAAGGTCAGCCATCGCGACCCTACCTGTAGTCTTCATCCAAAAATAACAAAACCAGTTTGAAACTTTCAGATCCCAAAGCAATTACGATCTTTTAAGTGTTTTTTAAAAAAGCTACACTAATTACTCCTGTCAATTTTCTTTGCATTTCCAGACAAAAGGAGTTGGAAAGAAGGCAGGAAAGAGTCAACAATAACATGCAAATTTTTTATTTCGACATGACTACGTTTCCTGTTTGGAGTTCCTTTGTGCTTTACGTTAAAAATGGAATTGTTTCTTGGTTACTTTTTAATAAATTTCCACCATTATGTTAAAAGAAATAAATAGAATAGAAAGAAATAAAAACATGTCCCAAGTGAATTGAGAAAAACTGTTTATTTTTCGACTACGACTGTTCTACTATTTCCCTTAGGCAGTAACTCGTAGTTATACTTCATTTGGATGTGCTTGCTTGCATAATTTTTGCACAGTTTTTATGACAGAAGATTACAACACTCTTTATAAATAGTTTATTAGCAATATTAATATGAAAGTACGTTTGCAACCCAAATAAAAATATAAATATAAATGAATACATATGAGAATACATTCTATCCCAAGAGCAATGACTGTTTCACAGAGTTTGAACTATTTAAATAATAATAGCAGGTTTTTTGTAAAAGGTATATTTTAAAATACCCTAAATAAGGGTCACAATAATACAAAACGTTTTCGGATTAAGAAATCCATCATCAGTCTTCTAAAAGCCCTAAAATTAAGTATAATCTAATTAATTGAGAGAAAAGTTAAAAAATGACAGAGGTTTTAAAAAACAAGAGGCCATACTTACAAAAATTGCATGCCTGAGCCACCAAAATGTATTAGGTAAAAACCCTTTAAATGTAAACGAGTATGTTGTTTTACATATTTATATAAAATTATAATGATGGTAAAGATATGCCTGGATGTTACCCAGTGCAACACAGGACTCTTCCCACGTGGTTGGAATTTTTTTGGAGAAAACCTCACATATTGGATTTCAATGGCCAACTGACAACTGAATTCAAGAGCAACCCAAAATGACATTAAGAACTGTCAATGTAACCTAGTTGTATTATTACTGCAGCAACAACGTTTAAGGATTATTTTAATATTTGAGGTAAAAACAGTATCAAATTACATATATTGGAGTTAAAGTTGTTCGAAAAAAGATGAAAAAATTTTCTTTGAAATAATCCATTAATTAAGTATTCAAATAGGAAAATAAAATGTTTACGTTACCAGAAGTTATGCAGTCAACAATACCAATAGATGTGGTATTAGTGGTATGAAATCAATATAATTAGACAAATAATGGGAAAGGCCTTATACGTATAGACGTCTAGGAACACAAAATTGTATGTAATGTGTACATATGTGCACAATTCTAAGAATATTTATTGAAGGATAATTGTTTGATGACTGATAACTTGCTTCGAAGTGGACCCAACATAAATTGGATAAAGATGGAAAAAGTAATATGATAATTATAGAAAAACTGTTTGTTGTATCTGACTGAAAATGAGACTAAAAGTAGCTTGATGAAACTAAGTCCTCCAGAGACCTGATATCAAATTGGTTGTGAATGAAGTGATCGCATGGGGGGAGTTGGAGGGTATGAAAAGTCTGACAAAATATGTTGTGATATTGGACCATGAAAGATGTGTAGTGTGTTGTTATGATAGGAGAGTTATCAGTGGCGTAGCTAGCCCCACAGAGGCCCCATATCAAAGTTTGTCGCGGGGCCTTTTTCCACCACTGATAAGGCATAGTGCTAAAAAAATTTTCAACAAAAGAAGCAAAAACGCTTGTATAGAACAGAATAGAAATATGCTTTATTGTCACTGAAAGTTTTACAATTTTATGGACAAAGCTAGAAAGATTAGGAAAAAAACAATAACAAATACAGTTACTGAAATTACAAATATCGTCTATATTATTACGAAACAAAAGATAATGAAATAAAACAAGACAATACAGGGTGTTTCATTAATAATTAAAAATATTTTAACTATAGATTCCTGGACTCAAAATATTAAGGATTAACCCAAATCACCTACTCCGAAAAATGTAAATGTCTGACTACTTCTAAGGGAGCTGTAGTTCTTTGAAGATGGTGACTTTCAATCAGTTTTTTTTAAATACCTCTAGAACGCTTCTATTTAGAAAAACGAAAACTGCTACGTCTATTTATCTTCCAGAGATAAATCGATTTCATAAATTGTGAATTTCTAGTACCGGTCATATGCGTCCTCTTTGGACAACGGTTATTTTATCGCATAATTTTTTGTCTTGGACTTTTAAGCATTTTTGACGCTGGATTATTAAATCGTGAGGTATTCTAGCACTAAAAGTTACTCTTACTTTTAGTCGGTAGGATACACCGTCTTCTAGGAAAATTGATTTGAAAATGTCTCGTTTTTTGAATTTGAACAAAATTTGAAAAAGTTTTCAAAAAAAAGCGGTGTATTTTACCGACCTAAAGCAAGAGTAACTTTTAGTAATAGAATACCTCATAATTTAATAATATAGTGTCAAAAATGCTTCAAAATTAAAGACACAAAAAATAATGCGGTAAAATATCAGTTGACCTACCCAAAATGGACGCATATAGTCGGTACTAGAAATTCGCAATTAATGAAATTGATTCATCTCTGGAATAAACGTACCAGTTTTCGTTTTTGTTTTTGGGTTAAATCTTAATATTTTGAGCCCAGTAATCTACAGTTAAATTATTTCCAATTCTTAATGAAACACTCTGTATATTGCAAAATTTATATAAATTGCAAATTGCATAATACAACCTTAGAAACTAATAAGTTCTGCGTATAAAACCCAAATATAGATAATAATAATAAACCTAATAAACTCTAATAAACCAAAGGCGAAAAATAGATTTGAATTGTTGAGACTCGTTTTAAAACAGATCCAGTTTTTTTCAAGCCAAGGGTAAATAGACATAGAAAATGAACGTAAACAAAAAAGCTCTGTTCTTTAACGACGAGCGACCGGCAAATTCTTAGATATACGATATACCTAAATACAATTTATAGATAAAAAACAGATTACACGAAAATATACGCAAACAATACACAGTGTTTCAATGTTTCAAATATTCAAAGGTAAAGCGATTACAAATATTGCAATTTTGCATTATACATTATACAATGTCTCACATACAACCAACGGTGGATAGACAATAAAAAGTAGCTTGAAAACAATAAAGCTCTGTAGTTATAGAAAGGCGAGGGCGATAGGTATAAATATAGTTTTATATACACTGTTCAAAGCGTTTTAATAGTGAAATAATTATTGTAGAATATTTTATTCAATTTTTTGAATGGAATTTTGTGTCGACATGCTTGCGCTGGGGCCCCTGAATGTCGGGGGCCCCGTATAATTGATACGGCTGATACGGCGGTAGCTACGCCTCTGAGAGTTATCTAATCGATAAGCTATGAGATAAGACTAAGAAGAAGAGGTTGGCTGGAATGAGAATCAATTCTTAGAGATGTGGTGGTATATGTGATGTAGGAGCTAAACATTTTTTGGAAAAGTAAAGCTGGTGTGAAATAATGAGAATGTGGGAGGATGAAGTACGAATGAATTATTAAATAGTTAAAGTAAGATGTTGCTTATCGACAATTAGGAGTGAAATATATGTAGTTGGTAGTCATGTCATGAATAATATGCGAACGACAATATTCAACCAGTGCATATTACCAGTCATTTCATGGATTAGAGAAAAACAAAGGTGAACGATGTATCAAGACAAGTTGCAAAACTTAAATGGAACTTGGCCAGTCACACTCTGCGGCAAAAGATGAAAGATGAAATAAGCGAATTCTACACTGGAGACAATGGGAACAGAAAAGAAAAAGAGGAAGACCACGGATGAAATGGATGGAAAACCTTAAGAGAACGGCAGAAAACGACTGAATGCAGAATCAATCAATCAATCAATCAATCAATATTCTTTATTTCATCTGACTTTTACAAGTATTGAAATGCGTCAAATACAATCTATGAGTAAAAACTATAAGTATCACAAAAACAGTTAACATGAAATAGAGGCCAATAGAGATTAACAGGGGAGGCCCATGCCCAAGAATGTGCGTTTAAGTCTGGATTAGATAGATAGATACAATACATAGATATTCCATACATAATAGCAATGAGAAGACTTTCAAACGAACAAATCATTTCGATGATATTTTACAGTCTTTGAACTATCTAAATATACTATCTATAACTATTATAAAAATGAAGTGAATGAGATGTAGTCGAGGAAATGAAGCTGAAAAAATGGCAAAACCTCGCAATTTTTTCGTCCAGCATCGATTTGTACAAAAATTTGGGATTAGGCTCATTACACCCTCTAGTTCATTTTCTATATTGATCCGTTGTACGCTTTTGGTTTTGTAAGGGTGAAAACTACCCCTAATTGTAAAAAATTGTAAAATAACACTTTAAACTTTAATATTGTCAACATTTGGTTCTTATTAGTTACATAATGATTGTTTTATGCTGTAAAATATACTATCATAATATTTCAACCCTTAAAACCAACCGTGTTAGAGCTATATATAAAAAATTTACTTATCATAAAAGAATAATTTCGGCTTGCATCGATTTATATAAAAATTTGGGATTAGCATCATCTCACCCTGTACGTCATATTCTATATCATGCTTAAAGGCGTTGATTATTTTTAGGGGTGTAAACTACCCCTTATTGTCAAAAATATATAAAAACATTGTAAACTTTAATATGGGTAAAATTTGGTGTTGATTGGTTAAGTAATGATTGTTTTATACTTTAGGATATAATATCATAATATTTAAACCCTTAAAAACCACCCTTAATAACATTACAGTTTTTATAAGTAGATATTTTAAGAGATCTATACAGAAAAAAAAGTAGAATTAAAGAATTACAAAAACATTTATTTACACAAAATAACGAATTTACAAATATGTACAAATACAAATACAAATAGTTTTTTAGTCATCTTCCAGTGTACGAACCGGTTCTGTGGTATTATACATACATTGAAAATTATCCATAAGCGGACTATCCGAACTTTTCGAAAAAAAAATTCGTTTTATAAACATAGCTCCTTCATTTTTGACGATAAAAAGGTTTTTTCAAAAATGAATTTGTAGGATTTTTGAAGACTTATAAGACTTTTTAAACTAAATTCCATAAGATCCCTTAGTTTTAAATTAGGGTGGGTTTAAAGGGCTCGAATAAGGGGGTGTTTGCTCGTAAATAGAGGTTTTAAACAGCTATATCTCGCTAACTGTTCCCTGTAATGGAAATCTATGTACAAGGGAATTTTAGTTTTTAAAAAAGCTACAATTTAGTAGTTTATCAATTTTTTTGTATCTCCAGTATTTTCGAAGATATTTTGAAGTAAAAGGTGAAAAATGGAAAATTCCAAAAAATTAATTTTTATTTAAACTCTAGTTTTTCTAAAATTAAGCCTTTTAAATAGGTCAAACTTCTTAAGTGTATTGATAATACAAACATAAAAGGAATTACAAAAAGGTGAAGACCAATTTTTAATTAGGAGGGTAGTTAGGGGGTTGTTTTCACTGATTTTTTCATAGAGAAAAGCAGGTACCGATATTTTTTTGATCGTAAGTCGCTTAATTTTCAGACTAGAAACTTTTTATTATTATTTTTTGAAGGGCCTAGCTGTATACTTAAAAAACGGGTATTTAAGTTTTCCTCGAAAAATGCAAAGTTTTTCCGTTATTTTACTTTGAATATTTAAAATTATGCATTTGACAAAAAAGCTAACTTTTAACATGCCGTATCTCGGTTTGTATTGGTCTTAAAAATATTACAGAAAAATAATTTAGTTTGTGTCACTAAAGGATACAATTTTGATATCTGCAGTTTTTTTGATTAAATGCATATTTTTCGAGGTATTCTCAAAAAACCCTCCAAAAAGTCGATTTTTTCATCGAAAAACTGTTACTTTCAAGCGCGAATAACTCGAAAAATATTAGTTTTACGAAAAAATTGTAAAAAACATTTTTTTTTTTAGAATTACTTTTTACATTGATTTACATGGTTAGAATGTAATAAAAAATTCCCGCCTCCGAGATGGGGTGGCAACCACCCCCAAGGTTTTAGCGTACAGCGGCGTGATATAGAAAATCGTCCTTGGACTATTCCCTACCCTCTGTGAAAATTTCAAGTAAATCCATGCTGGACGAAAAAATTGCGAGCCAAAATGCTTCATTTCCTCGACTAATGAAGTTATTGGAAAATATTTCATACTTCTACTATAATTTAATTAATAAAGGTTATAAATTTGTTTAATGTATCATATAATAAAATAGCTTGATAGACTTTTTATCGTATCAAGTAAAAACTTATGAAACACGTCTTTTTACGAGAACATTCCTATCCAATCAGTCTTATAACTGTTTCTTCGAGTAGCAA
The DNA here is from genome assembly GCF_917563875.1 of Diabrotica virgifera virgifera. Lineage (NCBI taxonomy): Eukaryota > Metazoa > Arthropoda > Insecta > Coleoptera > Chrysomelidae > Diabrotica > Diabrotica virgifera. Next base: position 10,265,756 of record NC_065448.1, read on the forward strand.
CGCCTCTCTTAAAGCTTTTATTGCACTGTATCATTCCAAAATCAATTTTCTTTTTAGCACCAACTTAAACGTTACTATCATTTTTCATCAGCAGCGCGAGAAGAAATTTCATTTTTCAATTAACGGTTCGAGAGTTTTGTCACATAGCTATCGTTCCAGTGCTCCCAATCAGCGGCAACACCAACATATCGAGAGGAGACAAGCAGTAAAAATGTACCATCGCGCTAATCGTTCAATTGTCACTTGTCCGCTTCCATCGGGGAATAACTTTTAGCGATGATAAGTTTGATTTAAAAGCTCGAGGAATATGGGTCAGCTTTAAAGAGTTTTTCGCGGAACAACCTGCGCGAATAAAGTAATTCTGAAGTGATTCTATGATGCGTTTGCGTTCGGTATAGGATGGAGCTGTTGATGTGAGAGTCAGTGGTCGGAGTGGGATAAAATTCATACAAATATATATCGAAATGTCTTTAGCTCCTTTATATTGTTGATTCAAATCTTTAAAATAGTTAAGTATCTACGAAGTAAATTCATTTAAATCTTAATTTATTAACGAAACACTAACGTGTAAAAATTATATTTGTTGCAGGTTAAGTCTAGTTGAAACTTATTCTGCTTTGAGGTTTGTCGAGGTGGTCATATTATTTTTCTTATTCTCGTATTGTAGCATTTAAATTTTCCTAAAGCTTAACACTGTTGGTTAGCGCTGTCCTAAGCGAAATTATCTTTTGAGTGTTCATATTATTAACTGGCTTGTGTGTTTAGTCTCTCTAGTATAAACAATTTTATTGCCGATTACTACGCACTATTTTTAAATTTTAAAGGTGTATGAAATCATTGGCGTACTATAACCACAGCTGCACCACTTTTCTTAATCACCCATTAAGAATGCAAATTTCATAGTTTACTGTCGCAATGTCTGCTGACGTAAAATTATAGTTGTTTAATCGATAACTCGTACTGAAAGCGAGAAACTACTAGTTTTGCACTTTTCTTTATCAAGAAATATGTGGATGACCTGATTTTAGCTAAATTTTAGCTGATTTGTTATTTATTTTTAATAGTCTCGCTCCTCCCATACTATTTACAGTTCAGATAGAGAACAACCATTGTTCTATTCCTTTTTCAGACACCAGATTATATCGCACAATAGATAATTATCTCTTAGTTGATTGGTACAGAAAACCAGTAAGTTCAGGTAGATACCTGAATTATTAGTCTTGCTATAAAGACTCAATAAAGCTTAACTTGGTTAAACAAATGCGAATTAGGATCGAACGAAGTGCCGATGAGTCATTCTACCAAACTAATCTAAAAAAAATATACAGAGTGAGTTTTATGTATGGAAACGCTCAACTATCTCGGAAACGGCTTTTCTAGGGGTTTTCTAATGCGGCCGGTATTATAGTGATAATTACATTGTTGTCAAATCTTCCGTTTTTGTGGAAATTTAATAAACTTTCTTATTTCAAATAGTTCTGTCCTGCGTTTTGAAGTCCTTAAGAAATACTGATTATTTTTCATGTTATATTTCCTGTACCTAAATGCCATAGTTTCGAATTGCTATATTTATTAAAAAAAATTTAAACAAATTATAAAAATCAATTTTTTCGGCCCGTTTGGGCATTATTTTACGTTCTTTGGATCATTGGGAACAAAAAAGGTCTTTTGTATTTTTCTCTAAAGTTAACCTTTTTCGAGTTATAACCAATTTAAAACTGAAAAAAATCGAGCAATGACAATTTTCAAGGTTCAAAAACACAAATAAAAAATATTATTTTTGAAACTGCGGAGTACCTAAATTCAAGCTAAACTCTTCTTATAGGGGTTTGCTATAAAATTTTTTGGCACGTTTTATTCTAAAACATGACTTTTTTAATAATTGTTAATGAAGCGCATTGAGAGGACGGGCGATTGGGCTGCATTAACAACTAAAAAACAATATTTTAGAATGAAAAAAGCTCAAATTACTCATTGGTGGCTGATAAAATAAGACCTGAACTTGAATTTGTGTACTTCCCAGTTTCAAAACTAATATTTTTGATTTGTGTTTTTGAACCTTGAAAATCGTCATTATTCGATTTTTTTCAGTATTAAATTTTTTATAATTCGAAAACGATTAACTTACTTTTTTGTTCCCAATGGTTCAAAGAACGTAAAATAATGTCTAACCTGGCCGAAAAAATTGATTTTTATAATTTGTTTAATTTTTTTTATATAATTAACTCCAAAATTATGGCCTTTAGGTATAGGGAATATAACATGAAAAATAAATAGTGTTTCTTAGAGACTTCAAAACGCAAAAAATATACAGGATGTTCTATTTAAAATAAGAAAGTTAATTAGATTTTCAGAAAAACGGAAGATCTGACAACAATGTAATTATCACTATAATATCGGCCGCGTTAAAAAACCTCTACCCACCAAAATCTATAAAACTCGTATAAGCCGTTTCCGAGATAATTGAGCGTTTCCATATATAAAACTCACTCTGTATATCCTGTTTTTAGACAATTCTTACCCTCCTGCAATGAACCTATTTTTTAACACTCGATCATAATGATAGTGCAACACAATAATGATGACATAATTCTCTTTTCTCTTTCTCCTTGATTAGAGAGATTACACCAAAGCTCACAAGAAAACCAGTTAACCATCAAAATAGCTAGTAAAACAGTGTTAACTATTAATAACCTATATTCAAGCATGAAAGGTTTCAAACGAGATGTTTTCTGATATAGTAACAGTATACCATGTATTGATTGTGATAAATACGTGGGCCAAACCACTATACGAGTTAAAGACCGTATTACATCTCATAAAAGTGAATGTAAATTATATCCAGACAGATGCTCTTTAGCTACACATGTGAATGAAGACCATTATAAACTTTAAATTTGTAAAAATTTTAGCAAATGAAAAGAACTATCACAATACGATTTTTCTGAAAATGGCATTTATTTATCAGAATGAACAGACAGTTAATAAAAAAAAAACTTTAAGCAATTAACAGAGATCTATCGACTCCTTCTTGAAATTGATAAAAACTTAAATATCAATAATGACTTAGTTTAGATTAGATACTACCTCACAATAATCTGTCGTTTTTCTGTCAACATATTGCAAACATATTGACATAATTGTCTGTAAAACTATAGCTCTCTATGCATACGTTTTAAAATATTTAAATATTTAGTGGTTTTTAACATATTTTTTATATTTCTTTTTATTTTTAGAAATATTAATTTATTGTATAAGGCTCTTTTTATAAATCCTAGTTATACGCCAGTCAATGGGAGCAAGAATAGGATATTACTTCCGAATTCTATCCTACTGCATGGATTTTAATTAAATTTTGGGCCTAGCCTCTACTTATCTCCTAATTCAAAGTCTACCCTATGCCGATGTGTGCTTTTATCTTGGGGGTGGTTCCCACCCCTTCTCAGGTGTGAAATATTTTTGGTTACAATAACCACAGAATTCGTTAGAGAACCTAATTCTAAGCCAAAACTGTTCTATATTTTTTTTGAAAACTCAATAATTTTTGAGTTATTCGTCGTTGAAAATTGGCCATTTTCATTGAAACAACACCTTTTAGAACGATTTTTCGCCAATACCTTAAAAACTATGCATCTAACTAAAAAAACTATATAAAACATTTTTGTAGGTCATAAAAAAAGAGACGCTTGTCTGAAATCTTCTACTTATACAAAAAGGGATACGGTAGGTGAAGAGTTTGTTTTTTTGGTACATGCACAAATTGGCGTATTCAACTTGAAATAACAGAGAAACGGTCGATTTTACTTATAATACAAAAAGGGATACGGTAGGTGAAAAGAGTTTGTTTTTTTGGCACATGCCCAAATTGGTGTATTCAACTTGAAATAACAAAGAAACGGTCGATTTTAGGTGTATAATGCTATTAATACCTTTTGTAGTGCTTGAAAATACCTTTAAAATGAGCAATATTAAAGATCCATTTCATGCAAACTAAGCGAGATATGCTGCAAACAAAATTGATATCTAATGTATCTTAAGAAAAAATGAGAAGTAATTTTAACCCCCATCCACCAGAATGTAAATGCATCGCTTTTCTTCTACAAAACCTTTTATTATAGTTTTATTTCTATGTTCAAAAAGTTGGACGGTTTTAAAATGAATGGTTAAAAAAAAGATCAAATTATAGAGCTAATTTTTAAATTTTCTTAAAAATATTCCTTTTCTTCATGTAACTTGAAAATGATAAGAGATACAGTAATGAAAAATAAAAATGAAATTCTTGTCTAAAAGAACCCCACATTTTTGTGTGGTATCTTTTTTTCGTATCTCTTCATAACCATTTCGAGTATAATATAATAATAATATAAATAATGTTTATTCAGAGAAAAGATACAATACATACAATGGTAATACATTAAAATCATTATAATTCCCTATAAATAAACACAAAAATACCACTTGAAGCAGAATGCTTGTGCAGTGGTCAATTTGGTTCATTATGTAACAAAAATATCCTGAGTAGTTACACACTATCTTTTCACAGGCAATACAATAATATAATATCTATTACTTAATAATAAGAGAACAAAGAAAAAGCAAAGAGCATTACATTGTTTTTTGAATACTTAAATAATTAAAGAAAATAATTATATTTCAAAATCTGGAAAAAATTTAAAAATACAGCATCCCTGCGATGTATTTATCAAAAAATAACAGCAACAAATGAGAAAAAAAAACACAATTAAGTACAACAACTATGAGTCCAATATTCAAACACTTGTTTTATTTTCTAACTTCAATTAATTCATGTATTACTGAAAGAGGCGTATCTATAATATATTTCTTTAATTTATTTTTAAATTGTTTTATGTTCTTGACATTCTGAACATTTATGGGTAAAACGTTAAAGGACCTAGGTCCTAGGTAAGTGAAACAACGCTGTCCAATTGTTTTTTCACTTTTAGGGGGTATCGCTTTATTCCTGTTTCTGGTGGAGTATTCATGCAAGGGAAACTGTAGTGTTTGTTTATTTTTATATTGATATACAGTAACCGCTTTAAAATAAAGCTGCCTAATATCAAAAATATTAGTTTCCTTGTATAATAATTCAGTGGAGTAAAGCTTGGGCTTGCGATAAATTGATTTTAAAATTTTTCTTTGGACGACATTTAGTTGTTCCAAATGATTGCCATACGCCCCGCCCCACCCAAGAATCCCATAGCATAATCTAGATTCTACTAAGGCAAAGTACATAGTTTTTAAAAGGCGCTGTTCTAAAATATTGCTTAAGTATTTAAATTTATAGAGTAAACTTCGAAGGTTTTTAGTCACATTCGCAATATGTAGGTTCCATTTTAAATGACTATCAATTGTAATTCCCAAATACTTTACAGAATGAGCAGACAGAATATGTTGATCCTTATATCCTTCATTGGATATTATTAGTGTTTCGTAGTTAGGCAGACTTGTTTTGTAAGATCCAAAAGGCAAAAAGAAAGTTTTTGTGAAGTTAACAGTTAGTTGTTTGTGTGCAAACCAATCAAAACAATTTTTTAAATCTTCTTCAGTCAATAATTTTAGATTCTCCCAATTATCTGCAGTATACAGTACAGCTGTGTCATCTGCATAACTAATAATTTTACCTTTTAATTTCATTGACAATAAATTATTAACATAAATTATAAACAACAATGGACCAAGAATCGTTCCTTGCGGAACACCGTACTTCACCACATTTCTCTCACTCATACTTTCATTTATTTTTACCCTTTGTACCCTATTATCTAGATAACTTTCAAAAAATCTTAATACGTTGCCTCTGAAACCTACATCAGCCAAAGTTTCCAAGAGTTGCTTATGGCTTACTGTGTCGAAAGCTTTAGCCAAGTCTAAAAATACACATAATGTGGGCTTACCTCTATCAACTGAATCATAAATGCAACCCATTAGTGAAGCAATTGCATCATCTGTACCTCTGCCTTCAACAAAGCCAAATTGATTATTAGATATGATTTTATGTAGGTCTAAAAATTTTAGCATCCGAGTTTTAATCGCTTTTTCCATAATTTTTGCAAGGCTTGAGATTAGTGAAATTGGGCGGTAATTTTGGCTTAAATCCTTATTTCCTGATTTATATACAGGTTTGATAATTGCGTCTTTAAATTCTGTTGGACATTTTCCATTTTCTATAATTTTATTTAATAAATATGTTAAAGGGGATACAATTTCTCCTGAAACTTCTTTTAATATTTCTGCCTTTAATAAATCAGGTCCGGGAGCTTTATTCAACTTAAGGGATTGAATAATCGCTATAACTTCACTTTCAGCTATTGGATCAAAAAAAGCACTTTGAGCGACTGAGATTCTATTCGGACTATTGGATGGCGGTTTTTTTATATTGTTAGCCAGTTTTTCACCAATAGCTGAAAAATAATTATTGAAGGTATTAGCGATATCCAAATCAGAGTTCATAATCCGGTCACCCTCTACTAACTGTTTAACGCCTACAGAATTTACCTCAGTTTGGGTCAGTTCACGAATAACCTTCCACGTATTTCTATTATCGGGTTTGTTAGTAATTACGTTTTTGAAATATTCTGCCTTAGTATTTTTTATTAAATTTGTCAAAAAATTTTTGTAATTTTTGTATTCTTGTTTAAGAATTTCATTATGTGGATTTTGGATCATTTTTTTATATAATTTATTTTTTGTGTCTATTGATTTTATTATGCCAGACGTTATCCATTTTTTCCGTTTAACTTCGTTCCGTTTTATTTTTTTTTTCATAAGTAGATTCTTTTATTTTCTTTTGAAGAGTTGTTACAATTTTAGTTGCAATATCTTGTACGTCACGTAAAAGGAAAATTTCGCTCCAATCATACTTTCTTAGTATTTCTCTTAATGTGTTATAATTAATGTAACTATTTTTAAATTTATTAATATTTTTTTTTACAAATAATGTTCATGTTAATGTTTAGTTCTCCTATTGTACAGAAGTGATCGGTAGTTAAAGATGTAATAATGAAAGGAGAGCAAATATCTTCAATAGACTCTTTAGTGGATTTAACAAACATATGATCTATACAGCTACCTCCCGATTTATTTGGTCTCGTTATTTTGTTTATTAATGAATGAAAATTATATTCGGACAGTAAATTTAAATAAGTATTAGCGATTTCATCGTCTGCAAGTATGTCAATATTAATATCGCCAACAATAATGTTATATGTGATTGGTTCTGCTTTTATTATATTTAAATAACTTTCTAAGGCTTCAATAAACGCACTTTCTGAGGTTGCAGGCGAACGGTATATTGCTGTAATAAGTATCATTATGTTATTGAGTTTAATTTTTAATTTTAAGAATTTAAAAATGTTAACCTCTACTATTTCCACCTCGTAGTCAAGGTTATTTTTTATGAATATTATCACACCGTCATTTTGATTGAAATTACCCTCGTTATAATGGATATTATATCCATCCAATTTAAAAATATCTATACATGCCACTTGTCTGGTCTCAGTTAATACAAAACAATCAATATAATTTTCTATTTGTTGTGTGTAAATATTAAACTCATCAAAATTTTTAATAATGGACCTAATATTTTGGTGCAAAATACGAAAAGAGTAGTTCTTATTGGAACACAAATTATATTCGTTTATGGAGTCAACTACTTTTGTATCAATAGGAGTGTAATTAATGTATTCCAGAAACGAATTCATGTTACAATAATTAATATAGCGTACCAGTATTAATGATTATTAAATTAAAAATATTCTAGAAAACAAAAAAAGATGAAAAAAAAACTATAAGTACAATATACAGTAAAAAAAAGTTAATTTTTTGAAGATGCTGCTCTAGTGGGGTAACGATTTGTTTTTCTGGTTTCATCCAATAATGTGTCGGTTACTTCAGCAGTCTTGTTAGTAGTAGTAATAGACAGTTTTTCCAGTGTTAAAGATTGACCATCAACTATAAGCCTATTTCCTCTAAACTTCACCGTTTTACCTGACGACCTGAGTTCAGATTGGTATTTTAATAATTCCTTTCTTACTGCTTGTTGAGATGGGGATAGATCTTCGGCGATGAACACCGTTGTACCTTTTAGAAGCTTGCACTTTTTTAGAACACTAATTTTTGCTGAATATGTTGCGAATTCTACCAGTACTGATTTATTTGTTGGATTTTTACCAAAGACATTGAAACCACTGATATCTGAATTTACTAAACTTATATCCAGTCTCTGATTCAACTCTTGGATGATATCCTCAAGAAGTGTTGACTTTTGTACATTTAAGCCGAAAATAACAATATTATTTTTTCTTAGTTTATTTTCAATTCGTTCAATTTGATTTTTTAGTTCTACATTTTCAGTTTCCAGTCTTTTAACTCTAATAGTTTGTTTTTCTTTCTCAACTTTCAGTTCATCAATGTCTTTTTTTAAGAAGGCTACTTCCTCCTTAAGACTAGATATGAAATATTCAGATAATCTCTTGTTCTCTTCCTTAATAAACTCTTTTAATTTCGTAAATTCACGATCTTGACTATCAGGCATATTTTTATTGTATTTTATTAATTTTACGTGTATGGAACGCTTTATACTATACTTAATTTTTGTCAATAACGCACAAAAAACCAGAGCGATATCTTTTTAAAATTTATGGTTTTAGGTTAGTTTTGTCTTGTTTATTTGTATGCAATTACTTTCTACGTCTTTAAAACAGAAAACTTAGTAATCCCAGGTGATGAATGGTAAATACATTGATAGTTGTGAAACTCACCTCCCAATTTGTTTCACTATTTCTTGCATAAAAGTGGTTTTAAAGACGGAACACTTTATAATGACTTTTACTTAATCGAACCACACACACCAGATGCGATCATAATCATTTTCGAGTAACATGGGGAAAAAGGAAGATTTTCAAGAAAATTTAAAAGTGCGCTGTATAATTTCATCTTATTTTTTTCAAAAACCGTTCATTTCAAACCAATCCAAATTTTTGGACATAGAAATAACATTATAGTAAAAAGTATTGTAAAAGCAAAACGATATATTTTAATTCTGATGGATGAGGGGTTAAATATACTTCTCATTTCTTCTTAAAATACATTAGTCGTCAATTTTCTTGTAGCATATCTCGCTTAGTTTAATATAATTGACATTTAATATTGCTCATTTTAAATGCCTCTTCAAGCACTACAAAAGTTGTTTGAATAATTATACAACTAAAATCGACCATTTCTCTGTTATTTCAAGTTGAATACACCAATTTGAGCATGCACCAAAAAAACAAATTCTTCTCACCTACCATATCTCTTTTTGTATTATAACTAGAAGATTTATGAAGGAACGAATCTCTTTTTTTTTATAAGGTACAAAATATTTTGTATAGTTTTTTTGTTAGATGCGTAGTTTTTAAGGTAGTCGCAAAAATCCGTCCGAAAATGTGTCATTTTTCAATGAAAATGGCCAATTTTCAACCACGAATAACCCAAAAAGATTTGAGTTTTCAAAATATAATTATAGAACAGTTTTTGCTTAGAATTAGGTTCTCTAGCGTCTTCCGTGGCTATTTTAACCAAACAATTTTTCAACCCCGAAAAGAGGTGGAAACCACCCCCAAGATAAAAGCGCACATCGCCATAGGGTAAACTTTGTTTCTTAAGCTATTCCCTACTTACTGTGAAAATATCAAATAAATCGATGTTGTAGGATGGAATTCGAAGCCAAATACCCTCATTGACTGCCCTATTATAATTTATAAAGTGCGTCCATAAAGTAACGCATAAATTCATTATTTCGTATACCGGCGATATTAAGGAAAAATCTCAAAACAGGTCGATTTTTATTTTTAAATTCTGATTTTTTGGCATATATATCATACTAGTGACGTCATCCATCTGGGCATGAAGACGTAATCGATGTTTTTTTAATGAGAATAGGGGTCATGTGATATCTCATTTGAAAGGGTATTCAATTCTCTATTCACTAATATAAACATTAACATATTTGTTTATACAAGGTGTTCAAAAAAACATTTTTTTAATTGAGACACAAAGAAGAATGTATGTAATTTATTTAATTCAAAATACGTTTTACTGTTGTCAGAAAACAGGAAATAAATGTTAATTTGACAAATAAATATTGCTTTTCGCTTAAATTTAATGTTAAAGCTGCCACCCACCTGTCTCTTGGTAGTTTGAACATTTCATTTAAACGAAAATCAATGTTTATTTGTCAAATAAAACTTTTTTTGTCTTTACTGACAGTAGTAAAATGCATTTTGCATTAAAATAAATTACATATATTCTTCTTTCTGTCTCACTTATTTTAATTAAAAAAATGTTTTTTGAACACCCTGTATAAATAATTGGGTTATTGTTTATATTATTGGATAGATAATTGAATACCCTTTCAAATGAGCTATCACATGACCCCTGTTCCTATTTAAAAAAATCATCCATTACGTCATCACGCCCAGATGGATGACGTCACTAGCATGATATATATGCCGAAAAATCGTAATTTAAAAATAACAATCGACCTGTTTCGGGATTTTTTCTTAAAGTCGCCGGATTACGAAATAACGAATTTATGCGTTACTTTATGAAACATATGTGACGACAATCTCAACCAGGTAAGTTGTTTTGTGAATACTTTCTAATTTCACCATTGTAACTTTATTATTATCTTAGCATCCCTGATGATATTGACTATTAACGAAATATATTATATTATTTGAACAAAAAAAAAATAATCGAGGAAGAAGATTTTCCTCCAGGATCTGTTCCATTTATATGTGTTTAATTTGATTTGAGTGCTAGTTCTCTCTTTATATAACGCCATTCGCGTTGTTGAGACGGCCGCGTCGAAGCCTTTCCTGTCGAACGCAGGAACTGTTCCTGTCGATCGGCCGTGGCCGGGCCGTTTGAGTAGTTATACTAATCAATCACAAGTAAACTGCCAACGACACGTAGTCAACGGAAACCAATAATGCGAAACCTGCATACAAAAGCAATTGTGATAAAACACTCCCATTGAATTTCTCCCAGTTTTCCAGCTGAATCGAGTTTGAATACGTCCCGGCTGTGCCTTGTGACGCAAATGAGGTAAATGTCCTGTCACCAGCCTGCACGGACTTACACAAAGTACACTCTTAAATTTAATCAAACTGAGACTTTGAAGTGAATTGGCTAGAGATGGATTGGTCTGAATTGTTATTTGTCACTTAGTACGGTGTTGGACCGAGAGAGAGAAATTACTCTTTTCTTTGATCTTTCATATACGCCGCAAACAAAAATTTTCGATTTTTCTATTGACAATTACATTGGAATTTCTAATGACGTAATTTATTATCAAAAGGGCCTAGCCGGGTAAGATGATGAAAAGTGCCCCCAACCCGATAGGTCACCGTTTAGCAAATATAGTGAAATTAACTTTCTGAAATTTTTAGCCCCCTAGGTGGTCATGTGACCCACCTAGAGCCTAATTAGGGTTTTTATGTTTTTATTTTTTATCTCAGCCGCATCAAGAACTAGCGAAAAACTTTAAATAAAAAAGTTGTAAGCTTTAAAAAAATCTGTCCGAAAAAAATTTTGTTTTTAATTTTTGGCGGGAAATTTAAATTTTAGAACGATTTCAAAATTTTAAATGAGTATAAAAAAATAACTAAGACATTCGTTTTCACTAAAAAAATATATAACGTGTATTTTTGTACAATGTTTCACCCTGAATTTTTTCAAATTTTTAAAATTGGTGAAACGCACCTTTAAAAATAAAAAACCGCATTTTTTCGGTTTTTTTTTTCGTTTTTTGATACAATTTTATACATATTTTTCAAAAAAGATAACACCGTCACTGTAGTAGGTAAAAAGGTGAAAAATAATTAGGGTTTGCTTAATAAAAATTTTTTGTAACGCCATCCATTTTCAAGATACAGGGCGTCGAAGAAAACAAAATTTTACACATTTTTTACGATTTTGCCGAAACTACTGGCAACATTGTAATAAAATTTGGCGAGTTTTGAGAGATAGTTGTTGTTTATTTTTTGACATACAATTAAGAATTTTATATTCATCATTGGCGCGCATAGGGATAATGGTCTGAAGTTTATAAAGAAAAAAGATAGTACGCCACTGACATATTTCAAATTAACAATCGTTTTTGAATTCCTCGTTCAATTGGTGACAAAAATCTATCTTCCTATTTTTTCATACGACGCGCCATTTTTATTCAAAAAATAAAACATTTTAACCGTTACAAAGTATTCAAACTTCTATGAAATAAAATACTACTAATATTATTAGAGTTTCTACATCTACATAAACTGGTACTATTAGTATTATATTAAATTAGTACTATACTACATATTATTATATTATATAAACTAATTCGAATACTTTGGAAGCGTTAAGATATTTTATTTTTTGCAGCAAAACGGCGCCTCGTATGAAAAAATAGGAAGATAGATTTTTGTCACAAATTGAACGAGGAATACAAAAACGATTGTTAATTTGAAATATGTCAGTGGCGTACTATCTTTTTTCTTTAAAAATTCAGACCATTACCCATATGCGGGCTAATGATAAATATAAAATTCTTAATTGTATGTCAAAAAATTCACAACAACCACCTCTTAAAACTCGCCAAATGTTATTACAATGTTGCCCGTAGTTTCGGCAAAATCGTAAAAAATGTGTAAAATTTTGTTTTCTTCAACGCCCTGTATCTTGAAAATGGATGGCGTTACAAAAAATTTTTATTAGGCAAACCCCAATTATTTTTCAGGTTTTCACCTACTGCAGTGATGGTGTTACCTTTTTTGAAAAATATGTATAAAATTGTATCAAAAAACTAAAAAAAAAAACGAAAAAATGCGGTTTTTTATTTTTAAAGGTGAGTTTCACCAATTTTAAAAATTTGAAAAAATTCAGGGTGAAACATTATGCTAAAATACACGTTATATATTTTTTTCGTGAAAACGAATGTCTTAGTTATTTTTTTATACTCATTTAAAATTTTGAAATCGTTCTAAAATTTAAATTTCCCGCCAAAAATTAAAAACAAATTTTTTTTCGGACAGAACTTTTTAAAAATTACAACTTTTTTATTTGAAGTTTTTCGCTAGTTCTTGATGCGGCTGAGATAAAAAATAAAAACATAAAAACCCTAATTAGGCTCTAGGTGGGTCACATGACCACCTAGGGGGCTAGAAATTTCAGTGAGTTAATTTCACTATATATGCTAAACGATGACCTATATGGAATTCGAATCGGGTTGGGGGCACTTTTCAACCCGGCTAGGCCCTTTATCACTCACACAAAAACAAGCATAGAATATTTGATACCAGAAGAAAGTGTAAGAGGTCTGTTGCTGTTTCGCAACATTATATGTAATGCAATGTAAAATATCGTCGCCTTAGTACTATAACTTGATAACTTGAAATTAGTAGTTCTAAGAAAACGGGGTTAAAGATTTTAAAGATATTTCTGCTGCTATCATGATGTTGGTAAATACGAAATTCACTCTGCAGTTCTAAAATAGTGTTCCTTAACTTTTTGGTTACTGATCTATTTAGGAATACGGTGAAAATTTGTTTTTCAATATCGAAAACAAATGAAAAATTAAAGTTATCAACTTGTAGCACTACCATAATGTTAACATTTGGTAACGTCACATGTCGTGCCAAGTTGCATCTAAGTGAACTTTTTAACAAAACTAATATTTTAAGCATTATTTTGGGGAAAATTAGCCCTCTGCCATGGGGGTTGCCAGATCTGCTAACAATTCTCGAATTTTTGCACTAACATGAACCGAACAAACACATAGCAATTACGTGGTAAGCTCAATGGTTTCAGAAAAACACGTGCTACAACTAGATAACTAGGGTTAGCTAGTTGTAGCATTCAGTGTATGTCGTATTTACGATTATTTCGATTAAACAATAACTTGATAACTTATCTTGTCAAGTTTTAGCATTGAATATTAGGGGCATTTGAGTTTTATCAACTTTCGTCAATCCTAAATAAATACTTTACCCGTTTGGAGCGAGTTAACAAGTTTTTACACATTATGAAGGCAAATAAAATACATACTGTGAACTAGTTATCTCAAAAACGTCAATTTTGGAGTTATCAAGTTATAGTACTAAGGCGACGATATATGAAAGTATGTATTATTGAAATCTCAAAATACTTGCAACTAGTTTTGTTTCCCCTCGTATAAGTAGTTATAGCCAATATTTTACTAACTAACACGTAACCCCTATCGAACAATATACTGTTTGTTGATACAATGTTGTCGCATATAAATAGCCAATATTTCGCTAACTAACAGCTAACCACTATCGAACAATGCACTGGTTGTTGATGCAATGTTGTCGAACAATGGACAATAGTCTAACAAGTATCTTTGATTGAAATTTCAGATCGTTTGTGTAGTTATATACCTATGCCTCCTGTGCTTCTCGAAAAACAATGCTTTTAACCAACCGCCATTCCGACATCCAAAAAACACTATTGTTCCTGGTCTGCTGCAAACACGGTGGTGTCTTTGCTACGAGGTAGCAATTGCTACCCTCCGGTATCCTAATAGGGTACTCAAGGTTTGTGTAAACTTACATTATTGCTGTGGTGTATCAAGTTCCATTGTTTGTATGTATAACATTTTTATATACATTGTGTTGCGAATTTATATTGTTGTACCGAACTATTTCACATTATGTCACGATTTTAACAGTTTTACCGATTAGAACATTTTACGTTGCTTTGACGTTTGTTTTTTACTGTATTGTGTAATTGTATATTTTTACTGATTTTGGTTTCGATGGCTTTTGTGTGCCTTTATTAACAAGGTTGATTCATTTAAGGTTAATTAATTATAACTGTATCCATATTTTTGTACCATTCCAACGTATCTAATATTCAGTTATATCGTCATCGACGATTCTTGATGCGTGCCTGATCTCGTAATATACTTGAATATGGTGAAAGCGATATAAAATATTACAACTGATCCTTAAAGGTAAAATAGAGAGCCGTAGAGCTGTAGGACGAAAACAAGTTTCTTGGTTAAAAAATATTCATGAATGGACTCAGACATGCAGGACAAATTATTCCATATTGCGGAAGATCGAGAAGCCTACGCTATGGTGATCAGTGATCACTAACTTCGGATAATTCTGATATGGCACGTGGAGAAGAAGGTAGTGGAAGCAATATTTTAGATAAAAAACAAGCAGAAAATGAAATAATATATAAAAAGCAAGGCAAGTCTGCAAACATTGGAAGCAAACATACATATAGTCGGTTCGCTAAACTCAGACACAATTGGCTAGTTATTTTAGTAAGTAATTTTACCAATTTGGTAAAATTGACAAAAAAATAATTACTAATTAGTTAATAATTACTAAATAGTTAGTAATTTTACCAATTTTGGCAAGATTGGCCAAAAACAAAAAAATTACCTACTAAAATCACTAGGCAGTTGTGTCTGAGTTTAGCGAACCGACTATACCATGGAAGCTGTACAAGAAATTTTAGGAATAAAAACCTTTAAATCATCTAATTCCATGATGATCTGTATTGGGGGGTTATTTATTGTTATTCGGATTTACTTGAGAAAACAAATAATACAAACCACGGAAAACAAAACATCAAAATAAATAATCTGACGCTGAAACGAATAAGGATTCAGACGAAGAAAGAGAAACTACTTTAAGGTCCGATTTCACCAACAACAAATAAATTAATGAATAGTTATTCGTCGATTAAAATTAATTAGACGTTTATATTTATATTTTGCTTCAATATAATTTTGATAATTTAAATTGCCAATTTATTTGAAGAGTAAGTATTTATTTAATAAATAACTAAAATAAGTCTTATGTGACGTTAGTAAAATGGAGAAATGTCAATTTATTGGTCGAATTACTTTATTCATAGAATAAGCTACTATGTATTTGTCGTTGATGAAACCGGCCATAAGTCGTAGAAAAACATAAGGGTATAGCTATTTGTATAACAAGGGAGGAAAGTGCTACTTTTTCTCCCGAGAATGAAGTTTACTGCCCGACGCGTAGCGGAGGGCAGTAATCATTCGAGGGAGGAAAAGACACTTTACTCCCATATTATACATATGATTTTACCACCTTCCTCAAATATCAGGTAATTTTTTCATTTTTAAATTATTTATTTATGTAACTAACCAACAAAATTAGGTACCAACAAGTAGGTACAATCTAACTGTCAACTGTCACATATAAGTCAAATTATTAATGTAAACATTGTTAAATCAAAATAACAATTTACTGTTTTTTATCATTCTGCAAAATACAGGGTGTTTGGTGTTTTATAAATAAACGTTAAAATGTATAGATACTGACGTAATAGACAATATATGTTGTACAGGGTGTCAATAAGTTATATTTCATGAATGAAATACCATGACGTCACTTTTACTTTTCCCCCCTAGGGAGGAAAAATATTTTCCTCCCTAGCGAGGAAAAGTACAACTTTGCTCCCTACAATCAGGTCCGGAAAAGTATACTTTCGGTAGAGGTAGGTGGAAAAATTCATTTTCTACTGGTATTATTGAAAAGCTGAGTATTGACTGACACTCGTGAGGAATAATAACGATTCCATACTTATGGTATTATTATGTCAGCCCTTGGCCTATGACCAAACCACCAGTGGACGTTCAATGACAAATTTTCTAAAAACAAGTGCAACGACGTCACTGAACCTGTTTTCTATCGAGGGTTTTATGTAGAGTGGCCGATGAAACGGCACTCTGACTTGTTAAAAGAATAAACGTTCTACTAAGAACATTCAAAGGAATCACTGATAACGGTTCACAAAATATATATAATGAAACTTTGATTGTAGTCTGAAAATAAATATCGTATCGTCAAGTAATAAAATTATTATAAATTAATTAGTTAAATATTAGTGATGGTGTAAGTACTTTAATATTCTTAAACTGTTAAATAACTCTTAAATAAAGCCTGTCAATAATTTAAAGCCAAAATCATTGCAGTATACTATATTCTTTAAATAAATTGTTTGTGACTTCGACATACGTAGTTAGATTTCTTTACAATAAAGACCACGATATAATATAAGAACAACAACATCGTTTACGCAATACCAAATTAATCTAGTTAACAAGTTTTTCATTGCATTGACTTAAGGGAATAAAATTGGGGCACAACTGGGGTTGCAATGGCCAATCTCATGGGACGGCTGCAAATAGCCGGCCGACGTTCAATCGGATGACCGATCACAGTTCCAAACTCAATATTCATCGTACTGTTACTGTTAGGAGAATAGAAATTGGAAGTAGCAAATGCGGATATTGGCCTGCGAGGCGTTTCTCTGTTTCTATAACTGGTATAGTTCGAATGCGGGTCAAGTAGTGGAATGGAAATTATTTGGGAAAAACTTTTCGTCCGTGAAATGTTGAAGTCAATGAAAGCGGCGCGTTTTAAAGATTAAAAATTACTGAAAAACGAATGTTTGAATGTTTTCTCTAAATAATATTTTAGTTTTTTTTAGTCATGAACAATTAAATGCAAAAATTGAATTTTTTGAATTTTGGCTAATCATATTAAAAATCTAAATACTCATACCCCAGGAAACGAAGCATTTAAAAATCAAGAAATTACCGGCTAGAATTTTTCCAAACAACCGAGTTTTCAACTGGAATATTTGGAGAATGTCTATAGAAAACGCGTACTAACAGACGACTTTCTTAAAACTAAGTACTTACTTTTGGACAAAGACAAATATTTGGACCTACGAAGAACAACAAGAAGAGCAGTAACAGCAGCAAAAAAAGAAATGTGGGATAGGAAATGCCAAGAGATCAACACTTACATAGGCGGAAGGAAGTGTTCAGAGACATGGACATTTTTAAACAAAATAAAGAACACAGAAAGAAATACTACTTCTATTCAGTTAATATCAACAGAAAAATGGAAAGAATACTACGAGAGTTTGCTAACAGAAAGTAGAGCCGAATATACCACACAATCACCAACAGAAGTATTCGTTGAAGGGGAAGAGATAGTAGTGGGAGTTAATATGGTGAAGAAAGTTATTAATGAACTACAAATGGGAGAGCTCCAGGGTCAGAAAATATTCCTGCCGAATTAATAAAATGTGGCACAGATAAACTCTTTCAAGCACTTACTTGGTGTATGAACAAATATATAAACGGTGTCACACCACCCAGTTTATGGAAAGTAGCTTATATTTCTTCCGTTCATAAAAAAGGAAATAAGTTGGATTGCTCAAATTACAGAGGAATATCGGTAACTAGTACACTAAGCCGAGTGTACGGGCGCATTCATAGAAATCTCATTGAGATGGAGTATAGGGAACAAGAAGAAGAAAAATAAGAAAAAGAAGAAGAACAGGCTGGTTTCCGCGCTAGAAAGACTTGCACAGATAATGTCTTCTGTCTAAAACAATTAATTGAAAAAAAATTAGCAACCAATCAAGAGACCCATCTTATGTTTTTTTGACCTCCGTAAAGCATACGACAGCGTTCCTGTGACTAAACTGTGGAAATCACTACAAGAAACTAACATCAGCTACACTCTAATCAAAGCCCTAAAAAATCTACATCACAAGTAAAAATTGGCAACACACTATCTAAAAAGTTCATCGTTAACAAGGGCCTGCGCCAGGGCTGCTGTATTTCACTAACTTTGTTCAAGATATATGTTGCAAAAGCACTAAATCAGTGGAAACGTAAATGCCACGGTATGGGTATAGACCTCGGAGAGGTTTGTTTATATACCTTACAATTTGCTGATGACCAAGTCATCATAGCTAATGATAAAGACGATCTACAGTATATGGCAAGAAAACTAAAGGAGGAATATGAACGGTGGGGCTTGGAAATAAAAAAAAACTAAATATCTACCCATAGGAGCTGAGTTATCCAATATCGAATTACAGGACAATGAAGAAATCACAGCCTGTAGTGAATACACGTACCTGGAAGTAATCTTCGATAGAACGGGAAAAGACGATAAGGAAATAAAGAAAAGGGTAACACAAGCTAGAAGAACAATTGGCTGCCTAAATGAAATACTTTGGAGCTCCGAAATAGGAATACAGCGAAAATACAATATCTATGAAACACTTATTAAAAGCAGCCTACTTTACGGAGCAGAAACTTGGAGAATAACCGAGAACAACAGGAAAAATTAAGAAGCTGTAGAAATTGATGTGTTTAGAAGATCGTTAGGTATATCCCGTAGGGAACGAGTTCGAAATGAGGAAGTAAGACGACGAGTTGGAATAGATGGTTACTTAACAACAGACATTGAGAGGAAACAGTTGATTTGGTATGGTCATGTTCAAAGAATGAAAGACACAAGATTGCCCAAAAAGATTATGCAGTGGGTACCACCAAACCTAAAAACTAGGTAGACCCAAAAAGACATGGAAAGGAGGGGTAACCAAAGCAATGAGTACAAGGGATCTTAGAGATGGCCAATGGGGTGATAGAAAGACGTGAAAGTTAGGCATCGGACAACGTCGAAATACGTTCTAAAACCGATACATATATACTTATTGTTTGAAATGATATTTTAAATTAAAATGTTTATAATTAAGGCTTTTTTCAATTATTTATAATTATTGAAATTAACAACACAAATATTTAAAACATTGTTCACAATGTGAGTTTTAATGTAGTTACTCTATGCAAAAGATGGACCCGATCGGTAGAGTAGTTTTTAAACAATTCTATTTGTATAACCGTTTGAGAAAAAAGAAGGGCATTTTCAAATGGCTGTACAGGTACTTTGTCAATGAGCATTTTTAGTCCCATTTGCTTCGAAAGGTCTCAAATTTTTACATTTTTAAAAAAGTTAATTCGTTTTTAATTGTTTTAACCGTACACCATCTGAAAGGTTAAGAAAAGACGTATACTTAAAAAAACAAGCATTCAGAGGAGTTCCGACAAAAGTGAAAACTTTTTTTATAAACTACTACTATGTTACTACTGATTGAAGGTACGCTCATGAAAGTATGATAGAAAGTGTACGTCAGGCGCTTGTTTCAGGTAGTGTTGCCCAAATGCAAGACCAAGACGAGACTTAGACAGTCTTGGTCTTGGTCTTGCTCCAATACACCTGGTCTTAGTATTGGTCTTGGTATTGCGCTCTCGGTCTTGGTCTTGGTCTTGGTCTTGCAGCAAGAGTCTTGCAAGTCTTGCAGTTACACATTAGCCTATTGCTATTCTTTAAGCGTTACTTCAGATCTTAGAACAACGTCGGTGCAGTGCACATATTCTAAAGGTGCCGGTGGGTGACGCCGTCTATTCGCAGTATTATAGTCGGTCTATGAGAGAGAAAATATTCAAAATCATGAAGTAACAAATTTTATATTATTTGTTATTTCATTATTTCGAATACGTTCTCTCTTTACACCGACTATAATAATGCGCGTAGACGCCATCCCCCACCGGCACCTTTAGAATATTATGTAAACTGTAACAGAGTAGGTACATTTTAATCTTGAATTATCATAGCCATGGTAATGACCAACAAAATTAATAAATGTCTAAACTGACATTGGGTAAGGTATGAACTTACGATCTAAGCGATCCGTGCCTATACTCTAACTCTAACTAACAACTATATACCATGGCCCACGGGAGACAGTCTGTTTCTTAATAAACGTTTGCATTTAATAAGCTTACATGTGCTAAAATATGGTTAAAATACAAAAAACCAAATTAATGACAATGACATAAAGTTGACTGTATTTCAAAGAACATTATCTGTCTAGAAAAGGATTGATCGACCCTCACCTTATATGAAATGGAATAAAAGAGTTATACAATTTGCCATTTATTTAAATAAAAAGTAAAATACAATACAAATTAAATTACAGAACAGTGCGCAATTGCTTTGACTTTACTTTATCTTTATATTAATTTTTTTGACCAAGAATTAATACAAAGATTCTTTTATACTCATCGAATACCCAAGTAGGATATTGTTGTGTGTGTGGAATGATGAGTTTAAAGTTCTTTATCAAAGATATACATTATTATCGAAAAGGTAACATAAACTGTTTCGTGATTAACAACGCGACATATTATGTGTCCGTGTCATAAACAATGTCAAAGAAACTTATTGTTCATTATATAGAAATAGACTGTTAATAATTGATAGTTAGCCGCGCTTTTTCAGCAAATGGTTTGTTTAACCGATATCGCACACTCAGCACAAACGATGTTTAGTCTTAATAATTTGGGCCGACAAGATTTATTATATCTATTATTATATTTTTTTATCAGCTAAGCTAAGATGACATATATTTTTAAACGATTAGACGGCGGCTATTGGGGCGCCTATTATCAAAATCTGGACAATTAATTTCAGAGCGAAAAAATCGTCTGCTGTTAAAGCATGTTTAAAATGTTTTATTTTTACATTGTAGTTTTATGACCTCTCAGTACGTATCAAATGTGCCAAGTTTTCTTTTAATCCTCGTAAGGCGGTGCTTAGATTCTTACGTAAACAACGGTGCGGGGTGCATTTGCACCCCATCTGTATATCCATTTTTTTTATATGTGAACGTTGGGGAAATTAATTTGAAAGATAATTAGGACATATTATTTATTATAGTACGAAACATAATTTTACAAAAAAGTACTCATTTCTTCCTAAAAAAAAAAGTTATTATCGTCGCAAGACAAATACATGAAATTTTTCACAGAATGAGCAACACAAAGTTTTTACACACAATACAGTTATGCCAGGACTTTGGTCTTTTTTCTCTGACATAAGTAACACCGATCTTGTCCCGTAGCTCTGTTAGCTCCAGGTGGAACATCAGAAACGTCCAATTCAGGATACGAAATTTGCATCATTTGCACCCAAAAGTAATTTTTTCAAAAAAGCACGTAAACGCAAAAACTTTTAAATGCTGTAATGGGTGGAATACGTTTAGAATTGAATTTAATACGAATAATGAAATGGACAAAAATCAAAAAAATTTATTAAAAAAGATAGGTGAGAAAAACGAGGTCTGGTGTGCAGCCGCACCCCGCATCGCCTTAGGAGGGTTAATGAATATTTTGATTGGCTATGTATGCTTATGGTATTGTTCGTAATGCGCGTAAGTCCAATTTTCCAAATTTTTGTTACATATTTTTTTGCGTCTCATAGAGCCTCTATACATCTAAGCATATACCCGAACTACTATACTTCCTAAAACGATATTCGGTCCTAACTGCAAGACGCAAGAGTCTCGCAGGGTCAGTCTTGTTCTTGCTCAAATCTTGCACGGTCAGTCTTGGTCTTGGTCTTGCTAAAATTAGGCGGTCTTGGTCTTGGTCTTGGTCTTGCGAAAATGCAAGAACAAGACGAAGACTGCAAGACCAAGACCGATTTTGGGCAACACTAGTTTCAGGCAAGCGCCTTCGGGCACACACTCTATCCCTGCTGCAAACCAGTATGGCTTCGGTCGAACTTATACGCAATTCAACCTATAGTATATAAATTACTAATATCTTGCCGTAGTGATGACGGTCGCGAGTTCAATCCTTTTTTTCCAGCCAAAAAGAAGTGCTATACCATAGCCACCTTTACTTTACAAGCCATGAAGAGAAAAAGGCAACGTCGCAATTGATGACGTCCGTAGTCCGACTTTCGGACTACCGCTTTCGAAACTACGATTTTAAAGTACAAATTCTGGTAAGATTTATAGTATTTTTTGAGTTGAATAAAAAAATATTATTAATTAGAAGTTTGTGCAAAATAATATTAAAAGTAATTTCTTGTAAGTAACGTTTATTATACAAAAAAAACCAATAACAAGAATATAAACGGGATTCATTTTTTTCGAATCCTAAGAAAATTAATAAGTATTTTTGAAAAATTTAAACGCAGAATGAAAGATTACGTTAGGACCGAGGGCTGAAAGTCCCTGAAAACTTCTATGTTTATTTTAATAAGTTACAGGGGTGAAAAATTAAGAAAATTTAGTGTGATTTTTAGTTTCAAATATGTCATTAAAAAAACATTTTATTCATTCTAAGGGACTTTTTGCCCTCGGTAATAAAGTAGTCTTTCATTCTGCGTTTAAATTTTTCAAAAATACTGATTAGTTTTCTCAGGATTCGAAAAAAAATGATTACATTTAAAATACAGGCGTCAAAATTTTACATTTTGTTCCTTTCCACTTAAAGTCTGTCGCACTTATTTAGAAACACCCTGAATTGATAAAGAACAAATCTAGTTGTTAAACATAAGCGAATTAATAAAAAAAAACAGAATGTTAAGAAAACCGGAGTCTATAGTTGGGTTTTAATTTCAGTATTTTATAAATGTCCGGTACACCATAAAAATTTAGCTGGTTAGCAACAATATTATTACAGCGGTATTGTAAAAGAATTAGGCTATAACATATTAAAAAAATCACTTAAATCTGCCAACAGATTTAGGAAATATAAGACATTAAAAATGACAAAATTTTTAAGTGGACGGATTTCTATATGCACGTAAGTTTATATAAAAATATATTATATTGAACTAAAATCATCTTAATAACATACCTTTTAATGTTCTTTATAATTTGGAGCACGAAATATTTTAAAATATTTTAGTTTCTCTGTAAATACAATGACAATTATTTAAAAACAAATGAGAGCTGTCAGAATTAATCGGTCTACCAATAGATGTTGCCAAATTTCAACTTCATGGCTTGTTAAGTAAAGGTGGCTATGGCTATACCTATATTATATATACGAATTGTGTGCGTCCTACACTATTTTTATATACATACACATAATATGCACATAAGTACAGAATTTATTTCGGCGAAGCGATAACGGTCGCGAATTCAATGCACTATCCAAAAAGTGCATATCATCGATAAAAAAGTTTTCACTCCAAAAAGGAGAATTTTGTACGACACATAGATCACCAAAGAT
The DNA here is from genome assembly GCF_917563875.1 of Diabrotica virgifera virgifera. Taxonomy (NCBI): domain Eukaryota; kingdom Metazoa; phylum Arthropoda; class Insecta; order Coleoptera; family Chrysomelidae; genus Diabrotica; species Diabrotica virgifera. The sequence goes on from NC_065448.1 coordinate 10,289,718, forward strand.
AGTTTTTTAACACAGAAAAATTATTGTTTATAAACATTAAGTTTGTCAACGAAGTTTCAGATTTTCATGTAAACTTAACTGTATAAATTTTATAAATTTTAAGCTGCTTAAAGACATAACACATCGCCTCTTGAAATTTCTGCGGGAGCTAAATGTAATTCTGTGATTTTTGAGCCTATGTGGTTCTATGGACCTAATATAAAAAGAAGGAAAGAGACATATTATGTCTGTGTTGAGGAACTTGTTGCCACTGTTCCAGACATTGCTCTAAATCTTTGATGCTGCATTATTAGCAAATGTTAGAATATATTACCAATGAATATTATCCTGTACGTTACTTGTAATCTCATTCAACACGAATGAGAACTATTAGGGCTTAAATACTGATGAAATCGTACTTTCACATAAAATTTATCACACCACAGGAACTCTTGTGGAGCTCTCCAAAATATTTTCCAATATTAATGAATACAATAGTATGAGTGCTTTTCTCTTTATTGATTTATTTTTCCATTGGCTGCTTTATAACCAAAATTGCATCTCTTTTTGATCTACCTTGTATAAATTTAAACTAACTTTCGGGTATTTTGGTTGCTCTCTCAATTACTCTCTCCTATATGAAATATTTTAATCAAACTGTTATAGTAAATTTTAGCACTTTTTTTACTAAATTTTCTTAGAATAACTAAATTTTCACAAATACCCTGTACACTATCATTAACTAATTGAGACACGCATTCAACACAAACTATCCCTATTATATTAATAAAATCTAAAAGTAATCAAGCCATATTCAAGTTAATTTTCGACTAACTGACAATTCCGTGGAAAACAATCTCTAATTTTCCCGTTGTTTTCTACTTAATTACTGTTTAATTACATACTGTCATTTTCTCTCTAACGTAGACACCCACTTTCAGAAAACAAAGATAATGAGAATATTGTTTCGATATAAAGAGGGGCGCTACAAAAAATAACAACTCTTTTGTATGATATTTTTCCTTTAAATTATCATTAAGAAAATATTGTATAGTAGCTGTCTAATCAATTAAGACCATTTTATATGTTTTTCTAACATTTAGTATTTATTAATATTTAGCATTTATTTATAATATCTAACACTTTTCTTCTTTTTTTTTTATTTTTGTTCTCTAATCAAAAAGCAAAAGAGCGTACAAAGCGTAAAAAAATGATACAACAAAACCGTAAAAAAACACTGAGAACATGAAATGTAAAAAAACTTCGAAAAACAGTGATTTCATGAAAAATTTCGGCATAACAGAAATAAAGGGTAATGCTTTATGATAATTTCAATAGCAATAGAGGAAAAGGCAATCAGAAGAAAAAGATAAGATGTTACAAGGGAAGAAGAGATAATACAAGGAAATAAGTGATCAAAAAATATAGAAAAATAACTTAGAAAGATAGAAGAACTCAACAGGATCACAGAAATTAAAAAATTCTATCAAAAACTTAAAAAAAGTGGAAAAGAGATTAACCAAAGAACAATGACGTATAGAAAATAGGGAAAAACGTGTAAAAAAAGTAGAAAGTGAAATATTAAAAAGTGGATAGAATTTTTCAGAAGAATATTTTGAAGAAAACATTGACGATGCACTATACACTATATTATGTAGTACTATACGATAGAATAGTACTAGATCAAAACGGAAATAGAGAAATAAATTCACCTTATTAGCTAGAATTCAAGAAGCAATTGACAAATTTAAGAAGAATTCACCTGCATTAGATATTAGCACAAAATAAAGAAAATATTGCTTATATTTTAAAACTTCTTATTAAGAACACTTATATGAAGAAATATTCTTCATTCTAAAACACTATCCTCTATATAAGAAACTTCTTATATAGAGCAGTGAAAGAAAATTTTATGACATAGAAGACATTTTAGATGACATATCAATTTTGTTGTTGTTGTTCAAAACTCTGTAAACAACACTGGTGATGAATTTTTGAGTTAGAAAACGTTCTATGATGTATCCCTTTAAGGTATTTTAAATAAAATATGTCTTCTATAGAGGATTTTAGTAATTTTTTAATGAAGACAAAAACTAATAGGAAAAATGTAAAACAAGATCTGAAAATCTTAATAATATCAACTGGAAGAACAAACCTAGGACCAGTCAGTTTAGTCTTTTATAAAATCAAAAAAAGACGGCGCAATAAGAAGAAGAATCTATTGCATGGAACATTAAATCAAACTTGCAATTTATTATTATTACATGTTTTTACGATTTTACTTTTATGTTCTTAGTTTCTGTCCAGATTTTAAATTTTTATATTCAATTTTACTATTTTTTTTATCGCTTTCGTATATCGTAAAATAATACTTTATCTATAAAAATTGTAGGAAATAATGTAGGAAAAACATTTTTATAAAATACGAGCGAAACTCTCAAAATCAGTCTAAAAATATCGCAGACCCTAACTTCAATTTCAGTGATCAATGACTGCAATTTATTGCAGAATACCTTCAATGCCGACGTTACTGATGGTCACAATAAAGCGTATTTTATAGGAATTCTGTATATAGGTCACTATAGTAGTGTGGACTTTTATTGAGTGTTACGTAGTTACAGTAAAATGCAATTTAACTGATGTGCCTGTGGTCAAATTTGGTATAAACCGATAAAAAGCTTGGCATAGCTTTAAATACGAACAGTAAAACAATAGTTTCGTGGAATTTTATAGTTAAGCAAACTTATTGCACGTTTACTAAATAGGTGTTGTAACAAACCAGCCGCTTGTGCGGCGTCTATGTAAGGAATGCGTCTGGTCAACCGCGACATATGCCGTTCCGGGAACCGATACTTAAGTCGCCCTAGTGCCCTAATATGGGTGGTCTTATGGCCATTGTGTTATATTTTGAGTTTTGCAGATGTGAAGGGAAAAACAGACAACTTTATTAGTTTCTGTTTTTAGTCAGTTAGCATTCAGATTTTGTATGGTAAAGACAAAAATATGATTATGATTCAATTGGTCGTGCAACATTATGATCGAGCTCGGCGTACCCAAGAAACTAGCTGCGGTAACACAAGTGCGTGTAACTAACTTCTTTGCACAAGTTAGAATAGGGGGAAAATATCAAACGATTTCTGCGTAAATTCTGGACTGAGACAGGGAGATCCGTTGTCCCCATTGTTGTTTAACCTGGCCTTAGAATATGTCATGAGGAAAATATGTCAAAAAATAAAATCAGACATAACTGCTCGGGGAGCAAAAACCATACTCGCCTTTGCCGATGACGTAGACGCAGTAGCACAATCAACATTAGAAATTAAGGATATTTTCTCGAGCTTTGAAGAAGCTGCATTAAACATCGGTCTCAAAATAAATGAAGACAAAACAAAATACATGGTCGTCTCAAAACAAGAACGACGGCGAATAAGGCAAAATATTACTATAAACGATCACAACTTAGAAGTGGTTAAAGAATTTAAATATCTAGGAGCAACAATCACAAATGACAACAAATTAGAGCGAGAAGGTGAAACGAGAATAATGGCAGGAAACAGATCTTTTTTTGCAATGCAACATCTAATGAAGTCAAAACTTCTTTCATGTGGTGCAAAAATCCAGATATATAAGACCATAATACGACCAGCAGTCACGTATGGAAGCGAACCATGGACGCTAAGAAGAAAAGAAGTTAATAAATTGCTAGCGTGGGAACGTAAAATCCTTCAAATGATATATGACCCCTACAGAGAGAGCGTGACAAACGAATGGAGGCGCAGATACAATAACCAGCTAGAGTCTCTTTCGGAAAAGAAAATCTAGTCAGATATATAAAGGCCAATAGACTCAGATGGGCAGAGCATGTGATACGCAGTAACGACAATCGCCTTATAAACAATGTGTTCTGGGAACGGCCAGATGCAAGAAGGTCTGTAGGGCGGCCTAGAAAAAGGTGAAAATATGCAGTCAAAGAAGATGTAGAGAAAATGGGAGTGCGACAATGGGAATTAGTGGCACAAGACCGACAAACATGGAAGGCAATAGTAAACACGGCCACGAAGAGTTGTAGCGCCATTGATGATGATGAAAGACAAAAATACACCATTCGATCATTTATCGTGATTTTCATTGCATTGTAAACAACCCTAAACCTTGAGATTAATTATTATTAGTAACATTAGTTACATGTGTTCGGATACCCAATATATTTATGTAATAATTTCGTCACCTATCGCGTCGCTTGTACCTTTTATAATTAGCACCCATCGTGGCGCTTATTTTTTATGGTGTGCTTTTATAAAAATCATAATTGTCAGTAAAAACAAGATTGAAGACTAAACAATCTACGTTAAAGGAAAAGCTTTAGAAAAAGAATCTAGATACAATTATTTGGGATGTGAACTAAATGAACAATGGGACCCCGGCCTCCAAATAAAACAATGCATTGAGATAGCCAGAAGGGCTTTCCATGAGATGAAGACAGTATTATGCAATGGAAAGCTGGGAATATAAATTAGAACTAAAGTACATATTGAGATGCTACGTATTCTCTGTCCTTTTGTATAGAGTTGAATCCTGGACAAATACGGACGCAACTGAAAAAAGACCAGCTTTGAGATGTGGTGTTATCGAAGAATGTGGAAAATATTATGGACACGAACGTAACAAATGGAGATATTAAGAAAGATGAAAAAAGAAAAAAAATACTCAAAAATATGAAGGGAAGAAAAAGAGCTACTTTGGTCACAAAGTAAGAAATGAAGAATATAAGTTGATGCGATTAATTAAACAGAGTAGTGACTAAAAATAATAGTAATAAAAATATCATTACGTGAATTTATTTTTTCATTATTAAAAATTTATACAAAAACAAAAACCTTCAAGATTATTTTATCATCGTCAAATTATCCATCCTGGTTTAATTCAATGAAATTTTCCAAAAAATATCTTCTTAATAAATTGTAAACAAACAGCACTCTTTAATTTTCCTCCTTTTTTTTTCAGAAACGTGTTAAGAGATTTGAAACGAAGACGCAAATACAGAAAGATTCTTAAAACTTTTAATAAAGTTCGCTTAAAGTTTGTCCAGTTTTATTCGGAGTTTGATAATTGGATGTTTTAGCCATTGCTACAAAATACAAAAAGTAGCGAGTCAACTTTTTCTCTTTTTCTCTTATTCAACTTCATTTATTATATTTACTCCTTCCATTGGAACCATAAGTAAAATATATTATAACTACTTATTACGTAATGGTCATTGGCCATGTAAGGAAAACTTTCAATGGAGCTAGATACTTTGATGAGAGGAACTGTGATTGCCAATCAGGGCCAAACCTAAGATAGGCTTACACTTGTACTTCTTGAACCAAGGCTTGCCAGGCACTAACTGAAATGAAGTTGAGACTACTTTGAGACTAACGTTAGACATACTTAAGATACGTGGGATACTGTATTTTTAAGACCTGCACTGGATTAAACGTTGGACTCACAATTAAATGAGAAAATCACAGTTTCAAATAGGCACAATACCAAAAACTGAAGATATAAGGAATACGAAAGATATCAAAAAATAGCTTACCAAGTGTCAGGGGTCTTGAAGACATAACTCGAAGCTATCGCTCTATAAATTTTGAGTGATCATTTGAAAAAAGTAAACTAAACGTAGTAACGAAGCCTGTAAACCCCCACTGTGGCTCAGCGGTAAGAGCGCCTATCTTTGGATCGAAAGGTCCGAATGATCGTGAGTTCGAATCTCACCAGGATCAGGAATTTTTCGTTTAGTAAAAATTAATAAATGAAGATAGTTTCTGTCCTTGTGGGATCGGTACTCACCGGAGGGACCGCAGACGTTCGGATACAATTAGCGTCTCTTTGCAAAGACAATGAAGTCGACTTTGCAAAGTAACAAGACACTTACTCAACACAAACACTAAGTAACTCATGTTGTGACTGGCTGAATGACATAAAGTCCATGCCATTAAAAAAACGAAGCCTGTAGACAAAACAATCAAAAAAACCAATACAGAAGTAAAAACTTCGAGATGTATTCTGGTATAAAATCGTTTATTTAAAACTATAAAATGTCATCGATTGCAGAACGTTTTCGTTCTAAACAGAACATCTTCAGTGCCTAGAATGAAGTATTTCCACGTTAGTTTAAAGCAAAAGGTTAAAAATGTGACTGTTAAAATGAAAAATGTGGGAATACTTACATCCTGCCGAGTATTTTGAAACTAGCACACTGTAAATAGTGTTAACATCATCATATATGGTTTACATAATGTAATATGTTAAAATGTTATGACTACAAGTCGATGTTAATGGATAAAGTGGAACACATGCTAAAAGGGTGCCATGGTTCCCTGCTCGAAGATGCTAGGTACTTGCCAATTCAATGGGCACAGACCAACTGAGAAATTATGAAGTGGATATACAATTTGACAAGGGTGACATGACATGACAAGATAAAGCCAATTTTTGGTTAAAGTTTCATTTGATTTTGGATTTTATAATAAAATGCGAAGGTTTGTCTGCAAAAATAATTTAAATTATTTGAAAAATAATATAAATATAATTTCTCAGTTGGTCTGTGCCCATTGAATTGGCAAGTACCTAGCATCTTCGAGCAGGGAACCATGGCACCCTTTTAGCATGTGTTCCACTTTATCCATTAACATCGACTTGTAGTCATAACATTTTAACATATTACATTATGTAAACCATATGATGATGTTAACATTATTTACAGTGTGCTAGTTTCAAAATACTCGGCAGGATGTAAGTATTCCCACATTTTTCATTTTAACAGTCACATTTTTAACCTTTTGCTTTAAACTAACGTGGAAATACTTCATTCTAGGCACTGAAGATGTTCTGTTTAGAACGAAAACGTTCTGCAATCGATGACATTTTATAGTTTTAAATAAACGATTTTATACCAGAATAAATCTCGAAGTTTTTACTTCTGTATTGGTTTTTTAAACTATGGTATACAGCCAACTATTGGGATTTTCCCATTGAAAACAATCAAAATAAATGGAAAGAAAGGAAGGAAACATCAATCAATTTTCGTTTACGTTTTGTGACAATTGTAATTTATAGACAGTTTTCTAAAAAAAGGTCGAAAGTTACTTTTTCCAACGCGTTTACAAACTTTTAAACCCCTCTCAAATGAATAGATCCCTCCGTGAATCCCGTTCCAGCCCTGTGTAACCACATTTCAAATTCAAACTGTTCATCTCTTTAATTAAACTCGGGTGTGCGGACTTTCCTCTTCAGTTTTTCTCGTAACTTTAACATTCGCAAAATAGTCCGCCGTCTCTACTGGAGATCTAAATGTCCCGTTGAGAAATGCTTGGGAATACGAAATTAAAAAATTTGCACACTGCGTATTCGGGTCAAAATTGAAGAGCAAACGGACGTTGGGGCGCCAATAAAAGCGCAAAAAGGGATGCGGTGATAGTGCAATCGAAGGAAGAAGATGACCTATATTTTTGTGGGAAAAGCGTTTCTCGTGTACGTTTTCTGAGATTGGTGATGATATTTGTCGAAAATGGGGTGTAAAAAGGCAGAAAATGAGTAGTAACGATCCAAAAAAGTTACTTTTAGAAATTACTTTTAATCTAGAACGCAATAACTTTCACGTGACCCTGTATAATATATTGCGATGTATATTTGCAATTAAACGTGCTTAGTTTGAACGTTTGTCCATAAAAGACGCAAACCATGTTAGACAATTTTTTGCTGATAGGCCTAAATTAAATTGTTTGATAAAAATATGTATTTTCGAGATAAACGCCGGCTCAATAAAAAAATATGGCGTCACTTCATCTAAAATCGCAGAGTAAAGTGCTTGAGTTTTGTTTTTTTGAAACATTTTTTTATAGGCTTTAGAGACATTAAAAGCAATTTTGGGCTTTTTGCCCGGCCGATTCACCAATGGGTCACCTCTTCCCGTAGAGCTGCAACGCTGAGTAATTTTAATATTAGTAGTATACAGGGTGTAACAAAAATACAGGTCATAAATTTAATCACATATTCTGGGACCAAAATAGTTCAATTGAACCTAACTTACCGTAGTACAAATGTGCACATAAAAAACGTTACAGCCCTTTGAAGATACAAAATGAAAATCGATTTTTTACAATATATCTAAAACTGTTTGAGATATTTTATTGAAAATGGACATGTGGCATTCTTATGGCAGTAGTATCTTAAGAAAAGATTATAGTGAAATTTAATCATCCCATAAAAATTTTATGGAGGTTTTGTTCCTTTAAAGCCCCCAAACTTTTGTGTACGTTCCAATTTAGTTATTATTGTAGTACCATTGGTTAAACACAATGCTTTAAAAACTTTTTTGCCTCTTAGTACTTTTTCGAAAAGTTGAATTTTTATAGAGATATTTTAAATATTTTTCAAAGCCACCACATATTTGTATATGGTTAAGTACGATTATGGAGACTTTGTAATAATATGAAAATTTATTTATGATTTACATTTCTACGTATACTTTGAACCATATTAAAAAAGAAGCCACATCTCGATAAAAGGTGCCTTTTGAGAAAAATACAAAGTGGTAAAAAAGATTTAAAAACACTGTGTTTAACTAATGGTATCGCAGTAATAGTTTAATTGGAACGTACACAAACATTTGGGGGTTTAAAGGAACAAAACCCCCATAAAATTTTTATGTAAACATATTAAAAAAGAAGCCGCAACTCGATAAAAACTGTCTTATCGAAAAAATACTAGGAGCCAAAAAAGTTTTAAAAGTATTGAGTTTAACTAGTGGTGCCACAATAATAATTTCATTGGAACGTACACAAAAGTTTAAGGAGGTTTAAGGGAACCAAACCCCCATAAAATATTTATGGGGTGCACAAATTTCACTATAATTTTGTTTTAAGATGTTCCTGCCATAAGAATGCCCCATGTCCACTTTTAATAAAAAATCTCTAATAGTTTTCGATATATTCGAAAAAATCCATTTTCATTTTGTAACTTCAAAGGGCTGTAACTTTTTTATGTGCATATTAGTACTAAGGTAAGTTAGGTCTATTCGAACTATTTTTGGTCCTAGAATATGTGATTTAATTTATGACCTGTATTTTTTTACACCCTGTATATTAATAGTAATATTATTTATTACTATTTTTGTATATTTATTATCCAGGGAATGGCCGCTATAAGAAATTAGATTTCGAAGTTTAATAACACATATTAATTAATTTTAATCCTTCATTGTTGCAATGGAAGGAATATTGTTAAAGTAAATGGAGTTAACCAAAAAAATTATATTTAATGTTATATTCTGTTTGCCCATGTATCATAAAGATAAAGAAAAGCAGTTTAAAAAACTTTTGCCAGTAATATTTATTATTTACACCGGCAATACAAAAGTTGAGCTGAAAGAAGACTAACTTTCTGGTTAATAATTGAAAATCCATCGACACTTCAAGAACGTGGTGCTTTCAACAGATTTAACTTTTGCGAACTGATTCCAATTATCTTGTGTCAAAGGGATCTGATATAAAATAATATATGATAATCAAAACTGAAACTTACAAAAGCTGAGTTCTTTGTAAAAGTCTCTAAAGAACTGAGAGTTTTTATCTGTCGGTACATAGTGTCCCAAATTATACCGAAAACTAAAGGAGATAGAAAAACTAGTGGTTAAGATGTCATGACTTCATTTTTTGTTAAAGTAGTGATTGGAGAATCAAATCATCAATAGTTCCCCACATTAGCGAGATACAGAAGATTATGAAGAAATGTTGAAAATTACTGGACCAAAATTCAGTTTAAAGTCTATCTGTAAAATGAGATACGAGGTTTTCATGCTAAGGCATCGGTATCTTCTTTATTAAGAGGAAACAGTAGCGATCAGCAGGTAGCAAAAACGGGTTCCAAGAGTGCGGCTGTAATTTTGAATATTTTTTCGAGATATTTGGCACACGTATTTGTAATATAATAAAGAATGGCGGTGCAGAGCCCAATTTGAAAAATATATTAATATGTGGAAATTACCCTGTAATTAAATACAATATTAAAAAAACGAGCCTGTACCGTCATTAAGAAGAACAAAAAAATAAACTTTCTTTAAATAAACTTTTTTATCCGATGCATTTTGTGTCATTTTGTAACTACTAAACTTTTTTATTTCATTAGTAGTTCCAAAATGACACAAAATCTAGGCATCGGATAAAAAAGTTTATTTGAAGAAAGTGTATTTTTTGTTCTTCTTAATGGCGGTAAAGGCTCGTTTTTTTAATATTGTGGTTAATTACAGAGTAATTTCCACATATTAATATATTTTTCAAATTGAGCTCTGTACCGCCATTCTTTATTATATTACGAATACGTGTGCCAAATATCTCGAAAAAATATTCAAAATTACAGCCGCAATCTTGGAACCCGTTTTCGCTACCTGTTGATCGCTACTGTTTCCTCTTAAGAACACATTTTAAAAACAGTGTTGAAACTTTTGATAGATATATAATGGAAGAACGTTTAACAAAATATAGGGAATACCACTAAAGAACACTAAAGAAATATAATGCGATATAATTTAATATAATACACAAAGTTTAAAAAAAATTTCTATAAAGAATTTTTGAAGAATGTTAAGGTAATAGTACACTTTAGAAGACCAAAAATAATCATTATTTTCAAGAATGTTTTTCTCAGAACCTTTATCAAAATGAACACAAAACTTTTTACATATTAATTTCTAACTCTTAGAGAGTACAAAATATATATCTTTTTTCATTTATGCATGTACACTAATATTGTAGAGGGCGCAAAGGCCTCGAAAAATTATGGCGGACAGTTAATCTCAAGATTGGGATATCTGAAACAAAAATATCGTACTGCATTTAAGAAAGCAAGGTTTCTTACGTGACAATTTGACAATTTACCACAATTTGACAAAAAACTAAAAAATAAATATTTTTTAACCATGAAACACTGAAGAGAAACGGGCAATTTAAAAAAAAAATTTCAATTTTCCGTAAAATCTTTTTTTTGCGGAATTTTTTACTAACGGTGGTTAATTGTCACGTAAGAAACCTTCTTTTTTCAAATGCCTTATGATTTTTTTGTTTCAGAGATCCTAATCCTGAGATTAACAACTGTCCGCCATCGGAACTACTTTTTTTTTAAGGTATCAAATTTGGCGCCCTCTACAATATTAGTGTACGTGCATAAATGAAAAAAGATAAATTTTTTGTATTCTCTAAGAGTTGGACATTAATATGTAAAAAGTTCTATGTTCATTTTTAATAAAGGTTCTGAGAAAAAAATCTTGAAATAATGCTTATTTTTGGTCATATATTTTGGTCATCATACTAAAGTGTACTAGTACCTAAAGAAAATTTTCTCCACATGTTTCAATAATGCTCTGTATTTCGCTAGTATGGGGAGCTGTTAACTAATTTTTTCTATCTCCTCTAGTTTTTGGTATACCCTGCAACACATCTATATCAGTTGTATCTTTCTTTGGGTGCAACTATTAGCTCGGACGTTTCTTTGGGTTCCATTACCGTTGAACAAACGCTTTTATTTTCTATTAAATAGTCTGAGACAATAATTCGACACAAAATAACCGTTAATCCATGAAAAAGCATTAAAACTCGTGCACGAAACATGTGTGTTCGAGAGACGCGGGTGACAGTGACCAAACAGGACCTTGGGTAAGATTTTTTACGAATTATAATATTGTGTGTATTACCATAATCCCTCTCTAAATTTTCACTTAAACCCGCAGCCTAAACATACAGCCCACGCTACTGAAATTATATTAATAATTTCATATATGTACATACATGCCTCTATGGTACAGACACACTGTACATAGATATAATATCATATGGTTAGCACTTTGCTTATTTTCACGTAAACTATCGACAAAATTTTTAACTGGGTCGTTTACTATCCACATTTTATGTGTCACTAATGCTGAAAGACCTACTAACTCTCTATAAAAGAGAGATAAAAGAGAAAGCAGAGGGTTATAAACTTCAATTATGTACACGAAATGTTTACAAAGTGGACAAACTATTTTAATAATATGTTTTTACATTGCAGTTTCGTTTAGGTTGTTTCGTCGTTGTTTGCCTTTCTAACTTTGCAAAACGAATATGTCGGTTTCGTCGTTGGAAAAGTTCGTGAGTTTTTTTTATTTATAAAGCCTGTCTCTTCTTATTTTGGGGATATTTTGGTTTACTCAACCCACAGGTTTATTTAAAGTAATTGTGATTGACTTTAGGACTTAATTTTAATAAAGCAAAAAGCAATGTTTTTTGATATCTGGGAATAGATATAACCAGTTATGGAGATGTTGAAGAGGAAGTACGACAACAAAGCTTAAAAGCAAGTAAAGCGGCAGGATCTCTTAAAGACAATCTGGAAGAACAAACACCTAAGACAAGACACAAAGGCACGAATCTATAAAGCAGCAATTTATTGTCATACACGGAGGAGACAAGACCTGGCACATCTAAAACGAGACGACTACTAGAAAAAACAGAGATGAAAATACTCCGACGAATATCAGGGAAAAATCTATTTGATAGGGAGAGAAGCGAAAACATAAGAAGATCATGCAATGTAGAAGACATAAATGGATGGGTGACAAAACGAAAACAGGAGTGGAACGAACACATTAGTAGAATGATAGAGGTTAGGATAGTACGAATAGCACGAGATAAGTCACTAAATGGACGAAGAAGTATGTACTGGCAGATCAAAAAAAAGATGGTGCGATAATTTAACAATTTAGGATACTAATATAGAAGAAGAAACAGGCTTTAAAGCCTACATACCAAAAGGAAGATGAAGAAGAAGACAATTGTGATTAATTTTGAACATATTTTTACATTGCAGATTTTGTGGTTGATCAAAACATTCTGTCAAGGTGAGTCACTAAAATCCAGAATATTTGCTAAAATTTTTTTAAAGGTCTTCCCTGGGTAGTGAAAACTATCCTATGGCCATAACCTTAACAGAAATTACTGTATAGAGCAACCTGAACTATCATCCTCTGACTGCTCTTAGTAAATAAAAACTAAAAAATTAAACTTTGTAGAAGTCTTTCTTTTCTTGCGTGGTAAAACATGGTAATATGGTCATAACCTTATCAAACATTATTGTATAGAGGGTTAACTCTATATGTACTATCATCCTCTTATTAACTTATTAACATTATATGAGATACTAACTCACATCTTATCGACAGATGCAATAAATGACGTCAAAGTTAGAATAAATAAAATATGGAAAAAAGAATGGAAAAATATTACAAGCATGTCAAAAAATTTATATTTTTCTTTACATCAAGAACTTCCTCCGCCACCTGAATACCTACATATTTAAATATAACCTGCCAAAGCAAGATATTTCTACTATCGTCAGATTAAAAACTCGACACGGGAAATATGAGGCACATCTGCACAAATTAGGAATAATTAATTCATCAGTATGTTTTTGTGATAATGTTTCGATTAGAGATTTAAACCATATTTTCTTGGAATGCAAAATTAACGAGAGATATATAAATCAATTATATTACAATTTACGACAAACACAAGTTCATTTTCCGATTAGTATAGAATATCTACTAAGTTGTCATAAAATGGAAATATTTAAATTATAGTCCAGGAACCGAAGCATTTCACCTCGCAATTTTTACAGAATGGATCGATTTGCTTGAAAATTTGAGAATAAGTAGTGGATAGTTCAAGGATCAAAATCTATATAATGCCGAAAGGCGCTTTTACCATGGGGTCGGTTGCCACCCCATCTTAGGGGTGGAAATTTTTTATTATATTTTGACTGCAAAAGTTGATAAAAACATTCATTCTAAGCAAAAAATGTTCTATACATTTTTTTGATAAAATTAATACTTTTCGATTTATTCGCTATCGAAAGTGTTAGTTTTATATAGAAAAAATCAATGTTTTTCGATATATACTCATTTACCATTCACTCAATTTTTGCCCTAGAAAAAATTTTTTCAAAACAATTTCTTGGGAATTAAATAACCTACAATTTCATATAAAAACATTTTTTCGTATATCTGATGCTAATCTTTCTATTTTGAAGAAAATGGCATTTTTTACCAAACTACAAAAAGTCGTTATTAGCTTTTAACTCTAGTTTTTTAAAAACTAATCATTCTAAGCCAGTCAAACTTTTAAAATCTATTAATAATACATAAATAAAGAAGAATTAATAAGGCCAATGACTAAAAGCAAAGCTAACTTACATTATTATGCTTCCAATTGGATTTCTTTTTTTTTTTGAAAAAAATATATTGATTTTTTAACCGTAACCTTTTTAATTTTTATCTTAAAAAGTTTGTTAAAAAATAATTTTGTAGGTTTTTACAAGATCTATAAGACTATTAATACCAAATCCTTTTAAAATCCTCAGTCGCAAAAAGTGGTGACTCTGAAAGGGTTGGTAAATGTGATTTTTGCATGTTATTACAAGTTTTAATTGTCAATAGCTCACTCAATTTTTACCGCAGATAAAATTTTTGCAAACCACGTTCTTGGGAATTAAATAATCTACAATTTAATATTTAAATATTTTTTTGTATCTCTGATGATAATCTTTATATTCTGAAGAAAAGGGAATTTTTTACCAAACTTCAAAAATTCGAAATTTGCTTTTGACTCCATTTTTTAAAAAACTAATCATTCTAAAGTCAGTTAAACTTCTAGAACCTATTAATAATACATAAGTAAAGAAGACAAAATAAGGGCAATAACTAATTTTAATCAGTGTGGTGATTAGGGGTTTGCTTTCGATCACTTTTTCGCTGAAAAATATAGGGTCTGACATTCTTTTCATTCTAAGCCACCTAATTTTTGAGCTAAAGACTTTCTTTTTATTTCTGAAGATAGATATATTAAATACTTCAAATTAGTTTAAACAAGTGATCCTCGAAAAGTGCATAGTTTTCCCGTCTTTTGACTTTGAAACTACAATATTTAGCATTTGCCGAAGAAGAGCTAACATATATTAAAGTATAGCTCGATTACTTTTGATCTTAAAGAAAATTTAAAAAAACGGTTTTGTTGATTTTTTCAAAAGGTACATTTTTGTTAAGCAAAGTTGTTTTGATAAAACAAAAACTTTTTGAGTTATTTGCAGAAAACTGATTAAAAACATTAATTTTTTTAATATAAAACTAACACTTTCGATAGCGAATAAATAGAAAACTATTAATTTTATCAAAAAAATGTATATAACATTTTTTGCTTAGAATGAATGTTTTTACCAACTTTTGCGGTCAAAATATAATAAAAAATTTCACCCCCATGGTAAAAGCGCCTTTTGGCATCATATAGATTTTGATCCTTGGACTATCCACTACTTATTCTCAAATTTTCAAGCAAATCGATCCATTCTGTAAAAATTGCGAGGTTTTGTCCTATTTTAAGCTTCATTATTTGGACTATTACTCATAAACTACTTGAAAGAAACAAATATAATCATTTAAGTGAAATACGTATACAGTAGGAAAAATGAAAGAATACCCATGAAGGAACATATAAAACACGCTGTATTTTCCTGTCACCGTGTCAGACAAAAAATTGGCCAGCGCAACTAAATGTAATAATTATTGTTACATGTACTTGCACTGGATAATTTTCTTTGTGACACGGTGACAGGAAAATACAGCGTGTTTTATATGTTCGTTCATGGGTATTCTTTCATTTTTCCGACTGTAAATATAACAAAACAAATAAATTGAGGTAAAAATAAAATAAAAATCTGTGGCTAACGGACTCGCATCCAAGCCATTTTTTCACACACACACACACACACACACACACACACACACACACACACACACACACATCCTCTTATTCCAGGGGATGTAAAAGATGGTTGAGTCATTTCTCAAAGGCTAGATATATCGTAAGCTTTGGCATCGATTTTTTTCTTTGAGGATTAGATGGTTCCTAGTCATTTTTTGGCTTCAAATATCTTTATTTTATTGTTTTCCGTTGAAGATTTGGTTCCTAGTGCCACAATTTTCAGGTTAAAGATATTCTCTCTCTCTTTCTTTCTCTCTGGCTCTATATCTCCCACTTATGATTTTTGATGCAAAATAATTAGGGGAGCAGGACTTCAACAATTAAGAATTTTCCAAATGATGAAAGGGTTGCCAATGCGAGTCCATTATACAATTGGATATGGTAATTGAGTCAATACTCGCAATCTTTAGTTTGTATTTTTATTAGTTGTTACATAATCGTGGGGCAACCGGTTTCGAGTCTTACAATATATGACTCATCATCAGGCCCAGTACAAAAAAGTCTTCTCAATACAAACTACAAGCTAAAAAACACAAAACGAGAGACATGTACACATATATATATATAAAACATAAAAACAACTGTGTCTTGGTTTTAATCACACACCATGAAGCCAAGCAACTGTGTAGTATTGAACTCAACCTTCCATAGTATGTAAAGATGGGACTTATTGTCATTGGGAGCGACCAATCTGATGAAAATTGCTTGGTATATAATTTTAATATATATACTACCATCATTCCTCAACTAGTTAAGGGATGATGGAGTTCTGACAAGATAGTATGCGATCAAAAGACATAATATAAAGTTATTAGTAATTGGTATGTACTTACATAACAGCCATTGAAACTGTTCCACAGCTAAAGATGTACATGCAGTCACCAGCTCCCATAAGGATAGTTGATCGATCAAACAACCTTTAGTCTCTTATATTGTAAGTTGTGTTCAATGTGGAACTTGGAAAAGAACTTCTTCTTCTTTTCCAAGTTCCACATTGAACACAACTTACAATATAAGAGACTAAAGGTTGTTTGATCGATCAACTATCCTTATGGGAGCTGGTGACTGCATGTACATCTTTAGCTGTGGTACAGTTTCAATGGCTGTTATGTAAGTACATACCAATTACTAATAACTTTATATTATGTCTTTTGATCGCATACTATCTTGTCAGAACTCCATCATCCCTTAACTAGTTGAGGAATGATGGTAGTATATATATTAAAATTATATACCAAGCAATTTTCATCAGATTGGTCGCTCCCAATGACAATAAGTCTCATCTTTACATACTATGGAAGGTTGAGTTCAATACTACACAGTTGCTTGGCTTCATGGTGTGTGATCCAAGACAAAGTTGTTTTTATGTTTTATATATATGTGTACATGTCTCTCGTTTTGTGTTTTTTAGCTTGTAGTTTGTATTGAGAAGACTTTTTTGTACTGGGCCTGATGATGAGTCATATATTGTAAGACTCGAAACCGGTTGCCCCACGATTATGTAACAACTAATAAAAATACAAACTAAAGATTGCGAGTATTGACTCAATTACCATATCCAATTGTAAGAATTTTCCATTGAGTTTCTTATGACCCCTTTGACTATTCAGCACGAGATATTAAGTTTTGTTATATTCATTTTATCATTATTTTTTATATTTTTTATATTTTTGCAGTTCACTAAAAGGCAATACCATTAAATATATTATTGAACAAACATCCCATCTACTTTATTACATATAATATTATTATGTATCCATTGTTTCACCTACCCCAGAATTGTGTTGAACTTAATCAGGATATATTTTTTCTACAACAAAAAACAAAAACAATTTTTTTTCAGTTTTCATATTTTTAATATAAAATATATGCGACGAAAACCATATTTAGGCCGCCAAAATTATTTCTA
The DNA here is from genome assembly GCF_917563875.1 of Diabrotica virgifera virgifera. Lineage (NCBI taxonomy): Eukaryota > Metazoa > Arthropoda > Insecta > Coleoptera > Chrysomelidae > Diabrotica > Diabrotica virgifera. The sequence continues at coordinate 10,307,436 of NC_065448.1, forward strand.
CCTTGGGTTTTGCGTTTATTGTTCTGTCATTTGTTGGTCGGAATAGGAATATCAAACGCACACACTGTTTCATTTTTGTTTTTATCTCTTAATAAATTGTAATTAATGTCATCCAAATATGCCACATTTACACCTTTTTGATATATAAAATTTGTATTTTGGTTTAATTTATTTAGTGTTATCTGCATTATACAGATAGAGGTTGTTGACACTTTTTGTTGGTTTTATTAATGTTTGTCAAAATATTTATTAATTCAATTAATTTGATATGGTACTTTTATTTTATTAATCTTCGGAAAATGTGGTATAATATTATAATGTGTTAATAAGGTGGACCAATAATGACTCTTGGTCAACATACAATTACTAAAAACAATCGGACATTGTTAACTTCTGATCATTTTCTTTGAATATGTAAAGTAATGTTCTTATCAGTTAGGTCACTCTGGCTCTCATGGTCTCAATTAATTCTCTTTCAAACGGTTTCAAGCATTTTTTGTTTTCAGCTTTTGTTCGTGAGATATAGCCATTGTAAGTTTTAAAATTGACACACTGTATTTTTTCTATAACACAAAACAAAAACAATTTTTTCAGTTTTCATATTTTTAATATAAATATATGCGACGAAAACCATATTTAGGCCGCCAAAATTATTTCTGCCTTGGGTTTTGCGTTTATTGTTCTGTCATTTGTTGGTCGAAATAGGAATATCAAACGCACACACTGTTCCATTTTTGTTTTTATCTCTTAATAAATTGTAATTAATGTCATCCAAATATGCCACATTTACACCTTTTTGATATATAAAATTTGTATTTTGGTTCAATTTATTTAGTGTTATCTGCATTATACAGATACAGGTTGTTGACACTTTTTGTTGCTTTTATTAATGATTGTCAAAATATTTATTAATTCAATTAATTTGATATGGTACTTTTATTTTATTAATCTTCGGAAAATGTGGTATATTATTATAATGTGTTAATAAGTTGGACCAATAATGACTCTTGGTCAACATACAATTACTAAAACAATCGGACATTGTTAACTTCTGATCATTTTCTTTGAATATGTAAAGTAATGTTCTTATCAGTTAGGTCACTCTGGCTCTCATGGTCTCGATTAATTCTCCTTTACATACCAACTCCTTATTTTAATATTTAAGGTAAAATTTTTAAATATTTAATTTGATTTTAAGTCGCTTTATTTATAAAATCTTAGTTATATTCGTACTGGGAATAGCTAGAGATTTCCGAAGACAAGAGAAAAATTTTATACAAAATGAAAATTGATAAAATTGAACAAGGGATAAGTTTCTACTAATCAATATGGTTATCAGAGAAACTGCGAAAATTCCGCAAGGAATTCAAAGCTAGCAATGTTCTAAAAGAAAATGAATCCATAGTAATTTTACTAGCTGACCATTGCAACGCAACTGTAAGGATGGATAAAAGTCACTATCAGGAGAAGATCCATGAACTGGTCACAAATGAACCTTACACAAAACTATAAAAGGAAAATGGAATATGGAGTTATATAAAACAGTACACAAATTGATGTAACCTGACAGACTACCAAAGAAGAGCACTAATTGTAATAATTCAATGGTTTAGCCTATGTAATATACAGGGTGTCCCGAAAAGATTGGTCATAAATTATACCACACCTTCTTGGGTCAAAAATATTTTGATTGACCTAACTTACCTTAGTACAAATGTGATCATAAAAAAAGTTACAGACCTTTGAAGTTACAAAATGAAAATCGGAGATTTATTGAAAATGGACATGTATCATTCTTATTTCAGGATCATCTAAAAACAAAATTATAGTGAAACTTGTCAACCCCATAAAAATTTTATGGGCGTTTTGTTCCTTTAAACCCCCCAAACTTTTGTGTTGTTCCAATTAATTCATTATTGTGGTACCATTAGTTAAACACAACGTTTTTAAAATTTTTTGCCTCTAAGAATTTTTTTAATAAGTCACTTTTTATCGAGATGTGGCTTCTTTTTTAAAATACACCTAAAAAATGTAAATTATAAATACATTTTCAGATTATTAACAGGTGTCTATAATCGTACTTAACCATATAAAAATATGTGGTGGATTCGAAAAATATTCAAAATATCTCGATAAACACTGGCTTATCGAAAAAGTACTAAGAAACAAAAAAGTTTTAAAAACATTATGTTTAACTAATGGTGCCACAATAATAATTTAATTGGAACGCACACAAAAGTTTGGGGGGTTTAAGGAAACAAAACCCTATAAAATTTTTATGGGGTGCAGAAATTTCATTTTAATTTTTTTAAGATGTTTCTGCCATAAGAACGCCACATGTCCATTTTCAATAAAAAGTCTCTAAGAGTTTTCAATATATGAAAAAAAAAATCGATTTTCATTTTGTAACTTCAAAGGGCTGTAACTTTTTTTGTGTGCACTATTGTATATAGGTACTAGTATTGTATATAGGTAGTAAGTGAGGTTCAATCAACTTATTTTTGACCCCAAAATCTGTGGTATAATTTATGACCAATCTTTTAGGGAAACCCTGCATAATCATAATAAATTGTGGCTTAATCCGATATAAATATAATATTACGTATGATACAAGAGAGCAGTTTCAAAATATTTTTAAATTTATTTACCAATGAATAACAACTTACAGATATTAATGTTTGTTGCAATAACACTTCTGCCACACTAAATTAAACATACCTATCTTATTTTGTCCAAATGACTTTTTTTTAACCCTCGTAAGGCGGTGCTTAGATCCTTACGTAAACAACGGTGCGGGGTGCATTTGCACCCCATCTGTATATCAATTTTTTATATGTGAACGTCGGGAAATTAATTTGAAAGATAATTAGGACTTATTTATTATAGTACGGAACATAATTTTACAAAAAAAGTACTCATTCCTTCTTAAAAAAAAATATTATCATCGCAAGACAAACACATGAAAGTTTTCACAGAATGAGCAGCACAAAGTTTTTACACACAATACAGTTATGCCGGGACTTTCAGTTTTTTTTTCTCTGACATAAGTAACACCGACCTTGTCCCGTAGCTCTGTTAGCTCCAGGTGGAACATCAGTAACGTCCAATTCAGCATACGAAATTGTCATCATTTGCACCCAAAAGTCATTTTTTCCAAAAAGCACGTAAATGCAAAGAGTTTTAAATGCTGTAATGGGTGGAATACGTTTAGAATTGAATTTAATACCAATAGAAAAATGGAAAAAAATTAAAAAAAATATTAAAAAAGATAGGTGAGAAAAGCCAGGTCTGGGGTGCAGCTGCACCCCGCACCGCCTTACGAGGGTTAATCTCGATATATTCCAGCAACCGTTCATAAGTGAAAAAACAATTTCATTGGCCATTGACTGTTTTTCGTTGAAGCTTTCTAATATTCTAAGAATATCTCTTATTAACCTGAAAGTACAAGAAAGTAGACAATTTTCTAAAATTTCTGTATTGTCATTAAGTAACAAGAGTTTTGTACACCGGCCGCTCATTAATATGACCGTTAATTTTAGAGTTGAATTAAAAAATTCATATTACGCGTCTGCATAAACAAGGACATTCACCAGACCTGCGAATCTATTCCACTTGCGCATAACACGAAATTTCACCTGTTTCATCTTCCCCATAAAACGCGAAACTCTACATTCGTCGTTTCATCGTAAACGTAACCTAATATTCCAGAAGCGTGAATTCCTCCATTGGCTCGTTAAAGCGCATCTTCCTAGCATAGAGTAAGTTTGAACTGGAGCCGTTTTCATGAATAATTACAAGGGGCGAGCTAATAATTACTGTATAAACACGTAAGTGACGGAGGCTCCTTGTTAACAGTAAACAAAGGAGAGTGTTGGAATGGAATTTTGGTTAAGTCTTTTTATTATTATCATAGTAGACAAGAATAGCCAACAATAATCGGGAAAATTGTTTTAAGCATAGCTAAAAATAACATTAGCATTATACAGGGTGTCCAGAAACACTACCGACAAGCGAAGAAAGGAGATCCTTCAGATAATTTTAAGACAATTTAGCTCAATTCACCTAGTCCGAAAATGCTTCCTAAGAGAGCTAGAGCTCTTTGAAGATGGCGTCTTGTAATTAGTTTTTCTTAAATACCTCCAGAACGCTTCAATTTAGAAAAACGAAAGTCGGTACGTATATTTATCTTCCAGAGATAAATCGATTCCATCTATTGCTAATTTCTAATACCGATCATAGGCATCGGTTTTGGGTAGGGTAACGGTTATTTTATCACATAACTTTTTTGTCTTTAACCTTTAAGCATTTTTGACACTGGATTATTAAATTGTGAGGTATTCTAGTAAGGTATTCTTGGTTTAAGTCGGTAGGACACGGTTTTCTAGAAAAATCGATTTGAAAATTTTTCGTTTTTTGAATTTGAATAAAAATTGAAAATTTTTTCTAAAAAAACGGTGTATTTGACTAACCTAAAGCAAGAGTAACTTTTAGTTCTAGAATACCTCATAAGTCATAACTTAATAAACTATAGTCAAAAATTCTTAAAAATTAAAGGCATAAATGTTAAAGTATTAAAGTAATTGTTCAATTTAATTGTGGCTTATTTCCCATATAATTAGTTAATCATAAAATTGCCACAAGGAAATAGCTTCAGAAAAACAACAAAAATGTTATACGATAAAATAACCGTTGACCTACCCAAAACAGACACATATGACCCATACTAGAAATTCGCAATTAAATAAATCGATTCTTCTCTGAAATATAAATAAACGTACCAGTTTTAGGATTTCTAAATAGCTTTCTTTTGAAAAATTTTTTGGAAATTCAAAAAAAGAAAAATGTTCAAATCAATTTTTCCAGAAAACGGTGTATCTTATCGACCTAAAACAAGAGTAACTTTTAGTTGTAGAATAGCTCACAGTTTAATAATCCAGAGTCAAAAATGCCTAAAAACTAAAGATAAAAAAGTTATGCGATAAAATAACTGTTGCCCTACCCAAAACGGACGCCTATGACCGGTACTAGAAATTCGCAATGCATGTAGTCGATTGCTCTCTGGAAGATAAATATGTGTACCAATTTTCGTTTTCTCAATAGAACCGTTCTGGATTTATTTAAGAAAAACTAATTACAAGAGACCATCTTCAAAGAGTTCTAGCTCTCTTAGGAAGCATTTTCGGACTAGGTGAATTGGGTTAAAATATCTTAAAATTATTTGAGGAATCTCCTGCCTTCGGAAGAGTTTCTGGACACCCTGTATAGGAAGGCGTAGTTTTTTCGGTGGAGAGAGAACTCGGCTGTGAGACAGGGATGCGTATTGTCGCCAGTTCTCTTTAATGCCTACTCGGAAGAGATCCTAAAACAAGCTCTTGAGGGTGAAACAGCTGGAATAAAGGTGAACGGAGATCCCATTAACAACATTAGATATGCGGCTGACACTGTCGTCTTAGCCGAAAATATTGAAGATCTTCAGAGACTGGTTAACAGAATAGCAACATATAGGTTAACAGAATAGCAACATATAGCCAAGAATACAAAATTTATGAAAATATCTAAAACTCAGAGAAATAACGGGAATCTCCTCATAAACGGAACCAACGTCGAACGAGTAGACCAATATGCATATCTTGGAATAATGATCAACTCCACAAATGATTACTTCCAGGAGATTAAAATTAGAATAGAAAAGGCTAGAGCGAATTTTAACAAAATGAGAAAAGTAACAAGAGTTCTAAGGCTAGAGCTAAGAGTAAGGTTGGCTAGGTGCTACGTTTTCTCGACTCTGTTTTACGGAATGGAAGCTTGGACCTTGAATGCGGCATCGATGAAAAAACTGGAATCATTCGAGATGTGGGTATATAGAAGAATTCTAAAAATATCATGGACAGAACACATCACGAACAAAGAGGTTCTTAGAAATATGAATAAAGAAATGAAAGTCTTAAATAGAAACAAAACCAGAAAATTGGAATATCTCGAACATATTACACGTGGAGAGAGATACAACTTGTTCCAACTCATTATGCAGGGAAAGGTTCACGGAAAGAGAAACATAGGGAGATGCAGAATATCGTGGCTGCGCAACCTGAGAGAATGGTACGGATGTACATCAAACGAACTTTTCAGAGCAGCCGTCTCCAAAGTCCGAATAGCTATGATAATTGCCGACCGAAGAAGAGTTCTATCCGCATGTACCGACCATGGTACGCTGAAAAACTAATCTGTATTCGATAGAGCTCAAAATTAATTTAAAAAAAACGGGAAGTGTTGCAAAAAATGGAGCGTTACCCTCAATCCTTCCAAATAGGGATGGGAAAAACCTACCTGTTTAAACCTAAAACCGGTTTTTTTACTTAGCAATAACCGGTTTTACCGGTTGTTTTTTTTTTGTCCCGGTTATAACCGGTTTTTTCTTTTTAAAGTAAAAACCGGTTATTAGGTTTTTACGGTGATTATTATTAGGTTAATTATTATTTTGGATCCCAATCATAATTATTATTCTCAAGTACAGTAAGGTCTCGTTTTATGCGGTGGATACGTTCTACAGAAAAGAGCATAAAAAAATCGCATAAAAAAAGACTTTACTTGCATTGAACAAGTAGGGATACGTTCCGTAGTTTTCTAAAATCACATAAAATGGTGGAGGTTTGTCCACCAAAAATTGTGTGTCTTTGATGTTTTTTTTTTCTCCATTGAGCCAAATAAAATCTTAAAGAAGGAATTAAAAATGCAAACTAACGATATTGAAATTGCAAAAACCTCTTCTAATGAAACATAAAACTTTATGACACTTAATTAAATGTTTCAATCCAGAAATCAAAATGTGCTGTTTATTATACTGCAACTTGAAATCAGCTACATTTACGCCCGGTTTCATAATCAACTTAAAATGAACATTAACTAAAGTTCACTTTAACGTTGACATTTACCCATATGAATTGCATTGATAAAGGTACCAACTTAAAATTTAAAGTCCACTTTAACTAATTATGAAACCGAGCGTTAAACTCTTAAGAAACATGTAAATTTAATTTCAAAAGAATTACAGGTTATACCTTTCAATGCGAAACTCAGATTGATGTAATAGCTACATGCTACATCATGGAACAAGGGGAATACCCGAATTGCAAACCCTCAGATTAATGACATCTGGATGGGAATATTTAATATTAACTATACTAGTTATTAACAATAAAAATTTTGGATGAAATATAAACCGCATAACTTCAAAATCGCATAAAAAAATCCGCATATAAAGAGACCTTACTGTATTTATTCCAAACAAAACCATAATTCAAATTTTATTTCATTTTATAAAATATAGAAGCAAACTGAAAGTGCAATCTCACATCAGCCAGAAACAATTATTAAGTTTTATGATAATGTTTCCTTGAAAAGGTATTTGTAATTATAATACTTACATAAGAAGTAATCTGGTTGAATTAGACGCAAACATCATCTATTTTTCACACTTAACTCTTGTCATTGAAAGTGGGTGAATGACTTTTTCTGATTACCAAAAATAATGCTCTGACTATTAGTATCGAATTACTGATTACGAATACGAATCTCCAAGAATTTCGCTACGTTTTCAAAACGATACACTCATGCAGGAAATATTAAATGAGTTAAAATGTACCTATTCTCCAAATATACAAACGTGTTAAAAGTAATACATGTCCTTTCGATAGTACTAATTTTGTTCATATTGATATCGAGTCGAATAAAGTATCGTAAACTAAAGTGTATTGTAAAAATGTAACTTTGTAACCAATTGGATTAAAAAAACCAAAAACTGGTTTTTTCAAAAACCGGTTTTTTGGCCGTTTATAACCGCCAGGTTAAACCGTAAGCAAAAAAACCGGTATAACCGAAAACCGGTGTTTTGTCAAAAACCGCCATCCCTATTTCCAAAACAAAATTCATCTTGGTTGAAAGACTGATAAATTTTGTACACACTTGAATGAATGAAGGAAGTGAAAACAGTATATTAAAGTGTGTAAATATATTTAATTTCCTTAGCTAAGCGCTTTCGATACAAATGTCATCTTCAGAGCTAATGGTCAAAGTATAAAAAAGTACCACTACTTCGAGTTGTAGGTGTGTACATTATATTAAGAAGTATGGTCTGTTGTGCAACTCCGGATGATGAAAGATTAATTAAATGATAAATAATAATTGTAAAACAGTAAAAACAACCACTTAGACGTTACAAACATATAAAATTTGGTCATGATAAGGTATCACCCAACCATTTTCAAATAATGCGAGCAGTTGATTGTTTTTTCTTGTTTATAATTGACCAAATTTAAGCAACCACGGAAATTGAGTTCATAAACACTAAATCAAGAACACGGAAACACATCCCGTCCGTATCGATTCAGTCTATTTATATGCATTGGAACAATCTCCAAGTCAGTGTGTCTCTTAGAACGACCTGAGATCCATTTAAATAGGAAAATTTGTAACTGCATTGTCAAAGTTAACACAATAGTGTCGATATGTCAGATAAAGGAAATCGTTACCCGACGATTGGATGTCAGTGAATACAAAGGATAATAGTTCGATTTCACCATAAATCTAATTAAAACTTAAACAGTACACAAGGAAATCTGGAAAATAGGGAATAGACGAACAGAAATTACAAATTACTGCCAATATTATCATAAAATATGCTTTATTCGGTTTATTCGACAAACTAAGACAATCCGTTAAGATTAAACTCACACTCATCTTCTACAAGTATTATATAATATCATCTTAAAATGTTGGCAACTTGTTGATTTGCCTTCTAATATTAACTGTACTAGGTATAATTAGGCATTGTTTACAATCTGGCGAAAATATTCTAGATTGTGATTATTATAAATATCACTTCCTCGATATGTTCTCCTGGATATGGTCTCCCATCCTCTCTCTATCAAGTACTTTGACTGCCTTTTACTGTTTTGAGACATCCCATTTATTAAAGAGTGTTCTTTTTGCGTCATTACGAAGCTTTCACAATCGTAAACAAAATAAGTGTGATTATTTTCATAAAATTTTACCGTTGTAAGGTATAGTTTCTTGACTTAGTTTCTAATATTCAGTGATTTGTTTCGAGTATGCTTATACTTCTATTCATTCCTGGGAGTAGTAGCCGAACAAGACCAAATAAATCCGATGAGGACCCGTTCAGGCAAGATATGTCGGTAAAGGGGATTGATATTGGCAGACCCAAGACAAATATAGGACTGAAAATGAATTACAGTAAAACAAAAACCATGACCAATCAACAAGAAGAACTATTAATTACAGTGGTACACACAAGAATAAAACAAGTAAAAGAGTATATCTAGGACAAATGACTAAATTAAATAAAGGAAATCAGACCGAAGGAATAAAGAGGAGAATATTATTGACCTGGGCATCATTCAGAAAACTGTCTTATTTTCTAAAGAATAGAAAATACCTGCAATACCTAAAAACAAGAGTCTTCAATCAATGTATACTCCCTGTCCTCATATATGGCTCTCGCACACGGACGTTTACAAAGGAAAATATAGAAAAAATAGCAAAGACATAAAGATCCATAAAAAGACAAATGTTGAACAATAAACTATCAGACAGGAAAAGAAACGAGTGGATCCGTAACAATACACAAGTGAAATACGTCTCAAACCAAGTAGCAAAGCTTAAATGGAAGTTCGCCGGACACACTCTACGGCAGAAGGATGAAAGATGGGCTATTATACTGTTATGATCTATATTTTTTTTTACTTTTATATCAATTAGTCTTTATTTGATTACTCCAATTAATTATTTAATCAATTATCCCATTGTCGCAAATCATGAAAAAATTAAGAAAAAATCTCAGGGTGCCTTTTTATAATACAAAAAAATATCTAAATTATCTTATGTTATACTTATCTTCTCTCGTGGTTTCAGTATCTCTTAGTTGGTTCTTATCGGAAGAAAAATAGGAAAGGGAAATAAATAGAAATATAAAATAAGCATAGAGAAATATCTTTTATTTTCAAAATCAATACTCTAAAAATCGATCAATTAAAACCTGTGGACATAGCTGTCCGAATGAAATTTTTACCACTTAAATGTATTCTAGTCCAAATAAAAATTTATCGGTTTGTTCCCGATGACTCTGATAAAACAAGCTAAACAAACAAATTTAGGCATTAGCAAAATTACTTATATTTCCTATTTAAATTTTGAAATATTGGAATCTTAATTCATATGCTTTTACTCAAAATTTTAGTTTCCGAACATAAAAATATCTTTCACATAAATTGACTGACCTTTTGCTTCACTCACAATGATGTCTCCTCTTGACCCAAACAGCTCTCCCTTGTTGACTATGTTAGGCTACCCATCAAAGCCCTCTTCGTTCTCAAGCTTCAATCCAGCAGCATACCAGCACTAATTCTCCAAAAAACAACGAGCCAGGCCTCTTTTAACCAGTACTCGATTCAAACAACTCCAAAATTCTCTCCTCTCCTCCTCACAATAATACAGAATCAAAGAGGTATTTCTTCTCAATTTGATCTGACTCTCGTTCCACTTTTCAGCTCTACTCTCCACTATCAAACAACCACTGGTACTTGTTTTTTAACTATCCACGAAAACTTTGACTACTCTTCCGGGATGCCGGTCACATAATGAATTCCTCTTTCCAAAACTATCTGAAAATTCAACCTTCTCTCCTTCCCATTCCAAATTGCCAAACCAATCAGAGACATTTCTTCTTCCCCATTCTTTTTTTCATTCAAAAAAAAAACCCACGCATTCTTTCAAAAATATTCCTACCATCATAATAATTACTTTCGGGAAATTCTACAAAATTTACTCGGGTTTAAACAAAAAGAGATTAAAATTCCAAATTTTCTTTTACATTATTTTCTAAAGATATCATTACCTGTGGCCTTTGGCCTCGTGCATAACAAAGCACCGTTATAATCTCCAAATACCCTGAACAATTATTGTCTATTCATATCACTTTCAGGGAAAAAACTCATTAACGATAACCCACTTCTTAAAAACTACTTATAATAAATAGTTACAAATCAATATACAGGGTGTATCAAATTTATGTGCCCGCGTTATATTAAAATCAATAAAGTTTTTTTCTATCTTTGATTGATAATTATTGATACACAATAATACATTGGAGACCGTAGAACCACAAATGAAAAAGGGAAAATCCACAGATGTGATGGTCAGATGACCTGAAGAAACACACTGGACCAAAATGGATACAAATTGCTCAAAATAGAGAAGTATGGAAGAAGGAAGAGGATGCCTATATCCAAGGATGGATGTTTAGGGTTTATTAGATAGATAGACCCAAGATAGAAACTTATATTGTTGTAGAAAACATTCCTTGTTGTCTAGTCATTTCTGACTCTCTCAGCGCAGTCAAAGCTCTGCAAAATGTAAACCCTAAACACCCCATTGAGAAAATGATCAAGGCCGAATTAATGAAAGCTCAAGAAAATTTTAGAAGAATCCACTTCCTGTGGATACCATCTCATATAGGTATAGAAGGGAATGAAGAAGCAGATACTAGTGCGCGTAACGCTATCAACAGTGATGCATCAGAAACAGAGTGTCGGAGTGTCGCAGGCGATCTAAAAGTTTATTTCAAAAATAAGGTGTTAAGTGCGTGGAATCGGGAGTGGAATGACTCTAGTTCTAAACTCAGAACCATCAAAAGTGACATTTTTTCATGGAAGTCCACTGTCAGAAGCAGAAGATACCAAACTATTATTACAATCCAAGTGGTTCTTTAAAATTTAGAGGTTTTGCAATATTTTACCGTTAAAGAACGTACTATCAATAAATCCTCATTTTCTGCTTAGTTTAGTAAACAAGCTAAAGTAGGCTATGAGAAATTAACAATTTAATGGATGTTAAATGGTTAACAGTCAAAAAGTGTCTGGTTTGTTGTGAAAATTAGTAGATTGGTTATTAGAAGTTTCAATTAAGTCCGTAGTTTTTTTGTTATTTGGTGGAAATGGAATGCGCTACAAGGAATTTGAATCGCGATGTAGTGATCTTAAATCGCGAAGGACTTAGTTACCATGCTATCGGCTCCTTATATTGGTAACGGTTTTTTGCTAATGCATGATAATGCAAGACCTCACGTTCACGAACTGTAACCGAATATTTACAACAGGTAAATCTTCGGGCTTCGCATTGGCCATCGCATAGTCCAGATCTTAACCAGATAGAACATTTGTGGGACATAATTGGCAGAAGACTACGACAGCGTTTGCCACCTACGAGAACCTTACAAGAGGTAGAAAGAGTAACCATCGAGATTTGGAATGATATTGATCAAGACCAAATAGCATACAGAGGGTTCTGAACTTTATAAGAAAAAAACACAGTATGATTATTACACCCGGTATAAAATGACCTTTACCTGTCTATCAACAGTAATATTACATCGATTTTCTGAAATAATAAGACTATAACAGACTAAAAAAATCACTAAAATCGGACAATAGTTTTAGGAAATTCGAGACTTTTAACGTGTACAATTCTGCAAGTGAGTCGATTATTTTGCTCTCAAGTGTAGTAATAAAATAAAATGACGTTTATTAAACGTCATTCAATGTTTACATATCGAAACCGTACCGGACACACTGCGTAACTTATCGCATTAGGATTTTATAAGATTAGATTGTTTCAGCGTAAGTCTACAAATAAAAAACAAAACCTAAAAACCACCAATATATTACGAATTCGGTCTACTTATTTAAAAAAACTAAAAAACGAACATGCTTGGAAGGGCCCAAAAGGATATTGCGAGCATTAACCTATCGACCCAAATTGTTCCTAGCCTCAAATAGGATCTGGAAATATTTTAAATAACTAATGCTATCGTAGACCACCGTAATCACATTCTGATCCCAGACCTCACCCCCACTCGCATTAAGCTGTTTTCAATTGCTTTTTGTGCTCAGAAACGAGAAACGATCTTTGCTGGATTTTATGGAGGTTCTCAAATTGTTTTCTTATGGCAGGTTTCAGTTAAATATTATATTGTAGCGGAAGAGAAATCTTGGCCGATCCCCGTATAACAGTAAACACCTCGAGAATGACGTAATCGGATGTGCTAGGCCTCGCCGGAGAATTCTGGAAGGTACGTCACGTAGGCGGAACAAGCCGATAGCTCGAGATGGGAGTCGATTGTTCCAGAATAACAACTGGGTATAAATACGGGCATATTTTGTGAATAAGTTTAGTGTATAAGATAAATTCGTCTGTAACTTATATAAATAAAGTCGTATATAAATTACGAACCGCTAGTTTTATTGTAATTAGAAGTAATTACACTAATCACGCTACAATATTATATGGGATTGAACCCCAATTGATTGGAATGATGATTATCTCACAATAAAACACTGAAAGACGTTTGTTTTCTATACTTCCACAAAATTTATTACAACTATGATATTACTACAGCTGTTTCGGCAAAGTGCCTTTCTCAAGTGATATATTTTACAATGTGTTGGCCTTTTTAAGTCTTTAACTGAAGAGGTTGAGGAGTGGGGAGCTGTTTGTCTCGAGTTGGTCATTCAGAATTATATCTGTATTTTTCAATTTATTAATTTCCATTGATTCTAAAAGTGATAGCTTAAGGCCTTTATTTTGAATATGTAGAATTTGAAACTCTTCACTAGATCATAATCATTCTTTCAATGAAGAGTTTCAAATTCTACATATTCAAAATAAAGGCCTTAAGCTATCACTTTTAGAATCAATGGAAATTAATAAATTGAAAAATACAGATATAATTCTGAATGACCAACTCGAGACAAACAGCTCCCCACTCCTCAACCTCTTCAGTTAAAGACTTAAAAAGGCAAACACATTGTAAAATATATCACTTGAGAAAGGCACTTTGCCGAAACAGCTGTAGTAATAACATAGTTGTAATAAATTTTGTGGAAGTATAGAAAACAAACGTTTTTCAGTGTTTTATTGTGAGATAGAATGAACTTCCATCAAGTAACGGTCGAATCCATCAATGATGATTATATTTTACATTTGGTTTGATATTTCGAATCCAGTTATATACAATTATAGATATTCATAATCGACAGTGGGACCAAATTTAATATTCACAAAAGATAGAGAACTACTTAGGGCTTAAAAAGAATTAAACTGCAATGCAATATCCACTGGAAAGCCACTGATCTAAACAACATACCAGACTTGATTGACATTTTCAGGAAGATAGCATCAAACTTTTTGAACATAGAACAGGCGTAGGATTTGAATTCAGATTATTCTCTCATCCTTCTAACAATCAGTAAAGAATCGATACAAAAGGAGATATCTTCTAGGCTAGTAAGCAGAAATACTGATTGAGAAAACTGGGAGCAATGATGAACCTTTCTGTGAAGTTACATGTATTAATTTAGACAGGAGAAATACTGAAAGTAGGGATGGGAAAAACCTACTGGTTTAAACCTAAAACCGGTTTTTTTACTTCGCAATAACCGGTTTTACCGGTCGTTTTTTTGTACCGGTTATAACCGGTTTTTTCTTTTTAAAGTAAAAACCGGTTATTAGATTTTTACGGTGATTAGAATAAGGTTAGGTATTATTTTGGATCCCAATCATAATTATTATTCTCAAGTAATTATTCCAAACAAAACCATAGTTCAAATTTTATTTTATTTTATAAAATACAGAAGCAAACTGAAAGTGCAATCTCACATCAGGCAGAAACAAATATTAAGTTTTATTATAATATTTCCTTGAAAAGGTATTTGTAATCATAATATTTACATAAGAAGTGATCTGGTTGAATAAGACACAAACATCATCTATTTTTCACACTTAACCCTTGACATTGAAAGTGGGTGAATGACTTTTTCTGATTACCAAAAATAATGCTCTGACTATGAATATCGAATTACTGATTACGAATACGGAATCTCCAAGAATTTCGCTACGTTTGCAAAACGATACACTCATACAGGAAGTATTAAATGAGTTAAAATTCTACAAATATACAAACGTGTTAAAAGTAATACATGTTCTTTCGATAGTACTAATTTTGATCATATTGATATGATATCGAGTCGAATGGAGTATCGCAAACTAAAGTGTCTTGTAAATGTAAGTTTGTAACGTATTGGATTAAAAAAACCGAAAACCGGTTTTTGCCAAAACCGGTTTTTTTGGCAGGTTATAACCGCCAGGTTAAACCGTAAGCAAAAATAACCGGTATAACCGAAAACCGGTGTTTTGTCAAAAACGGCCATCCCTAACTGAAAGAGCTTCCAAAGAGCTATAGTGACAATTTATTACTCGCTTAGTAAATGCATCATTCAGAATATGTAACTATTTCCTGGAAAGTTGCAAAGGTCATAATGACCGCAGGTCAGTTAAACCGCAAAATTAAGTTGTATCATACATATCTATAACCCTTTTGCCTATCCTTTCGAAACTACACCACCCAAAATTATACGGAATCATCTGATACTTCTTATTATTTCGGGGGAGTTTTAAAAAACGAGCACACGAAGTCAAACAATGTCTATTTTAAAGCAATTTAATAACAAATACATAACAGTTAAATAAAACAATAAAGTATTTAACAAACTAATTGAATCTAGTTGTTTTACAGTCAATAGCATAAAAAATTTCAATGCAAAACAAATAATGTTTAAATTGTCTTTATTTTTGTTTTTTGTTTTTCTTAGTAGTCAGTATTATCACCCCTAGTCCTTATGCAAGCTTCAGTTTGCGTGGGCACGCTCCTAATCAAATTATCAACATTTTGTTGTGGTAGGTTGCTCCATCCTTCAAGGGCAGTTTGTACTAATCGTGCGGTGTTTTGTAAATTATCTCGGTGAGCTCTAAATTTTCTTCTAGGCATATCCCACAAATACTATATAGGGTTAAGCTCGGGTGAGCAAGCAGGACACTCCAAACAAGGGATACCTTCTGCTTCAATGATGTCTCTAGTCAATCTAATGGTATGTGGAGGTCCATTATCATGCAAGAAAATTAAATTTTTACCCGTTACACCTTTCCAGAGCCTAACTACAGGTTATCAAACATATCTGTGAGCACTTAAAGTTGATTGGATGAAAACTAAAGGAGTTTTTTTACGGATCACAATTCCTCTCCAGAACATTACACTTCCCCTTGTATATTTGTGAACAGAACTGACAGTTTTTGTTTTTGCTTGTCTTCCTCGACCTCTAAGTACACTATATCGTGTTTTATCTTCTCTTACACAAATCCTGACTTTTTCTGAAAATAGCAAATTTTGTCAATTTCCAATGTAAGTACTAGTTTTGGTGGTGAAGACACCAATTTAGGCGATCAATCTTGTGCTGCCTGGATAACTCGGGAACCCATAACTGTCTCCTGCTGTATACTTCTTGGCACGAACTCTTCTTCTTATCATTTCAACTGAAAGAGTTACACCTGTAGCTTCCAAAAGCTGCCTTTGGAGCTAAAAGTGAGAAATGGTTGAGCGTCTTCCAGCTGATTGGACAATTAAACAATCGTGGCGAGCCGTTATTACTTTTTGGTGACTTTTCCTCGCTTTATTTTTGAGCTTTCTTAGTCCTGTTACCTAGCATAAGTTTTGGACAGAACGCCCTGTGTTACGCCTAGCTCTACAGCTATGTCCCTCTGAGAACATTACTTGGTCTACAAGGCCAATAACTTTTCTCCGTTGTAAGTTCTATAACCCCACATGACGCATAATTTAATTTTTGGACGCAAAAGTTAGTTTATTTATTTTCGTTCAATTTACAACTTCAGCAAACCACCTATACCGTACCGAGCTGTACTATTTGATTGTCTTATAGATTTGTTTATTTTCAATAAAAACCTTTATACTTCGCAACAATAACAAGTTTTTTTAAAAAAATAAATATTACTAAGAAGTACATGGTGATTCCATATAAGTTTGGGTGTGTATTTAAAGAACCAATTGCTAAAAGGATTAAAACCAACAATAGACGGGTTTTAGAAAAGTAATTCAATGGGTAGGATACCAAAGTAAGTACCAATGAAACCGGAGGAAGTCATGTCATTATAGAGAATGACGGACGGCTCCTGAACATATCGTTAGAACTCTATAAAGATAAATTATTTTGAGATAAGTAAAATCTTTGCATATGCTTTACTCCAGACCCAGACAATTTAGAACTAAATGTTAATATAAACATTTTTAATAGATACTTAGAGAAAAAAATTCGTCTGTTTATAATACAAGATTACTGCAAAAAACTACGATAAAAATAACTCCATACTATTTAACTAGACGAAACAGAGACGGAATTAATTACATGGAAATTGAAAATACGGCGTAGTTAGAAGCAATACTCGAAACTGTCTACGAAATGTTATAGGCATATCGTGGTACAGTAAAATCAAATTTTAATGGCAGTTATTACTATATAAATTAAAATGTTACAAGAGAGCAACACGACCCTACCAAGAACCACCTGTACTTCGGTAAGTCCGCACACAGCGTCTTCAATCGGCAGTCCATGTCTTTATCCCGAAAGAAAACAGGCTTCCAAAAAACTATTGAATACAAGAATGCATTGGGAAGACCAAGAAGGTGATGGGAGGATAATGTGGATGAGGACACAAAAAATCTCCTTGTTAGTCGATCGTGGAAAAGACGGTAACGAATATAGAGGTTTACTTTGGTAGGCCAGGGCTCTAATTGGACTGTAGAGCCATATGATGGATGGTAAACTATCTTTAGTGATTTTACGATTCATCTAGTAAATTAGGTTAAAAATAATTTTCTCATTAATTGACGAGTAAACAGATAGTAATGATACCCCCAAAAGAGCATATATTTTTTTAACCAACCTTTATTGCCATTTTCGTTATAGTTAAAGGCTTATTTTGTCTTTGTTCTAAAAATCAATACACATTTTAAAAATTAACCTGACCTAATCCTTCTAAACCGTCACACACTTTCAATTTATGCTTCAGACACAAATATAATCTAATCCTTCCCCCAAAAATAATATATCTCAAAATAGATGACACACGTCATTTCAGTACGTTAAAAAGTTAAGGTTTAAGAGCTGCTTGTCATATTTGGCGGCACGCAAAAAGAAGACGTGTCACATTGGAACATTCGCATCAAATAGAGTCTAGTAGGAAATGAAATGGAAATGGAAAAGAAACAATAATGCGCTCCGAATATTCGACTAGATATTTTCCATTGACGTAGAGCGAGAAATTTTGTTGTGTAGGTCACATATGTTTGTGAATGGTTATACAAGGTGGGTTGTTAATAATGGAGCAAAAACTTTAGTAAATGGAAGGGAATCGTGGAAAATTCCTTTTTTTTTGTGTCAGGTCTTCTTAAAACTCGGCAATTGATAGGTTTTAAATAGAAACAATTCGATTATATATGCGTTATACTTTGTTTGGAGACAAAAACAACAATAATATCATATAAAAATATATAACAAATCTAAAAATGCCAGAATAAAAAAAATTAATTATTTAAATATTAAATGCATATAAATAATAACATTTAAATTTATAAAAAACATGTCAATTAACACATTTTTAACCCTTACATTGTAATTTATCTGTAAATTTGTTGTATGCTATATAATAAAAATCAACTAACGACAAACTTAGAAGCTCTTTACTGGAATCAAAGAGCTGTCGTCATTGTGGATAATGAAACAACGCAAGCTCAAAAAATTATCAGAGGTGTAAGACAGGGATGCATTCTCTCCCCACTACTGCTCAATTTATATTCAGAAAGTATTTTCCATGAAGCTCTTGAGGAATGCGAAAGCGGCATCAAATTAAATGGTACCTGGGTCAATAATATACGATATGCGGATGACTCGGTCTTAATAACAGACAATATAGAAGACCTCCATAACCTTCTTAATAAAATTGGAGAGAATAGAGAGAACATGGGACTTAGCATCAACATAAAAAAGACGAATTTCCTTATATTCAGCCGTCAAATATGTCAACATCAAAATGCAAGACTAGCATATAACAACCAAGATGTAGAGTGCGTAAGAAAGTTTAAGTACCTGGGAACCTGGCTATGTGAAGACTGGATGTCGGATATGGAAATTAAATGTCTGATAGAAAGGGCCAGAAGAGCACTCATGAAATTCAGGAACGTCTTTACGAACTCTGACTTTAACCTAAACCTAAGACTAAGATTCACAAAATGTTATATATGGTCGGTGCTCCTATATGGCATGGAAGGATGGACTTTAAAAATAAACACAATGAATAAGCTAGAAGCATTTGAGATGTGGATCTATCGACGAATCCTGAAAGCTCCCTGGACCGCAAGAATAACAAATGAAGAAATCCTGAGAAGAATTGGTACAGAACAACAACTGCTATGCACAATTAAACAGAGAAAAACGGCATACCTGGGGCACCTAATTAGAAATAAAAGATACGAGTTTCTGCAAACCTTAATTGAAGGAAAGACCGAAGGAAGAAGAGCAGTGGGCAGGAAGAAAATGTCATGGCTTCGTAATTTCAAACAATGGACAGGACTAAGAAACATAGGAGACCTAATACATACTGCAAGGGATAGAGAAAAATGGTCAAACGTGATCGCGAACATCCATTAGTGGATTGCATAATAATAATAATAATAATAATAATAGCTTTATTGCCCAACAGTTTCCCATTTATAGGACAAATACAGAAAAAAAATCACATAATTCATTAGTATAACATCTACAAAGTAATAGTAGAGACCTAATCTAAGTAAAGAGAAGCCATTTTTAACAAATCATTAAGTGAGCACGAAAAAATATCACAATGATTGCAAATACTATTATAATTCTTACACATGACAAAACAAGGCGATTTAACTAATATATTTGTTCTTGCTCTTGGACACTTAAATAAAACGTTTGATCTAGATCTAACTCGAGGAACGTTGAAATTAATTTGTGCTAATAAATCACTACAGTCAATACTGTTATGTAATAATTTATACAAAAATGTTAATGAACTAATTTCTCTCCTTAATTCTAAACTAACCATGTCAACTCTACAACATAATGTATTATTATCACATCCACGGTTAGGATAGATTCCATCAATTTTAAATATCAGATATTTTATAAGTTTTCTCTGTACTTTTTCAATATCTTTTGTATAACAATTATATATAGGATACCAAACTAAACTGCAATATTCTAATTTTGGACGTACTAGAGAATAGTATAATAATTTTATTGGTGTTATGTTGGTGAAGTTTCTGCAATTCCTAATAATGAAACCGTACATTCTCATAGCTTCAGAAACTTTTTGTTCAATATGCAAATTGAAAGTTAACTTGCAGTCAAAAATGACACCTAAGTCTTTGAGGCTATTACATTTTTCCAAAACAGAGTTCTGAATTATATAGTTAAAGTTAATTGTCGTCAATTTCCTGCAAAAACTCACTACTTTACATTTTGCAGAATTTAATAGTAGTTTGTTATTAGTACACCATGTATCAATAGCAGTTAAGTTACGCTGAAGTTCTAAACAATCGCCAATAGTGTCGATCTTACAGAAAATTTTCAAGTCGTCCGCAAAACACAATTTTTTACAGTTAATTTCTTGAAACAAATCATTAATATAAAGTAAAAATAATAACGGTCCTAGATTGGAGCCTTGCGGAACACCAGACTTAGACAGAATTAAATCTGACTTAAAGCCATTATAGAATACATACTGTCTCCTTCCTATTAAATAACTACCAAAGAATTTAATTAAATTAACAGAAAATCCTAAATTTGATAACTTGGATAATAAATACGGATGAACCACCTTATCAAATGCCTTCGAGAAATCTGTATATACGACATCAATTTGTCCTTGTTCATCTAATACTTCAGAAATAAATTGTGTCATCACTACCAGGTTTGTGACGGTAGATCGTTTATCTATGAATCCGTGTTGAAAAGGTGCAATATAGCCGCGAACACACGGATATATACGATTATACAGAACAATCTCGAAAATCTTTGAGAAGTTACACAACAGAGAGACAGGTCTGTAATTAGATATATCAGATTTAACTCCATTTTTAAATATAGGACATACTTTTGACTCTTTCCATATTTCAGGATATTTTCCAGTTTCCAAAGACAAGTTAAACAGTTTTTGAAGCGGTTTGACAAATATTCGTGTACAATCTTTAACTAGAAATGCTGGAATCTTATCTGGACCAGTCGTCATTTTATTTTTTAATCTTTTAAAAGCTTCCAGAATTTCATTTTCTTCAAATTTCAAAAAATTAATGGTTGGTAAATTAAAACCCTGAACGCTGATGTCCTCTGGTTCATTATTGTCAGTAGATACATATACTTTTTCAAAAAATGTTTTAAAAGCGTTGACAATATCCTGGGGATTATCAAAAGTATTTCCCTCATAGCACATTTCACCTGGAATTCGCGATGACTTATTTTTAGTATGTACATAAGACCAAAATGATTTTGTTTCAATGGTAATACTGTCTTGAATGTTTTCAATGTAATTGTTATATGCAGTTTTAATTTGCTGTTTAATAACTTTGCGCAATCTTTTAAATTCTATGTGATATATTTCGTTTCCTGTTTTTCTATACTTTTGACGGTTTTTGGCTTTGAGTTTAATATTTTTAATAATATCTGAGTGATACCAATTTGGATACTTATGTTTATAATTTTTGTATACCGGAACATATCTATCAACTATTGTATACAATATATTATAAAATTGCTTTAATGCTATATGTACATCATCGTAATTATCTAAAAAGTCCCAATTAGTTTGTAATAGTTCAGAATACAGAGAAGTGAAATTTGCTTTCCGAAAATTATACATTTTCGAATTAGAATTTGGTAAAAACCTAATTTCCTTTTTTCCCAAATTATTAATCTTTATCATAAGTGCAGGATGATGACCATCTTCTTTAACCAGTGAAGAATTATCATGAATAATATCACATTTCTCTGATGACATTACTAAATCCAACAAACGACCTAAGTTATTAGGCACATCATTGTATTGAACTAAATTAAATAAACTTAAAAAATCTAATACAGTTGATGTTTTTTTATCTAATCTGCTTTGATCTACAAACTTGGGTACATTGAAGTCACCTAATATAACAATGGTTTCATTAAATATATCCAGTTGTTCTAAACATTCAAAAAAGTATTCGAAGTCTTCAGAACTTAACTTATCAATAATATAAAGAACTAAAACATAAAATTTTCTATAACCAACACAACATTTTACAGCTAACATATCGATTAGGGGAAACTGTAGATCGTATGTGGATACATCGATAACAGACGATTTAATCTCCGTCTTCAGCGCTAATAAGACGCCTCCCCCAGTGGTTTTATCTACAGCATCAAATTTTCGATCCTTTCTATACACATCGTATTGATCAGGAAACAACTCTAGACTGGACACATCCTTGTTCAACCAGGTCTCACTTAAAGCAATAATGTCATATTCACCCTCACTTACACTAGTATAAAACTCTGAAACTTTAGAGTTAAGACCACGTACATTCTGGTAATAACATATAAGTTCACATCCTACAACACTGTCGGGCTCTATTGGTTTAAAGGCACTACCTTGGGTATACCATTCATATACTTGATTTTGAAAGATCCATTTCCACTCGCATTCATGTTGTTTAGTTCAACCTTTACATTGTTGTAATAATTAATTTGATTTCTAGTTCGATCAAATGACATTGACACATTTTTGTAGTTCCCATTTCTTAGAAATTTAGCTTGCCGTATTAAAGCAAATACATCATTTTCATCATCTAATATGACCTTAATTGGTCGAATTCGCCCTTGGTTAACTTGCCCAAGTCTGAAGAGCTTAATGTTGGCAGTATTCACATTAGGACTTACGCTTGAGATTATTTTTTGAACTTCAGACTTATCGCTAATCTTACGATGATCCTCAGATAGTTGTTGATCCTGTTCCGGCACACCAAAGAAAATAACATTTCGTTTTCTTTTATTTCGTTCGTTGATTTCTTGTATTATTTCTTCCATTTCTAGTGGGTTCGAAGAAGATTTCAAAATCTGGTTATCATTTTTTAGGGCTTGTATTTCAGCCTGAAGTGAGAGAATTAATGATTTTAAGTCCTTAATCTGATTACCAATTTGTCTACAATTTATGCAAGACCAGTCACATCCCTTCTCTTCATCATTAATCAGTTCAAGCTCATTTGCACTAATGTTAACACAAGTATGTCTAAATACTTTAGTACACACCGAGCATTTTAACATTAAATTTGGTTTGTATGATTTGCTGCAGCAAGAACATATTAAATTTGACGGCATATTTCCGAAAATACAGCTAACGATACGCTTATGTTCCTCCAAATACTTTAAAAAACAACAAGAAACAAAAAACAGACTGGAATGTGTTACCTTACTTTATGAATTCTTGTAATTAGCAAGCAATTAAAAATTATAATATACCTGTTCCAAAACACTAATTGCAAATCACTTTTTAGACTAGTAAAAAGAAATCACAACAAATATCAAATATTAATACGTTGATTCGGTTATTAAAGAGATTCGATGTTGCTTCGATCGTGTCTCAACTACTACTGAAGAAGAACGACATAAGAAGAAGAAGAACGACAAACAGTCAAAGCCGTTGTACAACAAAAATGTAACAAATTTTATGTGGAAGAAACCGGTCTTGCGAAATTAAGTGTAAGGATGAATGAACTCAGGGTATAATGGAAAGATACATCAATAGTCATTAACAGAATGTAGCTGGCTCTGATTATCATTACTAAATGAGGAAATCAGTAAAAGAACAATAAACGAAAATTAATGGATTAATAAAATATCAGAGACATAAAAGCGACAAAACAGCTATAGGCTATAGCAACAACTCCTTATTTTAAAAGAATTTTTTTTTAAATGAAATCGAAACGTCAAAAGTAAATGTAAAATATGATTTTTATTACAATTAATTATTGTGGTAGAATCCTGTATACTTATGAAGTGCTCCTAAATATTGAGCTTAACTAGTTCATCAAAGTCCATTCTATAGGTACAAAACTTTATTTATTGGTCTTTGGTTCACTTCGAGTTTAAGTATGCTCGACGTACCGGGAACTGAAAAAAATAAGACAAGTAACAGATCCTCGTCAAACAGCATCTTTCAAGCTACCCAAGTTAGTCACGAGAAAAGAGCAAAAGCTTTTTGCATTAGTAAAACTAAAAAAAAATTGAGCTCTTATTCGATAGTCAGAAAAATTTGATCATTCCCAAAATTTAAGATCACGAGGTTTACTATCCACGTCAACTTCAGTTCTTCAATTTTTCTATTGTTGTTGTCGATAGATCTCGTTGTCAAATATTTATAAATCATTGCTTTACCCACGTTTGCACTGAGGAAAAGGTTCAAATGAGGTAGCTTCATGTGTATTTATAGATACTATTGGCTTCCAAAAATTTGAAATAGGTACCTATAGCTGATCTTTTAACGAAAATTAAATGATTGAGATTTAAATTATCCACAGTCCAGATGTCTATACTGAAATAGTTCAAAAGTATGCGACCCTAAGATGACTAGGTTTTTAAGTAGATATTTTAGATAGGAAGCAAGAAGCAGTATACAATTTTAAAACTATTTCGCAATGGCACTTTAAATTCAACCTTCAAAAAATTTTAGTTAGCAGGAAAACCCTCATGCATGATTCTTGTCCAAGCAGAACAGATTAATTAGCAGTCCATTAGTACTTCCAAACCACTATGAAAGGAAAGAAAATATGTTAAGCATCAATCCTTCACAAATGGCTAAATATCTAATGCCTGGTTGCACCAAGAGATCTTAAGCGCCAGCTTAGCTAAGCTCTACTTATAGATAGGGCCTCCTTGAGTATCACTTCTATGCACTTCGTTGCACCATAATTTTAGATTCTTACCTTATTATCAATTATATCTATTATTATATTATGGTATGCTTAATGTAATATATTATAATTATGTTATATTAATGTTTATGATATTCAAGCCTATTCTGTAACTCATTTCGATGATAGAAGTCAGTAAAATCGAATAGAAGTGGCTAAGTCGAATAGAAATAGTCCAAATCCGCATTCCATAACTACTTCGGAATCTCTACAATCGTAATAGTGAATAGAAATCACTTCGACAGCATTTACCCTGTCGAGATGAGATTTCGATTATCGGAATTGTGGTTGACGCAAGCGCATTTTGTTTTGTTTTGACGTTTATATTTTATATATAAAATAATTGATTACTACTTATTTATAGTATTATTTATTATTATTATTTATAGTATGTCTACCTTTTTTTTAGCTGCTTCATTTTTAGTCTGTGGTTTTATTTGTTTAGATAATTATATATTTAATTTAGACATGTTGTAGGAGTTGTAGGACCTAACCTTATTTATTTGCTATGTGACATCTGAATGTTTGCCGCTCGCAGTGTTGCCATACTGTTTTCGCTTTTATTTCTTGTACAATTTCAATCAATGGTATAATGTACGAGAATAGCATACAATAGACTTCTTATGCGTTGATTGATAAATATATTATATATATTTGTATATTATACCAGTATACCTACTTGTATATTTATCAGTCAACGCTCATAGTCTGAACAAATTATAGAAAAGATGCCATTTTTGGGAAAAGTTGTTTAGCAGTTATTTCAGCTGGAGTCGTATCTTAAAGATTGCATATTATTAGTAATATAATTTTAAATAATTTATTAATAATTATGAATTAATAACATCAACTTAAATATCTTTGATTTAAAACGCCCGGTTTCATAATCAACTTAAAGTGAACATTAACTAAAGTTCACTTTAAAGTTGACATTACCCGTATGAATTGCATTGATAAAGGTACCAACTTAAAATTTAAAGTTCACTTTAACTGATTATAAAACCAAGCGTTAAAAGCATTTATACTTCTTATATTCACTTTCACTACTTTCACCTAACTCTAATTTAAAACCATTTATCCTCTTTTGAGCTTTTTGCATCCAGTATTTACACTAATATTTTATTTACTTTTCAAAACTTGAGGATAGTATGAAGAAAGTATGAAAACATTGAGGAGATGGCAACTGTGTCATATTTCGAGTAACAACCAGGTCACAGAACACTGGTTAATGCGCGGTTGCCGCCTCCTCAGAACCACGTGAAATAGAAGTCAGAGATTTCGATTACGATATGAGTTACAGAATACCAATCCAAACACAAAAATGACGCGATAGATATCAAACATTCCGATTTTGGGTAATTACGATTCGACTTGGTCATTTCTATTCGATTTGTTAAAAGTTACAGAATAGGGCTGATTGTCGACTTAAGCTTAAGATCTGTTGGTGCAACCGGGCATAAGTAAACAAAAGAAGAAATTGTCTGATGTCAAAAAGCTTCTTAAATTGCAATTTGGGTCTGATTGGCAATCTCATCTAAGCTTAAATTTTTACGTCATTTTTTTGCTCCATGTAGATGACGTAAAACTGCAAAAATCCAACAGTTTAAACACCTCATAAATACATACACTACTGAATTTAAGAAAAAACGGACCATATGTCGCGTAGCAGCAAAGTGTCATCGCAAATTTTCCAATTTTCCACTCTCCTGCTATAAACAGCCGGGCGCCTATGCCTTGTCATAACGCAGATGTTTCTCTATTCTTCGCTCGAGCCCGATTCAATTTTCACAGAATTTTCTATTTCGCATCCACACTGACGTTTGGTGGTGGGAAGCTAATGATAAAAGTAAATAGGAGCACCAGAATAGTTTTTTGATGTTCATTTTAAAGCCATTTTACGGTGTCACACATGCTTGTTCCGGCGAACATTTTCTTAACTGCGGCACATGTGCTTGTAACGCCTCTTCAAATTTGCTTTGGTTTCCTTATGAAGCGATTATTTTTATCGTTAATGAGCTACTTGTAACACTTAAGATGTTTATTAAAAAATACGTTGTGTGAAAAACGACTTATCATTATTACTAACTTCAAATTAAACACAGTTTGTTTTAACACATGGTTTGGTTATTTAAAAAACTATCAAAGTTTAAACACGCTTTTCATAGGTTTTCGCGAATGTGTAAGATTTAATCAGTGATAAACAAATCTATTCACGAAAATTATTTTTTTTTTGCAGCCGTTCCGAAAATAAAACTTTCGGTATGATTTATTAAATGGAAAGTACCATTTTACACAACTCGTACCGAAAGTAGCTACTTTCGGGACTAATTTTTTCACTTTCGGGAAGCTTTTTTTACTTTCGGGACGATTTTGAGTAGCTAGGTAACGGCTTTGACAATAACATCAACTTTGTATTTTATTATGACAATGCTTGTCATTTAAGATTCGTGTGCGTGAAAATGGCCGCAACCAAATTAATATCTAAAAAAATTGTAAAAGTACTGACACGTCTTGGGAACTTGAAAGTGTTTAATAAAACAAAAATGAATAATCATTTTCAATTTCGTTGCAAAACGAAAATACAGCCTCATCATACTCTAGTATAATCTTGTATACTCTAGTATAATCTCGTTGGTACTTTACCGCGCTGAGTAGATGGGAGGTGAATTATAAATTGTAAAATTCCCCATCTTCCTTAGTCTCAGCATCCGTTATGGCTTGCAAATTGTAGAAGCCTCAGAGGTGTAACCAGAGAAGGTTCCCATTGTTTTCATTCTGGTGGGATATAGAATAACCTTATGTTGTTTATATGCCATTGGATTGAAAACTTGTCTTCTGTTTCATAAAAGTTTATATATAGTAATATTGTACGTAATACGATCCAAAAGTGATTTTACGAGACTCGCAGGATTCCAGGACTCACCTATGGCTCGCCCTGGAAACTTCCTAATCGTCTCGTAAAATATCACTTTCGGAACTTGTTCCGTAAATTACTATTGTTATTTCTCCCTCTCATAATAATATAATATCTGTATTAATAGTAATATAAGCTATAGCCATATAGGTCCCAATATGGGACCGTGAAAGTTCGGCAAAGCGACCCCTATTTCTACGCTCTGTACTTTTATTCGCACTTTTAATTATATTGGCCAATTATATTAGTCCTGGTTACTGGATAATTGTCAAGGCCATAGTCCAAAAAAATAATAAGAAGAAAAAATAAGATGCAGGTTATGTTATGCAAACGTAAACAATTGTATGTAGTAAATAAAATTAGTTATTAAAATGCAGTACTGCAAGAAAAATACAATTAATTAAATTTACCTTCATATAATAATTGCATATCATATCGATATTGTGGAGCAATATATAATTTTTCTGCTTCAATGACAGAAGGTATGAAATATACGTCAATTTGACAATTTCAATTGACAATATCATAGAAAAAAGTGTTGTGTGATTTGGTAGAATGGGATCTTACCCTTCAAAAAATATGTCACGTATTTCAGCACCTGGTTAATTGGAAGGATACTACAAATCTGGCCTCCACATAAGTGGTCTGTAGCTTCTACATGATAGGTGTGAAATTTTAAACGTTCTTGCTGTTGATTGGATAGGAAGAGTGGCATAATCTAGCCTCCATGCTAGGTACATCATAGCCTCCATACGGTACTTCCAATATTCAATATTTTATTTATTCAAGTGGACAATAAAGGTAAAACTTTTGTTTCTTACTTATTTATTTATACAATAATGTGATTTTACATAGAAATATAAGTAATTTGGATTAAATAAATGTTTACTTGTCGAATTTTTCCACCGTCTGCACACAACAGCTGAACGGAGCCATTAGACCTAACAACAAAACGCGAAATAAAATGTGTATTTTAAAACTGTTGGATAAACAGTACCTACAATCAGAAAAACTTACCTTTAAAAAGGTACTCGATTATGAAATACATAACAAAAATATCAAAAAACACGACTGAATATCAGCTTTTTATGGTGACACAAACACATCATATAACCGACCATATAAAATAAGTGAACGACAACGAACTAACGAACACGAACACAGATTACAGATTCACAGATAGCGCAGGATTTGTCAAAAGTCATGTTCCACCAATCACAATGCCGACATCAGCGCCTCTGACTAAATGGAAGGAAAATAAATACGATTACATGTTTTTTATTAGAGTTGGCGGGGCATGGACAATATTAATTATTTAAGATAGTTACAATATTTCTCCGCGACTCGCGCACGGTCGTTTCTCGTTTCCCTTCCAAGTACTTGCACACCGCGATATATATACTTGCACTTCAACTGGCAAATAAAAATCGAATAAGCTCAAACCACACTGCAAAGTTGAAATTATAATCCTTACACCAATCTAAAGAACCTGGTTGAAATCCTCTATATTAGTACGTGGCAAAATCATTGAGAAAAGTTAGGTACAAAATTAAATGTAATCTGCCAAAAATGAATGATGTCCTGGATAATCCTTCAAACAGAGGAGACTAAGTTATTATTAACCATCTAAAAATTGACCATACTACCTTAACACACAAAAAAAACTTAATAACAAAACAACCACTACCAAACTGTTCCAGCTACTCTGATCAACTGGCCGTTATATACAGGGTGTTTTATTAATAATTGTCCATATCGTAACATCAGCACAAAATACGAAGATTTAACCCAAAATACTTAGATAAAATATTCTTCTTTACCGAGATACAGAATGTTATATTACAAAATGTTCTAAAATGGTTTTAGCCCATTGTTAAAGCACCTTTTAATATTATCTGTTCAAACTTGAACCACAGTTTACACATGTTAGGATACTTTAACTAGTGTTAAAAGATATTTTTCCGCTGTTACCAGGGGCGTGCCGTGGGGATATATACTTCATTTTCCCCCTCACAATCTACGCCACTGTCGTAATAATCATTTCAGCATGTTTTTTTGATTCCTTGTTACTTTTTACATAAATATCATCATTTTGTCTCATTGCAATAAAGTAAGTAGTTCTCAAGTTATTTGCGTTTAAAGATAATGGATTCCATAAGACTATGTATTTTAAACTACATTCAATAAGATTTGTGTCTAAAATACATAATTTTATTGAATCCATTACACTAAAACGCAAATAACTTAAAAACTACTTACTCTATCGCATTGAGACAAAAGGATGATATTTACGTAAAAAGTAACGAAGAATAAAAAAAAACCAAATTTTGTAACACTAGTTAAAGTATCCTAGCATGTATAAACTATGTGTCAAGTTTGAACAAAAAATATTAAAAAGTGCTTTAACAATGGATTCAAATCCTTTTAAAACATTTGTAATAAAACACTCTGTATTTCGGTAAGGAAGAATAATGTATTTAATTGTTTTGGGTTAAATCTTCGTATTTTATGCTAAGGTGTCTCTAGTTACGATATGGACAATTGTTAATGAAACACCCTGTATACCCAACTTGATTGTCCGCAATTCATGGAAGAAAGAATATCCAAGCAAATCACAAATCATTCCGCTGGATCAAAAATATATTTTAAACAGTTTATTTGTATTTTATTTAAATATTTAACTAATTTTAATACTTATTATTTTTCAAAAAAATTTATTAAAACATTACCAAAAATTTTAAAAATAGTTATTTTAGTTAAACTCTTATTCATCTTAAACTATAAATTTAGTAACTAACTTCATGCTGTCGGTGTGCTCGTATTTCATACTGTCATTTTTATAAAAAATCAATCTCAGCATTTTTCCAATAGCGCCTAAATAAGCATAACTTAAAAAAAGTTTGGTTATTTATAAAAACATATTTTGGACTTCATATTTTCCTGATTTCCCTAATTTTTTACCATTTCTTGACCCTTCTGTGATATGTTTTGTGATGTATTTATTTGTATGAGCTGTTTTTGAGCTACTACAAGTTCAATATTTGCACCAGGATAGCTTTGGACATTTCTTAGAGTATTTGTAAATCTACTATATTATATCAAAATGAAATGATTTGATTATGATGATGAATGTATACTGTGAAGAGTCACAGGTGTGTTACTGCCTTGTGCTTGATTTCAATCACTTACTTATAAAAAAATTCTGCGACAAAACACCAAAAATCCTCCGAAATAATATGTTCCAATATTCAATGTACACCAAATTTAGTGTTTAGTGTATCAGAAATAAAAACCGACAGACAGATTAATCCCATAAGGAAAAACCCTCATCACAGCATGTAGAAAAGCGTAAAAAATGTTTGATAATTTTTTTCAACGGCTTGTATTCTCTTGTAATCTTATTTTCGTTCATTAAGTCCCATACGTCGGATAGAGGCTTTACATGTAATCTCTGGCTTATTCCAAGCCTCTACGGATATTTTGAAAAAGAAAACTTTTTATAAATGTTATATTGATCTATTTTACAACTTTTTTCGACGTTTAAGCCGATTCGAAAAAATTCTTATATAATTTGTTTCCAACATGTGAAAACTTTGAAAAAAGAACTTTTACAAAGGAGATTATAATTGTTAAGAAATGCGTGTATATGGCGGAATACAAGAAAATTGAATACATACCTACATCATCAATCATCATCAATAAAGCTTGGATTACAAGCAAAATACCTTTTTTACTCGAAATGTTTTACGTTCTCACACAAGCAATTTATTTATTACTTTTTTGTGAGGGACCATCTTTAGCTTCCATAGGCGACTGCTGGTCGTATTATGGTTTCGTATATTATCTGGAATTTTTCCACTCGTGACTTTTTGCCCATCTAATTACCGTAAAATGGGGTTACTTTGACCGCTGGGGTGAATTTGACCGAAAATATAGAAAAATATCTATTGTGATATACTTCAGCCACTCTGTATAATTTTTAAAATTATTTTTAACGATTCAAATGTATAAATATCTAAGAATTCATTTTTAATTAAAAAAAAAAGAATTAATATTCCAAGTTTTGTTAAATCCACCGATATAACGAATTAAGAAAAAATGGTTTAAAAAACGGTCAAATTAACCCCACTTACAAGAAAAATAAGTTTACAGGCAAAATGCATATACGATCAACTTCCCCCCAGATGGGGTGAACTTGACCAATGGCATTTTTTTTTTCTAAGTCATGATTATTTTCTTGTAATTATAATCTAAGCTACTGAAAGTAGACGCCTAAACCCATAATATATTTGCATATAGAAAAATGGTATGCACCTGGACAAAACTTTGACATGGAGAACACATATATGGAAAAAGCGCCAACAGTTAAATTTAAAATTGCGTAAATATTATTGGATACTGGGCAGAACATCGAAGTTGTCTATACGTAACAAACTGTTGGTATACAATACAATACTCAAACCGGTCTGGACCTATGGGATCCAGCTATGGGGTACAGCAGCAAAATCCAACATATCCATAATGGAAAGATTGCAATCCAAAGTGTTACGCTCTATAACACACGCCCCATGGTTCGTGTCAAACAAAGACATTTATTGTGATCTAGAAGTACCTACGATCAGTGAAGTGATAGTTCAGTGCAGTGTTCGGTACATAAAACGCCTAGAAAGCCATCCAAATTCCCTGGCAATAAACTTGCTTGATAATAGTCAACAAACTCACAGACTAAAACGTAAAAATCCACTGGACCTTATTTATAAATAAGTTTTATACCTCACCGTAATTGTGTTTATATTTCAGATATATGTATTGTTTGTAAATGTAAAATGTATGTTTGTATGTAGCATATTATCGGAATGTCATGTTTGTTCCATACTAGAGGTCCAGTTATTGGACTGACCTCTCTAACGTCAATTCTTTTTTATTTCAAACCCCAAGGACGCTTATTGTTAGAAATTTTATAACTAACAGATTGCTGAATAAACGTTTAAAAAAAAAGAAAACTGTAGCAAAATTTAAAATATGATTTTTATAGGATTAAAGTACAAAATCGGTCAAAGTCACCCCATTTTACGGTAGATGTTGCTCCTAGACATTTAAATTCTTTAACCACCTCGAGGTGGTTTAGCCAGCTTTAACCACCTATCATCGTTATAGTAATATAGTGCAATATTGTCTTAATTATGTCTTAATTATACTTAAATGTTAAAATCGAAAATATTGAAACATAAATTATAGAAATCAAAAGGGGTGTTAGACAAGGTTGCGTGTTGCCCCATTGTTATTCAATCTATACAGAGAAGCTATTTTTAAAGAAGCAATATCCAAGGAAGAACATGGTATATTAATAAACGGAAAAATGTCAGTATAAAATATGGACTACAAATGAAAACCAATTTCATAATTATTTCTAAGTAACACAGTAGGAAAGCTAAATGTCGAGAGAAAACCAGTGGAAAGAGTGAATAACTACAAATGTCTGGGAACCTGGGTAAATGAAAACAATGACGAAGGTAGAGAAATTGGGATACGCATTGAAATTGCAAGACAAGCATTTATAAAAATGAAAAAAATGTTCGTTAATCGAGACTTTCCTCTGGAGCTGAGGATAAGAGCCTTAAGATGGTACGTGTTCTTGACCTTGTTGTATGGAATGAAAAACTGGATACTAAAAGTAAATAATATAAGGAAATTGTAGTCATTTGAGATGTGGTGCTATGGAAGGACTTTCAAAATACAATGGATCCAACGAGTTACAAAAGCAGAAGTGTTGAGGAGGCTGCAAAAAAATTACTAGGTCATAAAAACAACAAAACAAGAAAGCTGGAATATTTAGGCCACATTAACAGAGGTGCAAAATATGAGATATAGACTCATAATTCAAGGTAAAATTAAAGGTTCCATAGGAAGACAAAGAATTTCTTGTTTGTAAAACTTAAAACTGTGGTATAGTGGTATTAAAATAGTGATGATCTAACCTCTGACAGGAGAAGGAAATAAAAGAAGTAGAGTTGTACTCCCAATCTCAGCAAATATTTGATCAACTCTTAATCTTCCAGGCCTGGTACCAACTATTACTTGGGCATATAATAATAATCTTTTTATTAGTAGAATAAGACAAACAAGGCCGAATTACATACAAGAAACTAATAGAATCAATAATAGGCTAAATATTGAAAAAGATCCTGGAACAACGGAAGTGATAGAAAATTTTGCAATTTAATGGAAGAATTCTGATATTAAAAAATAAAAATATAGGTTTAAGAGGAAACAGTAGCGATTAACAGGTAGCAACAAACGCGTTCCAAGATTGCGGTGTTATTGCGGTAATTTTGAATATTTTGTCGAGATATTTTGCACACGTATTCGTAATATAATAAAGAATGGCGGTACAGAGCCCAATTTCAGAAGTATGTTAGTATGTGGAAATTACTCTATAACTAAATAAAATATTGCAAAATGGAGCCTGTACCGCCATTAAGAAAGGCAAAAAATACACTTTCTTCAAATAAAATTTTTTATCCCGTGCTTAGATTTTGTGTCACATTGGAACTACTAAAAATCGATTTTTTTATAACAAAAAATAGAACGTCACTGACTTGGCAACATTTCGCGCTTATGTGTATAAAAATTATTGTTTTTGATAGTATAAACGTCACTGTCAGTGTCGAATTACCGACGCACTGTTGCCTCACTTTTGAAAGTTCGCAGAACTTTCGCAATGTTGGACCGCGTTTGTTGCTACCTGTTGATCGCTACTGTGTGCTCTTAATAGAAATGCACCCGATTTGGGCTTCGAAACGTTAATAAAATAATTTGTTTAGTAAAATTGTGGCATATTTCCCATCAAAACCAGTTAATTGCAAAATATCCACAAGAAAATAGCTTCAGAATAACAAAAATATAGGTAATATATGTATCTGTTATTTATCGATGTAAATCAAGCTTTTGACAGTGAGTCGTTGACTAGGAAAGAACATGGCAAAAGCCAAAGAAATGGTGAAAAGAGGAATGACTGGAAAATCGTATAAAGAAACAAATTATATCGCTACTCCCTAAAGAATCCAAAGGAGATTCGATTATATTTATAAAATATGTATAGAAGATTCTTAATAATGTCTTTTCTTTAATGGTAATATTTTATACGAGAATGACACCAGCCAAATGAGCTTTTTAAAGTTTTCACCGGTACACCTGCTAAAGCTCTCATTAAAATGGACATAAATTATATCAACTGGGTTTAAACGAATCAACTTTTTCTTCCTCTTTTTTCCGGCTTCTCTCGGTTTGCCTTAATTATTTTGTTCCGAAGTTAAACCCGGAATTAGAAGTAGTAAAAAAAGAGAATTGTAAGTTTGTCGAAAGGGGATTCGTGAGAGAAACATCGGTACTGTATAATACTAATTTAATTCAATTAAATTAAACTGAAATTGGATCTAAACGATTTTATTTGATACTTTAAAAAATAGTAAAGTGATAACATATATTATTATAGTCTAGTCGCAACATAGGGGGTCCCGTGGACACTTTCGTTCGCCGCGATTTGATGGTGGTATTATAGGTTTTTTGGGTCGCTGAATCCAATGGAAGTGGTCTGGAAGCCCAAATGTGGTGCGTTTAATTGTTATTAACAAATTATGGTAAAATAAGGTGTTTTTCAGGAATTATTAGAAGCCCTGTAATTAAATTGATAGTGTTAAGGTCTTCTCTGGTGTATTTTTGGTCGATGAATCGAATGCAACAAGTCGTGATTACTCAAAATTTGTTCTTATTTTGTTAATAACAAAATAATTGTTTATTCGCCGAAAAGCTCGAAATGCGTTATCTACAGCAAGTAGTATTTTTCATAGTATTTTTATATGCTAGATCGATTGTCACTAGTCGTGATAGCTTAAATGACGTTCCGACTTTGTTATTAATAAATTATTGCAAAAATAGCGGTTTATATTACGTTTACTCACGGTTTGTGCTCTAAATTTTAAAAAACCACTTGAATTGACATGAAATTTGGCATACACGTAGCTAAGAGGTCAAACAAAACAAGTGATATCGCTCTGATGTCTGCTTTTACCCTGGGGTTGAGTTTCACCCCTTTTCTGGAGTGGAAAAAAGCCTTTAAAATAAGTCCGGAAGTGGATAAACTTATTAATTCTAAGCAACTTTTTTTCTATACAGTTTTTTCACAAGTCAATACTTTTCGAGCTATTTGGTTTTTTTGTTGAAAAATGATCATATTCCAATTCCGGACTTATTTTAAAGGTTTCTTCTTTCACCCCCGAAACGGGGTGAAACTCACACCCAGGGTAAAAGCACACATCGGCACCATATCACTTGTTTGGTTTGACATGTTAGCTACGTGCATGCCAAGTGGTTTTTAAACGCTTTTATTTAAAATTTAGAGCAAAAACCGTGAGTAAACGTAATATAAACCGTTATTTTTGCAATAATTTATTAATAACAAAGTCGGAACGTGGTTTAAGCTATCACGACTAGTAAGTGACAATCGATTTAGTGTATAACAATGCTATGAAAAAGACTACAAACTTGCTGTAGATAACGCATTTCGATCTCTTCGGCGAATAAACAATTATTTTGTTATTAACAAAATAAGAACACATTTTAGTAACCGAGACCAGTAAAATTCGATTCAGTGACCAAAAATACACCAGAGAAGACCTTAACACTATCAATTTATTTACAGGGCTTCTAATAATTCCTGAAAAAGAGAATACTCCTAACATAGCTCGTTCGATGGCCCTCTGTAGTGTTCTTATTCTATTGGCTGACAACTCTGCATTCCATAGCAAGGTCTGCATTCTGACTCCTCTGCAAGGTCTGCATTCCATAAGTCATATTTGGCAGAATACAACTGTTGAATACCCTTTTTTTTAGATATATTTATACTCCGTCTAATATCCTTACCATTGCACGTCATCCGCGTCATAGCACGTGCCGTCACATGATACCAACACGAAATGTTTAGGCGGTAAGTGTGTTCTTTTTTAGAATCATTTTGCCGTGTACACTGGAATAACAGTCACTAGACTTACTTTATTAAATAAGCGTAGAAATAATATTTGAAAATTTCTATTTATGTTAACTTAAAGAAATACACAATAATATGTTTCATTTAATTTATATAAATGGATTATAAACCGTTTTTGTGAAGCACATTTGTTCGGAACACACTGTAACTGTAATCGAACGAAGGTGATATTTTGGCATAAATTGGTAACATTTATTTGACAGTTGCGGTGATGACACTTTATATTTGTTTTTATTCTTTACTATAAGTATTTCTTTTATTATATTATTGTTTTTATTATTTACTGTATTATTTACTAACGTAAGATTATAATTTAATTATTCTTCTTTCCCATTTTTAAAGTTTTTATTTATTTACATTGAATACTAATTTGCTTTGTTGTATAATCCACTTCGCAAAAATTATGTGATATATTTGATTTAAAATGAATTCAAGAATTTTTTGTAATTAGGCAACAATGTTAACTTAGATCTCTGATGTAGTTAATGACGTGCAACGCTAAGTATATTAGACGGACCGTATATATTATTATAACGTATACTTCCATAAATAAATATTAAAAAAATATTTATCCATATAGGTGTTGCATTTTTTTGGCCACCAGTATATATAAAAGCATAACAATATAGCCATTAACGTTATAGTATCCGACCCTCTGATAAAATGATCGCAAAAAGAAAAGAATACCAGACAATTGACACCAATATACGCGTCGAAGCGAGCCACACTAATATTGCATTATCTGTGTACATTCTTTTTCTTTTCCCTTTTTACCAACACGGGATTTTATCACCGGAAACAAGACGGTTTTTGTCGACGTATGCCGCT
The DNA here is from genome assembly GCF_917563875.1 of Diabrotica virgifera virgifera. NCBI lineage: Eukaryota > Metazoa > Arthropoda > Insecta > Coleoptera > Chrysomelidae > Diabrotica > Diabrotica virgifera. The sequence continues at coordinate 10,345,167 of NC_065448.1, forward strand.
CTTAACATGTTTTGATAAGAAATCGATAGAGCTCTTGCAGTGAGTCGTTGGCACACAGATACAATCTACAGAGCGGGACTTGGGATAACGTGTTCTACAGTAGGTCCATTGGATCTTCGCGCAAATATGGCATTATTTAGGAGTTATTTACTCTTCCACTCGCAGAACCTAAAACTATGCGAACTTATGGATATAAGACGAAGAATATCCGGGCTTTTAGAACTTGAGGGAATCATTTGCTATCTACAGTCACTCTACTAAACTTTTTCTCCTGTTTTGTCGTTTCTCCATCCAATTTTTCTGTTTTGTCGTATCTCCCTCCAATTTTTTCTGACTTCCTTTAATGGTTTCTGACTCCCCTTAAATTTTTTTGTACCCCTCCAATTTTATCGTGTCGTCCTCTAATATTTACTCTCTCTAATTTATCCTGACTCTCTAATTGTTCCTGACTCACTCTAATATTTCTTGACTTTCGCTAAATTTTTCTAATTTTCCTTAATTTTTCTTGGCTCCATTTAGTTTTTCCTGTCGCTCCCCAATTTATCCTAATTTCCTCTGATTTTTCCTGACTTCCTCTATTTTTTCGTGACTCCCTATATTTTTCCTGACTCTCAGTACTCCTATGGTGAGTCCCGCCTTCTGAGCCACCCTGGATACTGAGGGGTGGTTACCCCGACTATGAGGGTTGATGTAGTAAATATAGTTCGTTGTTAAGACATTTATTTACACGTTAAATATATCACAGAAAATAACTGGTGGTATATTATTTACTTGAAATCGATGTTACCCCGTCGAATCTCAACTGCTAATTCATTTATCTGTTCTCGTAAAAATATAATTAAAGTCGGTTATTGTTTATTTACTGTTTTGGTAAGCCGAGGTGACCGTGATTTAAAGTGCCGACTGTTAATAAACACCCACTGAATATTATTGCAACTCGACCTTGTATCAAATACTAGCATGCAAAACTAGGTTACTCGTATTTATTAAACAAACATTACCACGGGCATTTAATTATTAAAAGGTTAATTTGTAATATGATGTTTATTGAGATGCTGTGTATCCCAATTCACTCCCTTGCACTCTAGAAAACATGTCTGTTGGTAGTTCATTATTCTTTTCTAGGTGGCGTTAGGAGTTACCGTTCCAGACAAACTGCATTGCCACTGACGGACGTGTTGTCATAGCCCTTTAATATATTATAATATAATTGCTAATTATTACAAACTATCCATAAAGGTACGATTCCGACATCGACGGCAGGCGGCAGACGGCAACTGCAGGCGGCAGTTAGTGTTATCACCATGACGACGTCATTACTTTGCACTATTAATTTGTATAATTATTTATTAGCAACTGTTGTCCGGCAGAACGTCACTTAACAATCTAAGTATACAGGGTGTAACAAAAATACAGGTCATAAATTTAATCGCATATTCTGGGACCAAAAATAGTTCGATTGAACTTAACTTACCTTAGTACAAATGTGCACGGAAAAAAAGTTACAGCCCTTTGAAGTTACAAAATGAAAATCGATTTTTTCCAATATATCGAAAACTATTAGAGATTTTTTATTGAAAATGGACATGTGGTATTCTTATGGCAGTAGTATTTTAAGAAAAAATGATAATGAAATTTGGACACCCCATAAAAATTTTATGGGGGTTTAATTCCTTTCAACCCCCCCAAACTTTTGTGTACGTTCCAATTTAATTATTGTTGTAGCGCCATTAGTTAAACACAAGTTTTTAAAAATTTTTTTGTCTCTTAGTACTTTTTCCAAAAGTCAGTTTTTATCGAGATATTTGAATATTTGTCAAATCCACCACATATTTGTATGTGGTAAAGTACGATTATGGAGACTTGGTAATAATATGAAAATTTATTTATGATTTACATTTTTAAGTATATTTTGAACCATATTAAAAAAGAAGCCACATCTCGATAAAATATGCTTTATAAAAGCATACAAAGAGGCAAAAAAGTTTTAAAAACACTGTGTTCAACTAAATGTACCGCAGTAATAGTTTAATTGGAACGTACACAAACATTTGGGGGGTTTAAAGGAACAAAACCCTCATAAAATGTTTATGTAAACATATTAAAAAAGAAGCCGCAACTCGATAAAAACTGCTTTATCAAAAAAATACTAAGAGGCAAAAAAGTTTTAAAATATTGAATTTAACTAATGGCACCACAATAATAATTTATTTGGAACGGACACAAAAGTTTGGGGAGGTTTAAGGGAACAAAACCCCCATAAAATTTTTATGGGGTGCACAAATTTCACTATAATTTTTCGTTGACATGTTCTTTCCATAAAAATGCCACATGTCCATTTTCAACAAAAAACCTCTAATGGTTCTCGATATATTCAAAAAAATCGATTTTCATTTTGTAACTTCAAAGGGCTGTAACTTCTTTTGTGTGCATATTTGTACTAAGGTAAGTTAGGTTCATTCGAACTATTTGTGGTCCCAGAATATGCGGTTTAATTTGTGACCTGTATTTTTGTTACACCCTGTATATTTAAAAGAAAGTCGAATTATGAACGACTTAACAGATTTTTATGAAATTTTACACGTATATTTGAGCGGACTGGAAATATAATAATATGTAGTTTCATACCCGTACGTCATAAGGAGGCTTGCCTCCCCCCCCCCCCCGATATATTTTTTTAATTTTTGGAAAAACCGTTTTTTACTAATTTTATGAAATGTAGAACCAAAAGATACATACAATCCTAAATTTTCAATTTTCTATCTCAGACCGTTATTTTTTAATAGCCATTTAAATATTTTACATCTATATGCATATTAAAATTACGTATTTTTTATGGGAAATAAGCCACAATTTTACTAAAAAATGAATTTATTAACGTTTCGAAGCCCAAATCGGGTTTCGTTGTCAAAATACAAAATACTATTAAAATAAAACAAACATGTTGTTGCTAAGTAAAAAAATTCTTCTAATAATTTATTTAATCTGACTCATTTATATTGGCAATTCAGACGTATATTATACATTTTAAAGTAGAAGACTTTAAAATGATATCGCCAATATTTATGAGTTGTGTTCCTGGGACGACTTTACTAAAAGATAGTTCATTCGATTACATGAAATCAATCCCAACTCAAGAATATCCGTCGCAAAAAAAATCATAGCATGTGATCTGTCTTTAAAAAGACAACCAAATGCAACGATGACAGTAAAATTCTCACGTTAGAGATTCCATAGTAAATCACGAGGGAAAACCAGGAAAAAACCTCGTGATACTATCCCGACATCGTTTGGTCTTACATTTAATCTACCTTCAAAAAACTAATACCAAATTCTGACTTTAATATGTTTAAATTATAAATAATATTAATATTACATAGATATACAATAAGTAATACTAAAATATAAAATTTGTACTAATTCAGTGGAGAGATTCAAGTATAGTCCTGAAAGAATCAGATAGTAAAAAGAGAAAAATCAAAGAAGCGGCTCTAATTATGCTAAATGAAACCAATTGTGTCGCAAATTCCTCGGTAGAATGCAGTAGGATGTGGTTACCCATACTGAAAGAGGAAGTCAATAGAAAGAAAATATCACGATTAGTAAGTCAATAACATATCGAGTTAGTACAAATTTTATATTTTAGTATTACTTATTGTATATATATGTAATATTAATATTATTTATAATTTAAACATATTAAAGTCAGAATTTGGTATTAGTTTTTTGAAGGTAGATTAAATGTAAGACCAAATACTTACGATGTCGGGATAGTATCACGAGGTTTTTTCCTGGTTTTCCCTCGTGATTTACTATGGAATCTCTAACGCGAGAATTTTACTGTCATCGTTGCATTTGGTTGTCTTTTTAAAGACAGATCACATGCTATGATTTTTTTTGCGACGGATATTCTTGAGTTGGGATTGATTTCATGTAATCGAATGAACTATCTTTTAGTAAAGTCGTCCCAGGAACGCAACTCATAAATATTGGCGATATCATTTTAAAGTCTTCTACTTTAAAATGTATAATATACGTCTGAATTGCCAATATAAATGAGTCAGATTAAATAAATTGTTAGAAGAATTTTTTTACTTAGCAACAACATGTTTGTTTTATTTTAATAGTATTTTGTATTTTGACAACGAAACCCGATTTGGGCTTCGAAACGTTAATAAATTCATTTTTTAGTAAAATTGTGGCTTATTTCCCATAAAAAATACGTAATTATAAAAATGCCACAAGGAAATAGCTTCAGAACAACATATTAAAATTCTCTGGTCGCAGTATTTACAACCATAGTCCTCCGAAACGACTTTACCGATTTTTATGAAATTTGTCAGGTATATTCAACCGGACTGGGAGTAGTTTGTTATCTATATTTCATACCCGTACGTCATAAAGGGGGTTGCCCATGACGCCGTAACTCTCACAATAATGACGCGAAAAATACGAAATGAAACAGGTAGACTCCTTGCTGAATTCCGGGCAGAACTGTACTAAATATTTTTCTCTAGCGTAGTCTGTGTTCGAAATACAATATCTCAAGCCGTAGAAATATTCTGAGGACAGAAGAAGAACAAGAGACTAATTTCATAGAAGAGAAGTGGAACAGTTTTACTTTGGGACTAAAATTGGGCAAAATATGAATTTTTCAATTTTGCGTAATTTTCAAAAAATATCTTTAAACGGAACTTTTCTGTCGAACCGTAAGCAGGAGAAAAATTCTGAGCACACGAAAAAAAAAACAAGCAGCAAATTATACAATTTTATTTAATTTTGATTAATTTTCTTTATTTTTATTTAATTTTATTTAATTTAAGTATTTTATTTATTTTCGTCTATTTTATTTTATTTCATTTTTCAATTCCATTTATTTTTTTTATTTTATTTCGTTTTATTAAATTTTATTATTATTTTTTAATTTATTTATTATTTTTATTTAACTTTTTTAGCTTTATTTAATTGTATTTTAATTAATATGATTTTATTTATTTGTATTTAATTTTATTTATTTTTATCTAATTTCATTAATTTTATTTAATTTTATTCAGTTTTATTTATTTTTAATTTATTTTTTTTTTCAATTTCATTTAATTTTAATTTACTTTATTTATTTTTTATTTAATTTTAATTTAATTTAATTTTATTTAATCAACACCTATAGAGGTGGAACCACCCCGATCCCAATCATAAATACAGGGTTGTTTTGAATGTAGATAAAATAAATCTGTTATATTCATTATAAGAGAAACACATTTAAGATTGTAACTGTTTCACTACAAACTTTATTTTGTTACTTCTAACTAAACTTTATTACTTCAAACATCATGTGTAATTAATTAAAAATAATAATAAAATCTCATTCACAGCGAGTATTTTTTGTTTGTTAATTACGAATTCCTTTTGTTTATTTTAAGTTTATTGTATACAAAAGTTTGTTTTTATCTGTTGAGGCAGTACGAAGTCTGCCGGGTCAGCTAGTAAATATATAAATTAATAGTGTATAATAATAACTGCCGCCTGCCGTCTGCAGTCGTTGTCGGAATCGTATCTTTAGATTTATAAAAAAAATTATATCGACCTCAATGTTTAAAAATCCCGTCGACTAGTAACTTAGTTTAATTTTAAGGTACATATTTTATAATTATATTATTATATTCTTAACAATATAAGGTGGGATGAAAAGTTCGTAGGCTGACACATAAATATGTGGAACTACTGGTATTAAATACATATATTTTATGATTTTTAGTAGGCCCTATCCTTCAAAAGATGCGTGTATAAATTTTTAGCATTTTCAGTGAAGCAACCTGAGTTAGTTAACTGTTAATGCCAACGCTTGGCTTGATAAACATTATTCGGACTCTTCACCAGGATAATCAACCATAAACAAATGGTTTGTTAAGTTTAAACAAGGCAAAATGAGCACTGAGGACGATGCACGCAGTGGACGCCCCAAAGAGGCTGTTACCGAAGAAAACATAAAAATGTCCATAACATAATTTTGGATGATCATAAAGTGAAGTTGTTCGAGATAGACAAGACTCTAAATACATCAAAGGAACGTGTTGGATAAATTGTACTTGAATATTTGGGTATGCGAAAGTTCTGTAAAAAGTGGGTGCCGCGAGAGCTCACAATCGATCAAAAACAACAACGAATTGATGATTATGAGAAGTGTTTAAAGCTCTTCAATCGTAATAAAACTGAATTTTTGCATCGATGTATTGCAATGGATATGAAACATGGCTCCATAATTGAACACCGGTTAGTGAACTGCACGTGATGAACCGACTCCAAAGCGTGGAAAGACGTAACAGGCGGCTGGTAAAGTTATGGTATAAGTATTTTGGGATTCGCATGGTATATATTCATCGACTATCTTAAAAAGAGAAATACCATTAACAGCGACTATTACATTGCGTTATTGGAGCGTTTGAAGGACGAAATCGCGAAAAAACGGCCCCATTTGTAGAAAAAGAAAGTGCTATTTCATCAATACAACGGACTGTATTACAAATCAATGAAAACGATGGCAAAATTTCATGAATTGGCCTTCGAATTGCTTCCACAGCCACCGTATTCACCAGATATGGCTCCCAGCGACTACCACCTGTTCTGAACTCAATAGAATGCTCTCTGGAAAGAAATTTAGCACCAATGAAAAGGTAATCGCGGAAACTTAGACTTATTTTGAGGCTAAAGACAAATTGTATTATAAAAATGATATTGAAAAGTTGTATGACCGCTGTAATCGAAGTTGTACCATCCTCGAAGGTAACTATATTGAATAATAAAATCAAATTTGATCAAACAAAATTTCTTTCTATGTTAGCTCACGAAATTTTCAGACCAACGATTATATTAGAACTGAGCATTCCTGAAGGAATTCATTACCAACATATTTTATGTCTTTTATGTTAGAGTTTATTATAAAAATATCTCCAAGAAGACGATTTAAACTACACAATGCTACATTCTAAAGAAGAATATTTTAATATTAGGCCACCCACTACGCACATTTCCATTAATAAATTTACCCCACAATTTAATTTACATATTTTAACAGAACTGATTAAATTGAAAAATATTTAAATGAGACCAAAGGGACGTTTATGGATAAGGATAATATTAAAAAAGCTCTTCAAGGATAAAGGAGAAAATAAAATGGAAAATGTAAAATATGATTTATATTTATAATTTAAAAAAATGGTATTTTTACCATAACAAAAAATCTAAGCTATCATTAACAAGCACCTTCTTAAAATATTCATATATTGATGTATTCATTTACGTTTCATCAATATACCAAAACAGAGTAGGAAACAGGAGCATGTAAAACAGCAATTTAACGAATACTCAATAAATTGTAAAGAAAAACACAATAAATCATTAGTAAATATTCTATTACAACTTTAGCTCAATTTGGGACTTTTCCACATTTAACTTCCCATAAGAAAAGCTAAGGTTCATTCTGCACTTTTTGCACATCGAGTCTCAAGTCCAAAGGGTTCCCCCAGATAATGGGCACTAGATCCTAAATCTTGTCCTAGAGCTGTTCTACACCATCGTCAAATAATATTATTATATAGGTCACTATTTGCGTTTAAAGGTCGCGGCATATCATCATGCACGTAACGTTTCCAGCACGTAGCGTTTAGTTTCCGAAAAATATGATTAACTAATTTTAAATATGAATAATTCACACTGTCTGGAACGTATCGTATAAGACACCTTTCACTAAAATCGGGTTTTTGGAGACTACGCTACGTGCAGGAAACGATACGTGCATGATAATATGCCGCGACCTTAAGTCTTTTATCTTGTTATGTGGAGTATAAGTGCCTGAAGATAGATAAATTATATAACTTATGGGTCGGTTATAATTCTCAAGGTCTGTTGGATTGCCCTTTATGGGTAATAAAGTGGTAAGTGCACTGTGCCATCTTGTTTTATTTTAGTGCAGACATAAGTTGAACAGTTCCTCTACCTTTTCTAAAATCTGTCTCCACCAATCTTGGCGCATTTTATAACGATATTATCGTCATACTTAACTTTATTCCTTTTTTTTCTTCAATGCGTTCCTTATTCCGTCTGTTGATATATCAGGCATTAATTCCGATCCTTCGTTGCTCATCATAGTTTTGTTAACTTCTGTATAATTCTGTACAGACATATTCTGCTATCCTTAATAATTCATCCTTGTTGGTGATACTAGTCTTATCTTTATCCTTTAATTTCGTTATTTGTCTTTACCTTTTGTTAATTTTCTCCGTAGAAATTTGAGACTGTTGTTATATTTAATTGCTTGTTGGATTTGTTTAATTTTATGATTTCGGTTGTTCGTCCTAATAGATTTTTGTATTCTTTTACTTATCTCTCTTGTTCATGGTTTTCCTTGCTTGCTTCTATTAATTTGTATTTTTATCCTCTCTTCCATTAATGCTTGTGTTTAAGGACGTATCATTTCGTTATATGGTTTCTTTTGGCCTTTCATCTGCAACTTGTATTATAATGTCACTCAGAGTGTTGACATTAGGTATTGTTCGTCCGCTATAACTTTTCCCATGCGTCACGGTTCATTTTCAAACAAATTAAGTAAAAACAGAAAGTGAAACGTACGCCGCTGTGTGTTCGTGAAAACACACAGCACACACAGTTCATAAAGTGAAACATTCGTTTCACTGTATGTTTTGACTTAATTTGTTTGAAAATGAATCGTGACGCATGGGAAAAGTTATGGCGGACGAAGTATATGTATCCTTATTGCTTCCTAGAATGCTGTTGACGATGTGTTCTTCAAATGGCTCTGTCACAAAAGTTGTAGATTTCTTTTTGTTCATGCGGTATCTGTCTCTCCCAAGGCCTACTTCTATCGAGGCTTTTACCAATATCATTCGAGGAATCAGTAAAAATATCCTTATTACAACAAAAATATCAAAGCCATGATTCATCGCCGATATTAGAAATTTAGCGTAGAAGAAGAAGAGAAGATAGTAGCAATAAAACAACTAATACCTACCAGCGATACAAAGATTCAAAAGACAACATCAATTCTTAGGTAAGAAGCATAAAAGTAGACAATTGAACATGGTTGGCCAAAGATATGGCACATGGAAAGTTTATAAAATTCTTAGTGGTAAAAAACCACTACTAAATACAAAAATCTAAACAAAACAGTGGATATCTCATTCAAAAGTACTTGAAAGTTGATACAAAATTAGATCTGTGTATAGAAGCGGACAGGGAATGATAAGAATAGAAAGGGGTATAGGCAGAAATAGTGTCATGGTTCAAAATTTTAAAGGACTGATTTAAATACAGTTCCATAGAACTCTTCAGGGTAGTGGTAAATAGAGGAAAGATAGTGATGATGATAGCCTACCACCGATTGGGAGATTGCACTTAAAGAAGAAGATAGAAGCGAAAGTAAAAGAAGTAAGTAACAAAATAATAAATATCATACAGAACAAGTTAAAACTTCGTTTGTACAATGGTAATGGTATAAAAAGTTTATTGAAAAACTATTAAAAAGTCATCCAAAAGGATTCGCAAAACGTTTTCGATCTAGATCAGATCATCTTCAGTGCCTAGAATGAAGTATTTCCAAGTTAGAATGAATGGAAAAGGTTAAAATTATGACTAGTTAAAGAAAAATGTGGATAATACTTACGTTCTGCTTAGTAGATGAAACTGTTTAAGGTTGCTAGTTTCATCTACTAAGCAGAACGTAAGTATTATTCACATTTTTCTTTAACTAGTCATAATTTTAACCTTTTGCATTCATTCTAACGTGGAAATACTTCGTTCTACGCACTGAAGATGATCTGATCTAGATCTAAAACGTTTTGCGAATCCTTGTGGATGACTTTTTAATAGTTTTTCAATAAATTTTTTATACCATTGTACAAACGAAGTTTTTTACTTCTGTATGATTTTTTAATTATGGTATACAGCCAGCTACTGGGATTTTCCCATTGATTTTAAAATAATAAATCTTATTAATATTATGTACTAATACATATTTATTAATGGCTGTATTCCTCTATCCATAGAGCTAGTTATTTACAAAAGTCACATTGGGTGAGTACGATCCTGTCCCGATGAGCAGCCCATAGAGTATGTGTAGTGTGTTCCGCTCTAAACACTTAGACGTGCTGTTTGTGAAATTATTCCTGAACATGGCACACGCGATTGTGGAAGCGATTATTATGGGGAATTGGAGGTGACATGCATATGCATTGTTGCAATTGCTCCGATAATTCAGGAGTTTTCCGGAGAGCGCTAGATTTTGGCAAATTGGTGAATTCAATTAAATCTGTGGGACAAATAAATGAGGCTGCAGTGTTGGTTGCACTGTCAGTGCTGCTGCAGACACAATAAATGTGTTGGGGGTCATCTCCGATTTTGTGGAGTCTGTGTTAATTTGTTTGCGGTGGGTTAGAACAATTTAGTATTTATCATATCTTCCAGTATTAGTGTTATTAATTAAAATACTAATTATTTGGATACAGTGTGGTGATTTCTCTATATAGTTAAGGATGCCCTTGTTACAAAAGAAACTAAACATTGAGAAAGGTTTAGTAGAACTGTTGAGCTGTGGAATGCTATGGCAAAACTGAGTATATCCAAGAAGTTAACAAAGAAAAAGTTAACTAACTTGAGAATTTAAATGAGCTAAAAATCAGCAGACGAATATGAAGCAATCTCCTACAATCAAAATATTTTAGCCATGTTATGAGAGCAGTCACAAAACATATGGAAAAACTTATTATCCAAGGAAAGGTAAAAGGCCGAAGATCATGAGAAAGATTTAAGGCACAATTAAACAAGAGGAGTCACGACTAAAGAGATAAGTTGATGTGGAAAGAGACGCACAGTAGTAAGAGGATGTTAAGAAGATCAAGCATTCTGTGGAGGAGTAATGTTGCGGAACATTTACGTTCTCTGTGTATCGACCAAGCAGAGAGCTGATGATAGACCGCAGAAGTCGAAGATGAAGAAGAAGTAGAAAAAAGGCCATCTGTTGTAGTCTATAGAATAATTAAAATGCGAATCAATTGAGGATATGCTGTATATCTGAAATTCTATAAACAATAGGATATGAGCGTTTGAAAGAAGGTAAAATGGCATCTCAATAAATGACTTCTTCACTTCTTTCTAATAGTCAAGAAGAGTTAACTGATTTCATATGAACGGCTGATGATAGTCAATTGTTTAATATTTCCAATACTAGATAGAACTATGACAGAATCTAGGACTATGGTTCTGACTGTTTTTGTGTTTTTTAGGTCTGTTATAAATTTTGGCGAATGAACAGTTCGCCTGTCTTTGTACTGCTGAACTCATCCACCATTCCATAGATTTAGTAGCTACCCACTTACTTGTAACCGTCCTTTTGCAATACCGCGCAGAAGGGTTAGGGCCCAACTATGGTACTGATGAGTCTTGTTTGATCATTTCGTCTACTTTCTCATTGCCTTATTAAGACACTCGTGCCCCGGTACAAAGGCTACTGAAATATGTCTACGGTTTTCTAGTTCATTTACGATACCCACACAATCCGATACTAGCTTAGAATTGACCCTTTCAGTGTCTTATGAGCTGTATGGCTATCTGTGAAGATTGATTGATTGAACAGTATATTTCTTCCATGCAATGCTTTATGCATTGTAGTTATTTCCGCCTGGAAAATGTGACATCCTCAGATAGACTTACCGAGAAATGAATCCCTTGCTTTGCGCACCCGTGGGGTACCATGTATTAGGGACATATTATTTTGTTATCATATAGGATTAAATGGACAGTGAAATTGTCACATTTCCCACTATAAACATACGAATAAGAATCATGGACACAGAAAATTGAAAAAGTAAAAGATATACACTGGAATGTTTTTTTGGAGAGGAATATAGATAACAAATTCAGTTCTAGAGACGGTATTTCGATGTTTATATGGTGAAATTTAGATATTTACGTAAATGGATCATATTCCACATCAGAACAACGTCTAAAGTTCTTCTTCAGGAGGAAGAGGGTCAAGACTAAAGACAGAATTATAAAATAATCCCCGTATAAATTGTTTACAATGATATTTTCTTAATTATCTTGCACTAATCGTCCAAACTTGGAAAAACATTCCTTTACAGTAACTCGCTTAAATTACAAAAATATTCTCCATAAAAATAATCCTTCATTAACTCAGGTTTAACTGCTAAATGGATATAAGTTCGGAAATAATAAATGTTACGCTTATTTCGATGCGACCCCTTAATTCGACTGCCTTTTAAATGATCCCCCGATCCAGGAGTTTTTTCAAAACAACTTTTTTTATAAATTTCAATAATATAAAACATGTACTTGCTTTAAAAATTTTAGAACCCAACTGTCGAGTTGCAGCAGCACAGATCAGGCGGCGCGTGCGTTGTTGTATACAATCAGTTTTTAGCTCAGATAGGTACCGTTATAAATCCAGCTATAACTTCGTTTCTATTTTGAATCTTTTAATATAATTTTAGGACAGTATTTTTATAATCCTAAGAAATATTTTTACTTAAAAAAAAACAACAAAAATTTATTTTTTTTATTATAGAAAGTAATGATCCTTATAGTATAAACTGTTTACGATGATATCTTCTTAATTACCCTGAACTAATCTTCCAAACTTGGAAAACCATTCCAATTTTAAAGTAACTCACTCGAATTACAAAAATATTCCCCGTGTAATAACCCCTTCGAATACCCCGTAGCAACTAACAATCCTTCATTAACCCAGGTTTAACTGCTACGTAGATATAAGTTCGGGTCGTCGATTTGGCCGGGAATAATAAAGTTTCAAGATTTAGGGAACTTTCGGAAATGGCTAATTTGTAGAGCTCGGGGTCTTCATTATCGCTGATTGCTGACTGATGGCTCTCCCGGAGTTAGTTACCGCCATCTTCAGTGAAATCAAATTGCTCGTTGCCTTTCCACCTTGATTGTATGCCAGTCTTTCTTTAAACTAAAAAATAGTCCCTCAAAATGTACAGTGGCTTACCAAAAATAATTTCTATATGAAATTATTGTTAAAACGTCATATTTGTCTTCATAATTTTCTTTTATTTTTCCCTTTTTTGAGTTGTCCTTACCATCTCTTCTAAATATCGTGGGTGCTCAACATTTATTTAAAATTTATTTCATATAAGTAATCTGCGACGCATTATTGGAATATTTTCCTAGCGGCGCCGTTTGGTACTGTGTACCTCGGTTAACAGATTACATGATATGTTGTTGAAATTCTTTTCAATCATTTAAATTTTTTTTTCCGTGTTGCCATATGTTTCCATTTTCGTTGTAAGCTTTCCTCTGTGAAAAGATATCGATCGCAAGTTTTAGATGTGGCGATCCCTTCCAAATTATGCACTCTATAATACATTTTCTCTACCATCTACATGGAAACACCTTTAGCAGATACACAGGTTCTAAGGTACACCAGAACATCATTAACATCTACAAGAAGAGAAACTAACTTGACAATGACAAGCGCTACCTTACTGAAAATTCCAATACAGAGGTAAATACGGAAAACTATAAATCCTATATAGTTTTTGATGTTGACCTCTCGTCAGGGAAACTTGAAGTACTCGAGTAAATAACTAACATGAGGTAAAAATCCTAAAAAGATACTGGCCTTATAAAAACCAAACGCAGAACTATAGAGGAGAACAAAACAATAGAAAATAACAACCACGATTAAAAGAAGGGAATGAAAATGGATGGGACATACACGAGGGAAAGATAAAAATAATATAACCTGGCAGGCACTCGAATACCATCCAGACGGAAGCAGAAGAAGAAGTGCACATACTAGCTGGAGAAGAACTGTAAAAAGATATGCAAGAATTGATCTGAGATGGAGAGAGGTCAAATAGAGAGCGAGAGATAGAGACGAATAGAAAAGACTTGTAGAGAAAATTTCGAAGAAATAAAGCAGAAAAGGATATTATCGAATATTATCAATATACAAATCTAAATATCTATCACTTGAGAAAGGCTTTCTGCCGAAACAGCTGTAGTGGCATTTGTATAATAAATTGAAAAAGACTGTATGACTTGTACACACTTCTAAGTAGGTCAAACCGGCAAAGAGGTGTATGTTCTCAAAAAAAATTGATAGTGTGTAAAATTTTTTTTATTAATTAGCTAAGTACTTTCAGCACATCACGTGCCATCATCAGTGGTCTGATGATGGCACGTGATGTGCTGAAAGTACTTAGCTAATTAATAAAAAAATTTTTTACACACTATCAATTTTGTCGAGATTTTTATAATAATTACAACATAATTTAACATAATTTTTTTGGAAATATTGAAAACAAAAGTATTCAGTGTTTTATTGTTGTTTTATTGTTAGATAAAAATATCATATTTTTAATTAATGTGCCACGTGTCACCAGGTAATTTTGAAGTCACGCGCTGCAGCATAAACATAGTTTTATCACAAAACCGCAAAATAAAAACTTTTAAATGAGGAACTCTACACAAAGCGGGTCAGTAATCAAGTGGTATCCACGTTCGTTTATAAATGTAAATTAAAATTCATATTTTATGTACTATGCCCGAATACACTGTGTCCTAAATTCTTTGTATTAGGTTGTTATTTTCGGAGTTATCAAAAACAGAGCAAAATGACTAGACAAATTAGGTTTTAGTATCTCGAGCTATTATATTTTTGATATTAAAATAAAAGTAAATGATTGCGGTTGATTAAATTCAAGTATCTCACCATTCTCCTACAAGTGTTTCAGGGTTTGCTTTTCATCAGGGAAGATTTTATACCTCTAACGAGGTAATTTATGTATATTTAAGCGCCTTATACCAACAGTATAAATATGAGGAGATACTTGAAGAAGTTTTCTATAATCTACACAGTAAAGTTTGCTCTTTCTCACGTTTTAATAAAGAAAATAAATAAATATAAAAAAAAATTTAAGAAACGCTTTTCTTTAGTTACGAGTGACTAAAATTAAAAATATTATAAAAGAACTAAAAAGCAAAAAATAAAAAAATTCAAACTCGAAGAATTATTCGAAAAAAACTGTTAGGCAGATTAAATATACAAAAATCTCACACATTCGTTAAAAAATTGAAAAAATCTAACACATTCGTTAAAGAAAAGCGTAGGGCGAAAACCGTTTATTTGATGAAGTCGCGCCCCATGCTTTTCTATAACGAATGTGTTAGATTTTTTCAATTTTTGAAGTTATACTTCTTTAGGCGCGATTTCATTGAGGGTGAAATTTTATTAATCTGCGCGCATGCGCACACAGTCAGTATGGAGTTAATTACTAAATGTTTTAATTTATGTATGTATCAGTCCAGGAAAGGTGTGGAAAGAATATATTAGTGTTTTTAAATATATTTTTCTACAAACGTGTTAAAAATGCAATTTTTAGCACTCCATAGGGGCGTCAAAAATGCTACTTTAAGGCACTGGTGCTTTAAAATTTTTAAGGCACTGCAGTTAAAAGTGAATTGTCAAATTGTGACGCGTCAAAATATTTATATTTCATTTATTGACATTAATATTAATAATAAAACTTGCGCAATTTGAAAAAGGTGGTTTAAAAGGTTTTTTATTATAATTTTGTGTCTTTGGATTTGTCTTCCTTGGGCGTAAAATAATAAAACATCTATTTTTATATTTCACTTGTCACCGTGATGTGTAATTATGTATATCTGAAACGTCAGTAGCATGCGCCTTGATGGCCTGGTTGGTAGAGCATTGACCAGAGATCGAGAAAACGCGAGATTGCGGGTTCAAATCCCGGACAATTCATACCTTTTTCTTTTTTTTTTTAATATTTGGCATTGTTAAGTTTTGGTTAATTTTTGGTAATTATTTTTTGTATTGTAACTGTTAAGTATATTTGTTTCATTGAAATTATATAATAGAAGTATAACTTCTTACGTGCGTACAAAGTATACATACACACATTCTTTTTTAACGAATGTGTGAGATTTTTCTATATCTAATCTGTCTAACAGTTTTTTTCGAATAATCCTTCGAGATTTAATTTTTTTTTGCTTTTTAGTTGATTCTTTTATAATATTTTTAATTTTAGTCACTGGTAACTAAAGAAAAGCGTTTTTAAAAAAAAATTTTGTCATATTTTTTTATTGTTTTACTTTTTAGTCTTACACTTTTCAAACATTAAAATATATCGTCATGTTTATTAAAATATATGTATAAAACATATGATGTACAAACATGAAAAATAGTCGGAATTGGCAAAAAATTTGAAAATGTATTGTTTATTTATGAAGCATAACGTAAACCATTAATGTAAAAAGTGAAATTATGTATAGTTCATATAATTAGTTACAATCTGTAAAAGTTTCAAGTTTCTTCATTGTAAAAAACAAGAAATTTTTTAAAAATTAAAATAAAAAACATTTTTCAATAAAACCGTTTTTTTTATTTTAACAATTAATAAACATAAAAAAACATTTTATTGACTATTCGTGTATTGTTCCCGCGAATGCATATGTCTGCAAAATTTCATTCATTTCCATTGAAGAAAAGGCAGTCATACTAACGTCTGAAGATTTGACACAAACTATTGAACTAAATAAAAGCGTTTAATAAAAGATGGTGTAATATTTACAGACAGTAAAAAAGCAGTAGAAAAAATATGTTCAATAATTAAATCCAAGCAAAACTCATATTGGTATAGGAATTTTAAAATTGTATTACAAGGTTTCAAATCTCAAAGAAGTTAGTATTGCTTGGATCAAACGCGTAACATAATAGCAGATGCATTGGCAAAAATTTTATTATGAAGCGGGAAAAAACATATTATGCTTATTAAACAAGAATTATTTACCGGGGCCAGACACAGATGTATGTAGTAAACATTAGCTCAGATTGAAATGGCAAGCAAATTTTATGGAATCTGAAAGAGAGTCATCCTGTAAACAATGACAACCTAAACCTCTTCAAAAAATGGTTTATTCAAAGTCCAATACAATTTTTATAAAAACTATTAATACATCGGAGTCATAGCATGCTCTAGCACCTTCAAGAAACTACAAAATGAATCCGATTCTTCAAACTACGTGCAGAAAATATGGGGATTTAACACACATACTATTAGAATGTGAAAAATAACAAAAAACACGTAAATATAAACCTTAAACACAATAATGTACTAACCATAAAATGAAGACTCTGCGAACTACACAAATATCGTAATTATCTATAATCTATATGATACGAAAAAATATAGAACGAGGTAATTTTCTAAAGTCTTCTTCAAATCCAAATTGTAATATGGGGAACAGAAATAGATATTATACAGGGTGTAACAAAAATACAGGTCATAAATTAAATCACATATTCTGGGACCAAAAATAGTTCCATTGAAGCTTACTTACCTTAGTACAAAAATGTGAACATAAAAAAGTTACAGTCCTGTGAATTTACAAAATGAAAATCCATGTTTTCCAATATATCGAAAACTATTATAGATTTTTATTGAAAATGGACATGTAGCATTCTTATGGCAGGAACATCTTAAAAAATAATCATAGTTAAATTTGTGCACCGTATAAAAATTTTATGGGGGTTTTGTTTTACAAAAATTAAATTAATTAGATTATTATTGTGGTGCCATTAGTTAAACACAATGCTTTTTAAACTTTTTTGCCTTTCAGCACTTTTTCGATAAGCCAGTGTTTATCGAGATATTTTGAATATTTGTCGAGTCCACCACATATTTGTATATGGTTAGGTAAGATTATAGAGACCTGTTAATACTATGAAAATTGATTTATATACAGTTATCCCATTTTAGCTTTGCCCATGCCTCATGATTCATTTTCAAACAAATTAAATCAAAACATAAAGTGAAACGTACGTCGATGTGTATAGTATTTGGTATACAGTATGTATACACAATGTATTACACATCGACGTACGTTTTACTTTATGTTTTGACTTAATTTATTTGAAAATGAATCGCGATGCATGGGTAAAGATAAAATGGAACAATTATAATTTACATTCTTAGGTATATTTTGAAACATACTAAAAAAGAAGCCACATCTTGATAAAAGGTGGCTTATAGAAAAAATACTAAGAAGCAAAAATGTTTTAAAAACACTGTGTTTAACTAATGGTACCACAATAATAGTTTAATTGGAACGTACACAAACATTTGGGGGTTTAAAGGAACAAAACCTTCATAAAATTTGAACGTAAACATATTAAAAAAGAAAACGCATCTCGATAAAAACTTATCGAAAAAATACTAAAAGGCAAAAAAGTTTTAAAAATATGGTACCACAATCATAATTTAATTGGAACGTACACAAAAGTTTGGGGGGTTTAAGGGAACAAATTCCCATACAATTTTTATGGGGTGTACAAATCTCCCTGTTGTTTTTTTTTTGTTAAGATATTCCTGCTATAAGAATGCCACATGTTCATTTTCAATAAAAAATTTCGAATAGTTTTCAATATATTGAAAAAAATCGATTTCTGTTTTGTAATTTCAAAGGGCTGTAACTTTTTTATGTGCACATTTGTACTAAGGTAAGTTAGGTTCAATCAAACTATTTTTGGTTCCAGAATATATGATTATTATATTAATTTATGACCTGCATTTTTGTTAAACCCTGTATAATGCCGTACAACATCTTTTGTTTTTATACTGATTCCATGCCCGTATATAAAAGGTAATAAACATTTTTTAACTAACATAAATTGTCCATGTCCAATAAGTTTATGTATGTTTCTGACCAAAACTACTGTTACGGCCATTTATTAAAATAATGACCAAACAGTTTTTAACTACGTACATTTATAAGCGATTTATCATTTTGGAACTGTTCTACGTTCTACGAGATTTCAATTAATCATTTTGTATTTAAAATATTGGTTCGACTTGTATAGTCCAGGGTAATACGGTTTTTTCCATGACACTCGAGCAGCCAGGGTACTGAAGCGTTTTTTCGACAGGTAATACCTATAAGAGCAAATTGTAACTATTTCCTGCGTAGAATCTGGCGGCCATTTTTATTTATAAACAATTAAGTGTCAAAAAATGGCATTTTTCCTTTTTTTTTTTTTCAAATCAATGGAAAACAGTGGAACTTATGGTTTTTCTAATACAAATAACTTTGAGATTATGGAAAATGCTTTAAAATGACGTATTACAAAGTTTGATATACTCATTTATTGTTAATATAATTGCGAAAAAAGGTCGGAATTGCAAAAAAAAATAATTTCGCAATATCTATTGTAAAAACTAGTGTACAGCTTTGAAATTTTTGTCATATAAGGGTTCTTTGGTGCTTAATATGTGATAAAAATTTCAAAGCGATTCATTCAATTGATTAAATTTTATTCAAATTGTTTATCCCAGAGAGCATTTTTTTACAATAACATAAGTCAGAAAAAATGACGTTAGAACCATTCCACAGGTGTCAAATGAAAGAGCATGAGCTATGTTTTCAACTTGGTTTAAAAAAAGCGAACAAAAAATGCATTTATTAGTAATAAATAATTATGCAAAAGTATCGTAAATCTTTCCTTATAAACTTTTTATTTTGTTATATAAGAAATTATATACATTTATAACAATTTTTATCAATTATGATATAAATAACATTACTCGGTAGTTGTGCACTTAAAACAGGGTAAAAAAGTTAATTTTTTTGGAAAAAGTTATTCAAAAAGTTTATAAGGAAAGATTTACGATACTTTTGCACAATTATTTATTACTAATAAATGCATTTTTTTTTGCTTTTTTTTAAACCAAGTTGAAAATATAGTTCGTGCTCTTCCATTTGAAACCTGTGGAATGGTTCTAACGTCATTTTTTTCTGACTTATGTTAGTGCAAAAAAAATGCTCACTGAGATAAACAATTCGAATAAAATTTAAACAATTGAATGAATCGCTTTGAAATTTTTATCACATATTAAGCACCAAAGAACTCTCATTTGACAAAAATTTCAAACCTGTACACTAATTTTTACAGTAGTTATTGCAAAAATAATTTTTTTTGCAATTCCAACCTTTTTTCGCAATTATATTAACAATAAATGAGTATATCAAACTTTGTAATATGTCATTTTAAAGCTGTTTCCATAATCTCAAAGATATTTGTACTAAAAAAATCATAAGTTTCACTGTTTTCCATTGATTTGAAAAAAAAGGGAAAATGCCATTTTTTGACAGTTAATTGTTTATAAATAAAAATGGCCGCCAGATCCTACGCAGGAAATAGTTACAATTTGTTCCTATAGGTATTACTTGTCGAAAAAACGCTTCAGTACCCTGGCTGCTCGAGTGTCACGAACAGGGTATATTTTTGTCTTATTACCCTGGCCTAGTAGGGAAACATTATAATAGGCTATTGATTATATTCAAAATAAGATAGCTAAAAGGAACTACAACGTTAACGGGGTTTTATTAGTTAATATGGTCAATGGACATCTATATATGAAAAAACCGGGGAGTGCTACCATTTAAAGGGGTGCGTTTTTGAGAAATGGGTGAATTAGTCCCTGGGCACAGGTTACATTAGGGTGAGTTCTATGCACTTTTGGTACAAACATATCTACATAAAAATTGTTCCTGGTTAAATTTTCTATCTAAATATTACTTTTTAAAGTCAATGATACTTTTTTTTACAAAAATATATTCGAAAGAAAAAGCACAAAAAAACCCAAAAGAAAGAAATTTTGTTTTTTGTCCCATAACTTTTGTCCACGAGGATATAGGTATAGACATTGCTTTACAGAAGAAAAACGTACATATTTCTTCTTTAAAATTTTGTTTAGTAGAGGTAATTAGGATTTATAGTTTTCGAAATATGATTTTTCAAAGTTTGCGACTCACAGCAATTTTGGGCAATTTCCCTTGTTATTTTGCAAATATTGTTCTGTAACTTTTTTCTACGTAACTTTAGGGATATGCAATGGTACACGCAATAGGGCAATAGGAATTGAAATCGGTTACCTTTAAAATGATCTACTGTATAACCTTGTACGACTTTTTTTAACCCGGCATTGGTCGCTAGGTAGGTTGTTACGCGAGTGGTCGCGCGTGAGATTTTCTCTCACATATCCAACTTTTGCCTTTCTTTACAAAATTTTACAAAAAAGATGAGGTTTCATCAACGATAAAGCCATTTGCTTTAAAAAGACACTACGTTTTTCTGTTTTTTTTATTATTATCAGTATATAAAATGTGACTATTGATGCCGCCAATATTTAACATTGAAAAATATATGGTAAGTGACCATCTACAACTAACCTGTGAAACACAATATAGGATTTTCATATCATCGACCACATCCACGGCGCCTTTTATTACATCATAAAAGGATATTATCTTAGGTTTTAAGGGGAAAAATAAAATTAATTTTTATACACAGTTGGTGACGCCGGTGGTCGCTTGATGAGAGAATCTCTCACATGAAGCGCACTGACTCAACAATATGGTGATACTATGTAAACTGAGTCACTATCTGAGCGGACGAGTCTATTAGATTGTCGATGGAGGATAGTTAGGAGACTAGGAGGAACTACAGCGCGTATAATTTCCCAGAAAAAAAGTTGTGCTCAATTTTCTGAAACCGTGAGAGAAAATCTCATATAGCGACCACTGGCGGGTTAAGGAAGAAATTTTATTTGAAACATTTTTTTTTAATTTTTTAGTTTATGAGCCAGAGCTTTATAAACAATTAAATTGTTTATAACAATTTTTTGACCACTCAACTCGAAATCCACCCTCGAAATTCGTAATCAGCAGCCAAAAATCCATAAGAAACCGTTGAGTATGTCCATCAGAATTGAAAAGTACACGGTGACCTTTATTTGGCGCCTAGGCTATACGGTATATTGTATGTTTATTTTTTTGTTAGAAAAGTGCCACTTTATAATGTTTCATGAACGCGCACAGCCACAGCCAATATACATAATTAAATGGTCATCGGTAATCGTTACGTCCGTCGTGTAAATACCAACCGCCCAAAGTTCTTAATAATTCTGTAGGAAAGTTTATCGACCATTACGCAAACAGCTTTCGAAATAATCCCATCAATAACAACAGGGGTGGATCTAGATTCTGCCGTATTACGATGCACTTATAGCGAATAAAGAAGTTTTGCTGACGACCAAATAGTGATCACGCAAGACGAGTATGACCTCCGTTTTGTGATCAGAAAACTGGAACAGGAATATACAATGGATAGGATGTAAATAAATCTAAAGGAAACTGAAATAACCGTTAACAACGGAGAATAAAGAAATTAAACAGAGGAAGAAACAAATTAAAGGAAGAGACAAGTACAAATATTTAAGTTTCATAACATAAAATAAAGTACAAACTGAAGAAGTAATGAAAAATAGGCTAGGAGAAACAAAAGACTGCATACAAAAATTGAATCCGGCACTGTGTAGTAAGAACATCAGTATATAAAAAGAAGAATATATAACACCATGACAAAAAGTACCCTGAATTATGGGTGTGAAAATGGAATAATAAATAACAAATCCAAAAAGAAAATAGGAGCAACAGAGATGGAATTCCTAAGGAAAGGCTACAGAGTAACAAGAAGAGAGAATAAGTAATATAGAAATTAAGAAAAGAATGGGAATAAACTCAGGTATAAGAGACTACATTGAACAGAAGAGATTAACCTGGCACGGACATGCTAGAAGAGTAGACTAAAAACGTTGAATAAAAAGATTAATAGAGGGGAGCCTGATAGAAAAAGAGGCAGATCCCGAAGATATTTCAGATATGAAGTGGATGAAGCAACGGAAAGAAGAAATGTGCAGGAATGAGAGTGACAAAGCAGAAAGATCTGGAGAGAACTGTTGCATGAAGGAATACAGTAAAAACTGTGAAAATCCTCTGTATAATATAAGGAAAACTAGTTTATTTGCGTTTATAGATTTTAGGTTTTAACCTTCTGTGACCAAAAACTCACGGACAGCACAAACCACGTTGTGGTTTGTGCTCAAAATCAATGCATTTCTATGAACTGCTGATTTTCTAAAGCACAGTGGCAGATTTACTAGGCAATGGCTTGCAAACTTCTCAGACATTCTTCAGACAGAAAATTTTCATCCCCACGGAAAATTTTTTGTCTTGAAAATAAAAACCAACCATAAAAAAGGATTACTTCTCGAAATATGCCATATTAAAAAAAGCAAAAAGTCAATTAATTAATTACACAACAGATACTTGCAAGTTAGGTGATGTGTATTGCAATATTTTAAAATTCTGAGAAACTAAAAACATTTAACACATGGTTCGATAAGAAAACTAGTTGGTCCTAATGGTACATGTGAAAAAAAAGAATGTATGTGTACTTTGTACGCACGTAAGAAGTTATACTTCTATTATATAATTTCAACGAAATAAATAAGTTATAATACAACAATATAAAACAGTTACAATACAAAAAATTAACAATAATTACCAAAAATTAACCAAAACCTAACAATGCCAAAAATTAAAAAAAAATATATGAATCGCCCCGGATTTGACCCCGCGATCTCGCGATCTCTCTATCTCTGGTCCAATGCCCTACCAACCAGGCTATCAAGGCGTCTGTTATTGACGTTTCGCATATACATAATTACACATCACGGTGACAAATGAAATATGTATAAAAATAGATATTTTATTATTTTACGCCCAAGGAACACAAATCCAAAGACACAAAAATTATGATAAATAATACATTTACTAAAAAACACTAATATATTATTTTAATGGCGTATTTACGCTGATACATAATTTGAAAGATTAGCAACGAACAACATACTATTGAACGTAAAGAAATAAATTATTAATCACCTAGGTAGATCTTGGCCATAGAAATAAGTTGCTTTAAACTGCAGTGAAATATATCGCAGTAAATACTTAAAGCATTATAATAGCTGCACATGACGAATAGAGGAGAATTCAACATACGGTTAGTTCTAGCTTGTGTATTTCTGAATGTAATCGAATTTCTTACTGGATAAGACGGATACGATTATAATAAATATACAATAAAATGTTTTAGTAATACTCATCTTACTCCTGAGGAAGACAAATCCAAAGACACAAAAATTATAATAAATATATTTACTAAAAACACTAATATATTCTTTTCCAGCCTTTTCTTGCACTGATATATTTATACATAACTAGAAAGATAGACAACAAGATAGATAGAAAGAAACAACTAAACGCCATACTGTCTGTGTGCGCATGCGCGCAGGATTATGAAATTTTACTCTCAATCGCGCCTAAACGAGTATAACTTCAAAAAGGACCAAAATTAGTACCCCCTCGGATGCTCAAAACCATCATCTGTTTGGCCGCCGATAGAATTAATATTATAAAATAAAATAAACTGCTCGTCAAAAGTTAGAGATGTGGAATATTATGCTCATTTTCATAGTAGATTTTTTCGTGAACAGATTAACGGATTCCGCTAATTTTTTTTTATTATTTTAGATTTTTCTTTAGTATTTACACAATTGTACAGAGGTTTACTCAAACTTCTTTTTTGTACTTATACCGGGTGGAAGAAAAGAAATAATGTTTCTCTTATGTTAAGTTTGTGCCACCCTGTAGGGAGAAAGAGGTACCAATGTTAGTATACATCGGAATCGTATTGTAGTTTTGTGAACATTTTCTTTTTTGAATGTCCTTGATATCTGTAGAAACAAAGAAGATAGGTGGTTTTACTCTTTAACAGGTGTTATAACTGAAACAAAACTAAATTAACAATAAAAAGTAACAGTCAACAAAACTTTAAAAACAGAAAGGCACATAATGTAAACAATTCTTATCGACACCTATTAGAGTTATTTGTCGACCAGGTAAGCGGTATGCACAGCGTAATATAAGAGAGGAGATTGTTTAATGGAGGTTCTGTGATGTTTTGGGGCGGAATCTTCTTGGGAATAAGTACGGATTTGGTGTCTACGTGGTGAATCTTTAAATAGCGAGAGGTACATTACACAGATTTTTTCATTAAACACTCTGTTTCTTTCGCACTATATGTAAAAAATAATGTCATCTTTGTAGTATGACAATACATGGCCTCTTCACGTATCGCATGTCATCAGTTAAAACACATACTAAAGAATAAAACCGTCTAGTTTCTTTGTTATTAAAGATATCAGAGAAATTAAAAAAATAAAATATTCGCAAAATATGAGACCACAACATGGTCTCAAACTTTTGTTTCGGTTAAAACACATGTTAAACTATAAAAAGTCTATTTTTTTGTTTCTAAAGATTCAAACAATTCAAAAAACATTCAAAAAACAAAATGTTCAAAAACATAAGGCTACAATACGATTCTGATGAAAATTCACATTTGTATCTCGTCCTCCCTACAGGGCGTCTCAAACTTAACATAAGAAAAAAATTCCGTTTTTTTCCACCCGGTATAAGTACAAAAAAGAAGTTTGAATAAACCTTTGTACAACTGTGTGAATACTAAAGAACAATCTAAAATAATAAAAAAAATAGCGGAATCCGTTAATCTGTTCTCGAAAAATTCAACTATGAAAATGAGCATAATTTTCTATAACCCTAACTTTTGACGAGCAGTTTATAACAGTTTGTAAGAGGAAATGTTATGTATGTTATGTTGCTATCTAATTTTAAGTTAATTTTGTAGTATATTCCTGATGAAATAAACATTCAACGAAATACTGAACTACCGAAATGAATGTACTTTTAATTAATTCAAGCCGCAGCCTGCTTTCCCGATATTCCAAAACTCTTTTATGCAGTTTATCTATTTCTTCAATAATAACGCAGTTCTTTATATTTCTCTGAAATTACAAAAACAGTTGGCGCCTCAATACCAGCTCACATTATTTCCTGTCTCTTTCATAATGTCCTATTTCATTTTTGTTTGAAGCTCTCAGTGGCCAACAATGAATATCTTCTGTGTTCGAAATGCAGTCACCAGACTGCATTTCTAATTAAAGGCAATATAGGTCTCGGCGCACTACAAAGCAAAGTCTTCTTTCACAACGACAAAATATCTCATTAGAGGACTTTTTTGCGAAACAAAGTTGGTATTGGCAAAAAGAGTTATTTGCTAGCACTACATTGCAGAGTTTGGTTTCTGTAAATATATATTTAAACGTTATGCAATATAGCTTTGAATAACGGCAATCCTAGTTAGATTCTAAATCAACTAATCTACAATTTAGACTTAAGGGGGTTGGCTCAAAATCTTGGTCCAATGCTATTTAAATGCATTAATTTTTTCGAATCATGAGAAAACTAATAAGGTATTTTTGAAAAATTTAAACGCATAATGAAAGATTATATTATTACCGAGGGCCGAAAATATTTCAAATATTTCATTCAAAAGAAACATTTTGTTTATTCTAAAGGATTTTCGGCCGTAGGTAATAATGTAATCTTTCATTCTGTGCTTCAATTTTTCAAAAATATTCTGTTTTCTCAGGATTCGAAAGAAAAATGAATGCATTTAAATAACATTGGACCAAGATTTTGCGTCGACCCCCTTAAATGACTGGCAATGTTATAAGAAACCATCAGATCCCGTAATTTGCACAAAATTACCCCTATGTAAATAGCTTAACTATTGTTCGCCACTATAACTTTTCTCATGCGTCACGATTCATTTTCAAACAAATTCAGTCAAAACATAAAGTGAAACGAACGTCGATGTGTATATAGGGTGTCAATTTAAAAAGTCGCCACCCCTATAATTTGGCCCCTATAGAAAATCTAAAAATATACAAAAACACGTCAAATTTATTTGTGAGGGGAACATTTTATAGACCAGTTTTCAACTAAATTACACTAATACTCTAGCGGGGGCGGACACAAACCCCAAAATCTTTAATAGAAAGGGGGGTTGAGTAATACCTCATTTTAAAGGTCGTTCGATTACCTTTTCAAACATACCACATACATTATATTTCTTTTCAGTAATTTTAATTTTTTTATAATTAATTTTAATAATTAAATATCGAGTTCAGAACTCCAAAAATTTTTGCAGTATTGAACTCCAAATTGAATTTTTTTTGGGGTGTTAAATTATTTAGAGTATTTTTTTTGAAGTGTTTTTGGAAAAATCAAATAAAACCGTAAATATATTAAGTATAAAGTTCAGAAAGAGTATTGAGTCCAAGATTTTTCCAAAAGTACTGAAAAGAAATATAAGGCATATGGTATTTTTGAAAAGGTAATTTAATGACCTTCAAAATGAGGTATCGCTCAACCCCCCTTTCCATTAAAGATTTTGGGGGTTGTGTCCGCCCCGCTATAGAGTTGATGTAATTTAGTTGAAAACTGGTCTACAAAATGTCCCCCTCACAAATAAATTTGACGTGTTTTTGCATATTTTTAGATTTCCTATAGGGACCAAATTATAGGGGTGGCAACTTTTCAAATTGACACACTGTATATATTTTGTATACTCTATACTATGTACATACTACACACATCGGCGTAAGTTTCACTTTATGTTTTGACTTAATGTGTTTGAAAAATAATCGTGAATGGGAAAATTTATAGCGGACGAACAATAGAATTAAGCTGCTGAGAGAAATTCCCAAAATCAAAATAGCTAAATATAGAGGCATATCCATTTACAGCTTATTCTCCAAGCTAAAAGACCAGACAACGCTTCTAAATCAGAATCATTACATTTGTCAACTGTCTTGTTTTAAATCTGATGGACAATCCCTATACAGGGCAAATATCGCAGTGGTTAAAACAAAGAATAACGCAGTACAAAAGTGATTCTAAAACCGAGAAAAATTATTGTGAAATACAACACAACAGGCCACACATCAGATGTTAAGATCGTAGATATAAAAAACAACTATAAAAAAGACTATTTCTGGAAATGTGCTGCATCACCAGAAATTAAAAGTCAAGTAATTATAAGACATATACCAGCAAGTTAAGCGACATTGATGTATTGCAATATTTTAAAATTCTAATAAATATCATATGGATGAGGCCTATCAGGCCTCACTCATATGGAAATGCAATGTAATGTTATTTCGCCCGTTCGCTGGAGGATTAATGGAACAAACTGCATTTTGTAAAATAATTTATTTTATTAAGTCAAATTATTTATAACAAATTCCCGTCATTTACGACGCAAATGCAAGTTTGAAATTGGAATCTAGTGGACCAAAATACAGAGAGGTTCAAAATTATGGAATAAATTCATTTTTTCGAGAATATGCCACTTTGGAGAAAAATTCCCAGACAGTTCGATTTTTATTTTTAAATTATGACTTTTTGTCATTGTTATTCAATTATAAATTCAGTAATACAAACATTAACATAACTATTTTTACAGAACCTCAAAAAAAAATTAAATTAAAATAACTGACACAAAAAGAAGAATGAATTTAATTTATTTAATTCAAAATACATTTTGTTTTTGTCAAAAAATAAAAAAATGTTTACTTGACAAATAAAAATTTCTTTTTATTTAAATTAAATATTTAAACTGCCAAGAGGCAGATGAGTGCAGCTTGAACATTGAAGTTAAGCAAAAAGCGATGTTTATGTATGAAATAAACATTTTTTCCGTTTTCTGATAGTAGTAAAATGTATTTTGAATTAAATAAATCACATATATTATTCTTTTTGTGTCAAGTAGGTACTTAAATTCAAAACAAATTATTTTGGACACCGTGTATAAATAGTAAGGTTAATGTTAATATTACTGAATAGAGAATTGAATAACATTTCAAATGAGCTGGCACATGATCTCTATTGTCATTAAAAAAATCATCGATTACGTCATCACGCTATCATGGATGACGTCACTGGTACAATTTATATGCCAAAAAATCATAATTTGAAAATAAAAGTCGAACTGTTTCAGGATTTTTCTCCGAAGTGGCCTATTCTCGAAAACATAAATTTATTTCATAATTTTGAACTTCTCTATATAGAGGAATACACTCTAAAACTTTGTGGTCACAAAACACTCCTGGCTTCTGGACTAACTACCGTAACTGTAAACTGTAAAAACGTTAGTAAAGTCCCAATTGATTGTTTTATCCTTTTAAAAGTCGCCCCACTTACTCGGCTAATAACTTCTTAAAAGAGTTCCTTTTCTTCTTTTTCAACTCCAACTTCTCTTCCACTTCTCCAAATTCCCCTATACCATCGGGGATAACATCAAATTTCGATTTGCTGTAGGTAATTACTGATTTTGCGGCAGCGTTAATCTATAAATCCTGTAAAGTTGGAGGTCATCCTCATCCTCATCCTCCCTCCAACAAGTATGTTCCAGATCTGATGCTTTCACGGTGCGGAACGATCCATATTACAATGAGAGACTGAACTCGTCTCTCGTTGCGAATTACTCTTCACGGGTTTATTGGAGCGGAGAATATTGTCAGAGACGGAATGAGACACTGAGACACTTGGATACTGTATTAGACGTTAGACGTAACTCGATAATATAGTCTGTCCACTGGATCTAGGCCCCTGAGCTACATTATTCACGAATTACTCTTATACATATTACGTTTATACGTTTGTTTAAGAGAGAGCCATCGTCTCTTGTAGATGTTATATTATGTTTTACCTTATTTATATGTACACAATATGTATGCTATGTTTATAATTATGTTTATGCTAGTTAAACTAAATACATATATCCGCAAATGTAACAAAATTAAAATGTAGACACAAAGAAAAAGAAGAATCACCAAAAATTATAACAATTCGTCATATTTACATACTTATAGATTGCAAATAGTTGATTGAATATATTCACATAATATGTTTTTTTGTATATGTTAAAAGTGATATGGCGTGATTATAGGTAGACTATGGACTGATTTATGGGTGAAATGTAAAATTTAGGATTGTATTAAATTTAGGGTATGTATAATTAATGCAATCACCGAAGGTTTTCACCTCCGATTTCGTTGAACCTTCATCGATTTTCATGAAAACTGGTGAGTAGTTAGAGGATACCTCAAGGAATAAAGGTGACATGATACCAACTTTTGCTTTTACTCTGGGAGTGGATGCCACCCCTTCTCTGAAGTAAAAATTATTTCGGTAAAATAATAAAACAAGTCGATAGAGGGAGAAATTCTAAGCAAAATTTGTTATATAAAGTTATTAATATAGATCAATACTTTTTAAATTATTAAAGATCAAAAAATTTTTCGTAAACAAATGCATGTTTTAAAGCAGTTTTTCACGTATAACTCATAAACTATAAGCTTTTACAAAAAAGTTACAATTACCAAAATTAAAGATAATAAAAAATAGAATACACTTCTTATTTAAAGAACTACACTAATATTAATTCAAAGTGAGTTATGGGTAATTGAAAGTATATTTTTTCGACGAGTACGCAAATCTAAGTATTCAAGCTTCAATAACGGGAAAACGATGCATTTTATAAAATATACTTACTAAGCACTTGTCAAAGTACTTCGAAATACATATCAAACGAGCTCCAGAAGAAGTTAATACCATCAAAATTAAGCAAGTTATGATGAAAATAAGAGAACCCTGTCGAATTTTTTTTTGAAAAAGTGAAAAATGAAACATACGACATTTCCACAAAAATTAAAATTTATAAAAATCCTTACAATAGTCTCTTTATATTAGCATAAGTAATGATTTCAACAATGTCGATTGGTTTAAAATGCGTATTTTTGAAAAAACAATATAATTTTAAAAAATCAGAATTTCGTAATTTTCATTTTCTTTTAATAATAACTCCAAAATACTCAGTATACGAAAAAAATGATATATAACGAAATTTTAGTTTTTTCTGTACCAAATATTTTACTTTTTTACTATTTCTATAGGGTACAAAATAACCGAGATAGAAACGTTTAATACTTCAATTTTGCTTCGAGAACCATATAACCGGGGTAATTTAATCTTTTATTTAAAAAAATAAGGGATTTAAAAGATTATATTCAACGTGGTTTGAAAGCCCTTAGTTTTAGCTTTCAAGTGGTTTCTAAGCGAATCTGATATCTTAAAATTAACGGAGTTATTAAAAAAAAATAAGATTTTTTGGAAACATTTTTAAAAGATAACCTTTGAAAATTTTTGGAGCATAAATTTTAATGCTATGAACTTGTTCGTGGGCTCATCTGATAGGTATTTTTAAATAATTTGACAAATATTTAATAAGTTTATGTTATAAAATGCATCATTTCTCCGTTATTTAAGATTAAATACTTAGATTTGGGCAGTCGCCGAAAGAAATATACATTCAATTACCTATAACTCACTTTCCGTTAAAACTAAAAGGTTTTTCTAGTAAGGAATTTATTTAATTTTTTATTAGCTTCTATTTTGGTAACAATAACTTTTTTGTAAAAATTTATAGTTTTTGAATTATTTATAAAAAGTCGGTTAAAAACATGCATTTTTCTCACGAAAAATTAAAATATTTCATCTTTAATAACCCAAAAAGCTATGATTTATTTCAATAACTTTATATAACAAATTTTGCTTAGAGTTAGTCCCTCTATCGAATTATGGGGTTATTTTCAATAAAATAATTTTCACCTTCTAGAAGGGGTGGCATCCACCCCCAGGGTAAAAGCGCAAGTTGGTACCATGTCACCTTTGTTCCTTGAGATATCCTCTAACCACTCACCAATTTTCATGCAAATCGATGGAGGTTCAACGAAATCGGAGGTAGTAGCTCATATCCACCTTTAGTGACTGCACTAAATAAAAAAAAAATGGTTTCTTAACCCTTAAACGCCCAACCTTTTTTAGGTTCCATGTACGCCAAAGGGTGGGTAAAAAATGTCCACCTCGAAAATAGCTAACATCTTTATTGAGAGTTGTTGGAAATGGATTAAGCTTAAGAATCTTATGCTTAATAAACACAGCATCTTCTAAAATATTAATATAAACAATTTACAAACCTTACAACAAAATTACAATGTACAACAAAATTAACATACCAGTAAAAGCCATTAATTGAGATTTGTCGATTTTCTCCACATTCTTCCTTTCAGCCTCCTCATTGGCGGATAATTATGTCGATAATGTAATTATACATCGATAATTATATGGATTATGTTCCTACCAATGAGAAATTATAGAGAAACCTTTAGTAACAAGTTTTACCAAGGGTGTACTTTTTATGCCCACCCACATTTAACTCAAGATATTACTTTTATTTTCAAAAATATCGGTAAAACCAAATTAACATTCGATAAAGAGCTGTATTTTTAACAATAAATAATTTTTGAAAAATTTTTAAACACGTAATAAATATGTTACAAGGGAATACGCATTAGGTGGACATTTTTTACCCACCCTTGGGCGTTTAAGGGTTAACAAATATCATGGAACAACCGTTTAGCTGTTCTCAACGGTTTCTTGATAAACAAAATGTAAGGGATTAAGGGCTTCTTTTGTATATAGTATAGGTTTCAAAACCCTGGGGAATTTTTAGAAAGTGAACTGGGTAGGTTCCATTATTAGATTTGTTTATAGAGAACAAAAATGGGAAGTCACTTCTTGAAGGCTGCGTGTGCGTATTTTGTGTGATTTTGAAAAACTAAAAAATGATTGGTTGAAAAAACACTGGTGGAAGCATATTTTTGACTTGCCGTAGGCTTGGAAGACCAGAATTTGGTGATCTGTTGCTGACCTTTACAAAAAGAACGTCCAATCCTGACAAATGAACTATACTAAATTTACATTCAAGATGCAGTAAAAATAAACAAAGCAAGACACGTTAAATGCTACTACGAGCACTCCCAAATCATAATTTATACATTGTAAATTATGAATCGGGAGTGCTCCTAGTAGCATTTAATGTGTCTTGGTGTGTTTATTTCTGCTGCATCTTGATTGTAAATTTAGTATAGGAAGTATTTTGAATTGTGTAAAATTAATTTTGTAAGTAAGAGTTTAAAAAGGGGTAGCAGTTCAGACTTAGGAATGCTGATTTCAAAAATTGTACAGCATTAAATTTTGCAGTATCTTTAAATACAAATAAGTATAATATTTTTCGAAAAAAACCACAGACAAGGATATTTTGGCAGCCAAAAGACATAGAAAGAATTGTTAACTAGATTCCTTGTAAGCGGAACAAAAAAGAAGTTTTAGCTAGAGAGTTTTATCTAGTAAAAGATAATTTCTATTGTTAAATTTATGTAAAAGTAAACAAGGTAATTTAGAGTTGAAATAATTGAAATTTATTTGGTTTCCGAGAACAATATTGAAAAGTCGCAAAATCTTGGAACGAAAGAAACAAATAAAATTAGTTTTTGTATTGTTACCAGTACTAATTTTCTGTAAATTTAGTATATGTTTTTAAAAGCTAATTTCTTGGACTGTGTGGTTTAATTTGTCAGGATGGGGAAACATTTTATCTCTAATTGATTTCATTATGCATTGCTGTTCTTGTATCCTCTTAGATAGCTATTAATGTCAGGAATCTATCTTTCACTGAAAAATCTGTGTTACAGTCCTAACGATGAATACAAATAATGTTTTATAGTACAGTTATCTGTGCTTTCGTCGACCAGTATTAAAAAAATATTATTTTGGAGCTTCTTTACCAAGTTTTCTTCTGCTGCTTCCCCCGTTACCTTTACAATAATCGCTCTATCTTTTGTTCTACTCATCGACAGCTGGTCCACAATTTTTGAATTCGGACATACCGCGCGTGTTAATTTTTAAATGAGAAGTGATATTAAATGAGAGGTTTTTCTAAAATGTAGCAACGATGTTAATGTTGGATGTTTTAATTACTCTTGAGGTGTATTAACCCGGGAGTAGTCGCGCTCACTTCTGTAACGTGAAAAGTCGCGTGTTAGATTTCATCTCACAATACGAATTTAAATACGAATTTACAACAAATTTTTACTATAATATTTTTATTTAATTGCTATATTAGAAATATTATTTCTAACAATTATTAAAGCTAAATGGCTCTCACCAAAGCCATAAATTCCACAAAAAGAAGAAGAAAAAAAAAGAATGTGTGTGTACTTTGTACGCATGTAAGAAGTTATACTTCTATTACATGATTTCAACGAAATAAATATACTTTCAACAGGTTATTTGTATTTAAAGATTAAACTAATTTTTACTTACTGCTTTTTAAAAAATTTTACCAAAACAATATTAAAAATAAAAAAAAAGTTAAATAACACACGGAATTGAACCAGGGACCTCTCGATCTCCGGTCGAACGCGCTACCGCCGAGCCATCCCTTTGCTTTGACAGCTTAAAAGATTTCTCATACATACTGACAAATTCAAAAGACCAAGTGAAAAATTACTTTAAAATTTAAAGTGAATATACTTACTATTATTATAAAATATTTTATTCCCGATGAAGACAAATCCAAAGACACAAAAACTATAATAAATAATACATTTACTAAAAACACTAATATATTCTTTTAATGACTTATTTGCGCTGATACATACATAATTTGAAAGATTAGAAACGAACTACATACTGTCTGTCTGCGCATGCGCCAGGCAAGTATAAAATTTCACCCTCGATCGTAAAGAAGTATAACTTCAAAGATGCCTACGCATTACTACACCCTTCCTCAAGGCACTTACGAATTTTTTTTTCAAAATTGCAAAATTTTTCATCAAGTTATCGCGAAATAGGATAAAATGTGAGATTCTATCTAACGGCGCGACTATTCGCGGGTTAAAGAACTTAAATGCAGAAACTCATGAATTTTACATTTTCTTTCACAATTACAAGCGGAACAGAAAAAAATACATATTGCATTTTACACTCTTCTTCAGCCAGCCTATAAATCGGTTGTCGTTTAACCACAAGTCAATAAATATATGTTTCTGTTAAAATGTTTTAAAATATATTTAAGAAAACTCTACAGAATCTTTTCCAAGGGGGTACAATATACAAAAGCAGATTGTAAGAATAAATTGAAAAACAAAGCCATTATTTAACCTATAAATTTGTTATTAATTGTCGTTTCACAACCTTTTCAATCGGCTTAAAATATTTAATTTCTATAAACCCTTTTAAAAGTTTTGCTTTAATATAATTCCATAAAAATGAAAACGCTTTCCTAAATCATTAATATTTATGAGAGTTTCAGTGAAATTGGCTTCATGAATATAAAAATGTCTGTCCGTCTTGTTGGCAATAAAGTAAAATCATTGCTGCTAAAGAAAAAATTACGAACAATATAATTAAACTACTGAGTGGAAGTCCTAAAATCAAAATACCATAATACAACAAAATGACTAAAACAGCTTACTCTCGAAGCTTGAAGACCAGACTCCGCTTCTAAATCAGTTTTCATCTCATTTACCAATTTTGTTATCTCTAATGTGATGGACAGTATATAAAACAAAGTGGTTAAAACAAAGAATAACGTAGCATAAAAGTGACTGCAAAAGAAAAAAATACTTGTGCATTAGCACACCATTCTAACACAACAGGGCACGTATTAAATTTTAATGTACAGTTGATGTCAAAATCTTGGATATAGAAAACAAATATAAAAAACGATTATTTCTTGATATGCACCATATCAACAAAAATAAAAATTCAATTAATTAAAAGACAGATAACACTAAATTGAAAATTAGGTCATTATTCCAACAATAAAATTGATATTTCATTTCTGTCCATGGATGTTTCAATCAGCCTAACATATTTAATTTTTATAAACCCTTTTAAAAGTTTGCTCTAATATAATTTCATAAAAATGGAAAAGCTTTCTTAAATCATTAATATTTATGAGATTTTTAGGAAAAATGGCCTCATGAATATAAAAATGTCTGTCCGCCTTGTTCGCAATAAAGTAAAATCATTACTGCTAAAGACAAAACTACGAGCAATATAATTAAGCTGCTGAGTGGAATTCCTAAAATCAAAATAGCTAAATACAACAGCATGTCTAAAACAGCTTACTCTCGAAGCTTAAAGACCAGACTCCGCTTCTAAATCAGTTTTCATCTCATCTACCAACTTTCCTATCCTAAACGTGATGGACAGTATATAAAACAAACATCACAGTGGTTAAAACAAAGAATAACGTAGCATAAAGTGACTGCAAAACAGAAAAAAATACTTGTGCATTAGCACACCATTCTAACACAACAGAGCACACATTAAATTTTAATGTATATTTGTTGTCAAAATCTTGGATATAGAAAACAAATATAAAAAAAATATTATTTCTTAAAATGCACCATATTAACAAAAATAAAAATTCAATTAATTATAAGACAGATAACAATAAATTGAAAATTAGGTCATTACTCCAACAATAAATTTGATATTTTTTTCTGTCCAGGGATGTTTCAATCAGCCTAACATATTTAATTTTTATAAACCGTTTTAAAAGTTTGCTCTAATATAATTTCATAAAAATGGAAAAGCTTTCCTAAATCATTAATATTTATGAGAGTTTTAGGAAAAATGGCCTCATGAATATAAAAATGACTGTCCGTTTTGTTCGCAATAAAGTAAACTCATTACTGCTAAAGACAAAACTACGAGCAATATAATTAAGCTGCTGGGTGGAATTCCAAAGATCAAAATAGCTAAATACAACAGCATGTCAAAAACAGCTTACTCTCGAAGCTTGAAGACCAGACTCCGCCTCTAAATCAGTTTTCGTCTTATTTACAAACTTTCTTATCTCAAATGTGATGGATAGTATATAGGACAAACATCACAGTGGTTAAAACAGAGAATAACGTAGCATAAAATAAATGCAAAACAGAAAAAAATACTTGTCCATTAGCACACCATTCTAACACGACAGGGCACGTATTAAATTTTAATGTATATTTGATGTCAAAATCTTGGATATAGAAAACAAATATAAAAAAACGATTATTTCTTGAAATGCACCCTATCAACAAAAATTAAAAATTAAATTAATTATAAGACAGATAACAACAAATTGAAAATTAGGTCATTATTCCAACAATAAATTTGATATTTCATTTCTGTCCAGGGATGTTTCAATCAGCCTGATATATTTAATTTTTATAAACCGTTTTAAAAGTTTGCTCTAATATAATTCCATAAAAATGAAAACGCTTTCCTAAATCATTAATATTTATGAGAGTTTCAGTAAAATTAGCTTCATGAATACAAAAATGTCTGTCCGCCTTGTTGGCAATAAAGTAAAATCATTACTGCTAAAAAAAATTACGAACAATATAATTAAGCTACTGAGTGGACGTCCTAAAATCAAAATACCATAATACAACAAAATGACTAAAACAGCTAACTCTCGAAGCTTGAAGACCAGACTCCGCTTCTAAATCAATTTTCATCTCATTTACCAACTTTCTTATTTCTAATGTGACGGACAGTATATAAAACAAAGGGGTTAAATCAAAGAATAACGTAGCATAAAAGTGACTGCAAAACAGAAAAAAATACTTGTGCATTAGCACACCATTCTAAGACAACAGGGCACGTATTAAATTTTAATGAACAGTTGATGTCAAAATCTTGGATATAGAAAACAAATAAAAAAACGATTATTTCTTGATATGCACCATATCAACAAAAATAAAAATTCAATTAATTAAAAGAGAGATAACACTAAATTGAAAATTAGGTCATTATTCCAACAATAAATTTGATATTTCATTTCTGTCCATGGATGTTTCAATCAGCCTAACATAATCATTAATTTTTATAAACCCTTTTAAAAGTTTGCTCTAATATTATAATTTCATAAAAATGGAAAAGCTTTCCTAAATCATTAATATTTATGAGAGTTTTAGGAAAAATGGCCTTATGAATATAAAAATGTCTGTCCGCCTTGTTCGCAATAAAGTAAAATCATTATAGCTAAAGACAAAACGACAATAAATCAGACAGCCATTGACGCGCAGTTCCTTATCTAATTCTGAATCTAATGGAACGAACTGTCTCGCCTCTCCATTTTGCTCTTCTTCAGCATTCGTCTTCTCCTCGATTACGTTTTTCAACAAATATTTGCGTCGGCTTTGTTGCACTCGATATATATTTGCCTACGGCTAACCAAAATTGCCACATTTAGGAATGCTAGGACAATTTTTCGTTATCTGGCAATTTTTTCGTTAAATAATGACGTTAAATTTCGTTAAATAAAGACCAAAATAGTGCAAATTACTTCTTTGGTATTAGATTAATATGTATCTTACAAATATGTTCTTAAAAATACTAAAATATTAGTAGTACCGACATATTATATTTAATTATATATCATACATATTTCATTTTAAAACTAGAGCGCATATTATTTCATATACAATGCGTATCGTAATTCATAATACTTTATGTTAATCTTGCACTATCAGCTGTCGTCAATTAAATCGCGGTATATCATCCATTAAGTACCAGCTCCAACATAATTGTAAGTGTAAATAATTCGTCATGAAAAAAGATCTAATAAAACTCCTAATAAATGTTCTTAATGCGGAATTACTGGAAACAAAATCATTTTATCCACAACCTCAAATTTCACATCCATCCAAAATCAGAAAAAATATACTCCTGGTAATACTAGAATCCTAAAAATATATTAGCCAGAAGTAGTTTAGATCCATAAAATATAGGAAACTTGAAGGCCTTGATACAAAGGACCCACGCCCCAACCTGATTTGCGATTTTCTATACCAGAAAAAACGAAAACTCATTACGTCAACGAAAAAATAATCAAAGCTGCAATACATACTTACAGACATTGAATTCGTTTACACACAGAACAGAACTGAACTTTAAAATCCCCAGTAGAGTAGTTAAATTGAAACACAAATTAAACATGTTACAATAATAATTATTGTAACACAAGAAACTTAAATAATAAGAAAAATATTTGATATCCTACATAATATGCCTACAATGTACGACTCTAGTTATTCTATTCGGTAAAACACTAATAAGAAACCAGAAAGTAAGAACTGAACAATATTAAAAGTGCTCAACCTTTCCGGCTCATGATTTATAACAAAGACATGTTGTAATGGCGACAATACGTTTTTCGGAAATGATAGCAAGAAAAGTTAAGCGTGAAGGAGGTTGTTCCTACTCTACAGTCGAAGCGAAAAAGTAGATTGTTACATGAACTGTAAACCTGGCTTAGTTAATGGACCTTTTTATAGGAGAAACAACGATAAGCAGCAGTAAACTCGGAAGTTAAGATGTTACGGCTGGAATAGCTACGAGGCTAGAAGTATCTGAAATGTCTTAAATATAAATTTAGATGGAAATACAACATTAAGAGCAAAGTAGGGAATTAGTAAGTACTGTCTATAAATTTCTACTTATCAGTTATATACTGATATATAATTTTTATGGGGAAAATTTAGAGAATTCATTTTATATCCAAGACCATAAGATTATAAATTTTCATCGCCCTGTATATAGTCAAAATTTGTAAATAATATCATTAGTCGTAAGCAGTGTTTCGTGGTAAAGAGCAAAAGTGTAGTGATAAAGATTCTACGAACGGACTTAACAATTCAAAACAATGGAACTAAATTACGATCAATTTTAGAAAGTGTATGTAT
Organism: Diabrotica virgifera virgifera; assembly: GCF_917563875.1. Lineage (NCBI taxonomy): Eukaryota > Metazoa > Arthropoda > Insecta > Coleoptera > Chrysomelidae > Diabrotica > Diabrotica virgifera. The sequence goes on from NC_065448.1 coordinate 10,384,718, forward strand.
TAGCGGTTGGAGTGAACAATAGGGCGTTTTTAATAATGGTTTCCTCGAAAGCAACGACGGTAAACAGATTTGTTTAGTTTTAGAATAGAGGGAATTTTTTTTCTAGGATATAAGAAAGAAGTTAATTTTAATATGTCCTGGAAATTTGACAAGACAGGAAATTTGTATACAACACTATTTGTTCTTACGAAATGAAAGTAGGGAGGTAATGTTGAGAGAATGCTTGTGATTGGCGAAAGAGACCGATGGAGGGAGAATATAATGTTTGAGTCTGAGTTTGATGAGTGAAAAATATTTACTCTGTAATTAAGATCGAGTTTGGAAAGTAGTGATTTTGTGTAAAGTGGTTAATTTGGTGGCCGTGTAAGCAGATTTCTGTTGAGACGAAATCGTGATCGAGTCGAGAAGTAAAATCTCCTCGTGTCCGAATAGATTCCAGTTTTCTGTCTGGAACGAGTAGCCGGTTTGTATCAATTTTGTACAAGATATCGAGCTGAGAGAAAAAAATCTTGGAATTATAAAGAATGATATTGTTTTTATCGAGTCAGAGACTAAATTGAGGAGAGATTTCAAGCGAGTGCTGTTTTGTTTGGGAAACAGTTTGGAAAAAAATAACAGTTGCAGCTCCGAGGAGCACGTGTGGGAGAAACGAGGACAACACAATCCATGAGAAGAAGTTAAGAAGACAGATCAGGTTAGTCAGATTATTTGTGAAAAGAGAGAGTTGTTTGATATTACATACCATATTTGTTTTTTGTTAATTTAACAGTTTTACAGCATAATTTATTTATGCATAAATTCATAAAGGACATAAGTAATCTATTTAAAGGTGAAAATTAAATTTTGGTTTTTTTTATAATAATAAGAATAGTCAGTCCACCGAAACATTTAAATAAAATTTTGTTAAAGAAATGGAGATAGTAGAATTACAGATTAGTTTTAGTAGATAAAATATTTTTACGAGAGAACAAAGTTTTAGCATACATTTTGAATCATATATTTATTATACGAGTATAGTATATAAATAAATAATATTTATAAAATTTATATGATTGCGAGCACATTTATTTTCCTTTGTTTTGTCCTGGATAAATTAAGCAACGAGAAATACTAGGAGCCACAAACTAAAGGTGATATATTAAAATCAATTAGCCCTGAGAACATTTTTTATTGGAAAGATTTATTAAATTTTGGTTTTGTTTACATGAGTAGCAATTAAAATAATTAATTAATTGAATTGATAAGATTCTGATCAATCTTATAACTGAGAGAAAATATAGAGCATAATAATATATTAAACGTGATTATTTCGAACAAAAATAATTTATAAAAATTTTGAAAATATCAGCCATGTGATCTATACGTAATAAAAATCTTTGTTTTTTCTGAAACTCAATTTTTGGTCATTAAAATAAAATTAAAACTGGTGTATAAATGTAATATCTAGCTTTCTGTTTATTTTTAGTAAGGACACCTTTGTAAGTATATATTATATCCTTGACCTTAGCTCCCCAACCAAAAACACGAGTAACCGTCTCGCATTAAGTACGACCGGGTGCTTGCTTTTCTCTTAAGCCCACATCGACCCCCTTTTCTAAAATAAATGTTTCGTTTGTTCCCTTGTTTCAATTAGCCCCCAACCCCCTTTCAGAATAAGCATTCCATGTTATTAACTATAGTGGTTTCAATTTACTTGCAAAATAATTATAAAAACTACCTTTTTGCAGTTCGGCCGATAAATATTACCCGTATATACATAGGTATATTTAAAAATGTATGAAAAACAAAAACTGTTCCTATCGATAATCAGTTGTGTTATCTTTCTGTTTCAGTGCCTACTCCATTTAGACTCATGATTTGCTCTATTAGTTTTTGGCCACTACTGGCAATCTAAATCGCAAATTTTAGCAATTTCAATAGACGATTGTTATTTCCAATATAATAATTCAAACTTCCAAAATATCCTCCTCGGGATACAAGCTAATAAATATCTGAAAATTTACATAATAATTTCATATTGCTAAACCCAAATCAACCGATATTTGATATATGTATAGGCGCCAAATCAGAATCGACGCTCTAAAATTTCTAAACGACTTTATTATAGAGTATTAACTCTATTAATTTATCGAAATATATCGCAAACAGCCATCAATGATGGACATGTGGTGGCTAATCAACAATTTCGGTAAAATGGACAAATGATGTGTATAATAAACCGGTTAAAGTTTTATAGATCACCCAAAAATTTAATGCTTACTCATAAAACTCACCTAAATTCAACACATGTATTTATTGGCAAAATATACCCAAAAAGATAAAGAAGGACAGGATTGTTAAGATGTTTAAATTTTACCTCTTGATACGTCATATAATGCGATACATAATGAATATTTTTGATGATTTGGGCTTTTGTAGAGTAGAAACATTATTTCATCAGTTGTTTCTGTTGGGGTGTGTATTAATATGGAGTTAATTTGGAGTTTTTTTGAAGTTATACTTCTTTACGAGCGATATAAGGGTGAATTTTAATAGGATTAAAACCTTTGATCCCGGCGCAGTCGCATTACAACTTTGTTCTGATTGGATGTTCAAATGACATGACAAAAATTATCCAATATGGCAGCTGTGGCACAGCTGTGGGACTGTGGTTTGGTTATGTATGGTTGTTGCGTTCTAAAATTTGTAGGAAGAGAAATACCAAACAAAAAGTTAGTTAATGGTTATTCTGCCTTTTTAAATAGTTTTCATATTATATTTTTGGACTTATTTACATAGAAGAGATGATTGTTGCATGCCAATGTGAAAGCCCATCAAACTGTGACTAGTATAAGTGCCGCAAAATTACTGATAAAAAACCTATTAGCTCGAAGGCGTAGAGAACTGTGGATAACAACAATCAACCGGGACGATCTACGATCTCGCTTATTCAAAGCTAAAGAATATTACACTGGTAAGTGTTTTAAAAATAGTTGATCAAATTTTGTTATGATATTTGAACATAGCCACTTTGCACGATGCAAGTGATTGCGAAATTTATTAGTCGTTATACGGGCTTTGATTAGGTGTTGAAATGATCTGTCAATAATAAATAATTGTTCAATATGAAGGTAAACAAATGTATAATATATTAGTTTTATTGTTGTGAGGACAGAAACAAAAAAGTTTATAATTGTAATGATTTTTAAATAGTTTTTAAAGCAACAGATACGTAATAATTGTAAATGTATCATAGGTACCTACCTATTTGAACCTACCAAAATACATAGTAGGTATGTAATACTTTTATTTACATAATTTGATTACCATCAAAATTTCTATCAATATTCACCTAATATATTGTTTTCTTACTCTATGTTTTGTTGTATTTTTTCAATTCTAAATCATTTCAATTCAAAATCAAAATAATTTGATTTACATAATTCAAAAATGTCAAAAGTTTAATCAGTTTAGTTAGTCGATCTTCGCACATAATGACACACTGTCTCCGTGGCGAAGCGTTTAATACGAGTGAACCCCAATACAACGCCAATACCAGCCGCGCTGGTAAGTCGGTTCGAATCCCAATAGAAACTTTTTTTTTTTTTTTTTTTACATTTTATGATTGTAAGTATATTTATTATATAATTTAATTTTCAGAAAATACGTATTTAGTTAAAAAATTGTCCGACAATTAATGTTCAGAAATCATTTGTGGCATTTTTAATATGTTTGTGTGTATTTTATTCTTTTATTATTTTAATTTTGGACACGGTTTTAATAAAAATGTTTGAGAAGTAGTAAGTATAAATTAGTTTAATATTTAAATAAAATATAAATAAAAAGTATATTAATTTCGTTTATAATCATATAATCGTATAATAGAAGTATAACTTCTTACGTGAGTACAAAGTACACACACATTCTTTTTTTTTTGTATTACCTACATTTGATCTTCTTTAATAAGGCCAAATTTGTGTTAAGGAAGGTTATATTTTGCACTTGGGAATTAGAGCACATCGATTGAGGGTCCTTGGAGATGACGCATCCATATTATGTAGATTCTGTATGATCTAGCCGCAGTTTATTAATGACTCTTTGGTCATATCTTTAAGTTGAGAGCGGTAGTAAAACATAAGTAACACCTGGTTTAATAATTTTTAATTTTGCTTCCCTATGGCTCCAATTTTCATACCATGCTTTGTTAATGTAGGTTTTTATTAACGTTTTTTGGTCTGAAAATGGTATTTTTGGATTGTAGAAATTGTCCTGTCTTGTTATTGACAGTTTCCGTTGCTGCTGATCAGTCGCTTCATTACCTATTATCCTAGCATAGGATGGTACCCATAAGATTCTTATGTTTTTACCATGTATTGAGACATTGTATTCGCTCCGTGCTTGACTGACGCAACACCTGGCGTAGTCGCCTGAAATTTTTGGCGAACACATTTTGACGTTGAACATATGATACACATATGACATATCTGACGTTAATGTAATATTTATTTGCCATTTTTGATCAAATTTATTATAAAAACAATAAGTTCGAGTGTCAAATAAACGTCAAATTAAAAGCAGATATTTGGAAGTTTTCTGAAGAAAATATCAATTTTAAGAATTTTTCTTGACTTGTTCGTTATAGTTTAGTTGTCGGTGTTAACATTGATTAAGTGTACTTCTTCTTCTTCTTCTTATGCAATCCACTAATGGATGTTCTCGATCACGTTTGACCATTTTTCTCTATCCCTTGCAGTATGTATTAGGTCTCCTATGTTTTTTAGTCCTGTCCATTGTTTGACATTACGGAGCCATGACATTTTCTTCCTGCCCACTCCCCTTCTTCCTTCGATCTTTCCTTCAATTAAGGTTTGCAGAAACTGATATCTTTCATTTCTAATTATGTGTCCCAGGTATGCCGTTTTTCTCTGTTTAATTGTGCACATCAGTTGTCGTTCTGTACCAATTCTTCTCAGGATTTCTTCATTTGTTATTCTTGCGGTCCAGGGAACTTTAAGGATTCGTCGATAGATCCACATCTCAAATGCCTCTAGCTTATTCATTGTGTTTATTTTTAAAGTCCATCCTTCCATGCCATATAGGAGCACCGACCATATATAGCATTTTGTGAATCTTAATCTTAGGTTTAGGTCAAAGTCAGAGTTCGTAAAGACGTTTAAGTGTACATTGAAACCAATTATACAGTGTGAGTGGCCCGCATGCAGCCCAGATCTCAATCTTCTTCTTCTTCTTAAAGTCCGTCTCCTATCGGAGATTGGAAATCATCACAGCTATTCTTATTTTACTAGCGGCCGCCCTAAATAGGTCGATGGAACTGCAGCCGAACCATTCCCTCAGATTTCTTAACCAAGATATTCTGCGCCTACCGATACTTCTCTTACCCCTGATTTTACCCTGGAGGATCAGTCTTAGCAGCAAGTATTTGTCATCTCTCATAACATGGCCAAAGTATTCAAGCTTTCTTCTTTTAACAGTAAGTACAACTTCACATCCTTTTCCGATCCGACGTAACATTTCGGCATTCGTCACGTGGTCCACCCAAGATACACGTACTACGGTAACACCACATCTCAAAAGCTTCAATGATTTTAATGCTGCCCATCTCCATGGTCCATGACTCAACTACATATAACAAAGTAGAGAAGATATAACACCGCAGCATACGCACTCTCAGATCAAGATTTATGTCACGACTACAGAGAAATATTTTCATCTTGTTAAATGCTGATCTAGCTATTTCTATTCTTGCTCTTATTTCTTTTCTTTGATCGCCTGTATGATCCAGGCAAGCTCCAAGGTATTTATAGGAGGATACCCTTTCTATAACGGTGTTGTTGACAACCAAAATTATTCCTGGCGTGTGGATCTTTTGTTATTACCATCCATTTAGTTTTTCTGAGGTTTAACGTAAGTCCGTAGCTGTTGCAGTAGTGGTAAATGCGTTCCATTAGTCGTTGCAGATCTGCAGGATTTTCTGCTAATATCACTGTGTCGTCAGCGTATCTCACATTATTGATTGTATTTCCGTTGATCATTGCACCACAACTAACCTCCGACATAGCTTCTTTAAACATGACTTCGCTATAAAAATTAAACAAAAGAGGAGACAGAATACACCCCTGTCTTACTTCTCTACATATTTTGATCTCGTCAGTCATTTCATCATCGACCTTGACTTGTGCTGTTTGATTCCAATACAAATTAGTTATTATTCTAATATCTTTTTCATCAATGTTCTTTTCGATTAGAATTTGTCTCAGTCGGTCGTGTCGGACTCTATCGAAGGCCTTCTCAAAGTCTATAAAGCAGGCGTATACATCCTGATTGATATCCAAACACCGCTGAAATAGTACGCCCACACCAAAGAGCGCTTCCCTCTAAGCAAGGCCGTTCCTGAGGCCCATTTGTGTTTCACTTATATCTTCTTCAAGTTTGCGGAAAATTCTATTATGAATGATTTTTAGAAAAACTTTAAGCATATGACTCATCAAGGCAATCGTTCTGTAATCCGAGCACTCTCTTACATTTAATTTTTTAGGTATTAAATTGAATGTGGACCTTAACCAGTCTTGTGGTATTATTCCAGTATCATATATGTTGTTAAATAACTCGAGTATCATGTTCATCTCAATCCTATTGAGCAATTATGGGATGAACTAGAAAAAGCTATTCGCCGTCATTCTAGGCCTCCAGAAAAATTGGCACAGTTATGGCCCTGGTAGAGGAATATCGGGCTATTCCCCAGGCAAGGATAACATCATCTTTATCCGATGGCAAACAGATTGCGAGCAGTCGTTGCTGCAAGCAATGGATATATCCGCTATTTAATTGTTTTGTTTTGTTGTTAATTTTGTTTCGTTTTTTTAATTTTAGTCCGTTAGATATTTTTAATTAAAAAAACTTTCCAAGCAGTGTTTTTATTTACAGCTCTTACAAGAAAAGCGATGTTCGGATAATTCAAAAAGCAAAACCTTAGTGATATCTCCAGGATAATACAAAAGGAGTATAAAACAAAATCAGCCCTCCACTTTTTCCACAGAATTTTTTAAAGTTAGGAGAAATTACAACGCTTCCATTCACCCCCGTGTAATGCCAACTAAGCAAAAAAAATTTTGTTACCGGAATAATAACAAATGACGTCAATACATGTACCTACAAACTGATGCAAGAATCTTGAAAATCGGAGCAGAAATAAAAAAGTTATATTTTTGTCAAATTTAATCAAAGATTTTGAGTGGCGGAATTTTGTGCCGGTGAGTGTATAATATAACTCCTATGGAGTTAAAAAATTTTAATTATCTTTAATTTCTTATTTGCTTCATTCATGTCTTCATATTCGTGTTATTAGAGTTATTATTACACAATAAAAATATTTTTGAAGTTATACTTCTTTACCGGCGATAGAGGGTGATTTTTTTATATGTTAAAACCTATCAGCCCGGCGCATGCGCATTATAACTTTGTTCTGATTGGATGTTCAAATGACATGTCAAAAATTATCCGATATGGCAGCTGTGGTTTGGAGGTAAAGGTAAACAAATGTATAATATATTAGTTTTATTGTTGTGAGGACAGAAACAAAAAAGTTTATAATATTGTAGTGACTTTTAAATAGTTTTTAAAAGCAACAGGTACGTAATAATTGTTAATGTATCGTGCATATAAACCTACCTATTTGATCTGCCAAAATACATAGTATGTAATACTTTTATTTATATAATTTGATTACCATCAAAATTTCTATTAATATTCACCTAATTTATTATTTTTTACTCCTTGTTTTGTTGTATTTTTTCAATTCTAAATCATTTCAATTCAAAATTAAAATAATTTGATCAATTTTGAAAATATCAAAATATCACAAGTTTAATCCGTTTAGTTAGTCGATCTTCGTAAATAATGACAAATAGTGTCCGTGGCTAAGCGGAGAAGGCCAATGAATTCCAATACCAACCGCTCTTATCAGCGCTGGTTCGAGTCCCAATAGAAACTTTCTTTTTTGTTTTTTTTAATACATTTTATGATTGTAAGTATATTTATTATATAATTGTATTTTCAGAAAATACGTATTTAGTTAAAAAAAATTTCGACAATTAATGTTCAGACATCATTTGTGGCTTGTTTAATGTGTTTGTGTGTGTTTTATTCTTTTATTATTTTAATTTTTGGCACTGTTCGAATAAAAATGTTTGAGAAGTGGTAAGTATAAATTAGTTTAATATTTAAACAAAATATAAATAAAAAGTATATTAATTTCGTTTAAATCATATAATAGAAGTATAACTTCTTACGTGCGTACAAAGTACACACATTCTTTTTTTTTAATATCAGGCTTAAATACTTCCGTAGTAAAAATAATACTCCGATTACAGCTTCCGACGTTTGACCTTACGAACCGCAATGGCTGATTTACCATCCCAATGGTGCAAAACTCATCTCCAGTTTAAACAAAAAACGCGGAGGCTTATCAAATATTTTCTGAAAGAAAAAATCCGTCGCGTCAGTGTATTCTCTCAGTTTCAATTTAAGTTTGTGTACTTTGTGTAACGTTTGGATTGCGTAATGGTTTCAGGACTGCACCAAACTTGATAAAATTGAAAACGCTTAAAGCAGTTTGTTTCAGTATAAACAAGCTTAGGAAACGGGTTCGACGGAAACTTTTTTAATGGGGAAAATTAAGTGGTGTACGACTGTTCAAAATGGAGAAGCAAATACAGAGATTCATTTTTGACAAGTTGTTGTGCTTTTGGTATTTTATTTTAGGTGGGTGGCTTTTATGGAGAAAGGTCGATTTCCTTACCTAAAGACGGAAAACTCGTTCCAAGATTACAGCTTTTATTTTGAATATTTTGTAGAGGTACTTGGCACACATATACGCAATATAGTAAATAATATCGGTACAAGCCCAATCTGAGAAATACATAATAGGTTTGTTAGTATGTGGAAATTATTATTATATACAGGTAATAAAAATACAGGTCATAAATTACATCACATATTCTGGGACAAAAATTAGTTCGATTGAACCTAACTTACCTTAGTACAAATATGCACAGAAAAAAAGTTACAGCCCTTTAAAGTTACAAAATGAAAATCGATTTTTTCCGATATATCGAAAACTATTAGAGATTTTTTATTGAAAATGGAAATGTGGTATTCTTATGGCAGGTACATCTTAATAAAAAATTATAGTGAATTTTGTGCATTAAAAAAATATTATGGGGGTTTTGTTCCTTTAAACCCCCGGAAACTTTTGTGTACGTTCCAATTAAATTGTTATTGTGGTACTATTACTTAAAAACAATATTTTTAAAACTTTTTTGTCTCTTATTACTTTTCCTAAAAGTCAGTTTTTATAGAGATATTTTGAATATTTGTCACATCCACCACATATTATTTGTATATATGGTTAGTACGATTATGGAGACCTGGTAATAATATGAAAATTTATTTATAATTTACATGTTTAGGTATATTTTGAACCATATTAAAAAGAAGCCACATCTTGATAAAAGGTGTCTTATCGATAAAATTCTGAGACGCAAAAAAGTTTTAAGAACACTGTTTTTAACTAATGGTACCGTAATTAATAGTTTAACTGGAACGTACACAAACATTTGGGGGTTTAAAGGAACAAAACCCCCATAAAATTTTTATGTTAACATATTAAAAAAGAAGCCGCATCTCTATAAAAATTGGCTTATCGAAAAAATACTAAGAGGCAAAAAAGTTTTACAAATATTGTGTTTAACTAATGGTACCACAATAATAATTTAATTGGAACGTACACAAAAGTTTGGGGAGGTTTAAGGGAACAAAACCCCTGTAAAATTTTTCTGGTGTGCACAAATTTCACTATAATTTTTTGTTAAGATGCTCCTGCCACAAGAATGCCACATGCCCATTTTCAATAAAAAATCTCTAAGAACTTTTGATATATGGAAAAAAATCGATTTTCATTTTGTAATTTCAAAGGGCTGTAACTTTTTTTGTGTGGACATTTGTACTAAGGTAAGTTAGGTTCAATCGATCTATTTTTGGTCCCAAAATGTGTGATTTAATTTATGACTCCATTTTTGTTACACCCTGTATAATTAAATAAAATACACTGCGCGTCAGAGAAAACGGGCACCCCAAAAATGGGTCATTTTTGATGTCTCGTATCTCCTAAACCTATTGTCCGATTTAAGTAATGTTTTTAATATGTTATAGCCTTATTCGCTGTAATAATATTGTTGCTAAACAGATAAATTTTTATTGTATACCGGGTGTACGAATCAAACTGTGCTTTTTTCTCAAAGTTTTCACGGAACATATTCACGGAACACCCTGTGGAATATTCTATCATTTATAAAATACTGAAATTAAAATCCAACTATACCCTCAGGTTTTCTTAACATTCTGTTTTTTGATTCCTTCGTTTATGTTGGATAATCCAAAAGTAAGGTCCTTTAATAACTAGCCATGTTCTTCGTCAGTACAGGGTGTTTCTAAATAAGTGCGACAAACTTTAAGGGGTAATTTTGCATTAAAAAATAATGACATTTTGCTTTATAATCATATATCCGCAAATGCTTCGTTTCCAAGATACGGGATGTTGAATTTTTTCTTACAAACTGACGATTTATTTTATTGCCCTAAAACCGGTTGAGATATGCAAATGAAATTTGGTGGGTTTTAACAGAAAATTATTGCGAATTTTTTGACATGCAATTCAGAATTTTATATTCACCATTGGCGCGCATACGGGTAATATGATCGGTCCTATTACCCGTATGCACACATACGGGTAATAAGCATATACCCGTCTTAAATCACACCAAATTTTATTTACATATCTCAACCGGTTTTAAATCAATAAATAAATCGTCAGCTTGTAAGAAAAAATTCAACATCCCGTATCTCGGAAAGGAAGCATTTGCGGACACGATTATAAAGCAAACTGTCATTATTTTTTAATGCAGAATTGCCCCTTAAAGTTTGTCGCACTTATTTAGAAACACCCTGTACTGAAGAAGAACATGGCTAGTTCTCATAGTACCTAACTTTTGTATTATCCAACATAAGCGAATGAATCAAAAAAGAGAATGTTAAGAAAACCTGAGGCTATAGGTAGGTTTTAATTTATGTATTTTATAAATGCTAGAATATTCCACAGGGTGTTGCGAACTTTGAGAAAAAAACACCCGTATACAATGAAAATTTTCCTGTTTAGCAACAATATACAGGGACATTGTTAAAGAATGAGGCTATAAATAATGCAGTTCACTTGGGCTCTGTACAACGAAAACTGAAGTTAATCACAGTGAGCTGGAACTTGAATTTATGTAAAAATGTCTCTGAAAGTTTATAACTAGAACATAGATATTGTTCAGCTGACAAAGTAATGTAGAAATCCTGAATATATCTACAACTAAAAGTAGACGAGCTCAAGCTTGAATACTTCTACAATATAATATATTCAATAAATAGGTATTTTTTATTTACAAAAACCCCCTTTTATCTAGTAATTTTATTACCGGATCGATAGTAGAAAATTCTAGTACTTTTCAATAGTGATATAAAATATAGGGTGTTTCGTTTAAAATTACTGAAAAAATAATGTACTTGCGTTTTGACTCACCCTGTATTCAATATGAAGAAAATTAGCAATATCGATTATTTATGAAAATTTTGACAATAAATAAAAGAATATGGCATTATTAAATCATTGCCGTTTTCCTTATTTTTATTTATACAGGGAGTTAAACTTGTTACGATTTACATATAAAATTGGTTATAACTTTGTAAATACCCTGTATTGTATAACATACTAAACCTTTATATTTTTGTAATGGAGAAGTTAAGAAGATTTTGAATATAAAATAAAATACAGGGTGTTCCATTTATTCCATTTAAAAAAACATAGCTTTGACCAGTCACTATGTTATCGAACACCCTGTAACATTCTAACTAATTTTGTAATGTGAAACTCAAAGTTGGCTACAATTTTTGTTATCAACTTTTATTGCTATCTATTACTATAGCCGATCTATTGAGCTTTACCCCAATAATCAATCACCCTGTATAATAGCAGTTAAATATTGCACTCTTATCTAGTTCTAAGCTATTCTGAAAATTTCAGGTACCTAGGTAGCCTAGAACTATTTTTAAAATGGATTACAAAATTTGCGGAGACCGTGAAAACAAGGCAAGGGTATGACATACCATATATCAGTGTCTACGTCCTGAAACAACCACGTCAGTAGTTAAGGGTTAAATTTAACTTAGACATTACCTGTTTCTTATTTTCATTACTAAAGCAATTTACTTTCGTACTTCTTATGTATTTAGTAGAGTGTAGCATACCTGGAAGCTCGTTTAAAAACATACAAAGCAATTTAAGCTATAAGTATTTACCATTGTGAATTTAAATAGAAAAAGTGAACACAAAGCGTCTACAGACGGTTATAGCGGTTAGACGGTGAATATATTGTATTTTCTATAGAATATTACATTTAAATATAATACGGTTTTTCCAGTAAGGCCCCAACTTTTACAAGCATTATTTATCATCATCTGTCAGCAAGGTGATGTATTTGCCGAATAATATTCAACGGCCGAAAGGGCACAATATTTATCCATTACTAGTGCGTCACGACACAACATTGAAACATGCTCAATTTTCCCAAAGTACCTCTTTGTGTTTTCATGCATTTTTTCCATTAGCGTCGATAACAATCTTTGGACCAAACACCCCCCGGTTCAGGACTCTACTCCAGATCGTATCAATTGGGTCATTTTATGCATACGATTTTATACGGTTAGGCACTAATACGCGACATGGAGTCGGTGTGACTGCACAGTGAGCAACAAAGAAAAAAACTGATATGTCCGCGTTGATATAAAATATAAACAACCTATTTTATAATATATGCTGCGGATCGCATACTAATAATAGCTTAATGAATAAAAAAGGATTAAGAAACTTTTTGATTTTGTCAAAACAGATATGCAGAAAATCATATTTTTGCTAAAAATTGGTATTTATAAAAAAAAAAGTAGGTATATGTATACTACATGGCTATGAAACTATTTTGTTGGATTTCTTTTTATTATTATCTACTATATTTGACAAAACTTATACGGGTCAATTTATATCGGGTCAATTCTTTCTCCATTATTGTTTTTAATTTACACTACTGATATTATTAACTCTTTACAATACTGCAGCATAGTTGCTTACGCTGACGACACTCAATTGTACCTTAGTTTCGATAAAGAAGATTTATTTAATGCTTTGGATAAAATTAATTCTGATCTTGAAATAATAAAAGAACTCTCTGAAGAACACAACTTAAAACTTAATTCCACCAAATCAAAACTATTATGTATCGCAAATGAAGTCCAACGTCAACTTGTAAAAAACAATTCAAGCATAAAAATCGATCATGTTAGTTTACCATTCACAGCCTCAGCTAGAAACCTTGGAATTATATTTGACGAAAATCTAAGATTTCAGGAACATGTCAAAAACATTAACAAAAAAGCTTTTTCATCATTGAAACTCATTTTTATGAATCGTCACATTTTAAGTAAAAACTTAAAAAAGCTTCTTTGTGAGAGCCTTGTCCTGTCTCATTACCCTTATGGTGATTTTATTTTTATGCCATGTCTACTGGAGGCGGAGAAGAATAGGATACAGAAAATGCAAAACTCCTGTTGTAGACTGATTTACGGGATTAGAAAATATGACCACATTTCACATAAAATAAAAGAATGCGGTTGGCTTAATATGAAAAATAGAAGCACATATCATCTGGGTAACTTTATTTACAAGTTACTTCTGATGCCAAACACCTCCACTATCCTTAAACAAAAGCTCGTCCGAAGAAAGGAAATCCATATGCGAGACGTGAGATTGAAAGACACTTTCACAATGCCACAACACAGATCAGCCTGGTTCCAAAGGAGTTTTACCTACAACGCAGTAAAGCTGTATAATTCAATTCCTCATAATATTAAACTATATTCAATTAATCAATTCAAGTATAAATTTCGTTTATATCTTTTTGATAAACAATAACATTGCTTAACAATTGTGTTGTGCATTGAGCTTCATGGACATATTTTTGGTTGGGCTGTTTTGAAAGAATTTTTTCCCAATGATGAGTTTGAAAAAAAATATTTTTTTTGAGTACTTGGTTAATATTTAGTTTTTTTTCCCACCTTTTTTTGTAAGTTAGGTTCCTTTTTAATTAGTTAGTTTAGGTTTATTTTTAGATTAATTAGAAGCGTCGAGGATTAACATTTGGTTAAGTATGAGTAGCTTTAGCTAGACTTCGCCAGATGTTATCCCAATAGGGTTTAACTTTTTTGCTTTTGTTCTATATTCTTCAATGTGCTGTAACTATATGCTTATTTGTTTTACATACCAAATGAATAAAAAGTCTTTATTATTATTATTATTATACAAAAACTAATATTCCACTGCGAGATACTAGACGCATGGACAAACAGCATAATGATACCAATGTTCAAGAAATTAGACAAAGAAACTAACAACTTTATCAGATGAACAACAAGGGTTAAGATCCGTAAGATCCTGCGTAGAAGCCGTATTTGTACTAAGACAAATCACAAAAAAGGCCATCGAGTACAATAAACCAGCATATCTAGGTTTTATAGACCTGACAAAGGTTTTCGATCGCATCCAAGTCAAAGACGCCTTACACTTACTGTATAGAAGAAACATACCAATCGATATTATACAAACTATCAAAAGCATCTATTTCCATAATCGAATACAGGCAAAGATTTTTTTTTATATATAACCCCTAATGGATTCTGCAATCTGCTGGAGGGGTAATAAGCGTTTGCTTTGACAAATGTGAGATTGACATGTAGAGTATCACTCCAATGAGTGATCTCCTTTAAAGAACTAGCTAAATTTAAATTTAGTTTTTTTTGACAATAAGAGTACTTATTGGTGTCTATATGTCCTTAAAAGCTAAAACTTATCTGAGTCCTGTAGACAGGTCGACAGGCAAAGATAAATAGAAAACTAACACAGTTTATACCAGTACATAGCGGAGTCAGACAAGGTGACTCGTTAAGCCCACTGCTCTTCAATATAGTAATGGATGAAATAATAGAAGCAGCACGTAAAGGTCATGGTTACAGAATGGGGAACAAAGAAATCCAAATATTATGTTATGCAGACGACACCGCATTAATCGCCGAGAGAGAAAACGATCTCCAAAGATTAACACACATCTTCAATACAACCGCCAAGAAATACAATATGATAATATCAGCAGAAAAAACCAAATGTATGACATCTAAATACTCACTACGATGTAGAATCCAAATTCATGGGAAAATAATAAAGCGGGAAGCAAAGTTTAGATATCTGGGAATATATACAGGGTGAGGCAGATAAAGGGCCTATTAGAAATATCTCTAAAACTAAAGGTAAGAGAATCATGAAAATTGAAATACAGGGGTTTTGAGCTGTGAACTATTTAATGCAAATATTTTGGACTCTTTGCTACTTCCGGTTATACCGGAAGTTGATTGTAACTTCGTTTTTTTAAATAGGACACCCTGTATATTTTTACTTTTTGGATTCTTCTTGATTTCTTCTTTCTTAAAATATAAGGTTTTATAATATTATACAGGGTAGTTTAAAAGATAATTACGTTTCCTTATTAATTTCGTAGCAAAATTCACACCCGGTAGAATTGTAATAGTTTGAAATAATAAACTCTATTTATGTTCAAATGATTTTCAATATAGTCTACTATTGTTAAAAATTATTGGTATAGTTAAATTTTTCATTTTAGTATACAGGGTTGGTCGAAACTCGGAATGAGTATTTTCTGAGTTTTCTTAAATGAAACACCCTGTATTTTAGTATTGTAATGAAATTTTATTTTATGGTACTTTTTAATTTCTTAAGCATTCCCTATCCCTAACTGCTTTAGTTTGTGAGTTATTGGTGATTAAACCAAACATTAATTGCAACACAAAATACGTGAAATTTTATTAGGTTGGCCTTGAAAATATTCAATCACTAATAATTTTTTGGAAATAAATACATATTAATCTAGACTTATACTTAAAATTGCCAATAATGGTTGAGCTATCAAAATACTTACGTAGTTATGATTGTTGGTGCGATTAACAATTAAGCACAAATTAAAGCAATTAGGTATAGGGAATACTTAAGAAGTAAGAAAGTACCATAAAATATCATTTCATTACAATACTAAAATATAGGGTGTTCCTTTTAAGAAAACTCAGAAAATACTCATTCCGAGTTTCGACCCACCCTGTATACTACAATTAAAAATTTAGCTATACTAATAATTCTTAACAATAGCAGACTACAATAAAAATCGTTTGAACATAAATAGAGATTTTGATCTCAAACTACTACAATTCTACAGGGTGTGAAAGTTGCTACGAAATGAATAAAAAAACGTAATTATCTTTTAAAATACCCTGTATAATATTAGAAAACCTCATATTTTAAGAACGAAGAAATCAAGGAGAATCTAAAAATGTAAAAATATACAGGGTGTCCCATTAAAAAAACAAAGTTATAAGCAACTTTCGGTATAACCGGAAGTACCAAATAAATGAAAATGTTTTCATTAAATAGATCAGTCTTCAAAACCCCTTCATTCCAATTTTCATGATTCTCTTGCCTTTAGTTCTCGAGATATTTCTAATAAGCCCTTTATCTGATGCACCCTATATATAACCAGTTACGGAGAAAGTACGACAACAAAGCTTAAAAGGAAGTAAAGCGGCGGGATCTCTTAATGACATAATCTGGAAGAACAAACACCTAAGACAAGACACAAAAGCAAGAATCTATAAAGCAGCAATTAGACCTATATTGACATACACGGCGGAGACAAGACCTGACACATCTAAAACGAAACGACTACTAGAAACAACAGAGATGAAAATACTTCGACGAATATCAGGGAAAAATCTGTTGGATAGGGAGAGAAGCGAAAACATAAGAAAATCATGCAATGTAAAAGACATAAATGGATGGGTGACAAAACGGAAAGAGAAGTGGAACGAACACATTAGTAGAATGGCAGAGGATAGGATAGTACCAATAGCACGAGATAAGTCACCAAATGGACGAAGAAGTATTGGCAGACCAACAAAATTTGGTGCGATAATTGAAACAATTTAGGAGGTTAATATTGAAGAAGTAACAGGCTTTAAAGCCTAGATACAAAAATGAAGAAAAAGAAGAAGAAGAAGATCTACCATATTTAAAGTCTATTCAGTGAATTTACACTGATTTTGTTGTAAATACCATCTAGCGGTTACCCTAATTTAAAATTTTAATAATTTTATCTCTTGCTGAAAATCCCTCTTTAACATTAATTTTTGTTTTGTATTTACGCAGAACGACTATTTTCGAAGTGGAAAAAGAAACATCAAAATAAACTTATTTTAAAGTAAAATTGTGGTTTATTCCCAGGAAAAATAATACATTGTAATAATATGCTACAAGATAATAGCTTGGTATCAGTAAATTTCAATATCTATATCATTTATGTTCCACCAGACGAAATTCTAACTAAACCCGAATTCTGTAATATCCTCTAACAAATATCTCACCTCGAATTATCACGGGAGATGCTGATGGCGATCACATTACATGAGAATCAAATAAAATAACACCGAGGGGAACTATGTATGATAGAAAACGTTTTAAATACTATGAATCTAGGCCTAGTCAACGCCGGCTCTCCAACAAGATTTAATATGGCTACGGGATCTTCTGCCATTCATCTCTCTATATGTGAACCCTCATTACTCACCCTACTGACTCTGACCCTGGGTCAGCACTAAAAGATTTATATTATAGTAGTAACTACTTTAGTACATTCTTTCACGGTTTTTGCTGTATATTCTAAAGAACCGCTTGGATTGACATGAAATTTGGCATAGACAAGACATAGCTAACATGATAAAGAAAGAAAGTGATATGGTGACGATGTGCGCTTTTGATCTGCACCACATCTCGGGAGTGAAAAAATATATGTCCAAAATAAGTCCCGAAATGGATAAACTGACCAATTTTAAACAACTTTTGTTCTATATGGTCTTTTCACCAAATCAATACGTTTCGAGTTATTTGCAAGTGAATATGTTCATTTTTCAACAAAATAACCACGTTTTTAGACGGTTTTTCGCAAATAACTCAAAACTCATTTTGTCGAAAAAAACATTCTTAGCAAAACTATAGCCTATAAAGAAGTGAAAAAAATGGTTAAGTCTCTATACCTAGCAAAAGCAGAGTTATAGATAATGAAAAATAGGTTCATATTCGAAAAATTCTAGATTGATTAATTCAATGTGAAATATCCAAATAATGAAGCATTCTTGGGGAAAACACATTACAACTGCTTTAAGGTGTTTAAAAAACCTTATTTCTGTTTTTACAAAAAAAATTATATCATGAAATGTAAGCAAGTTACGCTCAAAATAAAGTTGGTCCCTTTTGTTTTGGCAAAAAAAAATTAGGAAGATCACTCCCCAATTAGCAACTTAAATGAAATTGATCGTTACCGCTTCAAAAGTTATTTTACTTATGTTGTGTTTATATGATCTGTAAGTTTCTTCGATTCAAAGTGCTTATTTTTGAAAAAATTTGGTTGTAAAATAAAATTTAAAAAAAATTTAATTAAAAAAAATGCTTTTTTTCAAAATAACTTAAAAATTTTTAAAGATACCAAAAATCTTAAACAATAAAAAAAGTCAGCTTTACTTTTCTGAATATTTTGTATTTTTTGTTTTTCTGTAAGACAAAAATTGGTTAAGATTCGGTGTTTCTAAATTTGCATACACTCGTGATAAGTGACTCGTTCAAGCCCTTTTAACTACAGCTCTTTCAAAAATAAGGACTTTGAACCGATGAAACTTACAGATCATATGATCAATACATACGCGAGTAAAAATCTTGTGAAGTGGTAACAATTAAGTTCATTTGAAATGCTAATTAGGTGGTGATTAGGGGGGTGAAAAAAGAGACCAACTTTATTTTGAGCGTAACTTGTTTACTTTTTAGGCTAAAAAATTAAAGAAAAAAACAAAAATAAGCAATTTTTAAACACTTTAAAAAAGTTCAAATGAGTTTTCCCCAAAAAAGTGCTTCGTTTTTTGGTTATGGCACGTTAAAATATACGATTTGGAATTTGACGAATATGAACCTATTTTTCATTAGCTATAACTCTGCTTCTACTAGGTATAGTCACCTAATATATTCACCATATTTTTCACTTTTTTACGTCCTATATTTTTTATAGAATTTTTTTTTTGACCAAATACTTACTTTTTGAGTTATTTGCAAAAAACCGTCTGAAAACGTGGTTATTTTGTAGAAAAATTAACATATCCACTCGCAAATAATTAACTTGGTAAAAAACTTTATAGAACAAAAGTTGCTTAGAATTAGTCATTTTATCCATTTCCGGACTTATTTCGAACACATATTTTTCACTCCCAAAAGGAGGTGAAACTCACCCCTAGGGCAAAAGCACACATTGACACAATATCTCTTTATTTCTTTAACTTGTTAGCTATGCGTATGCCAAATTTCATGTTAATCCAAGCGGTTCTTTAAAATTTAGAGGTCTTGCAATATTTTACCTTTAAAGAACGTACTACTTCCTAATATTAATAAAACATACCATTAATTTTAAATACAGATACAATACCATCTTAATTATAAACTTAAAAAAGAAAATAAACATTCAACTCTGAGAAAATTGTATCAGACAAAATGAGTCAAATTAAAATTTCAGACTCCATTAATAGGCTATTGATTATATTTAAAATACGATAGCTAAAAGGAACTAAAACGTTAACGGGGTTTTATTATTTCATATGGTCAATGGACATCTATGTATGAAAAAACCGCGGAGTGCTACTATTTAAAGGGGTGCGTTTTTGAGAAATGGGTGAATTAGTCCCTGGGCACAGGTTACATTAGGATAAGTTCTATGCACTTTTGGTACAAACATACCTACATAAAAATTGTTCCTGGTTAAATTTTCTATCTAAATATCACTTTTTAAAGTCAACGATACTTTTTACAAAAATATATTCAAAAGAAAAAGCACAAAGGAACCCAAAAGAAATAAATTTTGTTTTTTGTCCCATAACTTTTGTCCACGAGGATATGGGTATAGAAATTGCTTTACAGAAAAAAAATCTACATATTTCTTCTTTCAAATGTTGTTTAGTAGAGGTAATTAGGATTTATAGTTTTCGAAATATGATTTTTCAAAGTTCGCCCCTCACGGCAATTTTGGGCAATTTTCCTTGTTACTTCGCAAATATTATTCTGTAACTTTTTTCTACGTAACTTTAGATATATGCAATGGTACACGTAATAGAAATATAAATCAATTACCTTTAAAATGGTCTACTGTATAACGTTGTACGACTTTTTTTAAAGAGATTATGGTTTTTCAAAATTTTATACTTTTAACGATTTTTTATAATAGGTATAATATAAAAATAAAATAATATTATTATATATATTATATATTATATAATATTATATTATATATAGTATATATAATATAATATTATATTATATATTATATAATACCTAATATAAAAATATATTTTTTTTTACATTTTCTACAATTCTTTTTGAAATTTCTCATTATAACTTTTTTTCTTCTATATTTAGGTAAATATTAGGTTATATAATAAAAAAAGCTTATTTTGTTTACTTTAAAATGGTGTATTACAAAAAATTCTACGATTATTTTTTAATAAGATATTATTTTTCAAAATGTAATAAGTACTTGCAACGATTTTTGAGTTTAGGATTATTTTTTAAATTTCTCATTATAACTTTTTTTTTTCTTGTACATAAATATACTCTATATATTGCTCAATAAAGAGGGCTTACTTTCTGTTCTTTAAAATGGTGTAAAATCTATATTTAAATAATGGAAACCGAGTGATTCTTTGATATTTTATACCTGTATTATTTAAAATTATTTCTTTTACAAAAATTACATAAAAATTAGTCTTAGAAAACATCACTTTAGTTAAAATTATTTAAACGTTGACATTTCAAAAATTTTCCAAATCAAAGTCCATCTCTTCGTTAGCATCAGCTTCAATATCTTCCTCTAACACCTCAGTTATCTGAGAGATCCCACAATTAGTACCCATGCACATGCACCCTTTGCAGAATATTGAACAACTAATTCCTATCTTCCTACAACCGCTGTTTTTTGTACATCCTTGCTATTTACATGCTATTTTTTCAGGCAAAGCTTGTGGTGCAGGAGCTTTGACAGTAAATATTGGAATTAATCCATATTTTGAAGTTTGCCCGGCCGAGACAAGTGGATCCAAAGTATTACCTATAAAAAGTAAGATTCAATCATAACACACAATCACATCCTAAAAAATAATACTAAGTTCAAAAATCGTTGCAAGTGCTTATTACATTTTGAAAAAGCATATCTTATTCAAAAATATTCCTAGAATTTTTTATAATACATCATTTTAAAGTAAACAGAATAAGTTTTCGTTTTTATTACATAATATATACCTAAATGTAGAAAAAACAATTATAATTGGAGATTTAAAAAATAATCGTAAAAAATATAAAAACTCGTTAAAAGTATAAAATCTTGAAAAAGATAACCTCTTTAAAAGAAGTCGTACAACATTATACAGTAGAACATTTTAAAGGTAATTGATTTCTATTCCTCTTACATGTACCAGTGCATATGCCTAAAGTTGCGTAGAAACGTTACAGAACAATGTTTGCGAAATAACAAGGAAAATTGCCCAAAATTGCTGTGACTGACGAACTTTGAAAAATCATATTTCGAAAACTGTAAATCCTAATGACCTCCACTAAACATCATTTTAAAGAGAAAATGTTTAAATTTTTTTTCTGTGAAGCAATGTCTATACCTATATCCCCGTGGACAAAAGTTATGGGACAAAAAATAAAATTTCTTTCTTTTGGGTTTGTTTGTGCTTTTTCTTTTGAATGTATTTTTGTAAAAAAAAGTATCTTTGACTTTAAAAAGTTATATTTAGATAGTAAATTTAACGAGGAACAATTTTTATGTAAACGTGTTTGAACCAAAAGTGCATAGAACTCACCCTAATGTAACCTGTGCCCAGGGACTAATTCACCCATTTCTCAAAAACGCACCCCTTTAAATGGTAGCACTCCGCGGTTTTTTCATATATAGAGATTCTTTGACCATATGAAATAATAAAACCCCGTTAACGTTGTAGTTCCTTTCTATTGTACATAATCAATAGCCTATAATGAAACACTCACGAGCTTCAATTAGATTGTAATGGATACTGACAAGTATTATTCTATTAACAAAATACAAAAAAATGTACAGATGAAACATGAAGAATAATAACAAACGCAAACACGAATCCTGGCAAAAATACATATATCTAGTATTATTAGCAGCCTAAAAAAATAACAGGACACTATAAATACCAACAAATTGTAAGTCTAGAAAAAGAGAGAATCTTACTAAAGGACCCACACCGTAAATGAAATAATAATTCACGTGGTACGATTTCGATACCAACTGCAGACGGCAACTGCAGGCGGCAGTTACATTTTGTTACCATGACAATACGTATTTACTTTGCACTATTAATTTGTATACTTATTAGCAACTGACGTTCTGTCGGACAGCAGATGTCGGAATCAGTCTCATACAAATTAATAGTGCAAAGTAGTGTCCTTAAAAAGTCGCGTCCAGCCAAAAATACAGTAACCGTAACCAGGGTTACTGTAACCTGTTACTGTTACTGTAAAAGTTCCTAACCTAGAAACAATAGGAGGACGGTCAAAACGGCAAAAAGGTGTATGTTCTCAAAAAAACTTTTGATAGTATGTAAAAAATGTTTTATTATCAGCTAAGTACTTTCAACACATAACGTGCCATCATCAGAGCTTCGTCCTCTTATGAAACCTTCATAGAAGAGCAATTGCTAAACGACACAATTGCTCTTGTATGAAGGTTTTATAAGACGACGAAGCTCTGATGATGGCACGTTATATGTAGAAAGTATTTAGCTGATAATAAAACATTTTTTATACACTATCAAAAGTTATTTTGAGAACATACACCTGTTTGCCGTTTTGACCTACTTAGAAGTGTGTACAACAGGTCTTACAGTCTTTTCCAATCCAATACAATAGGAGGATGCAGGCAAATATTGTTAAAATTTGATTAATAACTTTCTCAGCACAGTCTTTACCGTCATAGCACAGTATCACCTTCTTTCGCATCTGGGGGTCAAACTATAATAAGTATTTAAAAAAAAATTAACATTAAATTAATTCTAACATTCAAATTATCCTAAATAGAAATTATCAAATATTTTAAACCATTTAAAAAAACGGATAAGGGGTTAAATACATTTTTGTTTCATACCCTTTCGTCTATAGTAAGTGAAGATCGTTAATAACAGTTTGCCATTACCTTGATCCTTGAAATTTTCCAAAAACGAATACGAAATACTCTAATTCAGTTAAGCGCTCCCGCCATTTTTTCAAGTCAGCATCAGCAGAACGTCCCGTTAAATAAACGTGATAAATGTGATTTATTTAGATCTAAAGATTCTGTCTCGAAGCTGAAAGCGCGTCTGCAAATATGGCTTTAATGTATTGCCGTTGTGACTGACAGATTATGATTAGGCATTTTTGTGTTTGGTAATTTCGTTTCATTCGCAATTCTTCAGCAAGTGACGTTCAATGACAAAAATTTGTCAGAGATAATTTGTTTTACAGCTTTCGCATTGGTTAAATATTTGAAGGTGTTGTATAGATTACCAACTTTAATATTTTACCTATTTTATATTAGTGTTATAATTAAACGGTAAAAGTCGACATGGAGATTACAGAGACAGAGAGAAAAATAGCCTACAATGGTAGACATGGAGGAATAGAGCTGGGAAAAATAAGGCTTTTTTAAAAATAATGATATGAAAAAAAATTAAGATAGGAAAGAAAAAAAGTATTCAAAAAGCGGAGACAATTAGATCGATATACTATAGCAGAATTAGATACTGGCAATATCAGTGACCAAGAAAAAAGAACAAGGAATAGTAAAAATGAAAAATAATCACACCTTAATATATATATAGTGGAGTATCAGAAGACCAAACAGCAGCTCTAGGTGAAGGTTTTATAATAAAACTGTTAAATGAAGACTGAAAAAACAGGAAAGTAAGTTTCTGGAAAGTATAGTCAGAGAAAACATTACTAATAGAAATGAATTATAGTGAATATGGCAGTAATAAAACTATTTAGTAGTATATGGACCAAACGAAGATGATAACGCATAAAGCAGAGATGAATTTTGTGTAAAGTTAATGTTAGCAACAGAAGCCGCCAGAGGAGAAATTTACTCTGCAGGAGATTTAACAGTAAGGTAGGAATAATGGACGAAATCTACACGACACCTATAATACCATTAAGAGGAAATGAACAGATACAACAATGGAAGGAGACTGCCAGAATTTTGCACTTTAAACAATACGACAACAACTAGTATATTTCTTCAACACAAAAAAGTCTACACGTATGCTAGAGAAGTCAAAAGTAGAAATGAGAATTCCATAATCGACTATATACTAGTTGAAAGAAATGGTAGAAGAAATTTAGTGGATATTAAAGCATACAGAGGAAACGAAATATTAAGACAAGACAAGAAATAAAAAAGAAGGAAAAGCCTAATACAGACAAGGAAAACCCCATTAAAAAGCGACAATAAAGCGTATCAACTAAAAAACAAACAAATGGCAAAAATATTTGAGAAAAAAGTAAACGAAGAACAATAAAAAGAACAGAAGGAAATAAGGATATAAACAACCTATAGGACAACCATCAATACTATTAGAAGTAGCTAAGGAGGTATGTTGAAGAGGTAACAAAGACTCGACAAAGAAACAGACAGCGTGATGGTCTGAATATATAAAAAAGTAAAGGGGGAGAAAAAAGCATGAAAAAATACCTGAAAAATAAAATTAACAAGAATAACGAAAAAAATTAAACAAAAAAGGTAAAAATATTAGTAACAACAGCGAAGAGAGATAATTGGGAAACATTAATGACAAAAGCTATCTTACTGAAACTAAAGATGATAACAACCCAAGAAAACATGAAATATATAGTATTAAAGATAAAAATGGCATTTAATAATGGATATACACCAAGACGGCATTAATGAATATCCAAATAATATATTGGAAAATAACACAGAAAATTCAATAAACGAAGAAGAACTAAAAGAAGCAGTAAAAGGTTCAAGGATGGAACAGCACCCGAAGTGGGTAGAATAACAGCAAAAAATTATAAAAACGTGCAAAAAAATGGAGAACAAATATTACTATTAGAACTAATGAACTAAATATGGAAAAATCTTGCAGACTGAAAAGTGTTACTAATTCTACCCATATATAAAATAATTGGTAGGAAAAATAGGAACTAACAAGGATTGACGTTACTATTTACTTGTATAAACATCTTAGAAAAAATACTAAACAAACAAATAAAAATAACGACAGCATAAAGAGTAGACGAAGCTCAGTGTGCAAATGACGTTCAATGACAAAAATTTATCAGATAAATTATTTTTGAAAGCTTCCACTAGTAAAGTGGGATCGATTTTAAGAAGAATTGGCAGCTCTAATATTTTAACTATGTTGTATTAGTATTATAAATACTTGAGTTTGCCAGTTTGTGGCTTAATAAAAAGAGCCCTCTAAGAGAATTTCCGTTTCTTAAACCAAAAATCCTACAAAGAGAATTCCAGTACTTGAAATTTACTTAGAAAAGAAGCAATTAACCTCAGTACAGCAATCAGCGTAAGCATTGTAAGCATTTCTCGGTTGTTAAAGTCTCTAAAGTGGTTAAACGTTCGCCAACAAAGAAACTAATACGAAATACAAGATAAATGCCTTACGAGAGAAGGTATTGTCGAAATTTAAGAACTATTGTTTACATTCCAGAAAGTTACGGACCAGGAGAGCTTTTATAAGAGATTCTTGCTTTCCTAGCATATTTCGACATGTTTAAAAAGAGTTTTTAATTATATCGGGATTATTCTTCAGGAGTATCAGGGGTTTGTCCCCACTCATGATTAAGTAACGTTATCGGGGACATGACGATGGGATGTAATTTGTAGAGTAAAAAATTGGTCGTCCAAGGTACAATAATACTAAGTGTCATTTGGTTTGTTTGAATAATTTGGTATTTAACACAAAAATAAAGATTGGAGGCTGACTCTTAAGGCCATTTTAGTATACATACAATGGTAAAATATTCGAATCTATATAAAATATTATTGTATTTCAGTACAATATAAGATAAAGCTCTGAAAGATAAAGATAGGTTATGTTGTTCGTAGTTGGATATTATTTGGTGATTTAAAAATTAATGTGCATGCTTCTGGGTTAGCTAGGTAATTTTTCCAAATATTTATATCCCTTTTATGTATAGAACCGCAGGGCTAGGGATCAATATTGGTAAGGAAATAAGAAGACTTATTATAAATTTCTTGGGAAAACTAAAAAGTCATGTAATATGTTTTTACTGTAGCTTATTACCGTAAAACAATTTCAAAAATATAGATGATTTATATTAATAATATACATATTATTTTAATGATTCAAAGTCCGTAAGTTATTGATAACAGAAGAATAAGGGACACTAGACTCCATCTCCAATCATAATATAACATATGTTGCGGACAATAACGTAAATCCGGTCAATAAAATTATTAACCGGTCAATGGCCTGTTGAATTAGTCATTACCGACAATGGCTGGATATTAACGTGATTGTCCATAAAAACTGGAAATTGATGATAATTTTAAATTCTTGATGACATTTCTATCATTACCCGACCAATGTCAACAATGCCCGTTGTTAATCGGTCAATGTTGAAATTTTGACTAAAAGCTAGGTTATGTTTATTGTTTGCATCATTTCTGTTCTCGTGCTGAAATTACTCGTAGTATATTTATGCAAAAAAAGTATTACAAAATGCTATGGTTAACTCACTTTTCAAAATAAAAATGATTAGCCTTTAAGAGGAGTTATAAATAAAAAATAATACATCATGCATAATTTTATTTATTTATCAACATTTGCCACTTGCTTCTGGCCACTAGTCCAGGAACCGAAGCTTTACTTCGCAATTTTTACAGAATGGATCGATTTGTTTAAAGACTTGTTTTTGATTTCTGGAGATAGATATTTTTAAATGCTTCAAATTAGTTTAAACATTTTATCCTCGAAAAATGAACAGTTTTCCCTTTTTTTGACTTTGATACTACAATATTTAGCATTTGACGAAGAAGAGCTAACGTAATAAAGTATAACTCGATTACTATTGGTCTTAAAGAAAATTTAATAAACGGTTTTGTTTATTTTTTCACAAGGTAAATTTTTGTTAAGCAAAGTTGTTTTGATAAAACGAACAGTTTTTGAGTAACTTGCAGAAAACTGATTAGGAACATTGATTTTTTAGATATAAAACTAAAACTTTTGATAGCGAATAAATGTAAAACTATTAATTTTATCAAGCAAAAATATAGAACTACAAGGGCTCTCCAATGTTACCCGATCAACAAACACCATCTTACTCGACAATTACCCAACAGAAAGTAGCTATATTCCCTTCGAAACTACAAGCCATTATTATCCCAGCAGTAGACACACTAAAATTAGAAGACTACGTTACAGCAATAGGATCACTAGTACAACCCAAAAATGTACTTTTTCATCACGAATTTCTAACGGCAGAATCTGCATCTACCTTTCCAGCAAAGTTGTTGACACTTTTTTAACAGACCACGGAGGTATAAAAAGACTAGTCACTCCTGCTAATAGGTTACTGCTGTCTAGTGTCTGTCTGTCTATTCCTCATCACATCCTCGAAAAATATCTTGCCGAGAAGGGCTTCCATCTTTTTTCACCCATATCTTTCTTAAGAGCGGGAATTCAGGATCCTCAATATAGTCACGTATTGAGCTTTCGTAGGCAGGTGTACTATACACCGGTCGACAATCTTGTTATTCTTGAATCAATTCTCATTGACTTCGATAATGCATCTTACCGAATCTTTCTTTCTGATGGACTCACTTGCTATCTCTGTCATCAATCTGGTCATATCGCCTCAACATGTACCTATACGGCCATCCAGTCAAACCCGTCCATACCTACATCCCAAACTGACCAAGTCTATATTTCTTCCTGTAATGCAACAGCTGAAGACAAAAATCACTCTGTCCAGAATCAAACAGAAAACACTGGTGAAGTAATGTATTCCCAAGAACTCCCTACAGAAACTACTATACCGAAACGTTCTTATTCTGAAATATCGTCTCCAGTTAATACACCACCGGTAGAAAACACAGAAATAAATTTTACAAAACCTAAAGAAAGATCAACAAAAAAGCCAAGAGTCACTAAATCTAATACAATAACTGGAGAAACAGTTTCTACTGAATCATTTATCCAACCTGCAAAGGAATTTATTGATGAAGCTTCAACCCTGTTTGAATTAAACTATACAGAGATAGTCAGCTTTCTGGATGATGCACACGGTTCTCCCAATCCATTAAGTATTGCAAAAGAATACACGAAAAGCATAACAGGACTATTAACAATGCTAACAGAAATCTACCCCAAACTCGAAGACAGACGCATTAAACCTATAATTATACAAATAAGGAAGAAAATACGTCGTCAACTAAATCTAGATCAAACTGAAAATGATAACTCCGAAGATACAGATGTTTCCCAATAAAACCTCGATTAAAAAAATCAATAAATGTGCTACGCTTGTGACACCAATATAACTGTTGGTCACATTGTTATAGACTGTCCATTATATCATCTTTAAAGACAAGCTACTGGTCTACCATGTGATGTAAAGTGTGCGTTAAACAGTGCGGATTATGACAAACTCATTAGGTTTTTAAAGGAAATAAAATTATATAACCAAATATGAGTGCTACGTTTCAGAACAATCATAAATTAAAATCAACTTTGTGAAAACTCTGTAAAAAAACTTTGTAAAATAGTTTATATTTTGTATCAAATTAATATGTATCGTTGTACAACCGCTAATAATCTTTTATGGTTGATGCGGGTTATTTCTAATAAAAAAAATATAGAACGTTTTCTGCTTAAAATGAATGTTTTTACCAACTTTTGCTGTCAAGATATAAAAAAAATATTCCAACCCCGATATGGTGTGGCAACCACCCCATGGTAAAAGCGCCTTTCGGTATCATATAGATTTTGATCTTTAGATTATCCACTATTTATTCTTAAATTTTCAAGCAAATCAATCCATTCTGTAAAAATTGCTAGGTTTTGTCCTCTTTTAAGCTTCATTAGTTGGACTACACTGTCCTTATTAACCGGTTATTGATGAAAACTCTAATTTTAAGTTATCTTTTTTACAACATTGGCCAATAGCTATTGTTATTTTTGTTAAAGGCCGGGCATTGTCGCTAATAACCAGGGAAAATGGACATTCATGACAATGCCAGGTCTCAATGTCCAATTTACATCATTGTCCGTAACATATATTTCAAAAAGATTTAAACATGTAGAGTATAATATGGCGCTTTATAAAAAGTTTTATTCATTTACTACGATTTTCCAAACCGTTTTAAAAGGTGTTGTTAGGTTTTATCAGCACTTTTTCCTTTGTCGTATTCCCACATTCTAAAATTACCAGTTGATGTATTTGACAATAAATTACGAATTTCTTCGTGTGTTGTAAATTATTGTTCGAAGACTAACATGCTCCCTTGATGGTACATCTGAAGTATCATCGCATTGGTGCACATTAAGGTGATACGACTGTAATTTTTACTTAATGGAGAAATTTAAGTGTTCAAACTTTATATCCACATCAAAATTCAAAAGGCAGAAAGATATGTGTTTGAGTCTGTTAATAGTACGTGAACTATCAAGCAATCGACTTCGAAACTTTCACAAAAACTATTTATTTTAATAATTATTACCGACATTGCTAAATTTTAAATATGAAACATTTGTGCAGAATCTCTAGATTTATTTTAACAACTGTTTAATTCAGCCTGTGGTACTTTTTTCCAGTGTGTTTTTGTGAATGCTCATATTTATATTTATTCATCATCATCATCATCATCAACGGTGCTACAGCCCTATGGAAGAGCCTCGACCTTCTCAAGTCTATTACACCCGTCAGTCCTATCCACTGCCAACCGCTGCCAGTTTGCTGCGCCTATTTTTCTCCCATCCTCATCTACACCATCCTTCCATCTAAGTTTTGGCCTACCCCTATTTCTACTTCCCACAGATTGTGACATAAGGATTCTTCTAGGAGGGTTGTTATGCTGTGATCTTGCTAGATGTCCTGCCCATCTTATTCTTCCTATTCTTATAAGAGATATTACGTCTTTACCACCAAATATATGTTTATATCTGTGGTATACCTCGTAGTTGTACCTCCTCCTCCAAATACCATTTTCACAGATGCCACCGAATATTCCTCTCAGGATCCTTCGTTCAAATATAAGCAGAAGGTTTTCTTCTGAATTGGAGACCCTCCATGTCTCCGATCCATTGTTAACACTGGTTGTATAAGGGTTTTGTATATGGTTATTTTTGTTTTTTGGCTTAAATTTCTGCTTCTCATATGCCTACTCAGTCCAAAATTGCATTTGTTCGCTAAGATTATCCTTCGCTTGATTTCTTTCGTCATGACGTTCTCCTTGGTTATCAGGGAGCCTAAGTATGTGAATTTGTCCACCACTTCAAAGGTAGAGTTATCAACAGTGAACTGGTGACCGATGTTTCTGACTCTATTGTTGGGTGTTGATGCCATCATCTTTAGTGGAGTCAATGAAGGTTTTCACGTCCGATTTCGTTGAACCTTCATCGATTTTCATGGAAATTGGTGAGTAGTTAGAAGATACTTCAAGGAACAAAGGTGACATAATGCTAAATTTCGCTTTTACCCTGGGGGTGGATGCCACCCCTTCTCGTGGGTGAAATTTTGTTTAATAAAAAAATACTAGAAATCGATAGAGCGGCAACTTCTTAGCAAAATTTGTTATATAAAGTTATTAACGTAAATCAATACTTTTTGAGTTATTAAATATCAAAATTTTTATTTTTTCTTAAAAAGATGCATGTTTTAAAGCTGTTTTTCACGTATGACTCAAAAACTATAAGCTTTTGTAAAAAAACTACTATTAACAAAATTAAAGATAAAAAAAATTTAATACACTCCCCACTTAAAGAACTAAACTACTTAATGTTATTTCAAAGTGGGTTATGGGTAATTGAATGTATATTTTTTTCGACGAGTACTCAAATCTAAGGATTCAAGCTAACATAACGAGAAAACCAGCATTTTACAGAATATACTTGTTAAGCACTTGTCAAAGTACTTCAGAGTACCCATCAAAGCAGCTCCAGTAGAAGTTAATAGCATCAAAAATAAGCAAGTTTTGATGAAAATAAGAGAACCTTTTCGATTTTTTTAGGAAAAAGTGAAAAATAAAACATACGCCACTTCCACAAAAATTAAAATTTGTAGTAATCCTCACAATAGTTTCTTTAGGTTAACATAGTTAATGATTTCAACAATTTTCGCCGGTGTAGAATGCATATTTTTGAAAAAAAGGTACAATTTAAAAAAATAAATTTTTTTAAAATTATCGTACTTCTCATTTTCTTTTGATAATAACTCCAAAAATACTCAATATACGTAAAAAATGATATATAACTAAATTTTAGTTTTTTTTTGTTCCAAATACTTTACCCATTCTACTATATCCCTAGAGTAAAAAATAACCGAGATAGAAACGTTTAATATTTCAATTATGCTGCGAGAACCATGTAACCGGGGCCATTTAACCTTTTATTGTTAAAGAAGTGAGAGGTTTAAAAGAGTAGTTTCGACATTTTTAGTACCTTTAGGAATAAACTATTATTAGTTTTTAGGTGAACCTGATATCTTAAACATTAACTAAGTTATTTACAAAAAAACAATAACATTTTTTGGAAAAATTTTTAAAAGATACATTTTGAAACAATTTTGTTGCATAAATTTTAACGCTATCAACTTGTTTGAGGGCTTATTTGATAGATATTTCTATGAACTTTGACAAATATTTAATAAGTTAATGTTATAAAATGCATCATTTTGCCGTTATTTAAGATTGAATACTTAGATTTGGATACTCGACGAAAGAAATATACATTCAATTACCTATAACTTACTTTTACTTAACATAGAAAGGTTTTTCTAGTAAGGAGGTTATTTGATTTTTTATTAGCCTCAATTTTAATAATAATAACTTTTTTATAAAAACTTACAGTTTTTGAGTTATTTATGAAAAATCTGTTAAAAACATACATTTTTCTCACGAAAAATTAAAATCTTTGATCTTTAATAACTAAAAAAGTTTTGATTGATTTTAATAATTTTATATAACAAATTTTGCTTATAATTTGTCCCTCTATCGAATTGTGGGGTTATTTTTAATAAAATAATTTTCACCCCCGAGGAGGGGTGGCATCCACCCTCAGGGTAAAAGCGCAAGTTGGCACCATGTCACCTTTGTTTCTTGAGATATCCTCTAACCACTCAGCAATTTTCATGCAAATCGATGAAGGTTCAACTAAATCGGAGGTAATAGCTCATATCCACCTTCAGTGACTGCACTACTTAGTTTTCTCCTCGTTTACACTTTCAGGCCCATACTTTTTGAGGCATTTGAGAAGGTGGTATACATTTCTTCTAGTTTGCGTGTTGTTCGGGCAACTAGGTCCACGTCATCTGCATATGCCAAAATTTGGGATGATTTATTAAAAATATTTCCTCTGTTGGCTATTCGGGCATTTCTGACCGCCTTTTCCAGAGCTATGTTGAAGAGGAGACACGCCAGCGCATCTGCCTGTCGTAGCCCAACATTCGTTTCAAACGCCTGTGATTGTTTCCCTCTATTTCGACTTTGCAAACGACTTTACGCATTGTAGCCTTAACCAATCTTATCAGTTTATCAGGGATGTGGAATTCATCCATGGCTTCATACAATTTATTTCTTAGGACACTATCATTAGTCCTGTCGCCAGGGGGGGTTCAACGGCCTCCTTAATTCAGATGGACCTACCCAAGTTTTTTTTATTTATTTTGACCGGTAGAATACGAATTTTTTGGGTAACAGTTGATCCGGATGTCGATAAGATTGTTATAGACAAAGAACTTGAGGAATTACATAACAGTGATTTCTCGCAAAACAAAACATCTTTTTGTATTTTTTGGGTCACTGTAGGCAAAAAATGCTCTGACAAGTTTTTTCGTAGGATGCATAGTTTTCGAGATAACCGCGGTTGAACTTTCAAGAAATCGAAAAATTGCAATTTTTGAACCCGAATAACTTTTGATCAAAAAATAAAGTAGCAATTCTGCTTACCGCATTTGAAAGTTTAAGTCAAATTATATCGGTTTTGATTATTTGCATTGCTAAAAATTTATTATTTTATTGGTAAACAAAGCTATAAACACCTAGTGCGTGAGTGATGTTTTCAATGATTTCTCATTTAAAATCTAACGAGTAGGTAGAGTAGCTACAAGTGCAAGCGAGGCAATTTCTACGTAGCATGCGTTAAAACGCATGTATTAGGCACGGGAAACACTATGTGTTTATAGCTTTGTTCAGCAGTAAAAAAATTAATTTTTAGCAATGCAAATAATCAAAACCGATATAATTTGACTTAAAGTTTCGAATGCGGTAAGCAGAATTGCTACTTTATTTTTTAATCAAAAGTTATTCGGGTTCAAAAATTGCCATTTTTCGATTTTTTGAAAGTTCAACCGCGGTTATCTCGAAAACTATGCATTCTACGAAAAAACTTGAAGGAATATTTTTTGCTTAAAATGACCCAAGAAATACAAAAATATGTTTTGTTTTGCGAGAAATCGCTGTTATGTAATTCCTCAAGTTCTTTGTCTATAACAATCTTATCGACATCCGGATCAACTGTTACCCAAAAAATTCGTATTCTACGGGTTAAAATATATAAAAAAAACTTGGGTAAGTCCATGTGAATTAAGGAGGCCGTTGTACCCCCCCTGGCGACAGGACTACATAGGCCGATTTAAAATCTACGAAAAGATGGTATGTGTCGACATTGAATTAATTGGTTTTTTCCAGTATTTGCCTTAGCACAAAGATATGGTCTGTTTTTGATCGACCAGGCCTAAAACCACCTTGATATTCTCCAAGAAGCTCCTCTGAATGTGCACTTAAACGACCATATAAGATGCTCGAAAATATTTTGTAAGCTGTATTAAGGAGGGTTATTCCCCTATAGTTTCTATATATTTATTAATATCAGATAAACAGCTATAAAAAAGTTAGCTTATGTAAACTTTGAGTACATTCATTTTAAATTTCTTGTATGGAAAACACTAACAATCCAAAAGATGGAAGGCGTCTGCCAATACCTGTTTAATTACATACATTTTTTTATTTTGATGATTTATTGTGACAATAATTATAAAAGAGTGTTAAAATTATATTCTACTAATCTTAGGTCACATATAAAAAATTTTCATAAATCACCAAATAGTAATACATTTTATTATAAAACGACATTCTTTTAATCCTTATCCGGGCAAGATGGGTCCAATGGGCCCGAGACGCCAATTATTTTTTCAGAAACTGATAAAAAAAAATTTATTGAATTTTATGCATCACTGAATTTGTTTAGAATTATGTTTCCTTCAACATTGTCATGAGCTACTCAAAATATTCATTATCATTTTTGAAATCATTGCGTCAAAAGAATTTTGCCACGTAAAGGGGCAACACGGGCCCGTCGGACCCTATTTGTATTTATACCTAAAGTCTAAATATTTGTTACAGAAGTTAATCTGGCAGTCGGGTAATGTTTTTGTGAATTATCTACACGACTTTTATGATTCCGTTAATCCAATAATAAAGTCTAAAAGTGTTACAAACAATGTAAATAAACATCTCTTTGGTGTGAACATCAAAGTAATGCTTACAATTATATCTATTCTAAATGAATTTTAAAAACTGATAATCATTATTGGAATGCAATAATATTGTTAGGTAGGTTACCTATACATATTTTGAAATAAATAATGCATCTCCTATCGGTCGTTTGATATCGATGTTAGTGTTTTTTCGATAATAAAATTACAGTCAATAGTTAAAACAGTTTGTAAGTATTGCAATAAAAAAGAATAAATGACTAATATATGTTTTGTTTATTGTTTTTTAACCTAATACTTAATAATAATAAAAATTTGTCACATCAATTTGCTATTCTATTTGGGAATAAGCTAATCTTGTGGTTTATTCCCAACCTAAAATAATAAATTAATATAAAAAAGTATTAATTTGTAAAAGTAAAATAATAATATTTTTCTGACTTATGCGTTTTATTCATTTTGTAAAGATTGTATTTGTCGGTAGTTTATACATTAGCTGTTTATTACCATAATCTTTTTTCAGAAGGGTTTTCACACAATAATTAAAGGCAACAACATCGTAATATTTTTCCAGGGTATTCGTAAACACCAACCCCTCTTTTCAAATAAAATGGCCTGGTAGATTTACAAAGGTTTTTATTTATTTATTAATTAAGTCTTTATGTGGCTCCAAATGTTTATTACTTATGAATACATATTTTTTCTACAAAAGTTTTCGTGCATTTCATTATTCTGTGCAAATCCTTCAGGTAGATCGCACCCTCGAGGTAGACCGCACACTATAGTAGCACCTTTTTTAATCTAGACAATTTAAGTTTAACGCTAATAAAAAATCAAAAAATAATATTAGAAATATATGGGTAAATATGAATAGTACATTCAAGAAGAGTGGTGGGTCCAACGGACCCGAGTTGCCCGGTTACGTAAGTAAAATGTGTTGCCCGGACAAGGGTTAATTATAGGTATTTCTATAGGTATACTATGTATGTAATCAATATTCAATTAAATCGTCAATGAAAGCATAATATCTGTAAGCATTGTGGACTGGGTGTATAAAGTATGGAATAAATCCATTATTTTCTAAAATAAATATTTTCAAGAAATGCCGGAACACGGCGATCTGACTGAAACTCAAAAAAATATTGTACAGGGTGATACAGAATATGGGGTTGTGCTAGTGAGAGTAATTTAGATACAATCCAGCAGTTCCAAAATGAAATGCTAAGGAGCATTGTCAACGTTCCATTGTACTATAGAAACGGACCTCCATAGAGATTTAGAAATGGATACTGCTAGGCTAGACCATTGAAAAATTTGCCAAGAGTCACGAACCACGGAATTTAAGATGTCAATGTTGAGGTCATGCAGCTCTTTGATAACACGGATCAGATTAGACGACTCAAGAGGAAGAAATCCTTGGAGTTAGTTAAGTGAAAAGCAGAGTATGGAGCAAGTGATGTCAAATGCTAATTTCCGTGTAATAAATTAACAGAAGCAAAGGGATGCTAGGGAGTCTTTCCTTAGTTTAAAATTTTTCGTAATAATTTAGGAAAGAAAAAAGTTGCTCATTGATCATAAATATATTATTTGATCAGATTGTAGTATAGGGCCTGGATCCCGCGTACCAAAAAAAAGTTGATTAATAGCAAACTGAAATTTTGTTAATAGCTTAACGGTGTCTATTCGGACAACCTTTGATGTACGGCAACCGGCAACACTGGAACAGGGGAGTTTTAATTGTGGAACAGTTTAAAAATTTGGAACGTCAGATTACGAAAACGTCCCATGTATTTTGTCGGACAGAACATCCAATTGATTTGTTACCTTTTCATTAAACTCTCATGCAAAAATCAGACTGCTATCACTAACCAACATGATTCCTGTCATTTGACATATTCTTCGTGTTCCACTCATTAAAATGCCCAATTGATGTTAAACACCAGTCTAATTTTTGCATGACAGTTTAATGAAATGGTAACGAATCAATTGGAAGTTCTGCCCGATAAAATACATGGAACGTTTTCGTAGTCTGACGTTCCAAATTTTTAACCTGTTTCACAATTAAAACTTCCCTGTTCCAGTGTTCCCATACATCAAAGTTTGTCCGACTAGACACCGTTAAGCGATTAACAAATTTTCAGATTGCTATTAATCAACTTTTTTTTTGATACGCGGGATCCAGGTCTATGTTGTTAAGCATCTTGTTGGTGTTTAATAAAAAATGTTTATAATACTGTCACATAAAAAACGGCTACAGTTGGAATATTTAAAACAAAGTAAAGCCTTAATAGTTTATTGTTAGCTTTGTTTATTTGTCATTAACAATAAATATGTTGTATTTATCGTATTTTCTCAGAAATATTTATATTTTAGACACTAATGAATTTAGTTAAACTTTAATGACACAGGGTATATGCATGTTTATATCAACTTAAAAATATTGTGTGTTATTTTTAACAAGCAAACCCCATTTGCGTTGTTATGCTAATGAAATTAAAAAATGTTTACCATCATTTTGTAAACAAATCATTTATGAGCTAATAGCTCGAAAACAAGTTTATATATTTATAAAAGAGATAAACTGTGCAAAAGTATTTACCGTAGTGAAACTCGAAAGCTATAAAATAAAACAGTGTTAAAAATGGTGAAGAAGTAAAGTGTGTGTTACGGGGAGCATCCTGAAAAACTAAATAAAAAATAAGAATAGAATGGATCCAGACCACTCAAAAGTCAATCCTCAGAGGAGAACTATAATTTAAAAAAACGTACAATCACAAAACAAGTTATTAAAAACTATTTTTGGCACAGTTTCAGTAACACAGGTGGTTTTTAAAGGAATGGACGGACAGATCAGAGGGCACATATTATATGTGCATATCTGAATAATATTGTTTATAAAACATAACTGGAAAATATTGACGAATTAAAAGATATGCACTGAAATAAACAATATTTTGCAAGATAGCATAGACAAGGTACAACAAGAATTTCTTCAATGTCTAAAATGAAACACAGATGAAAGCTGGGCAAAAATCTATATAGAGAAGATTGTTAAATATATGTCGAGGACATATTTGAGACAAATGAAGGTGATATCACACTAGAGTGGAAAAACGTCACATAGGAAGAAGGAAAATAAACTGGTCACATTAAAAGAAGTCGCCGCCATTCTGCATGCTGACACCGTAGACTTCAGATGGTAAGGTTTCTTGACCTTACCATGATCAAATATTCGTTATATATAATGTAATTTTTCGTGCAAAAGTCTGTGCTTGTGATAGATGTTTTAACTTTTCCGACCTCTAAAATAAAAGCATAGTTGAGCATTTTTTCCACAGTCAGACAAGGTTTTTTTCCATAAAATAAAAAGACTACATAAGAAATAGAATCGTTTTATATCATACATGGGATCCATCTCTCTTCATATTGGTATTTTGAACAGTTTGACGTAAGTTAAACTTTGAATTCTAAAATCAATTATTCATTAGAGACCTTTTTATTGTAGCATAGCTCTGAAGATGGCTTTGTAAGCCGAAAGCGCTCAGCTAGGAATTATTTATTTTACACACTTCAAAAATACACTTCTCCCTATTTACCGATTAAAAGAAGTGTCTAACGAAATTAAAGCAAATTAATATCAATCTGAGGATAGCACCTGAGTTTGGACCCATGTTAAAAAGAAAAGAGAACATTTCAATATCAAGTATTAAGAAATGTATTGGCTATTGGGATACCAATTCAAAAGGCTCACCAATTCACGATAGATTATTCTACCTTTGAAGTGGTGGACCAATTCAACTACTTAGGCTCCCTGATCACCAAGGAAAACGTCACAACGAAAGAAATCAAGCGAAGGATAATCCTAGCGAACAAATGCTATTTTGGACTGAGTAGACATATAAGAAGCAGAAACTTAAGCCAAAAAACAAAAATAACCATATACAAAACCCTTATACAACCAGTGTTGACATATGGATCGGAGACATGGACCATCTCCAAGGCGGATGAAAACCTTTTGCTTATATTTGAACGAAGGATCCTGAGAGGAATATTCGGTGGCATCTGTGAAAATGGTATTTGGAGAAGGAGGTACAACTACGAGGTATGCTACTTTATAAACATATATTTGGTGGTAAAGACGTAGTATCTATTATAAGAATAGGAAGACTAAGATGGGCAGGACATCTAGCAAGATCACATCATAACAACCCTCCTAGAAGAATCCTTATGTCACAACCTGTGGGAAGTAGAAATAGGGGTAGGCCAAAACTTAGATGGAAGGATGGTGTAGATGAGGATGGGAGAAAAATAGGCGCAGCAAACTGGCAGCGGCTGGCAATGGATAGGACTGACGGGTGTAATAGACTTGGGAAGGTCGAGGCTCTTTCATAGGGCTGTAGCACCATTGATGATGATGATTGGCTATTGGAAAGACTATCTTCCCTGCCAATCTTTAACAAAATAGGTGTTTATACAACTGTTGTATAAACAGATTATAAAACTTATATAGACATACTGTATCCAGATGTAGAGTAGTGCTAGTAAGAGTAATTTAGACATCATTCACCGGTTCCAAAATGAAGTGCTAAGGAGCATTTTCAACGCTCTATAGAAACAGTGACCTCCATAGGGATCTAGAAATAGATACTGTTGCCAGACCGTTGAAAAATTTGCCAAGAGTCACGAACAACTTCTTCAACACATCAATATTGAGGCCATGCAGCCCCTTGACAATAAGGATCTGACTAGACGACTCAAGAGGAAGAAACCCTTCAAGTTAGTTAAGCGACAAGCAGAGTTTAGGAAAAGTAATGTAAAAGGCTAATATTTAACAGAACCTAAGAGATACTAGGGAGTTCGCCCTTAGTCTCAATTTTTTTTGTAATAATTTAGGACAAAAAAATTGCTCATTGATTATATTATTTAATCAGATTGTAGTGTCCTTAAGCAGTTTGTTGGTTTTTAAAAATGTTCATAATACTGCCAAATACAACATATTCTATTGCTATCTTTGTTAATTTGATTGTATCATTAACAATTAATATGTGTATAGTATTTTATTTTGTGGGACATACTTATATTTGAGAATACATTGTATTTATTTCATATTTTAGAAACACATGGTATATGTATGTTTACAGAAGGTTAAAATATTGTCTGTTATTTTTAGCACACAAACCCCATTTGCGTTGTTCTGCTAATGAAAGTAAAAAATGTTTACGATTATTTTGTAAACATATTTGTTATGAGCTAAGAGCTCGAAAACAATAGGATATAATATTTATAAAGGTGATAAACAGTGCAAAAATATTTACCGTAGTGAATCTCTAAAGCTATAAAATGAAACGGTCTTAAAAATGGTGAAGATGTAAAGTGTGTGTTACGGGGAAACGTGCTGAATAACTAAATAAAAAAATAAGAATAGAATAGAACAGACCACTCAGAAGTCAATCCTTACAGGAGAACTATATTTAAAAAACGTACAATCACAAAACAAGTTATTAAAAACAATTCTTGGCACAGTTTCAGTAACACAGGTGGTTTTTAAACGAATGAACAGACAGATCAGAGGGCACATACTATATGTGCATATCTGAAGAATATTGTTTATAAAACATAACTGGAAAATATTGACGAATTAAAAGATATGAATTGAAATAAACAATATTTTGCATGATAACATAGACAAGGTACAACAAGAATGTCTTCAATGTTTATAAAACATCTAAAATGAAACACAGGTGAAAGCTGCGCAAAAAGCTATATATAGAGAAAGCTGTTAAATATCTGTCGAAGATATAATTGAGACAAATGAAGGTGATATCACACTAGAGTGGAAAAACGTCACACAGGAAGAAGGAAAATAAACTAGTCACATCAAAAGAAGTGTTTAACGAAATTGAAGCAAATATAAATCTCAGGATAGCACCTGGGTTTGGACCCATGTTAAAAAGAAAATAGAACATTTCAACATCAAGTATAAAGAGATGTATTGGCTATTGGGAAGATAATCATCCCTGTCAATCTACGACAAATTACTTTGGTATAAACATATTCTAAAACTTATAAGGAACATACGGCCTCCAGATGTGGAGTAGTACTAGTAAGAGTAATTGACATCATTCAGCGGTTCCAAAATGAAGAGCTAAAAAGTATTGTCAACACTCCTTCGTACTATAAGAACTTCGAACTATAAGAAT
Source organism: Diabrotica virgifera virgifera (assembly GCF_917563875.1). Taxonomy (NCBI): domain Eukaryota; kingdom Metazoa; phylum Arthropoda; class Insecta; order Coleoptera; family Chrysomelidae; genus Diabrotica; species Diabrotica virgifera. The sequence goes on from NC_065448.1 coordinate 10,425,986, forward strand.
ATGGAGTGACCTCCATACAGGTCTAGAAATGGATACTGTCAGCCAGACCATTGAAAATTTTGCCAAGAGTCACGAACAACTTCTTCAACACGTCAATGTTGAGGCCATGCAACCCCTTGACAATAAGGAGACTAGACGGCTCAAGAGGAAGAAACCCTTCGACAAGCAGAGTATAGAAAAAGTAATGTAAAAGGCTAATATTTAACAGAAGCTAAGGAATTCTAGGGAGTTTGCCGTTGGTCTCAATTTTTTCGTAATAATTTAGGACATAAAAGTTGCTTATTGATCATATTGTTTGATCAAATTGTAGTGTTCTTAAGCAGTTTGTTGGTTTTTAAAAATGTTCATAATACTGTCACATACAGCATAATCTATTGTTAGCTTTGCTTATTTGATTTTATCATTAACAGTTAATATGTGTAAAGTATTGTATTTTTTGGGAAATACTTATATTTTAGAATATATTGTATTTATTTCATATTTTAGAAACACATGGTATATGTATGTTTACAGCAGGTAAAAAATAATGTGTGTTATTTTTAACGCACAAACCCCATTTTCGTTGTTATGCTAATGAAATTGAAAAATGTTTACCATTATTTTGTAAACATATCTGTTATGAGCTAAGAGCTCGAAAACAATATGATATATTATTTATAAATGTGATAAACAGTGCAAAAGTATTTACCGTGGTGAATCTCGAAAGCTATAAAATGAAACAGTCTTAAAAATGGTGAAGATGTAAAGTGTGTGTTACGGGGAAGCATGCTGAATAAATAAATGAAAAATAAGAATAGATTGGATCCAGACCACTCAGAAGTCAATCCTCAGAGGAGAATTATATTTTAAAAAACGTACAATCACAAAACAAGTTATTAAAAACTACTTTTGGCACTGGTTCAGTGACACACGTGGTTTTTAAACAAACGACATCACAGATAAGAGGGTACGATTAAGATTTATGTGGTATAAGTCTGTATAATCGTGATTTTTGGTATCTGGATCGGTTTTTCGGAAAAATCGCCAGGCCAGACCAAATTGCATGAGTAGAAAAAGTTTTTTTTCGGTTTTTCGAGATAGAACTGGGACCTCAGACTTGAGCTAGTAAAGCCGTGGATTTGATGAAATTTTATGGTTATAACAGCATGGTGATCCTCCCAATGAAGATCTAGCTGTGCGCAGATTGATATCTTAATGAAACACATGTATTGGTATACGTGAACACATTGAACGGCCAGCGTGGTAACCAGAGCTAGATCTCATGGATTATTTTATATGTTCACATCCAAAGAATATTGTTTATAAAATAAAACTGGAAAATATTCACGAGTTAAAAGATATGAACTGAAATAAATAATATTTCGCCAGAGAATACAGAGAAGGTACAACAAAAATTTATTCAGTGTTTATGAAACGTCTATAATGATGAAAGCTGAGCGAAAAGCTATTTAAAGAAGGCTACTAAATTTTTGTCGAGTACACATTTTAGACAAATGAAGGTGATATCAACCTTGAGTGCAGAAACGTCACACAGGAAGAATTAAATTAAACTAGTCACTCCAAAAGAAGCGATCGAAATTAAAGCAAACATCAATCCCAGGAAAGCACCTGGGTTTGGACTTATGTTAAAAAGAAAATAGAAGATTTCAACATCAAGTATAAAGAAATGTATTGGCTATTGGGAAGACAATCATCCCTGTCAATCTACGACAAATTACTTTGGCATAAACAGATTCTAAATCTTATAAGGAACATACGGTATCCAGATGTAGAGTAGTGCTAATAAGAATAATTTAGACATCATTCAGCGGTCCCAAAATGAAGAGCTAAAAAGTATTGCCAACACTCCTTCGTACTATACGAACAGTGACCTGCATACAGGTCTAGAAATGGATACTGTTAGCCAGACCATTGAAAATTTTGCCAAGAGTCACGAACAACTTCTTCAACACGTCAATGTTGAGGCCATGCAGGCCCTTGACAATAAGGAGACTAGACGACTCAAGAGGAAGAAACCCTTCGACAAGCAGAGTATAGGAAAAGTAATGTAAAAGGCTAATATTCAACAGAAGCTAAGGGATTCTAGGGAGTTTGCCATTGGTCTCAATTTTTTCGTAATAATTTAGGACATAAAAGTTGCTCATTGATCATATTGTTTGATCAAATTGTAGTGTTCTTAAGCAGTTTGTTGGTTTTTAAAAATGTTCATAATACTGTCACGTACAGCATAATCTATTGTTAGCTTTGCTTATTTGATTTTATCATTAACAGTTAATATGTGTAAAGTATTGTATTTTTTGGGAAATACTGATATTTTAGAATATATTGTATTTATTTCATATTTTAGAAACACATTGCATATGTATGTTTACAGCAGGTAAAAAATAATGTGTGTTATTTTTAACGCACAAACCCCATTTTCGTTGTTATGCTAATGAAATTGAAAAATGTTTACCATTATTTTGTAAACATATCTGTTATGAGCTAAGAACTCGAAAACAATATGATATATTATTTATAAATGTGATAAACAGTGCAAAAGTATTTACCGTGGTGAATCTCGAAAGCTATAAAATGAAACAGTCTTAAAAATGGTGAAGATGTAAAGTGTGTGTTACGGGGAAGCATGCTGAATAAATAAATGAAAAAATAAGAATAGATTGGATCCAGACCACTCAGAAGTCAATCCTCAGAGGAGAACTATATTTTAAAAAACGTACAATCACAAAACAAGTTATTAAAAACTACTTTTGGCACTGGTTCAGCAACACACGTGGTTTTTAAACGAACGAACTGACAGATAAGAGGGTTCGATTAATATTTATGTGGTATAAGTTTGTACGATCGTGATTTTTGGTATCTGGATCGTTTTTTCGGAAAAATCGCCACGCCAGACCAAATCGCATGAGTGGAAAAAGTTTTTCTCGGTGTTTCGCTTCCGTGCAAAAAGTCAAACTGGTGTTCCGAGAGAGGACTGGGAACCTCAGACTTGCGCTCCTAAAGCCGTCCCTCATATTGATTTCTGCCGCCTCCCCGCTCGCGCTTTTTACACACGAGTCGGGGGTATCTACCCCTCTGCGCTGCTACTCTTCTTCTCGGCGAGCAGCCGAGTCGTTTGTTGCTTAACTGGAAATATACAAACTTGTGGCATTAGTGTACTTTTCGGTAAACCTTTTAAAATGTAATTCCGTAAAATATCCCTTATCTAGCGATAATATGACGGGGACTGGCGATTTTCAGGAGACACGCAATATGGAAGAAGAAACAGACGAAAGGTTCCTATCGGGAGATTTTTCTTTTTTAATTAAATCGTTTCTTTTTTAATTAAAGAAATCTATTACTATATGACACACATCACAGAGTGTAGAGTTAGACCAGGGCGCATCTGTAAAAATATTAGTACATTTGGACGTTGAGAGGTGACTCAAATTTTTTTGCAGAAATTGCTTGAAAATAAATCAAATGATAATATTTGAGTTATCCTCCCTCTCAAAAAGGTCCGGAACATTGTTTAACTAATCAAAATGTCAAAAAATTAAGGAAAAATTCGATTTTTTTCTTGGTTTTTTGATTATAACTATAAAAGTATTCATTTCCGAGAAAAGTTGTACTAACATAAAAGTTGCGTAATTAAATTTACTACAATATAGAATTGGTTAAAAATTTAAAAAATAGTCACCCTTGCTGCAAAATAGCAATAATTGCGAAAAAAAAACCATACAAAAACAAGTATTCGCATTTTACGTTTTTCAACCATTTATGCTATACTTTCGACCTTCATATTTGACCCAGAAAAACCTTATGACATAATAAAATAACACTGTAAATTTTATTAAGATCGGTTAAATAGATTTTGCAAAATAAATTTTGCAATCCAGCTTTCGTAAAAAATATTCATTTTTTTCAAAATGTTACAGGACTGAAAATAAAGCAGATAGCAAGTTGAAAATTTTTTTGCATATAGAAGTGTACTGTACCTTTCATTCGCAATTTTGCAAAATTAAAATCGATTCACACCACGGCGTCAGGAATTTTTTTAAATAAACATTAGTTATTGGTGCTACGCGCAGGACAGCGGATAGTTTGCTCTGATTGGGCATTCCAATGACCTTTGATAATGATTGATACATTTTAATTTTTATTACATTTCGATATAAATGAATAAATTTATTTATTGCAAAATAAAAACACATACTCTATCCTTTAAAATAACACTTTTATTAGCAAAAACTTTCTTTGTTCATATATTTTAACGTAAATAATAAAAGTTTATTATTTTTAAACATATGCAATTGTTTAAACAATATTTCACAAAAAATAATAAAATTAGTTTGATTTTTGTGGAATTAAAATATTAAAATACAACAAAATATAGAGTAAGAAAATAATATATTAGATAAAGATTGGAAGAAAATTTGGTGGAAATCAACTTGTGTGAATCGAACACCGCTGTCCTGCGCGTAGCACCAAAAATTATTGTTTATTTCAAAAATTTTCTGACGCCGTGGTAATTAATCCATTTTAATTTTGAAAATTGCATATGAAAGGTACAGTACACTTCTATAAGCAAACAAAATTTTAACTTGCTATCTGCTTTATTTTCAGTCCTGTAACATTTTGAAAAAATGAATTTTTTTTGCAAAAGCTGGATTGCAAAATTTATTTTGCAAAATCTGTTAAATCGATCTTAAAGAAATTTACAGTATTATTTTACTGTATCATATAGTTTTTCTGGGTGAAATATGAAGGTCCTAAATGTAGCATAAATGGTTGAAAAACGTAAAATGCGAATACTTGTTTTTGTATGTTTTTTTTTCGCAATTATTGCTATTTTGCAACTAGGGTGACTATTTTTTAAATTTTTAACCAATTTTATATTGTAGGAAATTTAAATACGCAACTTTTATGTTAGTACAACTTTTCTCGGAAATGAATACTTTTAAAGTTATAATCAAAAAACGAAGACAAAAATCGAATTTTTCCTTCAATTTCTGATATTTTGATTATTTAAACAATGTTCCGGACCTTTTTGAGAGGGAGAATAACTCAAATATTATTATTTGATTTATTTTCAAGCAATTTCTGCAAAAAAATTTGAGTCACCTCTCAACGTCCATCTCAAAACAGATCCGCCCTGGACTAAGTAGTATTAAGACCAAACGAATTTTTGTACTACATTTCGTATACAGTAGCATACACCTTTAGGTACAATGCTAAAAATATTACAGTTTAAGATACCGTCAATACTTTATAATCTAAGAACTTACTTCTTGAAAATTAGGTTAGGTTAATACAATTTTTTGTCACTTTTTATCATAGTCTCAAATGATTCAATTGAAACTTTAGATAGCAATGGAATTCATTAAGCACCAAATTATTAAAAACTACTTCACACAGTAATACGCAGAGCTAAAGAACAACGATCATTTTTATATGTAGTAAGTGACATCCAGATGACACGTAACGACCCTAACAACACAAAACATTCCAGGAGGAATGTACTATCAAAGTTCTATTAATGTTTGAATGTCCTGGACATTCAAGGAACATTCGGTAAACATCTGATTAAATTATTGGTGGAATGTTACCACAAATCATTCTATGAACATCCTACCAATGTCCAATATTTTAAGAGAGGCCATTTACTATTCAATTTGCGTTTATTTTAAATTTGCCGCGCGTGTATCTATGTAGGGTCGCGTGATCATCACTCATCACATTTCATGATAACCTAAAAATTTCTAGAAAATGGAAATTAGTGGCTTTTTTGCTTTGTTATGTCTGGTTTGCTCTGCTCTGGCTGGATCCCTTTTGTTTAAACAATTGTGTAAGTATTATAAAATCCTTCAATGTTCTTTATTCTTTATGAAACGAATTATTTATGCATATTATTACCTGTAAATAGTACCTATTTCTTTTGATTTTTAATTGAAAAGAATAGAAAAATTACCATTCATTTTAATTTTTTTTAGAATCAGCTGAAAGTGGTCTACAAAAAAACAAGATATAACCAAAAGAAAGATATTAAAAAGTGTATTGGCTAGTTGGAAGAAATTCCACATTGTCGATGCATAATAACTTTACTTTATAAAGAAATATTAAGACCTGTATGGACCAAGGAATATAAAAATTATACAAAAATTCCAGAACAAAATACTAAGAAATATTGTAGATACTCGTTGGTATGTGACAAACAGTGATCTACATAAGGACCTAGGAATGGAACCTGGATATAATCATCAAGAATATGGAAGGAAGTCACGAGCAACAACTTCATAAGTACGAGAATATTAAGGAAATCAAGCTCCTCGATACTACTGGGCAAACTAGAAGATTAAAGAGAACAAATCCTTTTGAACTAGTTTGAGTGATAGGTGATAGTGAAAAGCAGAGATATGACACGGATTTTGTGCAATAAAATGTTTATATTTATCAAGGATGTATTATTATGTATGACCACATATACTTCTGGTATATCGTCGATGATGTGACAATACCTCCTATCTGCTTTTTCATGAATTTTATAGGAGGTGAAAAAACATTTTTAGGGTCATCTCCTGTTTTCACATGTAAATTTTGACATGTTTTGTAGTAAATAGATAGTTGAATTTACTACAAAACATGTCAAAAAATATCATATGAAAACAGGAAGTGACTGTAAAAAAGTTTTTAGTCTCTCTTACAAAACTCATGAAAAACAAATCGGAGGTATTATATCACATCAGCGACTATATCCAGGGAATGTCTAAAAAATATACTGTGAATGTCCAAAGTACATTCGTAGACATTCATGGAATGTTCCAATAAGACATTCAGAGAATGTTTAAAATGCTGACAGAGGACTTTCCTGGGACATTTAGGGGACGTTCTTGTGCTTTTGAGGATATTCCAGGAATGTTTTCAATGTCCTGTGTGTACATTCTAAAAATATACATGGAATGTTTGGTAGTATTAGGGGAGCCAATATCAATAAATATTAAAAATTGAAAATAATTGGTTAAGTACATTGTTTCTGGTAATATAGTAATCCCCCCTCCTTACTCGTAATAAAGAATCAATCAGAAATGTTTTTTCGTCATCATGAAAATAACAATTATTGGTTTTATCAAGAAAACATGGTACAAACTATGAGTCCAAAGAATATACACCCAGAAAGCCCTTAGATATGACGTTGAGAAAGTCGTAAGAAACCAGTCATGATGTAGTCAATACATCGTTATTCATTATAAACCAAACATTGAAAACAAGGGGTAGATAAAGCAAGTGAACACAAACTTGAAAAGCCATAGTAGAACTCTTCAAAACCGCTGAATTCAGAATAAAATGGACCGTAATGATCGCGATTGTCCTTAAATGAGTAGGCACACGAAGAAGTTTTATCAAATTGCAATAAAAAATAATACAACATAGTACAATGTATCTAGTAGAATAGTAGTACAGTCACAACTATAGGCATGCTTTGATTAGTTTTGTCAAAAACACGCACCTCTTTTCTTCGTTGACACTAAGTAGCACTTTACTGCTCGAAACACGACGAAATATTCGATAAAACACGAAGCATCAGAAAAAATAGGAAATAACTACTATGTTTTAACCTTAATTTATAGTTGATTGATAATACTACTTTATTATTACAGATATCCATATAATTAAACAAGCTTACCACCGCATTAAAACCAAAGAACATTAAATAAAACCCTCCACCTACATTTTTAATTTATTATGCACAAATAGGTCAACGACGATAGATCATATCAAGAGAAAAATAAATAAGTTCTCGAGATTAAGTTTATTTATGTTATCCGAGTCCCGCAATCATTGACTCGGAAATTTCGTGCAAAAAGCTGCTGTATTAAATAGTCGTTTAGCGAGAGGTATGTAAATTAATAACGATAACCCACACAAAATTTTAATATAACATGAACGTGGTTGTTTGGGCAACGGAGTTATGCCCTAAAGTTCAAGGAAAGTCAAATTTTCTATGTACAAGGGCTATCCAGAAATTTCGTTACGTTTTGATCTGTATCAGCTAGGGGCGGGGCTAGCGCGGATATCTTAGCATGGTGGCGTTCCTCCGTTCAGTAGCTGTCCAGCCATGCTGCCGCGAAGTCACTGTCTCTTCTCGTTATTTTACAACAGCTGTTTGCAATGCGTGCCGCGATTAGTGTTGCCCAAAATCGGTCTTGGTCTTGCAGTCTTGGTCTTGTTCGTGCGTTTTCGCAAGACCAAGACCGCCTAATTTTAGCAAGACCAAGACTTAAGCAAGAACAAAACTAAGCCTGCGAGACTCTTGCGTCTTGCAGTTAGAACTGAGGGTCGTTTTAGAGAGTAAAATAAGTTCGGCTATATTGTTAGATACTCTATGAGAAACAAAAAAAATGTAAAAAAAAAAATTGGATTTATGAGCATTACGAACAATACCATAAACATACATAGCGAATCAAAATATCCATTAAAATAACACTCGACACATTTGACATGTACACAGAGGTCATTATTATAATGTAAAAATAAAATTTTTTAATACAATATTTCTCAGCAGCCGAGTTCTTTGCTGTGAAATTAATTGTCCTGGTTTTGAGAAGAGTCGTCTTCTAATCATATTCATATAACACAACATTCCTGCGTTGCGACGCCTACAGTAATATCGAATATCGTATCCAAACTTTTTAAAAATATGTCACCTTAGCACTTATATAAATTTACATAAATATTTATTTTCATTATTGGTTTTCTAGGAATCTAAACAGCAGAAATCTTATCAGTATACATTATTATAGTAAGAATATTATGTATTGTTTCTGCTGACTTTGTCCTGTGTTATGAGGTCACTCGGCTAAACAAAATTTGCCAAAACAGCGCGGCTATTATTTGTAAGTATCATAACCAGACAAAAGTATAGAGATAATGCCGGATATTGTGTAAACATAATACCTAAATATTATTTTAACGATATACACTTCTCCAAGAAATTAACGCACCACTTTAAAAACGGGTCATTTTTAATGTCTCAAATTTCTAAACCTGTTGTCCAATTTAAGTGAACTTTTTAAATATTTTGTTTTATTCTTCATAAATATAGCAGTAATAATAGATATTGTTGCTAGACAGGTCAATTATTGTCAGCGTATACCGGGTGTACCAATCAAACTGGGTTTTTTCTCATTCTGTGGAATATTGTATCATTATGCTAACTTATTATTCTAGCATGCAATAGCATACTGAAATTAAAGCCCAACTATAGCCTCATATTTTCTTTACATTGTTTTTTTATTCATTCCCTTATATTGGATAATAAAAAAGTCAGGTACTTTTTTAACAAGCCATGTTTTTCATCAATACAGAATATTTTTAAATAAGTATGGCAAACTCTAATGGGTAATTCTGCACGAAAAAGTATTGACAGTTTGCTTCATAAACGTTTATTTTATAAATGCTTTGTTTACCAAATAGGGGGGGGGGGTTGAAATTTTTCTTAAAAACTGACGATTTATTTATTGCTCTAAAACCGGTTGGAGATATGCAAATGAAATTTTGTAAGTTTTAAGAGGTAGTTTTAACATTATTTTGTTAGAACATAGGCAGGGATCACTTAGATCGTGGGTTCAAACCCCACCCGGTCTCAGTTGTTTCGATATTTATTAATTTGGCTAGTCTTTACTATGGCTATGATAGTCAAGCTTAAAATGTACCTCTCTGTTACGTTGTTCTAAGATATGCAATAGGCTAATGGGCAACTGCGAGACTTGCAAGACTCTTGCTGCAAGACCAAGACCAAGACCGGTAGCGCAATACCAAGACCAGGTGTTCTGGCGCAAGACCAATACCAAGACTGTTTAAGTCTCGTCTTGGTCTTGCATTTGGGCAACACTAATTGTGACTAATGAACTTGTCTCTTCTATTCAAGTGGGAGATGTTTCCTCATCCGCCGTATAGTCCAGATCTTCGTCGTATCTTTTGAACGGTTATACTTAGGTATAATATTGAAATTTTAAGGGAGGAAATAAACGGACGTAGGCTTCTCATATAACTGGTGACGTAATAGTGACAGATCACTTTACGGAGTCACTTTGACAGATAATTTTAAATGGGACCTTATGGTAAGTGATATTTTGTTTGAGAGGTCTCCTAATCGGCTTTGCAACGAGAAACTTCTCCACAGAGAAACTGGTTTCTCTGCTGCAGTAGTGCAGAATTAATATCATTGCCAATTTTTTTTAACAACACCGCAGTATCGTAAGTAGCAGGATTCTTAAAACATTTCGTATAGTTAATAATTAAAAATAATAACACACAACTTCATCATCCAGCCTTCTGCATCCAAAGTTGAACATAGGCCTCCCCTAATTTCTTCCAGTTTTGTCGATATTGGGCTTCCTGCAACCAGTTCCCAGCAATCCTTTTGACGTCGTCTCCATCGTGTAGGTGGTCTACCTCTACTTATTCTGTCTGCTCTTGGTCTCCACACTGTAATTTTTTGGGTCCACCTCCCGTCCTTCATTCTGGCTACATGGCCCGCCCAATTCCACTTCAGCCATGCTACTCGCTCTATGACATCTGTGTCGCCTGTCCTTTTCCTGATTTCTTCGTTTCTGACCCTGTCTTTGAGAGTCAGTCCAAGTAGTGACCATTCCATTCTTCTTTGGGCCACTCTAATTTTCGTTGCTGTGGCCTCGGTTAACGATAATGTTAGGCGACGTAAGTCATGACTGGAAGCACACATTGGTTGAACGTCTTCTTTTTCAAATAATTTGGCAAGTTGCTCTTGAAGAAGTCTGATAGAGCTCCATATGCGGCCCATGCTAAGGTGATCCTTCTCTGTAATTCGGCAGTTTCATTGTCCCTGGCAATTTGGATTTCATGCCCTAAGTATTTATATTCATGGACCAATGCTATTTCGTTGACGTCGACTTTTGAATTTTCGCTTGGTACCAGGTTTGTCATGTATTGTGTTTTTCCAAAATTTATGTTTAAACCAACTTTTTACAGGCGGCATCTAACTCAGTAAGCATAGTTCTAATATCTTTTAAGTTGTCTGTTATAAGAACTATGTCGTCTGCAAATCGTAGGTGGGAGAGCCTTTCACCGTCGACATTTATTCCTTTGGCGTCCCACTCCAATTGTTTAAAAGCATGTTCAAGTACTGCCGTAAAGAATTTGGGAGATAACGTGTCTCCCTGTCTAATTCCTCTTTTGATTTTTATAGATTTGGTATCTTTGTGTAGTCGGACGGTCATGGTTCCATTATTGTATATGTTCGCTATTAGTTTGAAGTACCGATAATCTATACGACTTTCCTACAATGCTCTCATTATGCTGTTAATTTCCATCGTATCAAATGCTTTGCGAAAGTCTACGAAAGCCAGGACCAATGGTCGGTTGTATTCGATAGATTTTTCTATAATTCCTTTTATGCAGTGTAGGTGGTCGTTAGTGCCAAAGTTTTTCCTAAAACCCGCCTGTTCTCTAGGTTGGTAAAAATCCAATTTTATTTCAAGTCTATTTGTTATTATTCTTTTGAATAACTTGTAAAGGTGGTCTAATAGGCTTATGGGCCAGTAATTCTCGAAGTCTGTTGGATCGCTCTTTTTGTGTAACAAGATGGTAAGTGCACGATGCCATCTTACAGGTGTTTCACTTTGGTGACGACATAGGTTGAACAATTTCTTTATGTTGTTTAAAAGTCTATCTCCTCCAATATTTACGGCTTCTATAACGATATTGTCTTCTCCCGGAGCTTTATTTCTTTTCATTTTTCTCAATGCGTTCCTAATTTCGTCTGTAGATATATCAGGCATCAATTCCGATCCTTAGATGACTAACCTTTTTCCTGAATCTTCTAGTGGCTCATCATGATTTTGTTGGCTGTTGTATAGTTCTGTATAGAAGTCTTCTATTACCCTTAATAATTTATCTCTGTTGTTGATGATATTTCCATCTCTATCCTTTAATTTCGTTATTTCTTTTTTGCCATTTGTTAATTGTCTTCTTTGAACTTTGAAGCTCTTGTTATCTTCAATTGTTTGTTGAATTTGTTTGTTTTTATATTTTCGGTTTTCCGTCCTAAGAGATTTTTGTATTTTTTTACTTATCTCTCTAAGTTCATGGTGTTCTTTACTTCTATTACTTTGCATTTTTCTCCGCTCTTCCATTAATGCTTATGTAACGCAACTTACCTATAGATAAAAACAATTTTATTACAAAATGTGGTACTTTTCTAATCAACCATAAAAATTCGATAAAATAAGTATGATTCGCGTGAATATAGCAACATCCTTATCATTTTATAATCGACGTTACCAATAACCTCAAACCAAAGTGAATGTCTGGTATATTTAAAATAACTCACTTACAATGAAAGTATTATGATTATTATTGCAAAAAATGTTTTTGCCGATCGAGTTGTTGGTGATAGTCAGTTTGATTTCTCCTATTTTATGTGACTGTTCGCGAACAATAGGGGATGGGAATTGGACCGTAATTATATCGACCTATAGGGCTTACGGCATTGGAGATAAATATAATAGTTTGCTTAATGTAACAGGTATAGTACTTTAGATAAGATAACCGTTTTTTTGATATATTCGAAATCGACTTTAAAGGGTACCTAAATATCTTTTAAATAACTTAAAGTTTTGTAGTTCTCTTTGGAGTTTTCCATCAAACAAATAAGAGCCCCTTCCCATGTCAGTTGGCTTAACGTTAGATTGAAAATAAAATTAACTTTTAGAGGATAAAAATAAAAAACAATTTATTTTTGTTGATGATACCAGTATCACTTGGAGCATCTCAAATATTGCAAATCTTTATGCTACTATAACTTCTGATCTACTCAAAATAAAAACCTGGTTTGATCTAACTTACTCTCTTTTAACGTAAACAAAACAGTAGCAGTATCCTATAAAGGAGCTCTTCAAACATTACCTCTTAATAACAGCCAGATCATTACCGTTGATTCTGTAAAATTTCTTGATATTTTTTTAGACAGCAACCTTAAATAGTTCCTTCACATTGATTTGATACGTGAGAAACTATCTTTAGCTTGCTATGCAATAAGATTTGTTTCAAAGGAAATAAATTTAGCATCTTCCAAAATACCATAAATTTTTATTTGTTCAAGTCGCATCTTCGATAGGGTCTTCCCTTTTGTGGTTCTGGTACAGCTGCCCAATCCGATGTTATTTTTAAAATACCAAAAAGAGCAATAACATATCTGTTTGACCTCAGAAGGAGAACACATTGCAGAATTTACTTCAAAGATCACAGGATTTTAATACTACTTTTCTTATATATTTTAGAAACTGTTTGCTTATTTTCATAAAAGTAGTTCTAAGGCAAGCCGCACACCAACGAAACATGTAACGAAAAACATGAAACATGAAACGTAAAACACGTTTCATGAAAATTAAACACGGCTAAACAAATCTTGAAGTCTGCCTACCAATGAAACGAGTGTGATTCATGCTCATAACACATTTTTATTTTCGGAAAGTTTCATAAATGGCCGTACGTCTATTTGTTTAGCAGTGTTTTATTTCCATGAAACGTGATTTACGTTTCATGTTTCTTTGATGTGGGGCCTGCCTATTACTTACTCTTGGCATAGTCAATGCAGCAAACAAAAAATAAAAGCAAATAAAGATGCTATTTATGATATGATATGTGATATGTGTCAGATAGAGACTCAAAGAGACTCTTTATCGAGAGAAAGAGAATCAAAGAGTCTCTCTATCGAAAGAAAGCAACCTACATCAAGAAGAATCTAAGAGAATATCTTAAGTCTACACATTAAATAACTTATAGTTGATACGACATTATTTCCTAAATGTAAAAAAACGTTATTTCTACAAAATAATATTCTTTAAATTTTTGTTTTAGGTGGAATCCCCACGCAATGTGAATATGCCACTGGCTGTAATATAAATATAAATACAATTAATAGTGTAAATGATGAATACTTTAAAGAAGAGCTTAAGAAAATAGTTCGATCCTACTTAAAAGATTATAAAGAGGAATCTACCACTATAACTTACTTGCCTGTAAATGAAAAAATATATCCTGTTCCCATAAACTATGATGAAGAAATTAAGAAAGGTAATATTATTAGTATTATTCGTCTTCTTATAGTGCCGACTCCACTATTGAAGTTTTTGCTTTTCTTAACAATATCTGTGTAACCCGGTCCAGTCGCGATTGTTTTTCAGCCATGATATTTATCGTCTACTAGAACCCCTTTTCTCTTCGATTTTACCCTTCATAGTCAGCTTCAACAACTCATATACAACAACTCGACGGCAAATATGTTGTCTTTCTACTTTTAATGGTGGTAAAAAAATTCTCTGTCTCTTCCCATTCTGTGCATTTTTTGTGCAACACCATTTCATTCGTAATATCATCAGTCTATGGTGTTTTCAAAATTCTCCTAAAAAGCCACACATCAAAAGCTTCCAGCTTTCTGTCAACATTAACCGTCCAAGCTTCAGCACCATAAAGAAGAATACAGTGTATATGTTATAGTCAAAGTCCGAATTTCAGGCACTCCTAGCTAGGTTTGACTAGGCAATCCTCAGGTCTGACTGACGGTCTTAGTCAAAGCCCGAAATAAATTACAGTTTCGGCCTTTGACTAGTCAAACCTAGGAGAGACTAAGTTGGTCAGGCAAAGGTCGAAATTTAATTTTATGAAATCGGGGTTTGACTAGTCACACCTTGATCAGTTATTAAAATGTCGTAATTTGTTAGATTAGGTTTAATAAATCGTCATTTTTTAATTTTATTTTTAATTATTTTTATATGGTCGTAATTAAAATAAAAAAATTAGTGTTGATTCTCACTTGTTGAGGCATTATGGCATTTAGTTTTTCTTAAATATCCCCAGAACAGTTATATTTAGAAAAACGAAAACTGGTACGCTTATTTATCTTCCAGAGATAAATCGATTCCATCAATAATTACGAATTTCTAGCACCGGTCATAGGTCTCCGTTTTGAGTAAGGCCACGGTTAATTTATCGCATAACTTTTTTGTCTTTAACTTCTAAGCATTTTTGACATGGATTATTAAATTATAAGGCATTCTAGTACTAAAAGGTACTCTTACTTTAAGTCTATAAAATGCACTTTTTCTCTAGAAAAATCGATTTCGAAATATTTAGTTTTTTGAATCTGAAAAAAAATTTCAGCAGTAATTGCACGAGAGCTCTAAAATTATCAATTTGTTTCCCGAGTGACACTTTGACAGTTTTAATTTCACGACCCGAAGAGGAGTTATTATTGTGACAAAATTGTGAGTTATATGTTGACAAAATTATGTCAAAGTGGCACGAGGGCTACAAGTCGATAATAGTTTTAGAGATCGAGTGTAATTCGTTGATTATTTCATGAATAAAACTGTCTTTTTAAATAATTTTAACTAATATTTTATTGATATCTTCACCCGAATATTTGCTAAACGTGTTTCTTGGTGTTCTCTGTGACAAGTTCTAAAACATTAATTGTCATTAATGTCACTGAATTTTCATTTTTGTATAGTAACGAAGGGCATCTGACGTAATGCTTGACGACGGGATATTATCAAAATTTATCACTTTAGTTTTTATTTCTGTAGCTTTCTATTAGTCAGCATCTCCTATGAATGAAATCATCAGAAAAACACGGTGTATTTTACCGACTTAAAGCAAAAGTAGCTATTCGTACTAGAATACCTCATAATTTAATCATTAAGTATCAAAAATGCTTAAAAATTAGAGACAAAAAGTTATGCGATAAAATAACCGTCGACCTACCCAAAACGGACGTATATGACCTGTACTAGAATTTCGCAAAAAAACGTACCAGTTTTCGTTCTTCTAAATAGTTTTTTATGTTTTTTCAAATTAAAAAAAAACGAATAATTTTCAAATCGTTTTTTCCAGAAACGGTGCATCCTACCGACTTAGAGCAAAAGTACCTTTTAGTACTATAATACTTCACAATTTAATAATCCAGTGTCAAAACTGCTTAGAAGTCAATGACAAAAAAGTTATGCGATAAAATATCCGTTGACCTACCCAAAACAGACGCCTATGACCGGTACTAGAAATTCGTTATTAATGGAATCGATTTATCTCTGAGAGATAAATAAGCGTACCAGTTTTCATTTTTCTGAATAGAAGTGTTCTGGAGATACTTAAGAAAAACTAAATGCCATAATGCCTCAACATATCAACTAGAGAGTCAACACTAGTGGTCCAAGAGCTGTGAGACATTTTTGAGTAGGTATTTTAGGCAACCTGAAAATTTTTCAGGTGACTCTTCCATGATAGCCTAATACAAAAATGCCGGTCTGGCTAGAGGGTAGCGGTTATTTTCCCCAAAAATCCCCCCCAAAGTTAAAAAAGGGTAAAAATTGTTATTACAAAAAATATCATTGACGTGACTTTAAAGTAAATTTAAATATTCAAATATAAAGAAAATAAACAGGCCAGGCGATTTGAGGGCGATATTAACTCTGCAAGATACTTGCATGGGCGCCCCAGGATTATTTTCAGGGGATGCATCTGAACTTCAGAAGATTTCATCTGAATCTGTACATACTATTAACGAGTATAAAATATACAACTATACATGCAAAGCTATCTACATTCCCTCCGGACAGGGAAGTACAATTATTATTTTGACAGGGTATTTTTTAATATTAAAAATAAATATTCTAAAAAAGACAGGTTTTTTTTTGGTGAAATTTTCCAACTGCCATGTGATCAAACAAATTACGCGTGCATATAAATGAAAAGCGCTATAGGTAAGCAGCAGTGTGAGAAAGAGCGTATACCGATAGCTGTTTTCGTCCTCTGTTGTACCTGAGCGAGTCCGTTCGCTCGAGAAAAATCACGTGACCTGGCGATCCCATGTTGTTGTGCCTCGAAACGTTCTTCTGACGAGTAATTATTATATATTATAGTTTTTTAAGTAACTTTTTCTTAATTAAAGGAAAATAATACGTACTATACAATAGATTTTGTAAATATGATAGAAAAAGACAGATTTATTATTATAAATATATAGGTAGAAAAGTATAACCTAAATTAATTCTGTGTCCGAATCTTGTACTTCTTCTTTAAACTCCTCATCTGAGCTTAAATATTCACTGTCTTCTTCTTTGTCAGACTCCCCTCGAGACTCAGATTCCTCTTCTACATGATCTGTAAATAGTTGTAATATGTATTTAGAATTAATTAAAAATTAATTACCGATAATTTAATTGAGTTACTACGTATTATTTGTCCTTTTATACGGAGTCAAAGCCTGGACAATCACGGGTGCATCTGAAGAAAGACTTGCAATTGTTGAGATGTGTTGTTATTGAATAATGTAAAAAATATCATGAATACAACACGTAACAGGGAAACATTAAGAAAGATGAAAAAGGCAAAAGAAATATTCAACACTATAAAGGAAAGAAAAATGAGCCAAAATAAATATTCATTCTCTTCTTCTTCGTCAGACTCCTCTCGAGACTCAGATTCCTCTTCTACCTGATCTGTAACTAGTTGTAAATATGTATTTAGAATTAATTAAAAATTAATTAGTGATTAATTAATTGAGTTGCTACGTATTCTTACTTATAACTAATACTTAATACTTTTCCCTTTATTATAAATCACATCACGTTTTTTATTTTTTAGTATATGACCAAAGTAGCTCATTTTTCTTTCCTTCATAGTGTTGAGTATTTGTTTTGCCTTTTTTATCTTTCTTAATGTTTCCGTGTTTGTTACGTGTTGCGTCCATGATATTTTTTACATTATTTGATAACACCACATCTCAACAATGCCAAGTCTATCTCAAGATGCGCCCGTGATTGTCCAGCCTTCGACTCCGTATAAAAGGACAGAGCATACGTAGCAACTCAATTAATTCTAAATACATATTACAACTATTTACAGATCATGTAGAAGAGGAATCTGAGTCTCGAGGGGAGTCTGACGAAGAAGAAGACAGTGAATATTTAAGCTCAGATGAGGAGTTTCAAGAAAAAGTACAAGATTTGGACACAGAATTAATTTAGTTTATACTTTTATACTTTTCTACCTATATCTTTATAATAATAAATTTGTCTTTTTTTATCATATTTGTAAAATCTATTGTATAGTACGTATTATTTTCTTTTAATTAAGAAAAAGTTACTTAAAAAACTATAATATATGATAAGTACTCTGACGTTTCGAGACACAACAACATGGGATCGCCAGGTCACGTGATTTTTCTCGAGCCAACGGACTCGCTCAGGTACAACAGAGGACTAAAAAAAAAGCTATCGATATACGCTCTTTCTCACACTGCTGCTTACCTATAGTGCTTTTCATTTATATGCACGCGTAATTTGTTCGATCACATGGCAGTTGGAAAATTTCACCAAGAAAAAACTGTCTTTTTTAGAATATTTATTTTTAATATTAAAAAATACCCTGTCAAAATAATAATTGTACTTCCCTGTCCGGAAGGAATGTACATAGCTTTGCATGTATAGTTGTATATTTTATACTCGTTAATAGTATGTACAGATTCAGATGAAATCTTCTGAAGTTCAGATGCATCCCCTGAAAATAATCCTGGGGCGCCCATGCAAGTATCTTGCAGTGTTAAAATCGCCTTCAAATCGCCTGGCCTGTTTATTTTCTTTATATGTGAATATTTAAATTTACTTTAAAGACACGTCAATGATATTTTTTGTAATAACAATTTTTACCCTTTTTTTTACTTTGGGGCGGATTTTTGGGGAAAATAACCGCTACCCTCCAGCCAGACCGGCATTTTTGTATTAGGCTATCATGGAAGAGTCACCTGAAAATTTTTCAGGTTGCCTAAAATACCTACACAAAAATGTCTCACAGCTCTTATACTATAGAGAATCAACACTAATTTTTTTTATTTTAATTACGACAATATAAAAATAATAAACATTAAAATTAAAAAATTGCGTTTTATTAAAACCTAATCTAACAAATTACGACATTTTAATAGCTGATCGGGGTTTGACTAGTCAAACCCCTACTTCATAAAATTAAATTTCGACCTTTGCCTGACCAACTTAGTCTCTCCTACGTTTGACTAGTCAAAGGCCGAAACTGTAATTTATTTCGGGCGTTGACTAAGACTGTCAGTCAGACCTGAGGATTGCCTAGTCAAACCTAGGAGTGCCTGAAATTCGGGCTTTGACTATAACATATATAACATTTTAGCATCCGATATCGGATTTGAAAATTGACTCTTTGGTTACTCAGAAATTTCCTGATCTTTAAAGAGGCTGCTCGGGATTGTTCTATCGGGATAAAACTGATTTCTGATTTAAATCTTCAATAATCCAGGCTCGTAAGTTTTTCATTTTTTCCACCTGTACAATACCTTTTATCTGGATCCTTGTTATAATATTCATGGTTTTTTGTTTCTTTCTATTTATTGTTAAAACAAATTGTTCCCCACTATCACAAATTGGGTTAAGTAACGTCTGCAGATATGTCTTACTTTCAGCGGTAATGACTAAGTAAAATAATAAAATTTTGTTGTAATATTATATCTTCTATCCACTTACAGAATCTTCTTATTCTTCAGGAGAATTCTTATCCCTTTTAGTGTCTGACTGTTGATGTTACTGTTGGTTGTTTATCCATTTCTTCCAGTTGTTCAATATTTCTGTGAACGTGTTTCCCCCTTTTTGTTAAATTTTGCGGTAGTACATTAGACGGTTGGTTTCCGTTACGTTTTAGACCAAACCACAGGCCTCCCTAAAGATTCCAAAAGGGTGACACGTACATAAGAGGTTGCTTCTGAAACGAAACGAACTGTCTTTCATTTTCTTTTAGTTTTACTCCCATCTGAGTACACAATTTCAAGATTCGTTGGAAATTTACTTAGATGAATTGAATGGTGATGAAATCCAATCTTAGATTCCCCCTAGTCTGCATTATGCATCGTTCGTTTGCCTTGCAAATTTTAGAAGGGACGAATTCAGGTTGTCACGTGAAACTTCAACGATACAAGTTTTAGATTTTCGGATCTAACTACATTGTTTTAAATAGAAGTCTTTACAGCGTCCAGCAGCAAATTATTTTATATAGTTTTGCTCAAAAATTCTGCTCATTTTGTTTAGAGCAGACATTAGGTCTCTCTAGAGATCCTAAAAGCGTGAAACGTATTTAAGAGGATGGTGCTTGCATCTGAAATGAATTAAATATTCTGTCTTTCATTTGCATTTTATTTATTGAAGATATTCTTCTTTAGCGGCGAATCGATTGAGGGTAAAATTTGATTGATTCGCGCGCATGCGCACACTGACAATATGGTATTAGTTGTTATACGGGCTCTGATTGGGTGTTGAAATTTTGAAATGATCTGTCAAAAATTGTTCAATATGGAGGTTATCGGTAAACAAAAATATTGTATAATATTAGTTTTTATTGATGTGTGGACAGAAATAAAATCAAATTTATAATTATAGTGACTTTTTAAATAGTTTTGAAAAGCCGCAGGTACGTAATTCTAAATGTTTCAGTTGGAAATACCTAATAGTTTCAATACCTATCTATTTGGAAAATGTAAACAAAGTAATGTAGTTACCTATTAGTAGGCAATGCTTTAATTTACATAATCTGATTACGAACAAACTTTCTACAAATCTTCATCTCATATATCGTTTTCTTACTCTATATTTTGTTGTATTTTATTTCGACAAAAATCAAACTAATAATTTTATTAAATTCATATAAATTTATGGTGTAAACGTTTAGTTTGTGTATATTCCCACATGACGTATACGAGAGTTTGGTGCAGTTTGAAATGGCGTCAACTTTCGTACGGCGCGGTAGACGTGAAGTGGGTTCAAGCCCCAAGCAAGTTATTATTTTTTTATTTTTTTTATAGATTTTATGATTGTAAGTATATTATTATAAAATTTTTGAAGATATTCTTCTTTTTTGAAAGTGGTAGATAAGAAAGTTAGCTTGATTTTTAAATAAAATAAGTACAAATAACCTTTTAAGTATATTTACTTCGTTTAAATTACCTATTATATAATAAAAGAATATCTTCTTACGTGCGTACAAAGTACACACACATTCTTTTTTATATCTATCAATGTTTTCCTTGTTCGTTTGGCTTCCACTCTTCTCTAAATTAAATTTTTTGAGCTTCTTACAGGATCATGATTTGTGTATTATCTAGTTGTCTCATTTGATGCCTTTTCCATAATTATTCAAACCATACAGGGTATTTAACGAGTTATGACCATTGTAATTTTGCTTTAAACTTTGTTTAAAACAAAAATTGGAAAAAACCTTTGTAAAAGGTATAAAATTTGATTAAAACCCTTTTAAAGGGCTACGTAACAACAAAACGTTTTCGATTTTTATAAAAAATCATCATCATTGTTAGATAAACTGGATGCTAGCTGAGCCACCAAAGAAAAATATTCGCGTAAAAACCCTTTAAATATAACATAGATGCGTTAAAATTGCATACTTTAATAAAATGCCTTATGATGGTCACATGGCAACTAGGATAATGCCCTAAGGTAATGTATTTAAATTTCCCAACACGTGGGATTCATTACCTTAGGGCATTATCCTAGTTGCCATGTGACCATCATAAGGCATTTTATTAAAGTATGCACTTTTAACGCATCTATGTTATATTTAAAGGGTTTTTACCCGGATATTTTTCTTTGGTGGCTCAGCTAGCATCCAGTTTATCTAACACTGATGATGATTTTTTTATAAAAATCGAAAACGTTTTGTTGTGATGTAGCCCTTCAAAGGGATTTTAATAAAATTTTATAACTTTTACAAAGGATTTTTTCCAATTTTTTTGATTGATGGTATACAGCCAAGTCCAGGAAAAACATTTTTTTCTTTGTGGATTTTGTTTAAAACGTTTTAAAAGTTTGACATTCCTCTCCTCAGTTAGCAGTAACTTCCTTTGTGGATTTCTTAGTTGTCGCTCAAACTTGCCGCATTGCTCTCATAGTGATCCTTTCTCAAGTTAACATATTCCTTTTCTAACCTGTCTGCACCGTGACCGAATCCTTTGTATATCTATGTATCCGGTTGCCTTCCATCTGTATATCTATTTTGGATTTTGTTTTTTTTTTTAATCTACTTACGTATTAAAATATTTTTAGGTATCTACTTCGACAGAAATTACAACATTTTTTATATTTGGAATGCCAATGAGGACAACGGCGTGTTCTGTTATCAGAGTTCCGCCACAGAATCTGTTTTAGATGAAGATGAAACAGTCCAGCAATTAACATTCCGGAATCAGAACTCATCTGTTACATTACAGAGGAGTGAAGAAACAATTTTGACTGCATGGAAGACAAACCAAGATTATGTGATGATAAGAAAAGAATTTCATTGTTTAAGTCCAATATCTTTTACGAAATTTGCGTCACTTGTAACTTCAGATCATGCTCCACCATCATGTGATCTCGATTCAGAGGAACTTGATCCAGAAGAACCAAGTTACGAAAGACTATTAGATGGCGCATTAGATCCGACTCTTATTGTAGTAATCGCTTTAGTTGGCATTTTCTTTTTCATATTTCTAATAATGTGTTGCATATGGAGATGTATGTGCTCTGCTTCTTATTATGCAATGAACCGTACTGATCACAAACTTCAACCTTCATTTACGAAACAAATAGAGAGGAACGATAAAGTTTGCTCGTATTTGGACCCTTTGGAACCTCATGAGTATTGTGAACCCGGTAGTTTACTCGAAAAAGTGTACGATCTTCAAGGAAATCGGATCCAGCCTCCACTTTATGACGAAATTCCAACAGCTCCTCTACCCCCAGATTATGAAGAAATCCCAAAAAATTCCATACCACCTGAGTATGAACAAATCCAAAGAGCTCCAGGTGATTATGGGTACGTAAATTGCGTTAAACCTCCAAACACAGAAGAGGATAAGCACACTAATCAGGAGTCAGATTATGCTGATTTGGATCTTCTCGGCGCAGAAGAAGATGCGCCGAAAACTACGGTTAACATCTAGATAGATACAAGGCTTCGCTTTAAAGCCAACAAAATCAACAAGATTAAACTAACCTAGTTTTTAGTTATCAATCAAATATAAATGTGTGTGTGTGTGTGTGTGTGGTGTGTGTGTGTGTGTGTGTGTGTGTGTGTGTGTGTGTGTGTGTGTGTGTGTGTGTGTGTGTGTGTGTGTGTGTGTGTGTGTGTGTGTGTGTGTGTGTGTGTGTGTGTGTGTGTGTGTGTGTGTGTGTGTGTGTGTGTGTGTGTGTGTGTGTGTGTGTGTGTGTGTGTGTGTGTGTGTGTGTGTGTGTGTGTGTGTGTGTGTGTGTGTGTGTGTGTGTGTGTGTGTGTGTGTGTGTGTGTGTGTGTGTGTGTGTGTGTGTGTGTGTGTGTGTGTGTGTGTGTGTGTGTGTGTGTGTGTGTGTGTGTGTGTGTGTGTGTGTGTGTGTGTGTGTGTGTGTGTGTGTGTGTGTGTGTGTGTGTGTGTGTGTGTGTGTGTGTGTGTGTGTGTGTGTGTGTGTGTGTGTGTGTGTGTGTGTGTGTGTGTGTGTGTGTGTGTGTGTGTGTGTGTGTGTGTGTGTGTGTGTGTGTGTGTGTGTGTGTGTGTGTGTGTGTGTGTGTGTGTGTGTGTGTGTGTGTGTGTGTGTGTGTGTGTGTGTGTGTGTGTGTGTGTGTGTGTGTGTGTGTGTGTGTGTGTGTGTGTGTGTGTGTGTGTGTGTGTGTGTGTGTGTGTGTGTGTGTGTGTGTGTGTGTGTGTGTGTGTGTGTGTGTGTGTGTGTGTGTGTGTGTGTGTGTGTGTGTGTGTGTGTGTGTGTGTGTGTGTGTGTGTGTGTGTGTGTGTGTGTGTGTGTGTGTGTGTGTGTGTGTGTGTGTGTGTGTGTGTGTGTGTGTGTGTGTGTGTGTGTGTGTGTGTGTGTGTGTGTGTGTGTGTGTGTGTGTGTGTGTGTGTGTGTGTGTGTGTGTGTGTGTGTGTGTGTGTGTGTGTGTGTGTGTGTGTGTGTGTGTGTGTGTGTGTGTGTGTGTGTGTGTGTGTGTGTGTGTGTGTGTGTGTGTGTGTGTGTGTGTGTGTGTGTGTGTGTGTGTGTGTGTGTGTGTGTGTGTGTGTGGTGACGTTTGTCTTCGAACTATGTTCATGTTCACCTTCAAATCGTATTAATCACGTATTCTTCTTCTTCGTCAACCATTTTACATCCACTTCTTAATGTATATCTCTTCCACTTACTTCTAACTTTTTTCTTCTTACGGTGCCTTTTCCTTAAGGACGTTGGCCATTTCATTTGCCCATTTAATCCTATTTGCAGCCGCCCTGAATAGTTCTATGGAGGTCATATTCTTCCAATGTCGTAGGTTTTAAAGCCAAGAGTTGCGTCTTCTTCCTGCTCCGCTTTAGCTATTTATTTTGCCTTTGAGTATAAGTTGGAGCAGTTCATATCTTTGATTTCTTACGATGTGACCAAAATATTGTGTTTTCCATTTTTTTATTATAAGTATAAGCTCTCTTTCCTTGTTCATGCTCCGCAAGATTTCCGCATTTGTCGCATGGGTCATGTAGGATATTCTAAGCGTTTTACGGTAACACCAGGATTTGAATGCTTGGATTCTTTTTTGTGTTGCTGATTTCATTGTCCAGGCTTCAACACCATAGAGCAAGGTGGAGAAAACATAGCACTTAAGTATTCTAGTTCTCAATGAGATACCCAGCTGGCGGTTGCATAGAACTTTTTGCGTTTTGTAAAATACTGTACTTGCCTGTTCCAGACGTCTCCTTATCTCTAGTAAGTGGTCCCAAGTTTCATCAAGATTTCTTTTAAGGTACGTTATTCTTGTTACTCTTTCCAGATCTGTTTCGTCGACATTGACCTTCTTTCTGTTTTGGTGTTTCCTGATGACCATTGTTTTTGTCTTCTTTGTATTAAATTTCATTCCAAATCCTCTAAATGCTGTCGTTACTCTGTACATTAGGCGTTTTTCTTTATTTTACGCCAATCTAATTTACTGTTTGTCTGCAACTGCTCTTATCTCATCAACCATCTCTTTTAAGGTCTTCTCATGCTTCTTGTCATCCTTCTTTGTCTCCATTATAGGATTCTCTGTGTCCACCTGGTACCATCAGAGCTGGCTATGTAACCGGCCCAATACCTTTTCATTTTATTTAATTTCTTCCACTATATCTCTGATCTTCGTTCTACGTTTTATTCCAGTGTTTTGATCTTACCTTTCAGTGATATTCCAAGCATGATTAGTTCCATTGCCCTTTCCGTTTTTTTCTAGTTTTTAGCATATTTTTTCATAAGGGCAATAGTCCCCAATTTATAAGTACAAACTGGTAATATACATGTGTTATACAGGGTGTAACGAAAATACAGGTCATAAATTAAATCACATATTTTGAGACCAAAAATAGTTCGAATGAACCTAATTTACCTTAGTACAAATATGCACACAAAAAAAGTTACAGCCCTTTGAAGTTACAAAATAAAAATCGATTTTTTCGAATATATCGAAAACTATTAGAGATTTTTTTATTGAAAATGGACACGTGGCATTCTTATGGCAGGAACATCTTAAAAAAGAATTATACTGAAATTTGTGCACCCCATAAAAATTTTATGGGGGTTTTGTTCCATTAAACCCCCCCAAACTTTTGTGTACGTTCCAATGAAATTATTATTGTGGTACCATTAGTTAAATTCAATATTTCTAAAACTTTTTTGCCTCTTTGTATTTTTTCGAGAAGGCACTTTTTATCGAGATATTACTTCTTTTTTAATATGGTTCAAAATATACCTAAAAATGTAAATCATAAATAAATTTTCATATTATTACCAAGTCTCCATAATCGTACTTAGCCATATACAAATATGTGGTGGATTTGACAAATATTCGAAATATCTCGATAAAAACTGATTTTTCGAAAAAGTAATAAGAGGCAAAAAAGTTTTTAAAATATTGTGTTTAACTAATACTACTAAAATAATAATTAAATTGGAACGTACACAAAAGTTTGGGGGGGTTTAAAGGAACAAAACCCCCATAAAATTTTTATGGGGTTTCCAAATTTCACTATAATTTTTTCTTAAGATACCACTACCATAAGAATGCCACATGTCTATTTTCAATAAAAGATATTTAATAGTTTTCGATATATTGGAAAAAATCGATTTTCATTTTGTAACTTAAAAGGCCTGTAACTTTTTTTATATGCACATTTGTACTAAGGTAAGTTAGGTTTAATCGAACTATTTTTGGCCCCAGAATATGTGATTAAATTTATGACCTGTATTTTTGTTACACCCTGTATAGGTACATTTTTTTTTATTTATTGGCATGGAGGTGTTTTTCAATATACAGGGTGTCCAGAAACTCTACCGACAAACGAAGACAAGAGATTCTTCAGATAATTTTAAGATAATTTAACCCAATTCACTTAGTCCGAAAATGCTTCCTAAGGGAGCTACAGCTCTTTGAAGATGGCGTCTTATAATTAGTTTTTCTTAAATACCTCCAGAACGCTTCTATTTAGAAAAACAAAAATTGGTACGCGTATTTACCTTAAAGATATAAATCTAATCCATCCACTGCAAATTTCTAGTACCGATCATAGGCGTCCGTTTTGGGCAGGGAAACGGTTATTTTATCGCATAACTTTTTTATCTTTAACTTTTATGCATCTCTGACACTGGATTATTTAATTGTGTACTATAGTACTAAAAGGTACTCTTGTTTTAAATCGGTAGGACACACCGTTTTCTAGAAAAATCGACTTGAAAACGTTTCGCTTTTTGAATTAAAAAAAAAATTAAAAAAAAACTCTTTTGAAATACGAAAACTGGTACATTTATTTATATTCCAGAGATAAATTGATTTCATTAATTGCGAATTTCTAGTAATACTTGACACTAGAATATTAAATTATGAGGTATTCGAGTACTAAAAGTTACTCTTACTTTATGTTGGTAAAATACTTCGTTTTTTGTTGAAAAGTTCTTTCAATCTTTTTTCAAATTCCAAAAACGAAAACCTTTCAAATCGATTTTTCTAGAAAACGGTGTATCCTACCGACTTAAAGCAAGAGTACCTTTTAGTACTAGAATACCTTACAATTTAATAATCCGGTGTCAAAAATGCATAAAAGTTAAGGACAAAAAAGTTATGCGATAAAATACCCGTTGCTCTACCCAAAACGGACGCCTATGACCGGTACTAGAAATTTGCAATTGATGGAATCGATTCATCTCTGAAAAGTAAATATGCATACCAATTTTAGTTTTTCTAAATACAAGCGTTCTGGAGGTATTTAAAAAACTAATTTCATGACGCCATCTTCTAAGAGCTCTAGCTCCCTTGGCAAGCATTTTCGGACTAGGTGAATTGGGTTAAATTGTCTTAAAATTATCTGAGGAATCTCCTGTCTTCGTTTGTCGGTAGAGTTTCTGGACACCCTGTATATTCCAGTTTAGTACCTAAAGTAGTCCATGCTAGGTGTGTTCTTCTTTTAATTTCAGCATATGGATTTGGTTTTTCCAGTTTGATGACATGGCCCAGGTATACATAATTTTCATCATTTTCTATGGAATGGTTTTGTATTGTTATATTTCTCTGGTCCTGGATTATTATTTTTGTTCTACTGTACTTCATTTTTAAGGCTACCGTTCTAAAAAGTTAATTTAATTGTGGTAATATTTTTTTTAGTTCTTGGATATTATCAGCTATTAAAACTATGTATAATTTAAATAGTGAATAGTTTGGGAGAAACGGTGTCTCCTTGTCTCTGTGTAATATATGTACTTATAGTCTGGGCTGATTATCGGAAAATAGGCCATTTTTGGGAAAAGTTATTTACCAGCAATTTTATTGCTGGAATCGAATCTTATCATTTAGCCTAATAAAATAAAAAAAGTCAAAATGTAAATTCGTACAGGTTAAAACAAATTTTATATCAAAGTTTAGGTGGGTACAAAAGATATTTTCAAGAAAGTATCCAAATCATACAAGGGGATCATTGTTTAAATAATTAAAAAGGGGTCATTTTTGCAAAAAAAATACTTTTTTAACTGCTGAGGTAATTCACTTATCAATGAAGGTCAATGGGATTTTTTTCTACAAAGCTGAAGGGCAAATCTTTCACATAAGACTTACTAAATTAAATTTGACCCCCTATTTATTTAAATAATTGTATATAAAACTTAAAAAACAAATTCGCAAATAATTATTTTTAGCGTTTTAAATAAGCACTATAAAATATCTTATTTTACAGAATAAGTTGCACTATATTACCAGTATTAAGCAAAACAAAATTGGTCAAAAAATATTTAATATTTTTTGAGATATTGAAGTTGTTTATTTAATGTTACTATATTTTCAATTGCAAAAACGCGGTTGTTGCCAAAGAAATATTCACCTGCTTAAGATCTCATTATTTTTATTTTTATGTATATTGTCGATAATTGTATCGATACATTCAAATTTCAATTAAACTCCCCCCTAAAATGGCATTTGAAAATCATACAAATTTGTTTATAATTTGTTTTTTTAATAACGTCGCGGAGATTAAGTATTTTAAAATGCCGTTTCGATAATTGGGTTCCTGGGAATTTTTTACTAATTAACACAATTTTTTGTCGTTTTTTCTTCTTCTTTATTTAAAGATTTAAAAATTATTGTTACCAAGTACTTTAAAACTATTTAACGTATCCTTATCATACTTGGCAGAAAGTGTGGCTATTATACACCCTACTAAATTGTGATTAATAAACGTTTCTAGCTAGTGCCAGAGGCGTACGACAGGGGATAGTGAATGATTGACCTTTCCCAAATTCTACGCCACTGAGTGAATTACTATTTTAACGAAATTTTTCGATTCTCCAATACTTTGTCTGTAAATAACGTTATTGGTATCGATAAAGTCATAAGTTTGAGAGATATTGGAAGTTTAAAATGAATGAATGAATTAATCAAAATAACTATGCCGTTTCATTTTTAACGTCCAATATCTCGAAAACTAATGACTTAATCGTTACCAGTAAAGAGTATATTATTTACATATAAAGTATTGGAGGATCGAAAAATTTCGCTAAAATAGTAATTCCATCAGTGGCGTAGAATTTGGAAAGGGTCAACCATTAACTATCCCCTGTCGTACGCCTCTGGTAGCAGCTAGAAACTTTTATTTGTCACAATTTAGTAGACTGTATAGTACCCACACTTTCTGACAAGTATGATAAGGATGCGTCAAATAGTTTGAAAGTACTTGGTAAAAATAATTTTTAATTTTTAAATTAAACACCCTGTAACTCAGTAACCAGCCACATTTTATTTAAGTGATTTTAGACCAATCTTAATATTTTTAGGTCTAGAATCTATAACTTAGAGATTCGACATTCTTAATGAAACTTAACCCTGAAAGGGCCCGTAGTAATACAATTCCAAGAAAAAAAAAGAAGAGGAAAAAAAGACAAAAAAATTTGTTAATTAGTGAAAAATTCCCAGAAATCCAATTATCGAAACGGCATTTCAAAATATTTAATCCCCGCGACGTTATTAAAAAAACAAATTATAAACAAATTTGAATAATTTTCAAATATCATTTTAGGGGGAAGTTTAATTGAAATTTGAATTTATCAATACATTGATCGAAAATATACATAAAAATAAAACTAATAAGATTTAATACAGGTGAATATTTCTTTGGAAATAACCGCGTTTTTGCAATTGAAAATAGAGTAACATTTAATAAACAAATTCAATATCTCAAAAAATATTAAATATTTTTGGACTAATTTTTTTTTTTGATTAATACTGATAACATAGTGCAACTTCTCTTGTAAAATAAGATATTTTATAGTGCTTATTTAAAACGCTAAAAATAATTTTTTGCAAATTTGTTTTTAAAGTTTCATGTATAATTATTTAAATAATTAGGGGGTCAAATTTAATTTAGTAAATTATATGTGAAAGATTAACCCTTCAGCTTTGCAGAAAATAATTCTATAGACCTTCATTAGTAATTGAATGACCTCAGCAGTTAAAAAAGTAATTTTTTTGCAAAAATGACCCCTTTTTAATTATTTAAAGAATGATCCCCTTGTGTGATTTGGATACTTTCTTGAAAATATCTTTTGTACCCACCTAAACTTTGATATAAAATTTGTTTCAACCTGTACGAATTTACATTTGGTTTTACATGTAGTGAAATTTTATTTTACTAGACTAATTGTCTATATTAATAATATAGGTATGCAAAGTCCGCAGATAGTGTGCTACTTTTTTTATAAACAAAATGGCGCCCGAAAATCGTGTTTTTTCCAATTTTTGCTCTATAACTCCAAAGATTTTAACTTTACATTAAAAACACTTAAATAAAAATTCACCAAAATTAAATTCTACATAGAGACGTGTTTTTTCCGAATTACTTCGACGAAAACTTTCCCCGGAATAAGCGGGTTTTTCCAACAAAATCTTAAATTTTCAACTAAAGTTTTAGATAAGTACTTGTTAATCAATAACTAAAATACTTGGTAATGCGAAAGCCCTTTTCATATAGATTATAATTCCAGAAGACGATGGAAATTAAATGAACAGTTTAGCAACAATTGAATTGTGAATTAAAAATTTACGGTCGCTATAATAACGACAATAATTATGATGCATAAGAATATCTATGATTTTTTCATAAAAAGACACTATACCTATCTAATGTACTTTACAGAATTGAAATTGGACAATTCAAGCGGCCTCAGAAATATTTTAAAATTATAAAGAATTTTTTGGCTTATAAACAAATAGAATATCTCGGGAAATAATAAACCACATTAAATTATAAAAACGGTATTCGAAAAACAGAGGCAAAACGCTTCTTGTAAAAGAAAAAAACCTTTAATTATGATGAGTAGCTCCTGAGATACAACCGGTCAAAGTTGACCAGAATTTACGGCAAAGATATAAACAATAGGATCATAATTTTCAAACCATCACCTTTTTATTTTTGTCCTCTTTCTCCACACCAATTTTCATATCCTTAAAATACTCATAACATATATTATTATAATAAAAACTATCGATAATACGTGTGAAAATTGCCAAAAATAGCAAAATTCCAATCAAAAATTAGGTTGGAGAAAATGTAACCCTCAAAGTTCAAAATCGGTAAACGTTAAAAAAATGTATTTTCTCTGCTTTCCATGGAGCAATTTCCTTCATTCTTTTTTTGTTCCCAAGTAACTCGAGTAGAGCCATCGAACTAATGCATCATTAAATGTCAAACTTGCTTTTGTTTTGTTATAATAAATTAATTTATTTATTATAACACAAAATTTTAATTTGTTTAAATAAAAATTGTTTAAATAATTATACAACTTTCAAATGAGAATATTTATGTTTTTAACTTTATAAGGTACACTTGTAGTAAGTTTATCTAAAAAAAGCCTACAACTGGAAAAAATATGTAGTTTTCTGTTCTTATAAATAAATTAATCTATTATAACAAAACAAAAGCAAGTTTGACATTTAATAATGTGTTAGTTCGATGGCTCTACTCGAGTTATTGGGGAACAAAAAAAGAATGAAGGAAATTGCTCCATGGAAAGCCGAGAAAATGCATTTTTTTAACGTATACCGATTTTGAACTTTAAGGGTTACATTTTCTCCAACCTAATTTTTGATTGGAATTTTGCTATTTTTGGCAATTTTCACACGTATTATTGATAGTTTTTATTATAATATAATATATTGTGAGTATTTTAAAGATATAAAAATTGGTGTGGAGAAAGAAGACAAAAATAAAAAGGTGATGGTTTGAAAATTATGATCCTATTGTTTATATCTTTGCCGTAAATTCCGGTCAATTTTGACCGGTTGTATCTCAGGAACCACTCTTCATAATTAAACGTTTTTTCTCTTAAAAGAAGCGTCCTGCCGCTGTTTTTCGAATACCGTTTTCATGATTTAATTTAGTTTAATACTTACCGAGATATTCTATTTGTTTATAAGCCAAAAAATTGTTTATAATTTTAAAATATTCCTGAGGCCGCTTATATAGTCCAATTTCAATTCTGTAAAGTACACTAGATAGGTATAGTGTCTTTTTATGAAAAAATTATAGTTATTCTTATGCATCATAATTATTGTCGTTATTATAGCAACCGTAAATTTTTAATTAACAACTCAATTGTTGCTAAACTGTTTATTCAATTTCCATCGGCTTCTGGAATTATAATCTATACGAAAACTGATTTTACATTACCAAGTAATTTAATTATTGATTAACAACTACTTATCTAAAATTTTAGTTGAAAATTAAAGATTTTGTTGGAAAAACCCGCTTTTTCCTGGGAAAGTTTTCGTCGAGGTGAATCGGGGAAAACACGTCTCTATGCAGAATTTAATTCCGGTGAGTTTTTATTTGAGTGTTTTTGGTATAAAGTTAAAATCTTTGGAGTTATAGAGCAAAAATTGAAAAAAACACGATTTTTGGGCGCCATTTTGTTTATAAAAAAAGTAGCACACTATCTGCGGACTTTGCATACCTATATTATTAATACATACAATAATAAGATTCGATTCCAGCAATAAAATTGCTGGTAAATAACTTTTCCTTGTATTTTGCTAATTAGCCCTGAGTATTACTGTTTGGTACACTGGAAAAATATGTGGTTTAAGTCTTCCACTAAAGGTGTATGACACTCACAAAAGGGGCTGTGAAAGACTTCCATTTTAAAAAGATGCGTTGAAGAGCAACCGTGGTGGACTTTAATTCTAGTAATAGTAGAATAGTACATTGTTTACCGGGTAGGAAAAGCTTAACATTCCTGGACGACTGTGAAGATTGCTAAGTCGAGGCGCAAGCCGAGACTTAGCAACACAGAGTCCAGGAATGTGGCTTTTCCTACGAGGTAAACATACTATTTTTCCGCAAATCGTTTAAAATTCGACAGATATTGATTGATTTAAAAAAAAAACGCGATAATTTTATTCCCAAATAAATGGTGCTTTGAAATTCCTAATAAAATTACTTGGGTTACTATGGAAACGTATTGAGGTTGAATTGTCGAACTTGACGCTTATAAATTTAATTGCTGGTGTTCTCGAAAGTAAAATGATAAGTGATGATGAAATTTCCATTCCTGGGACTCCTCCAGAGCTGGTTGAGGCAGTGAATACTGCTTCATTAGAATTATTGCCAAAGAAATCAAGAGAAAAGTACGAAAATGCATACAGACGTTTTATGGATTATCGCATGAGTAAAAATACGAGTTCTTTCTCAGAAAATGTTGTAATGGCATACTTCCTAGACCTTTGTTTAAAGATGAAATCTTCAACATTATGGGCCAATTATTCAATGCTGAAGTCAACCCTTGCACTTAAACACAATGTAGATATATCTACATACTCAAAACTTCGTTCTTTATTGAAACGGCAAGCTCAAGGTTATAGGGCAAAGAAATCTAAGATTTTAACGAAGGAAGAAATTGAAAAATTTATCCAGGAAGCTCCAGATAAAGAAAATTTAATGATTAAGGTAATTTACAAGGTTTTAATAGCAATGTGTTTTCTATCATTTATGTAGAACACTAACAACTGTACGGAAATATCATTTCCTTACAGTAAGGAAATGACATTTCCTTACAGTAAGGAAGTCCTGACTTTTTCTTCAAGAGATTTTGAGAGGAATGTCAAAATTTCCTGGCGATTTGCGGAAAACAATATTATGATTTGGAGGGAGAAAAGGTTAATTAAGGAATTCTATTGAGAGGAGTTGGATAAATTGAATACTAGTGACTGTTATGAGCATTAGGTTATACTTTTATAATAAAGTTATTATCAAATATAGGAACCGCTTGAGATAACTGTTTTTTATCAAACATAAAATCATTAATTTTGTATTTCTTTACTAAATAAAATGTATTAGATATCAAATAATTTGTATATTATTGAATCTCTGGTCTATGGTTTTCACCTAAAACGTCGTAAGGGTTTGGGGGACCAAAGTGTCCTAATATCTTGTTCATTTGGATCTAGATTACTAGAATTATGTAAAGTGAAATGCTTTAGACCTAAATACAAAACCAAAAGAAATAGGATTAGAAAAACCAAATATCTAATCAACGAATCTCTAGATAAAACTGGGAGTATAACTCTGGACAATAATAATATAGAAAAGGTTGAGTCGTATATATACTTACGACAAAAAATAGAACTGTCAAAGCTTAACCTGAAAGTTTATTTAAATAGAACATATTCTTTGGCATGGGCAGCATTTGGTCGTTTGAAAACAGTATTTAAATCAAACTTACCAAATACTTTAATTGCAGAAACCTTCAATCAGTACGCATTGCCGGTTCTCACATATAGAACTGAAACAATGGCCTTTAAAAACAACGTAGCCTAACAAAAGTACTATCAGTTTACAAATGACAACAAAAGATACGATGGGGGAATTTTGACTAGCACTGTATATTTATATTGTTAGTAGTTATTTACCTCAGCCACTTTAGCCACCGCAGTCTTATATATACTTAAATGTAAAATAAACAAAATCGCTACTAATTGATAAAAAACCGTATTTCCCAACCACACAAAATAATGTATTAAAAAAATATGATTCAGGTATGTAGCAACCTCCTTATCATTTTATAATCGAAGTTGCGAACTAATCTCAATCCAGACGCAAATTTAATATTAGTTTGGCTTTTACGGTGAATAAAATATGATAGAAAAACATGTATTTTCCATCAGAATTGTTGGTGATAGTGAGTTTGATTTCTCCTATTTTAAGTGACTGTTTACAAAAAACTGCGTATGGAAACTGGTCTGTGACTGTATCCACTTATAGAGCTTACGGCATTGGAGATAAATATAAAACTTTATTTAATTTAACAGGTACAACTCTTTAAAAATTAGTTATTTTTTTCCAGCTTTAATCAAATTTGGAAAGCCGAATAATGTTAACAATATCTAAACATCGATTAAGTTTGCTTTATAGTTTTTGACTAAAGTAAAAATCAACAAAAAAACAGCCCTCAGCAACATTTAAGTTCATCTGGTAAAATAGAGCAATTTAATAGAATAGAAATATGCTTTATTGTCATTGAAAATTGTACAGTTTTATAGACAAAGCTTACAAAGAGTAAAAAAACAATAACAAATACAATTTACCAAAATAACATAAATCATCAATATAAATAAAAAAAGAATGTGTGTGTACTTTGTACGCACGTAAGAAGTTATACTTCTATTATATGATTATAAACGAAATTAATATACTTTTTATTTATATTTTATTTAAATATAAAACTAATTTATACTTACTACTTCTCAAACATTTTTATTAAAACAGTGCCAAAAATTAAAATAATAAAAGAATAAAACACACACAAACACATTAAAAATGCCACAAATGATTTCTGAACATTAATTGTCGGAAATTTTTTTAACTTAATACGTATTTTCTGAAAATAAAATTATATAATAAATATACTTACAATCATAAAATGTATAAAAAAAATAAAAAAAATAAAAGTTTCTATTGGGATTTGAACCAACTTACCAGCGCGGCTGGTATTGGCGTTGTATTGGGGTTCACTCGCATTAAACGCTTCGCCACGGAGACAGTGTGTCATTATGTGCGAAGATCGACTAACTAAACGGATTAAACTTTTGACATTTTTGCATTATGTAAATCAAATTATTTTGATTTTGAATTGAAATGATTTAGAATTGAAAAAATACAACAAAACATAGAGTAAGAAAACAATATATTAGGTGAATATTGATAGAAATTTTGATGGTAATCAAATTATGTAAATAAAAGTATTACATCCTATGTATTTTGGTAGGTTCAAATGATAGTTCAAATGATATTACATACTATGTATTTTGGTAGGTACCTATGATACATTTACAATTATTACGTACCTGTTGCTTTAAAAACTATTTAAAAATCACTACAATTATAAACTTTTTTGTTTTGCCATATTGGATAATTTTTGTCATGTCATTTGAACATCCAATCAGAACAAAGTTGTAATGCGACTGCGCCTGGATCAAAGGTTTTAATCCTATTAAAATTCACCCTCATATCGTGCGTAAAGAAGTATAACTTCAAAAATAATGAAACAAAACAAAAACAAACTATTGCAAAATTTAAATAAATTGCCAATTGCCAAATCTACCTTAGGAACTAATAAGTTTAATAAATAAACAATAAACAAATATAGATACAGTATTACTTCAATATAAAGACATTGCAATTTCTTAGTTATTCGAACAAAGAAGTTCGAATATAATTAGTTCAGCAACCCCAAAAGCCTATAACTAATCCGTTTGCATTAATGTAGTACCGAAGACCCTCTAAACTCCAGGAGCCCCTTTCATTGACCTTGGAAACCAGGTGCTCCGCGAGTCTGTTCTAGTGGCATATTCGTGTTTAGCGACCTCAAAAAACCCTCCAGTAATTCATTTGCATCAATTAAATGCCGAAAACCATCGAAACTCTAGAAGATGACGTATCTTTCAGTGGCCCTGGCCACCACGTCCTCCGGAGATCGGTTCTGATGGCATATTCGTGTTTAGCGATCCCAAAAGCCATGAGTAATCCGGTTATATCAATTTAATGCTGAGAACCCTCAAAATTCTAGAAGATAACGTCCGTTGAAAGTCAAGGTCAAAGTAAAGGTTGCCATTGGATAGGCCGGAAAAATCTTAGGCTACTGGTACTTTTATTTACTCCAAACTTCTACATGTTGCCAGATAACTAGTAACTCAGGGAATTGGAATACCCGGCAAATCTTATAATTTTCCGAGTTTGTGCCTCTATATCTTGAAAATTCTCCATACGATCGAGATGTGCCCGGGAGAACTTTTTATCAGGATGCTTTAAAGAGTATTTTCCCAAAGTATGAACTAAATCAACTCGGACCTAATTTCCATAAGGTTTGTGTGGGGTACTTTGGTTTTTTTATGATAAGAGAGTCCGCGTTCTCCATTAGGCATATCTTAATAATTTCTTCATTATTCTTTCTAAGTCTTCCAAGTTGTCGGCTATTATAACTGTATCACCGGCATACCTAATGTTATTAATTAAATTTTCATTCACTTTTACACCCACTGTCTCGTATAGCAAAGATTCTTGTATAATTTCTTCAGAATAAGCATTAAACCATAAAGGCAACAGTATGCAACCTTGCCTGACCCCTCTCCTTATCTCCATTTCTTCTCTTTCAACTTTCATATTTGATTGTTGGCTGTAGTATAAATTTGATATTAATGTTACTTCCCTCACATCCAGATTCGTTTTTGAGTACTTCTATAAGTCGGTCATGTTTTACCTTATCGAATGCTTTGTTGTAGTCTATAAAGCATAACGATCTCAAGGAAAGAGGGGGACTTTTTAAGGAATATAATGTTTAAAATGACAAACTTCTTTGTATAAGATACGAGAGGAGAAAATATATCACTTTAACTTATAATGTAAGAAACGATAAAACGGAAGAAGATAAATAGAAGAAAGAAGACATTACATAGCCTTCAGGATTGTTAACCGCGGATTGAAGAGAGTAGTCAAAGAAGATTATAGGAGCCTGATCTGTAAATCAATTGCTCTTTCTGAATCCAAATTTATTATTTTTATTGGGAATAAGTCACAATTTTACATTAAAATGAGTTTATTTGACCTTTCGGTTTCCACTTCTGAAATAGAGACGTCAAACTTATTTTAAAGTAAAATTATTGCTTATTCCCAAAAAAAAGTAAATAAATTAGTCATTGAGCGAATCTGACAAATTTTATTCCTAATATTGTTCCCAAGCTATTTTCTTGTGTCATATCGTATTGTTTTTTTTTTCTTCTGCAATAGGTTTTCTTCGGCCTGTACTATTATTAAAATATTGTAATATTTTTTTGATTTGCATTATTGAAAATTATTATTACCTCAGTTATACCCCATTCCACGAACATACGACCCTTTTGGATTATCGCGACAACGAATATTTTACTGTGCAAAATATGAAGAACGAAAGTAAATTGCAAATTATATTGTTGTTTATTGAAGTAATTATTAGAGCAAAATACTCTCGTAGTTCTTTTGTTGCGCACTAAAATATTCGTTGTCGCGATAATCCAAAACAGTTGTATATTCGTGGCATAAACCATATTTTCCGTATCTTAGCAACATACGTTAATAAAATATAACCTCTTCCAGATTTATTTTAAGCTTTTGCTCGTAAATAAATTAAACCTACGAATTTTTCTGTGATTAGTGTTTTTTCTTGAGTCTTATTGACCACTTCCAATAGTTAGAATTATTCATTACTCAGTACAGAGCATTTTCTCTCAATCTGATATAAATAGTCATACTAAAAGAATTACAAAATAATCTAAATTTCTGTTTCAGATGCTTTATCCACTTATTGTCAATATAAAAGCGACTGTAATATTAATATAGATAGAGTTATGAATTTAAAAAGAGAATTTTATCAAGAAACCTTCAAAAAGATAGTTCAATGGCACTTAAGAAAATATCAATTGGATCATACTGTAGTGACTTATTTGCCCTTTCATGAAAAAATATACCCCCTTCTACTCAGTGATGAAGAATTTCAAAAAGGTAATGTACATAGTTTTAGTATGATACAACATAGAGTTCAGCTGTGGTATATTCATATGGGAACTAATGATATGAATTGATTCATGTACGAAACGTTTTCCATTAATAATAGTATTAGGCTTGTTCTTTTGAATACTCGTCCGCTCGATCAGCATAACATATGGCGCTCTATCAGACACCTTCAATACACAACTATTAGACACATCTAAAAAATTGTAATTTTCTTTTGTACTTCACCCAGAATATAAATATTAGTCAATGATTTCTTTTAAAAATAAAAATATATACCATTTTTATTCAGTTGCAATGCGAAGGCAAAACCGTCTTATTTTTCACTTAGTATAGAGAGCACGACTCTCGGTAGTTTGTCACTTGGGGTAGAGAACAGCAAACCTACGCCTCTCTGATGATGATTCCAACAAGAACCGAAAATCGTCGATTAAGAGTGCTGGTTTGCGCTCGCTATACTAAGTGAAAAATAAGACGGGTTTGCCTTCGCATTGCAATTGAATAAAAATAGTATACATTTTTATTTTTATTAGTATTAATCCTATAGAGTAACTAGGTTAATTTTCCGTTGGAATTTTACTAAGCTGTAGACGGCGTTGTGAATGGCAACTTTTTAGAATTCCCTCTTGTCTTCAATACAGCATCCATCTGGCTTGCAATTTTTAGAAGCCATGGATGTGTCACCAGGAAAATGATCCCATAAGTTTTTCAATTAAATATCTTTTAAAAATATTTTTCAAATATTTTTATTAGGTTGATAAACTTAGGGCCGGTTGTTCGAATGCTAATCAACATTGATCACTATCAAATATTTAATTACTGTCACAACTGTCAATGTCAACTTTGGTTGGGTTGCTGAAAACATAGTTAATTATAATTATGAGATTAGTTAGTCAATTAACATAACAATTATTAACATAATTGATTAACTAATTTCATAGTTGTCATCAATAATTATGTTTTCGGCAACCCAACCAAAGTTGACATTGACAGTTGTGACAGTAATTAAGTATTTGATAGTTATCAACGTTGATTAGCGTTCGAAAAACCGGCCCTTAGACTTTGATTTCTTTTCAATTTAATTTAAAAACTAGAACATACTGTTTACCTTCTTATACAGTGCTAGTCAAAAGTCCGTACCCCCCCTCGTATCTTCTGAACGATTATACCTATAATAGTGAAATTTGGAGGAAGGAAATAAACGGACGTAAGCTTCTTAACTAGTTATGACAGGTGACGTAATAGTGACAGATGACGTTACAGAGCCACTGTGACCGATAATTTTAAATAGGACCTTATGGTAAGTGATACCTCGTTTGAAAGGTATTTAGAATACCTATTCAGTCATACTAATTTTTTTGAGTTTAAGCTGAATTTGATTTTGGTGAATAAATTAAATAAATATAATATTGTAGTTTCGAGTTTAATTAATAAAAATTCAAATGTCCGCCTATGAATTTTTTGGCAAAAAAGTTGACGTTTTTTAATTCTCTAGTAGTTTTTACGTCAACGTCAACCTGTTTGACAAGTAATCATAGGCGGAATTTTGAATTTTTATTAATTAAATGCGAAACTACAATTTTATATTTATTTCATTTGTTCATCAAAATTAGCTTAAACTCAAACAAAATTAGTATGACTGAATAGGTATTTTCAATACCTTTCAAACGAGGTATCAATTGCCATAAGGTCCCATTTAAAATTATCGGTCACAGTGGCTCTGTAACGTCATCTGTCACTATTACGTCACCTGTCATGACTAGTTAAGAAGCTTACGTCCGTTTATTTTCTTCCTCCAAATTTCACTATTATAGGTATAACCGTTCAAAAGATACGAGGGGGGGTACGGACTTTTGACTAGCACTGTACATATAAAATTAATAATTATTTATGTATTTTATACTAAGGACTTCCACAGTTTTCACTGAATTCTTTCATTCAACGGTTTTCTCTAGCTCTTTCTGTTCCACTCTTTTATCCGCTCTTTTATTCTATTTATGCAACGATTTTGGTCTGCTCTTTTGGACATGCCCGTACCAGATTAATCTCTTCCGTTCGATGTAGTCTATTATATCCGAGTTCTCTCCCCTTCTTCTCTTGATCTCTATGTTATTTATTTTATCTCTTTTTCTTACTTTGCAGCTTCTCCTTAGGAATTCCATTTCTGTTGCTTTTATTGTTTTTGGGTTTCTTATTTATTGTCCAATTTTTACACCCATAAGGGAGGATACTCCTTGTCATAGTATTATATATTCTTTTTGAAGTTATACTTCTTTAGGCACGAGGGTGAATTTTTACATTCCCTGGCGCATGCGTACACCGACAGTATGTTGTTAGTTGCTAAATCATCCAATCTATGTATGTA
Source organism: Diabrotica virgifera virgifera (assembly GCF_917563875.1). Classification (NCBI taxonomy): domain Eukaryota; kingdom Metazoa; phylum Arthropoda; class Insecta; order Coleoptera; family Chrysomelidae; genus Diabrotica; species Diabrotica virgifera. The sequence continues at coordinate 10,466,971 of NC_065448.1, forward strand.
TCAGCGCAACTTAGGTTTAAAAATGATATATTAGTGTTTTTAGTAAATATATTTATTATAATTTTTGTGTCTTTGGATTTGTCTTCCTTGGGAGTAAGATAATAAGTATTTTAAACATTTATTATATATTTAATACTTCACTTGATCGATCTATTTGTCACCGTCACCGTCGTTTGTAACTACGTCCCAGAAACCGTAAAAACAAAACTATAATGGGTTATTGGTAGAGCATTCGACTACATAACGCGAAGGTCCCGGGTTCAAATCCTGACACGGACGATTGTTATTTTTTTTTCTTTTTCTTTGTGTTGTTTTAATAAAATTTTTTGAAAGTGGTAATATCAAAATTAGTTTATTAATTAAATAAAATACAAATAAACTTTTAAGTATATTTATTTCGTTGAAATCATATAATAGCAGTATAACTTCTTACGTGCGTACAAAGTACACACACACATTCTTTTATTATGCTGTGGGTCTTATCTCACAGTACCAAGTATGCAGGTTCAATTTTCGTATGCAGTCTCTTATTTGTCCAAGTCTATTTTTTATATCTTTTTCCGCTGTTCCTTTGTTTGAGATTATAAAACCTAAATACTTATACTTGTTTGTTCCCCTGATCTGTTTACAGCTGTTTCATTTCTGTATTCTCCGTTGTTTAGGTATAGATATTCAGTTTTCTTTAGGATATTTCCATCCCATTCTTTGTATATTCCTGTTCCAGTTTTCTTATCATAAATCTGAGGTCATCGTCGTCTTGTGCGATCACTATTTGGTCGTCAACAAAACCCTGTAGTAGCTATTTTGATAGCTGCTTTGTTATTCTTGTAGAGTGCTTTTATTAATATTCGTGGAACTTCGATATCTTCTATTGCTTCCCATAGTTTGGTTCCAGGTATTGAGTCATATGCCTTCTTAAAATCTACAAAAGCGAGATGAACGGATCTATTTTTGGCCATTCTTTTTTCCATTAGTTGTTCGACCGTGTAAATGTCATATAAGCATGCTTTCCCCGCTGTGAAACTCCTATCCATGTTTACTTCTATTCTGTCTTTCTGAGGGTGACAGTACTTGTTTCTGGAGTCTATTGTTCTTTATTTGCTGTACATCCATCATTATACCTTTCGTATATTCTCCATTTCTAGCGTTATTTTCCATTTCCATGGCTTCTACCTTTCTTTGGTTTCTCTCGGATAATCGCCACGTTTCACATCAGTATAAGAGTAATAGCATACTTTTTACCTTCGAAGGTTGGCAATCATCATTTCTATTCTAACGTTTGACACTACAGCCTGAAAGAGTGCAGTTGAGCTGCATCGAAACCATTCTCTGAGGTTTCTGTCAGGACATTTTTCTTCTACCTATGCTGCACCTTCTTTGAATCATTCCCTGCATTATTATTTTTAGGAATATAATAATAATAATTTTATACTCTTAAGCAGAGTGTCATTAATATTAAATTTTGTCCATAAATTATGTAATTTCATTAAATTAATTATAAATTTCTATTTTTAGGTTTCTTCATCAACAAAACCTACGACATTATTTATTTGTGGAATACAGACATGCTCGTTTTTTGCTACGACAGTGCTGCCATAGAGTCTGTTTTGAACACAAAGAAATCCACCCATTACGTAACATTCTGGATACGTGGTTGGTCCATTACATTACAGCGACATGAAGAAAAGATGTGGTCTTCGTGGAAGACGAACCAAGACTACGTGTTTCTTGATAATGGTACTCAATGTGGGGAGTCGATGCCATTCTCGAAGTTGGCTTCACTTATAACTCCAGACCTGCCAGATGCTTCTCCAGGTTGTGATGCTAATCCAGAAAATTTTGAGTGGAGTGAACTCAACACGAAGCGATATAATGGTTCTGTAGTTTCTGAGAGCCCCATCGAACCATCAGAACCATCAGTCTTCGCAATAATCAGCATGGTTTTCTGTGGTATCGGTTTCCTTATAATACTCTTTTTTATATGGAAACGTTTACGTTCTTATTCCTTTTATTTACAATGCTGTAGAAAAGCTGAGCAGGAACCAGATCCTAGACAGTCTTCGTTTGTTAAACCAATAATAAAGAATGACCTACTGAGTACTTTAGATGTAAGACCTTTGGAAGTACATAAGTATTATGATGTAGGAAACATAAAAGTTAAATACTACGATCTTCAGGGAAATAGAATTAGAGTACAAGTTAATGAGCAAAACCCATTTACACCTCAATATGATTACGCATATGGACACGCAATTCGTCCAAATATATCAGAAACAAAATAGTAGTTAAAATTTACTAAGTATATTTTGAGATGTGTTTCATATACCATTCTTATGTATTCTGTTCCTCTCCTATTGGAGATTGGAAATAATAGACGGTATTCTAATCTTATTTATTGCTGTTTAAACTCTTTTAAAAAGGAGATTAATGGTGCCATCAAAGATTCTTATCCTCGTTCCTTGAGCTCTTGGCAGGGCATTCTGATACTCTAAATATTATTAGCTAGATATTAGCTACCTCCATTCAACAAATGGACGGCTTCATTTAGAGATTTTTTCATCAGAGTCTCCATTTGGTCTGTTCATCTTTTTAAAGATCTTCCTCCTGGTCTTCAGCTGTCTACCTTTCCTTCTACTGCCAATTATTTCATAGTCCTCGATCTATTGTTTATGAGCTTATGCTTGGTTCCCTTTTTGTAGTAGCATCTCTTTTTGGTTAAGTTTTTCTACCATTGATATGTTGGTTCTATGTTATATCTAGGATATACGCAAAATTCTTTTGTAGACCCATGTTTCGAAAACTTGGATCTTATTTCTTTCAATTTTTTTGAGAGTCCAAGTTTGAGCTGCATATATAGCTATGGAAAAAATAAGAGCATAGACGTCTCAAACCAGAATAGAATGGCCAAAAGCTTGGAGTTACATAATGTTTCAATAATGAAGAACACAAGAACGGTATAGACACCTACGGGACCTGATTAAAGGGAACAACATTATTGAAGCAGCAGCAAAAGATCAAACAGGAACAAATACTTGTGCACGAAGAAATTATTGGTTGGACGAATGCAATAATGTAACATAAGGAAAAAATGAAGCCTACAGAAAAATTCTTACGACCTAGAACAGCTACTGTAAAGATTTACCAGATAATCAGTTAAAAGGGAAAGAGGATACATAAAATAAAGAAACGAAACTACTTAACTATAGAACTGAAATGTATACAAAATTGTAACAAAGAGAAACAGCAACAGAAAAAAATTTAAGGTTACCCCAAACAAATGCAGAAGTCTGAATGGTGACCTATTAGCAACAAGGAAAGATGTATGGAATCGATGGGTAGAATACTTTAACTGGGTACTTAATATAAAGGAAGAATGAAAACCTGGAAAACAAGATATGAGGTAAGCGGAACAGACGAAAGGAAGAAGAACAACCAACGATGGATATAGAAATTCCTCGTCAGTGGGGGAATGTTGTAACCACAGAGAAATTTCGACCATTTATGCATAATACCTATGCACATCGAATAATAGAAAACTACCAGGCTGGTTTCGGAGATGGTAAATCAACAATTTATATTATAAGACTTTAAAGTTCTCGTTGGAACTTTACCGCGCTGAGCAGATGGGACCTGAATTAATATAAATTGTAAAATTCCCTCATCTTCCTTAGTCTCAGCATCCGTTATGGCTTGCAAATTTTAGAAGCCTCGGAGGTGTAACCGGAGAGGGTTCCCATTGTTTTCAGTCTGGTGGGATGTAGGGTAACATTATGTTGTTTTATATGCCACTAGATTGAAAACTTAGTCTTTTGCTAGCAGTTGCCGCTAGGGCATCTATGCCATTTCGTTCGTTGCAATCCGTGACTGCACGCTGGGATTTGTTTTAGTTGGATCAGAGGGAGCAGCAAATGTGCCTCCTGATAAGAGACTAATAAGTTTCAAAAGCGGTTGAGGTGCTTGCTGCACTCTCTGATTGGATCAGAATATGGTGCGGCTGTATTGTCGTTTTGCAACGAAATTGAAAATGGTTATTCATTTTTGAATTCATATTTTCTTTCCCCTTCATTGATTAAAAAAAAAACAATATTATTTCTATTTTTTAATCAAATATGAGGGGGTAGGCGTAAAATCTTGGTCCAATGCTATTTAAATGCATTAATTTTTTTCGAATCCTGAGAAAACTAATAAATATAATATTTAAAAAATTTAAACGCAGAATAAAAGATTACATTATTACCGATGGTTGAAAGTCCCTGAGAATAAACAAAAGGTTTCTTTTGAATGAAATATTTGAAATGAAAAATCCGACAAAATTTTCTCTTTTTTTTCACCCCTGTAACTTATTAACCCGCGAGTAGTCGCCCGGTGAGATAGAATCTCAATTTTTATCGTTTTTCGAGATAACTTGATGAAAAATTTTGCAATTTTGAAAAAATTTCGTAAGTGTCTCGAGGAAGGGTGTAGTAATGCGTAGGAATTTTTTTTCTTCTTCTTTTTGTGGAATTTGTGGCTTTGGGGAGAGCCAATTAGCTTTAACCCGCGAGTAGTCGCGCCGTTAGATAGAATCTCACAATTCATCCTTTTTCGTAATACAGTAAATCCTGTCAGTAACGGCCACTAAAAATGAAAGAAATATTGGCCGATATAGAAAGGTGACCGCTATTGCCAGTTTTTGTAGTCTACATATAATTGATTTGGGAAATTTTTAAACTGGCCGTTAGGACAGGTGGCCGATGTTGGCAGGTGGCTGTTAACACAGGTTTTACTGTAAAGTAAAATTTGTCAGTAACGACCACTAAAAATGAAAGAACTATTGGCGGATATAGAAAGGTGGACGGTATTGCCAGTTTTTGTAGTCTACATATAATTGGTTTGGGAAATTTTTAAACTGGCCGTTAGGACAGGTGGCCGACGTTGGCAGGTGGCCGTTAATACAGGTTTTTTTAATAAAATTGTTGGAAATATAAAAAGTAGATAAAAATAGTACAAAATAAACATTTGTTTTAAATTCGTATTTTGAGATAGAATCTCACACGCGACTATCGACGTTACAGAAGTGAGCGCGACTACTCCCGGTTTAAAATAAACATTATAGATGTTTTCAGGAACTTTTGGCCATCGGCAATAATTCAGTCTTTCAATCTGCGTTTACATTTTTCAAAAATCTTTATTAGTTTTCTTAGTATTCGAAAAAACTGAATGCATTTAAATAGCATTGGACCAAGATTTTGCGGGGTATGCTTTCTTAACTGCATCATATAAATCTTTATATTTATTTTGTTTTGATTTCAATGCCATTTCTTCTAAAGTATAAATACGACTTACTAACTAAATAGAAAACAATATTTTATTTCTATTCGTTCTTTCAGAACTGTTATTTCACACACAGTATGCAGCACATAAATAAACTAACAATTTAATATGTTTTTGCTTCCAGACGTTGTTCTGTATATAGAAGCGATTGTTTAAACCCAAAGAACAATGTTTTTTTGTTTGGTGTCCTGTACAAAAGTGCTACCTAATATTATTTTAACGCCGTGACTGATAAAAACGAAATGAACAGTATGCGATAAAAGTATCTATAATAGAATTATTCTTTTTAATTTTAACAAAGGTATATTTATTCGTAAACGTTTTGTTTTATTTTCAATTTCATATCAAAAACTATACGTTTTTATATGAATATCTGATACTTTAATGCTGGTAGAAACTAGTAAAAAATTATTTTTATAGACACAATAGCGACAAATTTAAATATACCAATATATTAAACGACGTCGAATGGGCACTCATACCCCCCTCCCCCTGTCGTACTCCGTCGTAATAAGCAAGCCCCCCTCCCTCTTCTCAACGACGTAGCTTATGGATGACCTTATATCTTAATTTTTTCATGGTCTACCTTTTGTTATCAATTTAAATGCCTTGATCGACCCCTGGGAGAGAAGAGTCCAATCCCTGTTAAATATATTTTTTAATAATATAATTAATTAAATGATTCTGGCCTTGTGGAAATCCTCCCTTGGGCCAAAAAACTCCAACTTTGAAGCGATGAGTTGTATAGTAACACACTCCGTGATTTTGAGTCAAACACATTTTGAATCTTTCCACACCCTGGATTCATGTATTTTAAAAACAATCTCATAGTTGTAACTGGAAAAGCTGAAATAAAATATTTTATTCCATTTGTGTTTGGTTTTCCAAAAACTTATTAAGTAAAAAAGTTAAATATGGAAGGAATAAAAGAAATACTTTTAGAATTCGATATAAAAAATACCAATGCCAAAACAATAGGAACCAAACTCAATCACCCTATTTAATAAAATTTACATGCCTATGTACAATCGAACCAATAACTCCATATTATTGTAAATATTATTCCATTGAAATCAACAGTTGTTGTATTTATCGACATTTCCACCCATAGAGAAGCAACAAAATTTCCGATGCAAATTTCTGCATATTCATATTTGCTCTATACATACAACAGACTGACAGTTTCCATCAACAGGAAGGAGTATATTGTAACTGTATATTACATGTTTAAATTCACGTAATAACAATTTCCCGATGCCAAATTTTTACATTTTTTGAAAATATGCCATGCTGTCTACATTTTATTATTATTCATATTCATATTTACAAAAAAAATAATACCAATAAACGCAGTTGAGTGTGTGCATGGTTGGGATATTAACTGCAAAACCTATGGTTTCATTCACCTAACCATATTTGACTTTGATTCTTAGTGTTAAACGACATGACTTTATTTATTGTTAAATAAAAACACTTATATTTATTTGAATAAAAATACTTACTTCATATTATTTTATTTACAAAAACAAAACAAGTAATACTAAAAAAAATATCTAAATATATATCTAATCGATTTATCATGTCAAATTACAATTTATTTGTTAGACGGACCGCGAGACTATACCTACAACACTGACTGCCTATACTAATTCAAAAGCGTCTTATATATACCTAAGCGAATAGATCCAGAAAATTCATCAACGACAGCAGCCAACTTTAACAGGTAAAAAAGAATTTACTAATACAATCGGCAAAGGTATAGAATGCAGAGAATATTTACATAATAAATGAAACAGGTATAAAAAGTTGTTTTACGTGGAATTCCAAAAATGTGCCAGAATCTTCGGTGGTCAACCGGGGCCTAGAAGCGTCACATTAGGATAAATAATAAAATGTATTAATATTTTAAATTAAGGGGGTATACACAACATCTTGGCCAATGCTATTTAAATCGAAATTACTTTAGCTATTTAAATGCATTCATTTTTTCGAATTCTGAGAAAACTAATAAATATTTTTGAAAACGTTAAACGCAGAATGTAAGATTACAATATTACCTCGGGCCGAAAGTGCCTTAGAATAAAAAAAGTTTTTTTTAAACGAAATATTTGAAATTAAAAATCACACTAAACGTTGTCTTTTTCTTTCACTCCTGTAACTTATTAAAATAAACATTATAGAAGTTGTTGGGGACTTTGGGCCCTCGGTAATAATGGAGTCTTTCATTCAGCGTTTAAATAATTTTTCAAAAATACTTATAGTTTTCTCAGGATTCGAAAAAATTTGATGAATATAAACAGCATTTGACAAAGATCTGGCGTCTATCCCCTTAAGAATGCTTTGCTTTCTTAGCTATTAATATTTTAAAAACAAAATAACTACGGAACAAATTCTACATACAATCGGTAATCTTATAAATATTATTATAAATAATATAAATATTATTATAAATATTATTATATTGTCATACTGCTTTAGTCCGTTCTTTAATGGTAAAATATTACAAAACCTCTAAATTTTAAAGAACCGCTTGTATTGACATGAAATTTGGCACACATATAGCTAACAAGTCAAAGAAAAAAGTGATATTGTGCCGATATGTGCTTTTGCCCCGGGGGTGGTTTTCACCGCTTCTTGGGGGTGAAAAAGTATTCGTCCAAAGTAAGTCCGGAAATTAATAAACTGACTAATTTTAAGTAACTTTTGTTCTATAGAGTTTTTTCACTAAGTCAATACTTTTCGAGTTATTTGCCAGAGAATATGTTAATTTTTTCAACAAAATAACCACACTTTTAGACGGTTTTTTGCAAATAACTACAATAGTACGTATCTTGTCGAAAAAACATTCGTAGCAAAAATATAGCCTGTAAAAAATTTTAAAAAATGGTGTATATATCACGTTTCTATACCTAGTAGAAGCAGAGTTATAGCTAATTAAAAATAGGTTCATATTTGTCAAATTTCAAATGGAATATTTTAACGTGAAATAACCAAAAATGTAGCACATTTCGGGGAAAACTCATTACAACTTATTTAATGTGTTTAAAAAAAGTTTCATTTTTGTTTTATAAAAAAACTTTCTAGCATCAAAAATAAACAAGTTACGCTCAAAATAAAGTTAGTTCCTTTTTTTTTGGTAAAAAAATCGGGAAAATCACCCCCCAATTAGTATCTCAAATGAACTTAATTGTTACGACTTCACAAGTTTCTTGACCCGTGTATGTATTGTTTATATGATCTGTAAGTTTCATCGGTTCAAAGTCCTTATTTTTGAAAGGGCGAATGTATGCAAATTTAGAAACACCAAATCTCAATCAATTTTTGTCTAACAAAAAAATACATGATATTCAGAAAAGCAATGCTGACTTTTTTGTTTTTCGAGATTTTTGGTATCTCTAACAATTTTTAAGTTATTTTGAAAAAAAGCATATTTTTCAAAATTTAAATTTTTAAAAATTTTATTTTAAAACCAAATTTTTTCCAAAATAAGCACTTTGAATCGATGAAACTTACAGATCATATAAACACAACATAAGTAAAATAATTTGTGGAGCGGTAACGATTAATTTCATTTAAGTTGCTAATTAGGGGGTGGTCTTCCCCATTTGTTTTGCCAAAACAAAGGCGACCAACTTTATTTTGAGCGTAACTTGCTTAAATTTAATGCTAGAAACTTTTTATAAAAACATAAATAAAGCTTTTTTTTAAACACTTTAACAAAGTTATAATGGGTTTTCCCCAAAAAGTGCTTAGTTTTTTGGATATTACACTTCGAAGTATTCTATTTGAAATTTGGTGAATATGAATCTATTTTTCATTGACTATAACTCTGGTTTTACGAGGTCCAGAGACCTAACGCGTACACCATTTTTTTAACTTTTTTACAGGCTATATTTTTGCTAAGAACGCTTTTTTCGACAAAATACTTACTTTTTGAGTTATTTGCGAAAAACCGTCTAAAAATGTAGTTATTTTGTTGAAAAATGAACATATTCACTCGCAAATAACTCGAAAAGTGTTGACTTGGCGAAAAAGCTCTATAGAACAAAAGTTACTTAAAATTAGTCGGTTTATCCATTTCCGGACTTATTTTGGACTTATATTTTTTCACCCACAAGAGGGGGTGAAAGTCACCCCCAGGGCAAAAGCACACATCGGCACAATATCACTTTTTTTCTTTGACATGTAAGCTATGCGTATGCCAAATTTCATGTCAATCCAAGCGGTTCTTTAAAATTTAGAGCAAAAACCGTGAAAGAATGGACTACTTTTCCTGTACAGTTTTCTAATATTATCGTGTGGTTATATCCAGTGGTTATATTTTTTAATTATGTATTATCCAGTTTCGTATCCAGTGATTGTATTTTTTTAATATCTATTTATTTGTTTATTTTTTTTATTTTTTTTTCTTTTTATCTTTACATTGCTTAATAATTTTTTATATCTAGAATATTTTTTTATTTTATTTTATTTACTTTTTTATTTGTTTATATTCATTTTATTTTTTATCTTTTTAAATTTGAGTACAAGTAGGGTATATTTTTCTTTTTTGTGTTAAATTCTTTCATTAAACTGCTTATATGTTGATATAACAAATTTATAAATTTATTTTTGCTGCATTGTCTTTGTTGTGTTTAATTTAATTCATTCAATCTGTGGAAAAGACTTAAAATTACCCATAAATATGTTTAATATAAAGTCAAGAATAGTTTGTACGTAATAAAAATTTTCATATCGTACATTTTCAGTTTTCCTAACTTTCATAAAGTCGACAGAGTTGAAACATTCGACTAGTTCAAACTTGTTGTACTAGAATAAACGAGACACGAAAAGTTGCACTAACGACGCAGCTGTTGGAACACAGCCATAGCAAGTGCAGCCAAAATATCAAAAATTGTTTTAAAATTATTTTATTATCGTGGACAGATAGAAAAACTAAAGCGGTAGTAGCCAAAATGGTGTAAGCTGTTGCGTTTCGAACTTGTTGCTGTAAAATCCAGTCAAAACGAGAATGTTATTTATTACATTAGCACATAATTAACACATTGATACACAAATTAACACTATATATTTTTGTATATAGTGTTAATTTGTATATAGTGTATAATTTTGCTCTTAAATAAACTCAATTTTACTTAATTTTCAACACCTATAATTAGGTTGGGGCTATAACCGTTATGGCGTCAGCGGACATGGGACGATGGCCGCTATAACAGCAAAAATTTAAAAACATGACAGGTTTAATGAGTCATAGAAGCAATTTTTTATTTGCAACAAAGTGTTTTTGAGAGTTTTACAAAAAAGCTAATTTATAATATTAAACAAAGCTTAATAAATGGCAAACAAAATTATGATGTGTCCTTCCGTATTCTCTGTTTGTTTATTCCATTGTTTACAACGCAGAAAATATGTTTTTCTATATTTACTATAGTCGTAGAACAACCGTTTCGTTTTGGATGGCCATTCCCGTCATGCCACACGGCCATTCCCGTCAAACTCCGATTTGACGGCTATAGACGTGTCCGTCAACGTGTTAAGAAAAATCTTAGTTAATTTTTTGCGTTTTGTTTTTGATTTGTTGCGTTTTTGATTTTGTCTGTCCTTTTCAGAAGCAATCAAGTAATTTTCCAACTTTTGCTTACATTTTCTGAAATGTTTGGCTACAGTGCCCTCAAGTTTTATAGGATTGGGTAGTCTTGCCTCCATCTTATATTTTTAATTTTTTTTTATATATTTAATAATAGTTTTGTAAATCCCATCACGTTATTTGACTTTAACTTTTAGGGAAACTTTGTGACACAATAAATGTGATTTTAGTTTGCGATTGACTGCGCCATGTTGTATTACTAATACACTGAGGCTCTAGTAATTACACGAAATGTCAACTTTATTATGACACTAACACAAAACATGAAATTAATAAAAAAGTAACGCTAACATGCATTTATAAATCGATTATAACTAAGTCTTGTATTTTTTTGAGTAATACAGACTTGAAAATAAAAAAACATAAACATCATCCCTAATTTTGTGGCAAAAAATATGAAAATGTATTTATTAAACTAACAACCATCCATTGATTTGTTTGACTGCAAGTTACTAAAAACGTTGGTTAAAAAAACATCATAGGCATTTACCGGAATAGCTCTTGAAAATTATACCCTGTAACAGTGTGTATTTTGGGAGTAATTTTCCCACCCCGACCACTTAGTCGATGCTGTGAGGAAGCCCCAGTACGAAAAAATTTGTGCTTCGGTTTCTTTGCGGATTCCTGTTTAAATATGGTCCCTTCAAACAAATCAGAATGGTGCCTGGCGAAATTATTGGACAGAAATTCTTTAACCTTCCAATGGGCGCGTCCTTTAATATCTCATGAGCGGGCGCGTATCGTAAATTTTACGTCTTTTTTTAAATGATGTTTTCTTTAAAAATTAATGTTGGGAAATTCTTATGAGAATGTAAAAAATTATGTTTTACGGTATTTTAGACTAATATTTTTTAATTTTTTTTACAAAAAAACCAAGCAACACTTTAAAAACATATTTTAAAAAAATCTGATTAGTGGTCAGAATAAACTTTCTCATCCTTACAATAATTGCAAACTACCTCTTGCAAGTAAATGACTGATAATGGCAACACTTTATTGAACCTGAGAAGTTGTTCTTCCTCAATACACATTATCGACACCGCGCTTTGGAATCGCTATTTTTTTTCTTTAGTGTGTTCAATCTCCCGACCTTGAGGAAAGCACATCTTGAAGTGACTATCTGAGGATCGATTTGACAAATTTTTCAGAAAAACGTATCAATATTTAGAAGCTGCCACTGGACAGACCAAGGTTTACAAAATTTGAGAATTTATACCACCAATATTTTTCAGACTGCACAAAAGTATACACGGCTATCTCTCTGTTATCCTAGAGACCGAGTAAATAACATGCAAGAGGAGTTTAGCTATGGTGGGTCTTCCCCCCTTGTCGAGGCGTTAGAGGAGATAAAGATATCATTAGATCACTTATCTGGATCCCAAAACTCGGCATATGAAGCTAGCTGCCCTCTTGTACATAGTGCAGCTGGTTCAGCTATTCCCGGGTGGACACCTCAGGTAGAAAGGCAATGTAAACTGACTTAAGGCCTCTTCAATAGGGCCATGAGGACTCGTCAGCCTGCAAACTGGGACTCTTTTAATGAGGCTCAGAGCGAATACAAGTCTTCCATTAAGAGGTTAAAGGGGAGCTCCTGGAGAACCTCCATTATGTCTTTTCCAAGATCTGACTCCGAGGGTGGGTTAGGTGCTTCTTAGTGGAAGCCTATCATCAACTGACGAGGAGGCTCGTATACAAAGGTGTGCTGGGCTGTTAGGAGTTTTGCCCCCTTCAAGTTACCAGGTGAGGACGCAATTATACCGGCTCTGCTTCAGTAGTGTTTGGACCTGATTGCTCCCGCACTGGTCAGGATATTTAGGCTCTGTCTTGCGATAGGGTATATTCCTTTACCCTGGAGGACTAGGGTCCTCCTAGTCCTCTGTGCGAGGTGCGTCGGTACATCGCACTATGTCCCGAAGTAAGTCACGATTACTCGTGATAACCTTGAAATTGAATATTCAAACATTAATTTAGGTTCTTGACAACAATAAAAATAATAATTTCTTCTTCTTCTTAACGTGCCCTATCAAGTCCCCTTGATGTTAGTGATTAACATGGAGAAACTGTCTCTGTCTCGAGCTATTCTAAATAGTTGTTCTGCTTTCTTTATTTCTGTCCACTCCCTGATATTCTTCAACCAAGAGGCCTGCTTTCTACCAATTCCTCTGCGTCCTTCGATTTTACCCATCATAATAAGTTGAAGAATATTATACCGGTATCCCCTTACTACGTGTCCAAAATAGGCCAACTTTCTATATTTGATGTTATCAAGCAGCTCGCGGGCAGCATTTGCTCTCTTAAGGACTGTCACCTTTGTCAACATAGCCGTCCATGGTATTTTCAGTGTACGTCTGTGCAGCCACATTTCAAAGGCCTCCAAACGATTAATGGTGGATATTTTTATTGTCCATGCTTCGACACCATACAAGAGGACTGACCAAATGTAACATTTAATCATGCGCTGTTGAAGTTGAAAGTTATCATTACAGAAGAATGACCTCATTTTTAAAAATGTCGTGCGGGCTATCTCGATTCTAAGAATAATTTACATAAGAGTTTTCAAGTAAATGCATATTTTTGCATTTTTTAGATTTTAAATAATTTATAACTCGAAAACTATGAGCTTTTGAGAAAAATGACAACAGACCTTTTTATTTTCAAAAAACTTATGCCAAAAAATTTCGCCTGGCACCGTTTTGATTGGTTTAAAGGGGGCACTTTTGAACATGGTTGGACAAAGAAACCAAATCAGAAACAGTTTTTATATGGGAGCGACATCACAACATGGACTAAGTAATTTTCCCACCGCGGCTACTACACTATCGCCATCGCGTGACCTTTGAACTAGTTTTCATTTCATATAGATTTGATTGAACAACGAGCTCATAACATCGCTCGAGCATAGCCCATAGTTCACACGGTTTTTATTCGTCCGTGGAAAAATAATAAATAACTGATCCATTGTTTGTCGGCAACGAAAATGATAGCCGGTATCGACGCACTGAATGTATGTTTTTTGTAAAATATAATGTCGGATGTTAACATGAACTTCCTGCACGAAAGGTATTGAGTACACTAGAAAACTCATTACAAATTTGGTTTAGATATATATAGCTCAGTAAATAAGCAAACATAGTGCCTTGATGGGGACTTTGACATGGGAATTTAAATTGACAATTTTAAGAATATTCGGCTAGTGAAAACTATAACGAGTATATTTAAGCTTTGTATGAAAAAAATAAATATTTATATTTAATTTAAAATTGTTTCTGGATTTTCCATTATTACTATAAATAACATCTGCAGATTTTTGTTTGGATAAAAATTATATGTAAGTGGCAAAACTATTGTAGCGATTTATAGAGAAATAACTAGACTCTAGCAGAAAATATGTAGCCCACCGACTACCCTGGAGAACCTCTGTCTTTTTCTCTGAAGGAAAAATGCAATGCAATCGCTAAAGAAAAACAAATCGCCAGCAATTGACAATACTAAGAGAAATACTGAAGTCACTAAGTGACAAACAATGTTCATTTCATTTGTTCTCTCGAATGTCTTGAGTTTTTCTTCATTTTTTTTTTCATTACCCAGGTTTCACAACAATTGGTTACTAGGGTTATAATCTAGGTCTGTAGATAGTCATTTTGGTTCTTTTGTCTAATAATTTCGACGTCATCAATCTTGTATTAGCATAGTATGTATGATTCCCACTGTAAATACGTGCATTAGTTTCGCTATTTACGGAATTCTTCTGATTGATTTCTGTGCCCAGATATGTGAAGACATCCACACGTGCAATGGTATAGTTCTCTATTGCGGTATTATTTTTATTCTAAGGTATTGTTTTGACGGTCATGTACTTAGTTTTTGTTTCGTTTATTTTAAGCCCTCTTTTTCGTGCTTCAGAATCAATTTCCTTGAACGCTTTCAGTAGTTGTGGCTTGCTCCTACTAATGATAGATATATTGCAACAACAATAAACAAATCGCAAGGTCCACTGTTGGAAGTTTGCGGAATTAATTTTGAGTTTTCACGTTTTCATGTTTCGTATCTCCTGCGAAGAGTTGAGTACGAAAGCAATAAAGTTGGTCTGAAAATCAATAAAGCTAAGACAAAAATAATGGTGGTCGACAGATTCGACACTATTCAACTGACTAAAATATTACAGGAATACTATAGTGCGGCAGATTCGTGCAAATATTATAAGAATTGTGCATTTAATGATAGAAGCATATAATTTGGACCACATATACTACACATATAAAGGTTCAAATTTAGATAGGAGGCCATCTCAGATTTTGCATTTTAGCAAAATGGCGGTGATTCAAAATGGCGACTATACATATGTGACTAATAGCACGATAACTTTTGAACGAGACTTCAGATTTCAACCAAATTTGATATATAGGTTCTTTTTTTGATGTATAAGATCGAGGTCTTGAACCGGAAGAATCGGTTTACCAGAATTTGTGTTTTTACTGTTTTTTTTTTATGTAAAAATATGTTGCTTCTTTTTCAAATCTTTGACCCTGTATATATTAATTTTTAAAAAAGGTGATACCGGCGTTGAAAAGAGCGTAAAAATATTTTTTAGGAAATATTTTGAACTCTTTAGTTATATTAATTACCATTTAATACATGCAAAACGTATCTTCACATGTAGGTATCTATGTGCGGCAGATTCGTGCAAATAATAATATAAGAATTATTGTGCATTTAATGGTAAAATCATATAATTTGGACCACACATACTACACATACAAAGATTCAAATTTAGATATGAGGTCATCTCAGATTTAGTCTTTTACAGAAATGGCAGGCATTCAAAATGAATCTGCCGCATATAGGTACATGTGAACATACGTTATGCATTTATTAAATGGTAATTAACACAACTGAAAAGCTCAAAATATTTCCTAAAAAATATATTTACACTCTTTTTAATGGCGTTATTACCTTTTTGAAAAATTTATATATACAGGGTGAAAGAATTAAAAAAAAAAGCATATTTTTACATAAAAACAAGGAAAAACACAACTTCTGGTAAACTGATTCTTCCGGTTCAAGACCTCGATCTTATACATCAAAAAAAGAACCTATATACCAAATTTGGTTGAAACCTGAAGTCTCGTTCAAAAGTTATCGTGCTATTAGTCACATATGTATAGTCGCCATTTTGAATCCCCGCCATTTTTGTAAAATGCAAAATCTGAGATGGCCTCGTATCTAAATTTGAACCTTTATATGTGTAGTATATGTGGTCCAAATTATATGCTTCTATCATTAAACGCACAATTGTTTCACATATCTGCTGCACAGTAAACACCTCTGTGTATCTCGGGTCTAGTATAACTAACGATGGTAACTGTGAAGCAGAAGTTCGGAGACGTATTGGTATGGCAAAAAATGCGATGTGTCGTCCAACTAAGTTTGGAAAGACAGATCGATCTCTCAAAATATCAAGATGAGACTGGTGAATGCCCTTGTATTCTCAATATTTCTATACGCAGCAGAGACTTGGACTCTTCGCGCACGCTAGCTCCAAAAATTGATGCCAATGAGATGTGGCGCTGGAGAAGAATGCTGCGCATACCTTGGACAGCTCATAGGACAAACATTTCCATTCTAAACCAACTCGGAGATTAAAAAAAAAATGTGTGTGTACTTTGTACGCACGTAAGAAGTTATACTTCTATTATATGATTTAAACGAAATTAATATACTTTTTATTTATATTTTGTTTAAATATTAAACTAATTTATACTTACTACTTCTCAAACATTTTTATTAGAACAGTGCCAAAAATTAAAATAATAAAAGAATAAAACACACACAAACACATTAAACAAGCCACAAATGATGTCTGAACATTAATTGTCGAAAATTTTTTTAAATAAATACGTATTTTCTGAAAATACAATTATATAATAAATATACTTACAATCATAAAATGTATTAAAAAAAACAAAAAAGAAAGTTTCTATTGGGACTCGAACCAGCGCTGATAAGAGCGGTTGGTATTGGAATTCATTTGCCTTCTCCGCTTAGCCACGGACACTATGTGTCATTATTTACGAAGATCGACTAACTAAACGGATTAAACTTGTGATATTTTGATATTTTGAAAATTGATCAAATTATTTTAATTTTGAATTGAAATGATTTAGAATTGAAAAAATACAACAAAACATAGAGTAAAAAAAACAATATATTAGGTGAATATTGATAGAAATTTTGATGGTAATCAAATTATATAAATAAAAGTATTACATACTATGTATTTTGGCAGATCAAATAGGTAGGTTTATACCCATGATACATTAACAATTATTACGTACCTGTTGCTTTTAAAAACTATTTAAAAGTCACTACAATATTATAAACTTTTTTGTTTCTGTCCTCACAACAATAAAACTAATATATTATACATTTGTTTACCTTTACCTTTACCTCCAAACCACAGCTGCCATATCGGATAATTTTTGACATGTCATTTGAACATCCAATCAGAACAAAGTTATAATGCGCATGCGCCGGGCTGATAGGTGTTAACATATAAAAAATCACCCTCTATCGCCGGTAAAGAAGTATAACTTCAAAAAGGGCTGTCCACAATATGTGAATTGAATAAAGAATTGAAATAAAAGATATATTACAAAATGAAGAATATTTTGAAATATTAAACAATCTAACGGAAATAATATCTAAAAAACAACAAGAAATCTATAATAATAGAAGAAGACAACAAATAATCCAACCCTGATGAAGTTGAGGAAGATAAAGTTAAAATAAATAAAATATAAATTCAAAAATAGATATTTACAATTATAATAATAATAATTCAATATAAAATAAATAAATAAAAATAATAATTCAATAAATAATTCATTAAATTAAAAAAAAACTACCAACTCTCTTCTGAAAATAGAGAGACGTCTTTATAACTTAGAAGGGAGTTGATAGTACCAAAAATATTTTAATAAATGTATATTGTTTATTTAAATTTGTTAAATGTATTTGTTAAATGTAATTAATAGATTATGGCAAATTTATTAATAAATTGTAAAATTAGATTAAGTAGTTTAGTAAAAAATGTAAAAATATAAAAAAATATCTGTAATCCCATCAGGAAAAAACTACCTGGATTAGTCACTAGAGGCCAGGTCATATGTATAAACAATAAATAAATAAAAAAAATGAATAAATAAGAAATGTCCACAATATGTCTGCAACGAATTCTGCAATTCTTCGGTCACGTGGTTCGTAGAGGTGACGATAGTTTAGAGAGGAAATCAAGAGGACGATCACCAACTAGATGGTCCGACCAAATAAAGAATTCAGCTGGAAACTCATTCTGCGAAGCTCTTAGAGCAGCCGAAGATAGAAACCAATGGAGAAGAATTGTTTGGAATATTGGAAGAAATC
Organism: Diabrotica virgifera virgifera; assembly: GCF_917563875.1. Taxonomy (NCBI): domain Eukaryota; kingdom Metazoa; phylum Arthropoda; class Insecta; order Coleoptera; family Chrysomelidae; genus Diabrotica; species Diabrotica virgifera. Next base: position 10,485,353 of record NC_065448.1, read on the forward strand.
ACGACCCTCAGTAATGGGAAAACGACAAAAGAGAGAGAGATGTTTCGCGCATGAATAATTATTCGCGCGTCGGAAAACCTTCATCGTTTTATATTTATGCGCCACAAAAATTAATGTATGCTACAAATTTTATTTGTTTATTTATGAATATTAACGTAATTTTGACATTCCTGGTATATTTTACCCTAAACTTTAAAAACATTTCGCCCATTTAGTTAGTCAAACATGTGTTTATGTGGATACACATCCCAGCTCACGTCATCCTAAACCTCGAAAAGTCAATTAAATTCCACACAAAGCGCAAGAATAGTTTGATCTTTATCTTGGCGTTCTTAGCTGAAGCTTGCGACCCGTCACGCCGTGTCTTGTTCCAACTTGAGGGAAAGGGACAACTTGAGGGAAGGGACAACCCCGACCCTCCATTTTGTCAACCATCTGTTTCTAAACTTTCCTTGAGGCTAAAGTTATGCTTCAATAATTTCAGGAATGGCTTGTCTACCTTTTGAGAGTTCGCGATTTCTGGGGAGCCGTTCATATTCCGCTTTCTTGTACTTTTTAATTTATCGAAGTTTTTTTAAATAAGGAATGTTTGAGACGAGTATCTTGCACGTAAAAGCAAAGTTAACATAAGAAAAATTTAACATTTGGGTAAAAAATTCGCAATACAGTGATGGGCGCACTAATAACCGGCAGAATAACACAAAAGATAAAAAACATAATACACTGTGAAGTAAAAAGGAATAAAATTATTAAAGGTGGAAATTATCGATATAAACGTATAAATTAACATTACATTACACAGTTCCCTACCTTTAGACGTATCGGAGGAGTATGATAACTGTCACTGTGACAGGAGAATTTTATAAAATACTCTTGTCACAGACGTCTAAAGGTGGGAAACTATGTAATGTAATGTTAATTTATACGTTTATATCGATAATTTCCACCTCTACTAGTCTCACCTCTTTTTATTTCACAATGTATTGTTTTCCATCTTTTGCGTTATTTTGCCGGTTATTAGCGCGCTTATCACTGTATTAAAATTTGTTGTGTATCTGGCTGCAATGTGTTGTAGTGACATAATTAATAGGAGAAAAATTAGTCTTGTTTTTTAGGTTTGACTGCATTACTATATTTGATTAATAGAGATTTAAGACTTTAGATTAGATTTTAGAGAGAATAGACCCTAATAAAACAATGTATTTAGTTCAGTATAAATTCCCTTATATTCACTATTTACTCGCTTTAATCTTCACTAGTAATCCTCAAATCTTAAGAACGATGCTAAAGATCGATGACCAATAGAAGAAAATTGAACAATTCCAGAATATTCCAATAGAATTCGAAAATCTAGATGAATTTTATTTTCCTTTTGCTCTACTATTACACACATAGCTTTTAGTTATGTTACGAAAAGAACTAGATTCTTCTGTGAGGATTTCGGAAATAGGTTGGCGTTCTAGTCTACTTAATAAATATAGGTATTATTCGCAGTGGCGGCTCGTACCACTTTAAGAAGGTAGTGCCAGAACTCGGGCAGCCGCCAAAATTTTTAGTGACGAATTCACGGTATTGTCGAAAAAGGTATACTTACAACAAAAACTGAAAAAATATATGCGCGGATACTTTTATCTTATGTATCTTATGTTTATTGATCTGAGGTGCCAAGCAATTATCCAACATTGATCAAAACAGTTCCGTAAATTAATTAATAATAAAAACCTCTTAACCTACCACCAGCATTTACTGCTGATAGTGCTTGAAGTTTGTTATTAAGATTTAGTCTCTATTTACCAATTTATAAAAATAATACTATTTCATTATTTACACACCCTAAACAATATTCAGAAATTTTACAATCATATATATCTGACAGATATTTCAGAATTAAGCAAGAAGACGTGTACACTGATCTAAAAGAAATCAGAGCAGGAGTCCCTCAAGGAAGCGTATTAGGTCCTGTTCTCTACCTGTTATACACATACGATATACCTGAAATGGAAAATGATACTATAGCCACATTTGCAGATGACACCGCTATCTTAGCAGTAGGTGATACCAGCGAAGAAGCAGCAGAAAAATTACAGTCGGCAATCAATAAAATACACAACTGGACTAAAAAATGGAAAATCAAATTAAATGAATCTAAATCTATTCATGTCAATTTTACAAATAAAAAAATCGAAAACATTCCAATTAGAATAAATGATGCCCAAATACCATATGCATCTTCTGCAAAATATTTAGGTATCACACTTGATGCAAGGCTTCGCTGGAAAGTCCACATTAAAAAGAAAAGGGAAGAATTAGGTATCCGTTACAAAAAAATGTATTGGCTGATGGGAAGAAACTCTGCATTGTCCACATATAACAAAATACTTTTATACAAACAAATACTTAGACCAGTATGGATGTATGGTTGCCAACTCTGGGGCTGTGCCAATTCAAGTAATATTCAGATTATCCAGAGATTCCAGAATAAAGTATTACGGAACATCGTTGATGCTCCTTGGTATATCCGAAATGTCGACCTCCACAAGGATCTTGAGATGGAAGATGTAGACAAAGTTATCAAGAAGATGGCAGGTAGTCACGAACAACGGCTCCATAGTCATGTAAACATCGAGGCCATCCAGCTCCTCGATAATACTGGGCTAGAAAGAAGACTCAAACGAAGAAAACCATTTGAGTTAGTGTAAAGTGTTAGTGTAAAAGCAGAGCATAGTGTTGTATTGTGTGTTAGTTTTAGTTTTAAAATTTCATACTTGTTAAAAAAAATAAGAGGACACCATAGGGTTAAGATCTTAGATTATGTATTATGTAGTAATATAAGTTAAAGAAGAACTGATAATTGGTCAACTGATGACCAGATTTCAGTAGTCTAAACACAGCTTGTGTTTAATAAAAAAAAAAAAATAAATTATTTACACACATGCACAAATTTTTGTAATGTCACTTTAAAGTTTACGACAATATGAAGTTCATTCTTCTATTTTTTGGTTGCAAAGTTTTCAATGCCTTTACTATTAAAATTATCAATACAATTTACAAAATGCTTTTCTGCAGATAGCATACCTAAAGCACTATGTTTTAACATCGAAAAACAGCGTTCTGCTTCAGATGTTGATATAGGAATGGTAACTAAAATACTTAAAAGTTTAATAGTTTCTTCAAATGTGCTTTTTAAGCCTTCCCTCTACAATAAAACCGATAGCGAAACAGCCCCACAGGTAGTACTTAATTCGTCTCGCCAATACAGTACCTACTTCTAATTCAGTTTTAAATCGAGTTTTGTTTAAAAATTAAAATTGTCTCCATGTTTCATTAAGAAATGATTCGAAGAACTGATGCTTATAAGCAGAAAACTTCTCCGACATAAATAAAATAGAAGCAATTAAACGTCCGGAGTAGACCTTTGAAAGATCTGGTACTTTGAATAATATGAACCTTTAGTCGTTGTCTAAATCGGCGCTTAAATTGACCAGCTCCTTAAATATGCCTCTATTTTCTGAATTTTCTTTTTCTTCGTGACCTCTTAAAGCTAACTCAAAAGCTCCACAAAACCTTATACAATTTATGATTTGATTCAAGACATATCGATTCTTATCTACTTGTTCATTATGTTTAATTAGAGTATCACGATAAGCTGAATTTAATTGGGTTTTTATATTTAACTTACCAAGCATTGAAAAGCTAAAAACGTTATTCATGTGCACTTTAGATTTTTCATGGGATTTCAATTTCTCCCATATATGTACAAGATCATCGGTTCCTTTGTTTGACCAAGTCTCGTCACCTCCAAACAAAACGCATACAAAACAGAAGAGTTTATTAGTTTGTTCGCAACCACACAACCAGCTATTTTTATCATAAATAATTTTATTAAACTTACGACAGCGAAGTTTTTGTCCATTTCCACTTTGTTTTTCAATTTTTAAATCGGGTAAAGGCCGACCGAGTTCTTTAATTTGTAGTTTTTTTTCTAACGAAAAACCACCAAAAGAGTTTTTTAATATACTAATTTGATTCATTGTCAATAAATAAATTAAACGTAGAAAATAATCAAAATATTATTTTTATACCTACGACACCCACGATCACAACGCACTAACTAATAATTACAAATTAAAAAATATAGTAGAGTATAAACACAAATATACAATACAGTAGTAGACAATAAACACAATAGCGTCAAGCGAACGCGTAAAGAAACTAGAAATATGTAGATCTAAAACATTGTATCTTAAGATCCACTAACTTCCTTTTCGAGATTTCGAGCCTGGCACGGAGACTCCAATTTAAACGTATGTTAAAAGTGCAATACCGCTCTCTCTCTGTCACTTACACAGGATGCTCATACAATCTTTCTCTTTTCTCACGAGCCACTATGCCGTTCGGCACTGGGATTTTTATGATTTTCATCCTTTATCCGGTCAGCTGTGGGTGGCCAGAGTCGGTAGATTTGCATTGCGCTACACAGTTGCCAGATTTGATATAATTTATAAAAATAAAGAGAAATATTCACAAAAAAAATAAACAGGCATTAAAATGTTTTTAAGATAAAAAATATGTTTCTGCATAGTTAGCGAGGTAGTGCCATGGCTCTATGGCACTACCTCACGGGCCGCCACTGATTATTCGTGATTTTGCCCTGCGAAAACAAGAATCTGTTGAAGAAACTTCAAATTCTTCTAGTAACTTTGAAATATTTCGAATTAAAATTTTAATAGCAGTCTTTTCATGGTTAAAATTTAGATTATGAAGTAAAAATTGGTTTCTTGCATCTAACAATCTTTTGAGGATTTTTTTCCTTTTTCTCGACTTTCCTACTAGCAACAGTTCCTCTGATTTTTAACTCCTAATTGAGTTTATCCAAAGCAAGAAAATTAACTTCAAAATTATTCATATTTTTGTTTTGTTAATAACGCCGAAAGAACATCATCCAAATTTATATATAAATAAACTAATAAAGTGGGTTTCCAGAATAATGTAGGACGAAAATAACGAATTGGTCGAAATAGAAATGCAGCAGATATAAATATAGCAAATAAGGTTGGTCAGGCCCCACGTTAGGCGCCATTTAAATGTATACCAATTCATCACCCTTTTTTGATATGGCTAAAAGAGTTACAAATTAATATACTGCTAATGGCAGCTGAATGGTTGATGGAGAGCGATTCGTGGGTTCGAAACTAGCTTTTGAAATGGGCTTTTGGTCCAACAGAACAAGTTGCCAGAGATAACATAAAATAGGATACATAGATAGTTCAATGAATAAGATACAATTAACATAGATAAGAAGGAGAATATAGAAAAAGGGCGTCACTTAATTTTTGTAACTAAGAGGAGAATGTCAATAAATAAGAAACAACAAAGTATGTTCTAAAAATCAAAAATGTAAGTGATATTGTTGAATAAATGTTGTTAACACACTCTATCGATAAATAACAAATACGTTACGGTCGGTTCAAATAGTAATGCGTCTTTAAATCATTTCAATTACTAAAATTACCAAAAATTACAGATTTTAAACGAAAGCCAATTGAAAAAATTGTCGGCAAATATGCATCTGCATCGCTCGAATAGATTTCGGCGTTGTAATATTCAAACTGCAACTGAACAAATTGAAAAATAAACTACTAGACTAATTTAGCTTGCTCGTTGTTTGAAAATGTTGTGACGCAGCAGGCAAGAGCACTGCATAAATTATAAACACTCCAGGGAAATATGAAAATTTCTAGCAGCAGACGAATGAACGTTTCCATTGTTAGTAAAGAATGTCCCTAATAATATGCACACTGTTGGAGACAACTGTGGGAGGAGTTGTCTTAGAAATGTCCGTTTGAATATTGCGTCGTTTCAGGAATTGTAAAACGAAAACGGAGGTGCTGGAAATCGTTTTAATTAACTGTGAGAGCAGGGGGGATATGTGAAAAAACGTCTATTTTTGGATGTGCGAGGTGGCATTCGGATTTTTTCAGATAAATTTAGGTGCCAACTTCAACAATAATAATTGACTTATGCTCCTTCTCAAATATGCCCGGAACATTAATAAACAAATTAAAATATTTAAAAATTTCGAAAAATATCGATTTTTTTCTAATTTATTTACTTATAACTAGACTTAGGCAAATATTCAAATTGCATATTTTGCATAAAATATGCAAAAATATCCAATTTTGCATATTTCTCTAAAGTTGTGCATAAAGTGCATATAACTAAACATTTTAGGTGTAACTATAGATATTTATGAAATAAATCATCAAAGAGCTTGGAAATTCGAATATTCAATTTTGTTTCAATATCTCTAATTATAGTTTTGTCCTTGAATATAAGGGTTCAAAAATCTGCTAGTTTATACCTCTAGATAAAAATTTTTATTAGGATGGTGTCCAATAACAAATATTCAGAATTCATATCCGATATTGAACAGAATAATTATACCACCCAGTAGATTGCACGAATTTATTTGTTTTTATATTCACACACGTAGATTATTAGTTTAGATCCAAATTGGTCAATTATCAACAATATAATTTGGAAATGACACGAAAGTGCTGACAAAAGTAGAATTATTTACCTTAATTAAATATACAAATCACGCGGGCATCGTGTCACCAATGACCCAATTTAAGCTTCTATAAAACCAAGATATCTGGCCTAGAGAAAGAGCATTCAGCAGTCTACATCAGTCTTTAGCTAATCGCGTATCAGTAATTAGTGAGTGTTCGGAAGTACTCCCGGGGTAGAATTACCCTAGTGTCGGTTCTATCAATAAATACCTTTATCGCTATTCGGTGTTTATATCCTTAGCTTTATACAGATGGTCAATTTTAGAAATCAATTATGTTGTAAAATTGAAACCGGTAACACTTGTCTTTGTAATAATTGTGAATTGTGATTTGAAACTGCCAAAAATAAACACTGCTTCAAATTTGAAACTGCCAAAAATAAACACTGCTTGAACTTGGATAAAACCTTACAAAGAGGTTAGGGATATGAATAAGGATAAAATTTTCTGCTCAATTTGTGGTAAAACCGGAATTACTACATATTATTATTATGTGTTATTTTATTTTATATGAGAATATTTTTTAATACGTGCGGATACAAGGCTAGTTCGCAATTTTTTCTTTTCTAATGCATTTTTGTAATTTTTTGTGATGAAAAAATAAAATCTTAAAAATTTAAATCATTTAATAGTGTACTGAAAGGTCGCTTAACATTGTTTTCTCGTACAATAGCCTTTATTTGACTAAAAACAAAAACATATAAATATATTGGACTTATCTTCGTGCTTTTAATTTAGTAGTATTTTTCTCTTAGATACACAGAAAAAAACCAAGAATGTCCTGTAAATATTTGGGGGATATTTTTATGCTTTCACAGTCATATTATCTTGATATTTTTAAGATTCCTACACTGAGTTTTATTGATATATTTAATTTAAATATATTAATTGCTATGCAAATAGTTAGCAGGTTTTTTCTGAAGTAGGTACTTAGTTCAAGTACAAGGTGGGACATTTTTTGGAACCATTTAATTTGAAAGTAAATATTATCGTAAATTTGAAAAATGCCCCAGATACATCAGTTGATGTAGAAAGACGTTTTTTCTTTATAAATATATAAAATATATACCTACTCAGGAGCCATGAGTTTTTGTTAAAATTTTTTAATTTAATCATTCATTATTAGCACAATTCGAAGTAATATCACTTATTTGTTAAAATACTTAAATACTTAAGTACCTAAGCTTAGTTTGTAAAATAAATAAATGTTACTAAATTACTTTATAATATAAAGATATTGTAAATTATTTTTGTAACTAAAACGGATACTACTTTCCGAGATGTTTATATACCTATTTTATTTTTATATGCATATTTTTTAGATAAACATGCATATTTTTGTGTAAAATACTACATATTTATGCGCATAGTTCCTACTTTTTTATTTGCATATTTGCCCTAGTCTACTTATAACTTTATAACGATTCATTTTGGAACAAAGTCGTAGGGAAATAAAATAAAGATAATTGAATTTTGTATGATAAACGACTGGTTAAAAATATCTTAAATTACTACTCTTTCAGCAAAATAGCAATAAATACAAAATAAGGGGGCAAAATAAGCCTGTTTTTATTCAAAGTTTTTCAACCACTTTGGTTGCACTTGGAACTTTCGTAGTTCGCTTAGAAAATTCTTACAACATATCTAAATCGTTCACCAATTTTTATTAAAATCGACCTGATAGATTTTGCAGAATAATTTTTTTTTTAAAGTTCAAGTTTTTTAAAAACTTTCTGAAGAAAAAGTAGACCATGTAGAAGTTTGCTAATTTTTTTGCATATAAAAAGGTTCTCTACCTATCTAATACACTTTTACAGAATTAAAATATGGTTATTGAAGCGGCCTCAGCACTGTTTTAAAGTTATAAACAATTTTTTGGCTTATAAACAAATACAGTGAGGACGTTTGAATTGGCCTAAATTCATTTTCTCGAGAATAGGCGTCTCTGGAGATAAATCCCGAAAGAGGTCGATTTTTATTTTTAAATTTACATTTTTTGGTATATATATCATACTAGTGACGTCATCCATCTGGGCGTGATGACGTAATCGATGATTTTTTTTTAATGAGAATAGGTGCCGTCTGATACCTCAATCGAAAGGCTATTCAATTTTGTATTCACTAATATACACATTAACATAATTATTTATACAGAGTTTGAATTAAAAATTTTTTTTTTAATTATTAAATTAATTCCAATATTTAGATTACGTCATCACATCCAGAAGGATAACGTCACTAGTATGATACTTATGCCAAAAAATTAAATTATAATTTAAAAATAAAAATCGATCTGTTTCGGGATTTATCTCCGGAGTCGCCCATTCTCAAGAAAATAAATTTATTCCAACTCAAACGTCCTCACTCTATTTGTTTATAAGCCAAAACATTGTTTGTGACTTTAAAACAGTGCTGAGGTCGCTTAAATAATTCAATTTTAATTCTGTAGAGTGTAATAGATAGGTGGAGAATCTCTTTATATGTAAAAAAATAAACAAACTTTTAAATGCTCCACTTTTTGTTCAGAAAGTTTTTAAAAAAATTTTACTTTTTTAAAATAATTTAGATTACAAAATTATTATGCAAAATCTATTAAATGGATTTTAATGAAATTTGGTGGACGATTTGTATTCACATTTGTTGTATTTTGCATGCTGTAATGATTTTCTAAGCGAATTATGAAGGTTCTAAGTGAAACCAAAATGGTTGAAAAACATTAAATAAAAACAGTATATTTTGCCCCCTTACTTTCTATTTATTGCTATTTTACAGAAAGAGTAATAATTTAAGACATTTTGAAGCCAGTCGTATATTATACAAAATTCAATTATCTTTATTTTCTTTCCCTACGACTTTGCCCCAAAATGAATCGTTTTAAAGTTATAAGCAATGAAATTAGAAAAAAAAGATCAATATTTTTCGAAATTTTTAAATATTTAAATTTTTTTATTAATGTTCCGGGCATATTTGTGAAGGAGCATGAGTCAATTATAATTATTGATGTTTTCACCTAACTTTATCTGCCAAAATCCGAATACCAAATCTCACATCCACCTCAAAACAGATCAGCCCTGGTCTATGTATTTTTTTTTTCAATCCGATAAACACAACGACTTTCTCAAATGAATTACTCTTTTTGTTTTAAGAAAAAGTTGCTTTTCTCTTAAATTTTAAAAGAAATACATAAGAGTTTCTATGAAAAATCTCGTTAAGAAGAACAGAAGTGATGCTTTTATGTAAGGCTAATCCTATATGTACTCAAAATCTTTGTTTGCAATAACATTTTAATGTAAACCAGGAAATTTATCATTGACTTTAATCTAGCTGTATGAATATTTACATTAATAAATTATTTGAGCCATTTGAGAACGTTATTGCTACTTAAACGTACTTTTTACTCTTTCATCATTAATAACCGTGTGCTCGGCATTTTAGGTCAAATTCATAATCATAACAACCGACGCGTTTAATTTGTAGACTTTGAATAAAGATAAGGGCTGCCTAGAAAGGCTGTAATAGGGCGAAGACAGGGTCGGTCTGAGAAACTGTTATAACAAAATCCATTGAGCCACTGAGTATATGGAGTACCATTATCGAACGATATTTATATCTAGTATATTTATAAACTGCTCGTCGAAAGTTAGGAATATAGAAAATTATGCTGATTTTCATAGTTGATTTTTTCGCGAACAGACGGATTCCGCTATTTTTTTTATTTTAGATTTTTCTTTAGTATTTACACAATTGTGAAAAGGTTTACTCAAACTTATTTTTTGTACTTATAGACTAAGAGCCGCTATAGGTGAAATTTCTTAATCATTTTAGGCACGATGGGAACCCATAACTTAAATAGTAGAACCTAAAAGAAAACGTTTGAACACTGTGCCGTCACTTTTCAGTGGCACATGCGTCGACAGTGGCGCATCAAACTTTCCACTTCTGGACGGGATAAATAAATTAAAAGTTACCCTCCCTTACTAACAGAATTAATTTTTTTTTATTTTTTTAAGTTCTATGTGATTAACACATAAAATTCAGCGTAATTTTAACCCACCACCCCCTTCCCCCTACCCCACCATCAAAAACTTCATTTTTTGTTTTTATTTTTTTTGGTGGGATGCAATCAATTTTAAAATTTCAAAAAATTCACAAGCATAGCTGAGGATTTTATAAAACATGCCTATTTTTTATAGACCCATAGGCAGAGTGTACATAACCTCAAAAAATTAAAAAAAAAATTTTTTCAAAAAAGCGTATAACTTTTTTTATGGAATAGCTACAGGTCTAATTTTTTCTTAATTTTGTGTGTTTTATCAAACACTACATTTTTAATTTTCTTCAGATTTTTCTGTAAGGCCTTCAAAAATCCGAAAAACTGTTTTTTGGGGGGTTTTGGGGGATTTTCCCTATTTTATAGACTTCATAATATATCAAATCAATTTTGTTTTTATAGGTTATATGTAACTTGAAGTAAGTGAGTCCTTTAGAATATTTAAAAATCAGAAAAACACATTCAAACCCCCCAAAACCCCCTTAAAAAACAGTTTTTTGGATTTTTAAAGGTGACCAGCGTTACAAAAAAATCTGAAAAAAATTATAAATATAGTGTTTGATAAAATACACAAGACTTAGAAAAAATTAGATCTGCAGCTATCCCCAAAAAAAAGTTATATACTTTTTTCCAAAAAAAAAATTTTAAAATTTTTTGAGGTTATGTACACTCAACCTACAGGTCTATAAAAAATAGACATGTTTTATAAGAGCCTTAACTATGCTTCTGAATTTTTTGAAATTTTAAAATTGATTGCATCCCACAAAAAAAATAAAATCGAAAAATAAAGTTTTTGATAGTGGGGGCAGGGAGAAGGGGGTGGTGGGTTAAAATTACGATGAATCTTATGTCTCAATCACATAGAACTCAAAAAAAATGAAAAAAATTAAATTCTGGTAATAAGGGAGGGTATTTTTTAATTTATGTATCCCGTCCATAAGTGGAAAGTTTGATGCGCCACTGTCGACGCATGTGCCACTGAAAAGTGACGGCACAGTGCTCAAACGTTTTCTTTTAGGTTCTACTATTTAAGTTATAGGGTCCCGTCGTGCCTAAAATGATTAAGAAATTTCACCTATAGCGGCTCCTAGTCTATTATACCTGATGGAAGAAAATAAATGTTTTTCTTATGTTAAGTTTAAAATACCCTGTAGGAAAAACGAGGTACAAAGGTGAGTATACATCAGAATCGCATTGTAGTCTTATGTTTTGTGGAAATGTTGTTGTTTGAATGTCCCTGATATCTTTAAAAACAAAAAAAAAGAATGTGTGTACTTTGTACGCACGTAAGAAGTTATACTTCTAAATATGATTTCAATGAAATAAATATACTTTCGGACAGTTTATTTGTATTTTATTTAAAGATTAAATTAATTTTTACTTACTACTTTCCAAAAAATTTTATTAAAACAATACCAAAAATTAAAAAAAAGATTAGAAAACACCAGGATCCGAACCGGGGTTATCTTGATCTCCAGTCCAACGCTCTACCACTGAGATATACCCTTTTGTTTATCCGGGCTACAATATTTCTCAGATATAGTGACAAACAGACGAAGTGAATTATAAAATACTTTAAATATTATTACTTATTATCTTATTCCCGAGGTAGACAAGTCCAAATACACACAAATTATAATAATAGTTACCTATTTATGATATAAATGTTAAAAGTACAATTTTAAGGCACGTATGTGAAAGTTTCGTGTGAAAGATTCGCTTCGCTCATTCTGCAATTCACATAAGTGCCTTAAAAATATACTTTTTAACACGTACCTATATCATACAATATTTTTTCTAGAAACGTCTTATATATCAACAATAATTATAATTTATTCATTCTCAATAGGACAATAACTACAAAATTTTTTTTCTTGAACTTGACTGATATTCCATTTTTATATTTTTCTTGACATTACATCAAAACTGCCTATATTGTCAATACGTAAATCAGAATAACATCTACTTTTATTTTTGTATATTCTAACAAATTTGAATAGTTTTTTCTACAAACGTGTTAAAAATGCAATAATACAGTTTAAATTAAATTTTAAAAAACCTTTTAAACCACCTTTTTCAAATTGCGCAAGTTGTATTATTAATATTAATGTTAATAAATGAAATATAAATAATTTGACGTTTCACAATTTGACAATTCACTTTTAACTGCAGTGCCTTAAAATTTTTAAAGCACTGGTGCTTTAAAGTAGCATTTTTGACGCTCCTATGGAGTGCTATAAATTGCATTTTTAACACGTTTGTAGAAAAATATATTTAAAAAGACTAATTTTTTTTTCAAAACTTTTTCTGGACTGATACATACATAAATTAAAACATTTAGTAACTAACTCCATACTGCCTGTGTGCGCATGCGCGCAGATTAATAAAATTTCACCCTCAATGAAATCGCACCTAAAGGAGTATAACTTCAAACAAATAGACAGATTTGTAATTTAACATGTGCTTTAACCGAAACAAAAGTTTGAGACACCTTGTAGGGAGAAAAAGGCACAAAGGAGAATATACCTCGATATTATGTTGTAGTCTCGTATTTTGTAAATATTTTATTTTTTAAATTTCTCTGATATCTTTAACAACAAAGAAACTAGACGGTTTTACTATTTAATATGTGTTTCTATGTTTCACATGTGTGATGTGATGCATGTCGTCGGTTAAAACACATATTAAAGAATAATACCATCTAGTTTCTTTGTTATTAAAGATATTAGAGAAATAAAAAAATAATATATTCACAAAATATGAGACTACAACATAATATCGAGGTATACTCACCTTTGTGCCTTTTTATTCCTATAAGGTATCTCAAACTTTTGTTTCGGTTAAAACACATGTTAAATTACAAAACCGTCTATTTTTTTGTTTCTAAAGATATCAGGGATATTCAAAAAACAAAATGTTCACAAAACATAAGACTACAATGCGATTTCGATGTATACTCACATTTGTACCTCGTCCTCCCTACAGGGCGTCTCAAACTTAAAATAAGAAAAACATTTCTTTTCTTCCACCCAGTATAAGTACAAAAAAAAGTTTGAGTAAACCTTTGCATAACTGTGTAAATACTAAAAAAAAAATCTAAAAGAATAAAAAAAATAGCGGAATCCGTTAATCTGTTCACGAAAAAATCTACTATGAAAATTCAGCAGAATTTTCTATATCCCTAACTTTTGACGAGCAGAGGTACATGGAGATTGGAGAATATAAGTGTGTACAATCTAAAAATGCATTTTTTTTTTCAAAAAGGCGTATAACTGGGTTTTTTTTGAGATAGCTACAGATCTAATTTTTTTTATCTAATATATTTCTGATTGTTACCAGATTTTGCCGTATGGCGCGCCTCCTTTAAAAATTCGAAAAACTGGTTTTTGGGAATTTTGGGAGGTTTTGTTCATTTTATAGATTTCAATTTCATTTTATAGGTTTTTTAAAGGTTATATAGAATTTGAAGTTAATGAGTCCTTTAGTACATTCAAAAATTGGGCTAAACGTCTTTAAAGCCTTAAAAACATATGTTTCAAGGTTTTTAACGGTTTTTGCGATTTTTTTGCGGGGTTAATCATATTTTTTAGGATCAATACAACCTCAATCATTTTTTTTCGTTTTATGTGTTAAAAAATAAGAGCGCAATTTTAGCCCGCCGTCTCTACCCTGCCCCGTAAAACGTAATTTTTCGTTATTTTTTTTTTGATGGATTGCAGGCAATTTAAAAACTTGAACATATTGCCATGCATAGTTGAGGCTTTTATAAAACTTCTCTATTTTTATAGAAGCGTGGTTTAAGTGTATTTAACCTAAAAATGCTTTTTCCTAAAAAAAAAGCGTATAGCTTTTTTTATGATGGCTGCAACACTTTTTTTTTCTTTTGATAAAAAAAATATCTCTGATTTTATCCAGATTTTTTTCATATGATGGGCCACCTTCAAAAATTCGAAACATTTGTTTTTTAGAGGTTTTGGGAGATTTAATACAAAATAGATGAAATCAAGGTTTTCGTTAATGGTTATATATAACTTGAAAATAAATTAGCCGTTTAGGGCATTAAAAATTCTGGGAAATACCTTAAAACTCCCCAAAAAACTGTTTCAATGGTTTTTCAGGGTATTTGCGGGTTTTGAAGAAACATGATTTTTTGAGGGTATAAAGGTGTTTATCTCAATTTTGAATATCCTAAAGAACTTATTTACTTCAAATTATATATAAATATATTGATGATAAATATAAAAAAGCATTGATCTAATATATTTAAATCTAATAATTATTAATATATTTAAAAATAAATTGGGGAAAATCCCAAAACCACATGAAAAAAAGTTTTTAGGGTTTTTGAAAGTGGCACACCTTACGGAAAAATCTGGAAAGGATCTGAATGATATTTTTTGATAAAATACACAAAACAAAAAAAATATACGCTTTTTTTTCGAAACAAATTGCATTTTAGGTTATGTACACTCAACCTATGGGTAAAAAATGGATAAATTTTGTAAAAGCCTCAACTGTGCGTGTGAATTTTTTTAAATTTTAAAACGGATTGCAATTAAAAAAAAATAGGGAAAATGACGGTTTATGGGTAGGCGGTTGAAACAAAGGAGTGGTGTGCTAAAATTTCCCTGAGTGTTATTATTTAATCACACAGAACGAAAAAAAATGAAAAAAAAACTGAGATATATACAGTTCTTACTAAAAGAGATTAGCCCATACGTCATGACAATAACAGATATATCACCATCACTAGGTGAACATAACTTATACCACTATATTAGAAAACTATCCAGAAGATCTTTAGTGTAAACTGTCGAGAAGGGCTCTAGCTAGATAATAAAAAGCAGGAGCAAAGACTAGAAGGAAGACCACGTTAGAGCTTAGAGGCGACTCAGAACCACGTATATTGAACGCAGAAATTACAGAATACCAATGCTCAATTTGTGTCATCAAAAGAATAAAAATATACGAATAAAAAGAATAAAAAAATTCGTAAAAATAATATAAATCTATTTGGCAATTAAAAATTATTGTTTATGGAAAATTATTTTAAACCGCCTAGGTGTGAGTAACGCGATAAATTTTGAGTTTTACATTATACATGTTTTATATTTACATTGATACATCGCTGATTCAAGTTACCTAAGAAAATGAAAAAAAAAAATAGGTTACTAGAATTAAAATTTTCCAGAAGACCCTTCTTATAGAATCGATTTTAACAATGGTAATTCAGCAACAATAATATATATTTCTCTGGGCTTATTACATTATGCTTATTGAAAAATAAGCATGGGGCAAATAGTAGTACAAAGAGCTTAGCAGTAAAGCCGATACTGGTTAGGAGGCCACCGCAGGCGTTGAACAGATTGCCTGTTAGAAATTGCGTGTTTCTACTGCTATTGAGTGACGTATAATTTCTGCGTTTATGACGAGATTTGAATATTTCAATATTTGTTCTTAAGATTAATATAAACAGTAATAACTATGTCAGCAAAATTGTTATTTTACTCCGTACAAAAAAGGCAATGTTTGTATATAGTAGGTCTTAGAGTTAAAGCTTCTGTCTCTGCATATATTTAGGAATGTTTTAGGATAAAATACTAGGATACGAATATCTAGTATTTAATAATTAGTGGGGTATTAATTTTATTTCATAATATTGTTTTAAAGCTGTTTTCTTATAGCATATTAACGCAATTTACTATTTTTGGGAATAAGCCACAATTTTACTTTAAAACTAGTTAATTTTGAACTTTTGATTTTCATTTCAGAAATTGTTCTCAGATCTTGTAACAAGCTTAACAAATAAACTAAAAACGAGAAAGTTCGTAGACAACAGAGTAGAAGTCATTATCGAACGTATTACAAGGCAAAAATAAACGCAACGGACATGTTGTGACCTCATAATTTAATAACATATTGTCAAAAATGCTTAAAAATTAAAGAAACAAAAAATAATATGATAAAATAACCGTTGACCTACCCAAAACGACGCATCTGACCGGTACTAGAAATTCGCCATTGATGAAATCGATTCATCTCTGAAAGGTAAATTAACGTACCAGTTTCCGTTTTTCTAAGTAGCTTTTTTTTTGAAATTTCTTTTTCCAATTCTAAAAACGCTAAATTTTGAAATCGATTTTTCTAGAAAACGGTGTATTCTACCGACTTACAGCAAGAGTTCCTTTTAGGACTAGAATACCTCACGATTTAATAATCAAGTGTCAAAAGCTTAAAATTTCAAGTAAAAAAAGTTATGCGATAAAATAACCGCTGCCCTATCGCAAACGGATACCTAAAAATTCACAATTAATGAAATTGCAGTTGTCGTTTTTCTTAAAAAGAGTGTTCTGAAGATACTTAAACAAAACTAAATACAAGACGCCCCCTTCAAAGAGCTCTGGTTTCCTCAGGAAGCATTTTCAGCCTAGGTGATTTGGAGTAAACCGTATTATTTTGAGCCCAGGAATCTACAGTTAAAACGTTTCCAATTATTATTGAAACACCCTATATAAAGTTAACTGGCAACCCATTGTTGTGTATTGGTTACAATTTCATGTCACTAGCCTAGTTATAAATTGTTATTCAATATGAACTGGATTTTTTCAAAATATTTAAAATACATCGAAATATCCCGAAAATGCTTCATTTTTGGTATAGGACATTGTGCACGCACATATTTTATAAAAATGTCATGTACAATTTTAAAATAAAATAAAACATTTAAGGATATATTTAAAATAACAAAGTTGACGTCTAGTTCCGATATAGCCGGCAGTGTCACATTCAGGACAACATTATATTTCAACTCAGCGTCATCCAAAACCTACAGTTTCATAATTTCAGATTTTTAACATAACTATATATATCCGCCACTAGTTTTAATCAAAACTTGTCACGCCCACCCTGTATATTAAAACCACAGTCACATAGCACAAAGTAAATTTCAAAAAATCATTGCTATCGAGGTTTGTGATGAATATTGTTAGTTAGTGTAAGTAATGTGTTTGATATGTATTCAGTATTTGCTTTATTTATTGTTAGATTTTTTGCGTCTTCATAATTATTTCAGTACGGTAATTGAAACTATATGTAATTTTACACTTAATGGGGTAGGCGCAAAATCTCGGACCAATGCATTTTAAATGCATTAATTTTTTTCGATTCCTGAGGAAACCAATAAATATCTTTGAAAAATTTAAAGGCTGAATGAAAGATTACATTATTACTGACGGCAGAAAGTCCCTGAAAACTTCTATAATGTTAACTTTAATAAGTTACAGAGGTGAAAAAAAGAGAAAATTTAGTGTGATTTTTAATTTCAAATATCTCATTCAAACGGAACTATTTGTTTACTCTAAGGGACTTTGTGCCCTCGGTAATAATGTAATCTTTCATGATGCGTTTAAATTCTTCAAAGATAGTTATTAATTTTCTCATTATTCAAAAAAAAATTAATTCATTTGAAAATATAGTAAAACCATATCCACATCGAATAAAAGCTTCAGAATCATTTCTATCTAAATTTTTGATGAATGTTGTTAATCATTATTATAAGTAATGTGTTTGGTATGCAGTCTATCTTTGTATCGCCTTAGTTGTTACCGTCTATTCAGGCATGCATTGTATGTACGTATGACTAAAAGTGGCGCAGTCAACTGATGCATTCGCTCCCGCATGGATTCCCGTTACCCGTTTCCCGTTAGCGGGTAGATGTCAGAATATGTGTCACACTATGCTCGTAATCAACGCAACATCCATGTTTCATGATAATCCTACAGCCGACTGATGGTAAGCGAATTATTTATAACACCTTTACACTCTGTTACCCCGTGCTTTGTTCTATGTACCTGCACGGACTATACATCATTTTCGTCTTTATACAGAAACGCGTAAATAAGATTTACAGTTACAAAGTTTTGCTTTCAAATTTAAAATGTCACCCATTAGTTCTAGTAAAATGTTTGTGTATGTGTGTGTGGCTATGCTCTAAACCAGACTAATTAGAAATTACCTAATGTCATTACAAAATTTGGGTTATGTCGATTGGCTAATCTGAGACACAACTGTCTACACTACAATCGCAATAACGATGCATTAGAAATAAACAAGCACGAGGAGCACTCCCAAATCATGATTTGGGAGTGCTCCTCGAACATTCAACGTGTCTTGGTTTGTTTACTTCTATATAGTACATTTTTATTGTGATTGTAATGTAGACAGTTGTGTCTCAGATTAGCGAATCGACTATATAGACCAGTAAGGATCTGTGAAAAAAACGTCTATTTTTAGATGTGAAAGGTGGCATTCGGATTTTTGCAGATAAAGTTAGGTGACATCTTCAGTAATAATAATAATTGACTTTATGACCGGAACATTAATAAAAAAAACTATAATATTTAAAAATTTCGAAAAACATCGATTTTTTCCTGCTTTCTTTGTTTATAACTTTAAAACGATTCGTTTTGGAACAAAGTTGTAGAGAAATAAAATAAATATAATTGAATTTTGTATGATATACGACTGGTCAAAAATGTCTTAACGTATTACCTTTTCTGCAATATAGCAATAAATACAAAATAAGGGGGCAAAATACGCCTGTTTTTATTCAATGTTTTTAACCACTTTGGTGGCACTTAGAACCTTAGTAATTCGCTTAGGAAATTCTTTCTAACATACTTAAACCGTGTACCAAATTTTATTAAAATCGATTTAATAGATTTTGCATAATAAATTTGCAATCTAAATGTTTTTAAAAAAGTTCAAATTTTTAAAAATCTTTCTGAACAAAAAATAGATCATTTAGAAGTTGTCTAATTTTTTTACATATAAAGAAGTGCTCTGCCTATCTAATACACTTTACAGAATTACAATCGGATTATTTAAGGGGCCTCAGCAATGTTTTAAACTTATAAACAATTTTTTGGATTATAAACAAATAATAAAAAAATTAATTTTTAGCAATGCAATTAATTAAATCCGGTATAATTTGACTTAAAATTTCAAATGCTGTCAGCAGAATTGCTATTTTATTTTTTAATCAAAAGTTATTCGCGTTCAAAAATTGCAATTTTTCGAATTTTTTAAAGTTCCACTGCGTTTATCTCGAAAACTATGCATCCTACGAAAAAACTTGTAAGAACATTTTTTGCTTAGAATTACCCAAGAAATACAAAAAAATGTTTTATTTTGCGAAAAATCGATGTTATGTAATTCCCCAAGTTCTTTGTTTATAACAATCTTATCGACATCCGGATCAACTGTTACCCAAAAAATTCGTGTTCTACGGGTCAAAATACATAAAAAAAACTTGGGTAAGTCCATCTAAATAAAGGAGCCCGTAGCACCCCCTCATGGACAGAGAACTAATTTGTTTTTAAGCCAAAAAACTGTCTATAACTTGAAAACATTGCTGAGGCTGCTTAAATAATCGGATTTGAATTCAGTAAAGTGCACTAGATAGGTGGATTGCTTCTTTGTATGTTAAAAAATTGACAAATCTTTGTATGTTCTAGTTTTTGTTGTGCAAGAATTTAAAACATTTTAATTTTTTAAAAAAAGTTTAGATTGCAAAATATTATTCAAAATCTAGTAAGTCAATTCTAATGAAATTTGGTGTACGGTTTTAGCACATTATAATAATTTTCTAAGCGAACTAGGAAGGTTACAAGTGTAACCTAAGTGATGTAAAATCATTGAATAAGGACAGGCTTGTTTTGCCCCCTTATTTTATATTTATTGCTATTTTGCAGCAAGGGTGATAAATTAAGACATTTTTAACCAATGGTATCTGATAGAAAATTTAATAATCTTGGTTTTATTCCTATACGACTCTGTTACAAAATGAATCGTTTTAAAGTTATAAGCAAAAATTATAAAAAAACGAAATTTTTTGAAATTTTTAAATATTTTATTTTTTTAATTAATGTTCCGGGCATATTTGAGAAGGAGCATAAATCAATTATTATTAACGAAGTTATCACCTAATTTTATCCGCAAAAATCTGAATGCCACCTCTCACATCCACCTAAAAACAGATCCTTACTGGTCTAATAGTCCATATCCGGAAATAATAGTACGAGTATATAGCAGAGTGATTGTGAAATAGACCTCATTTTTCACCAATATGAAAATTCATGAGAGTTAGAAATGAATATTTTATGATTTGTACATTATAAATCTGCCCTTATGTGCTTCGTATTTTAAATTAAACAATGAAGATATATATATATGCAACACAAAACCAGTAAATAATTATTTTATTCTAAGAATAAAGCACTTCTGTTTTCTAGACTTCCACAAAATTTATTACAGTGGAACCTGCTTAATTCGAACTTCCATAATTCGAAATCTTCTTTAATTCGAATTTTTGTTCTGGTTCCTGGCATTTCCTACATAAGTAGTGGTAAAAAGTCGTGAATAATTAGAATTATATTTTGGATAATTCGAACTTTTCTGCTATCTTTTCTGAATATCTTAGAATCTTTTGTCATTACTGAGAAGCTAAATTCTAAAAAGCAGCTAAAAATTTCGGATATCTTTGGAAAAAATAAAGTCGGTCTTTTTTATAGCTTGCAAATGTTTTAGTTGGTATTTTTGGCCAAATTTTGTTAGCCAATTTTTTTAGGTTGACAAAACTCGGGCAAGAATAGGAACAAAAACATCTCCAAGCGCTAAAAATGATCAACTACTGTTTTTTTGCTGATCAACTACTGATATTTATCGTTTGCAGATGTTTTTGTAGGTAATCCTTGTTTTTGTAGATTTATTTTTAAATTCGAATTTTTGGATAATTCGAATTTTTTTAACGGTCCCCTGAGATTCGAATTATCCAAGTTTCACTGTATATTGTTTTATCAGAATGCTTTTGTCAAGTGATCTATTTTTACTATGATAATAAAGAAAGCTTAAAGCCCCTATTTTGGATATGGAGATTTTGAAATTGACCATTAAAAATATAATCATAATCAAGAACGTGAAATGCGTATGAAAATCTGATTTTCTCTTACTGAAAGCCTTTCCTGTTATGCTATACGTTTGTTAAAATTCTACCGGTTTGACCGATGTCAGTTTTTGTGTAAGACGGGATTATGAAATAGTATGTAGCAAATGTTTGTTTAAAAAACTAAATATTCTAATTTCTAGTGATAAAAAACCCAGTATTCATTACACAAAAAGTTTTTCGAACTATATTGTTTCAATAGATCTATAAATTTAACAGATGCTAAATTCAATTACGGCGAGCTAAAACTTTCACAGAAAAGATTTAAACAATTTTTTCTACGAGCGTGCAAAAATATCTACTTTCGCGCACGCGTTTTAGTTTAGAAAGTTTTACTTTTCCGCACGCGTTTAGATATTTTAATATGGCCTTAAAATAATTATAATACATGCAATAAACTAATATTTAGATATTATTTACTATTTTATTTCAAATGTATTTTATTGTGTTCCTGTTTTAATGAAATTAACGCGACACTTCGAATAAAATTATTTTGACATAATATTAGAAAGTCAAATCGGTAGACAATAACAGTCGTTTTGAATCATCGTCATGGAAACCAAGATCGTCGTCATGCTAACTAATTATATTGAAAATTTGGTTTTGACAACCTTGTCAAAGAATTAATTTGTGTATGTATTTTCATATTAATTAAATAAATTGATTAAGATTTGGTCATTTTTTAAAGACTCGTAGAAAAAATATTGTTCTTAACTCTTGCAGAAGGTCCCTTTTCCGCACTCGACTGCTTGCCGAACTACCGCTTCGCTTCGTTCGTCACACTGCAGTCGCGTGCGGAAAAGTATGACTTTCTGCACTTGTTAGGAAAATAATTATTTTCAACGTGGTAATAAAAACACTTTAGAATATTTAGGTTTATAAAAGAATGTAATAGCGTGGAGCTAAACTGCCAACAAGAAAAAAAGTGTAATTGCAAAATCTATTACCGATAAGGTGTAGTGAAACTGAAAAGTTTTGTTACAAAGATAACCATTACGTATCAATTTCAATTAAAAATAACTCAATAGACAACAGCACAGTGTTTACAAATGCGAACAAATGTGAGACTACTATTGCTATAGATAAAATAGAACACAATAACAAAACAATAGAGTTTTTAAAATATCAGAACATTATAAAAAACAAATATCCGACGGAAACGTATCTACCAAAAACAAATTAAATTTGTGTTAGGATATTGAGAATCGATACTGAATTCAACAAAACAGACACACCTATATGTTATGAATTCACAGGCCCCTAAATTACATTTTTTTATTAAACAAACTGGAACATGGAGTAAAAACCACTTCTATGTAAAAGGTATATTTATAAAAAAATTTTAGAATCCCAATGGATTCAATAAAATGAGTTCATCAGAACGTTTTCAAACCTATCGGTCCATCATCAGTGAATTTGAATACTTGCAAAATAGCCCCAAAACCAAACAATGGTTGTGATTATAAATAAATCTACATTATGTTAAAATAAATTTAAAATGGCTAAACGCCGATGTTCAGGGATTAAACCTCTGGGAACATGGTGAAACTCTACCTGAGGACCCAATCAACCATCTTCGGTCAACGATGACTACTAAGTCTTAATAGTCACTTAGTAGTCATCGTTGACCGAAGATGGTTGATTGGGTCCTCAGGTAGAGTTTCACCATGTTCCCAGAGGTTTAATCCCTGAACATCGGCGTTTAGCCATTTTAAATTTATTTCAACATAATGTAGATTTATTTATAATCACAACCATTGTTTGGTTCTGGGGCTATTTTGCAAGTATTCAAATTCACTGATGATGGACCGATAGGTTTGAAAACGTTCTGATGAACTCATTTTATTGAATCCATTGGGATTCTAAAAAAAAAAATTTTTATAAATATACCTTTTACATAGAAGTGGTTTTTACTTCATGTTCCAGTTTGTTTAACTGTAAGGTATACAGCCAACCCAGGGAACTACCCCTTTTTAGTTTATTTTTTTATTAGACTACAAAAGCCTGACCACCCAATAAAACGAGTAGTTTCTTTTTAAACACGTCATACAAAATTTCAAAAAAATTGTTAGATTATTTTATAACACACTAAATTTACACCTAAATTTAGCGCAAAAAATACAATACAACTAGTTAATAAAATACAATATTTTGAATTTACCAACAAGTCCAGATTAATTTGACCTAAAATAGCTATTTGTATAACAAGGGAGGAAAGTGCTACTTTTCCTCCCGAGAATGAAGTTTACTGTAGTAATCATTCAAGGGAGGAAAAGGTACTTTACTCCCATGTTATACATATGGTTTTTCCACCTTCCTCAAATAGCAAGTAATTTTTTCATTTTTACTTAATTTATTTATGTAACTAACCAACAAAATTTATTAGAACTAAAACTAACAAGTAGGTACAATATAACTGTCAACTGTCAAATATAAGTCAATTTATTAATGTAAACATTGTTAAATCAGATTAACAATTTACTATTTTTTACCATTC
Organism: Diabrotica virgifera virgifera; assembly: GCF_917563875.1. Lineage (NCBI taxonomy): Eukaryota > Metazoa > Arthropoda > Insecta > Coleoptera > Chrysomelidae > Diabrotica > Diabrotica virgifera. Next base: position 10,509,474 of record NC_065448.1, read on the forward strand.
TGCAAAATACAGAGTGTTTTTAAACAAACGTTAAAATGTATAGATACTTACGTAATAGAAAATAGGTATTATACGTCAATAAGTTATATTTCATAAATGAAATACCATGACGTCTTTAGGGAGGAAAAGTAAAAGGAAGGAAAAATATTTTCCTCCCTAGGAAGGAAAAGTATAACTTTCCTCCCTACAATCAGGTCTGGTCATGAGGTCTACTTTCGGTACAGGTAGGTGGAAATAGCTATTCGTATAACAAGGGAGGAACGTGCTACTTTTTCTTCCGAGAATGAAGTTTACTGCCCGACGCGTAGCGGAGGGCAGTAATCATTCAAGGGAGGAAAAGGCGCTTTACTCCCATGTTATACATATGGTTTTTCCACCTTCATCATATAACAAGTCATTTTTTCATTTTTACTTAATTTATTTATGTAACTAACCAACAAAATTTATTAGAACTAAAACTAACAAGTAGGTACAATATAACTGTCAACTGTCAAATATAAGTTAAATTATTAATGTAAACAATGTTAAATCAGAATAACAATTTACTGTTTTTTACCATTCTGCAAAATACAGAGTGTTTTTAAATAAACGTTAAAATGTATAGATACTTACGTAATATAAAATAGATATTGTACAGGGCGTCAATAAGTTATATTTCATGAATGAAATACCATGACGTCACTTTTACTTTTCCTCCCTAGGGAGGAAAAGTACAACTTTGCTCCCTACAATCAGGTCCGGAAAAGTATACTTTCGGTAGAGGTAGGTGGAAAAATATTTTTCCTAGTATTCCTCATACAGAAACTTTTGTCCTAGTAAAGAACCTATTAAAAATCCAATATACATACATATATCCAATAGGGACAAAATATTTGTCTGTTGGTAACCCCTGACAGAGAGAAAAAGAGAAAGAAAGAAAGTGAGAAAGAAAGAAAGAGAGAAATCGAGAAAGAAAGAGAAAGAGAGAAAGACATAAAGGCAGAAAGAAAAAATATATAGAGAAAGAGGAAAAGAGAGAAATGGATAAAGGACGAAAGGGAAAGGTAGTAGAAAGAGAGAATGAGAGATAGAGAGGTACCTAGAAACAATAAATGTCGTTATAATAAGTTTAATAGCCTGTGAATAGCCATACAAATCCTGTAATACCCCCCTCCCCAGTTCATAATTTCTGTCAATTTTAAGAAGCTATGTAAAAATGTAACTATATTACGTAAAAACCCACATACTACTCGTACATATTAAGTTCCCTTCAGATACTGTCACGCATAAAATAATATATAACATAATATATACAATTTCCTTAAATCAAAGAGCATAAGTTATTGGTATTTTCCTTAAAAAAAGTTTCACGTGTCACAAAAGAAGTCGAAAAAAATGCCGAAATTAATACCCCGGATGTGAACCTACGAAAAGTGCCCTCGATATCATTATCAGAAAGCACTTTTGACAATAAAACGTCACGCGATCTCTACAAAATGTCGCATACCATCGACCACGAAATAAATTCCGAATCAAATGTCGCTTATGTAAATATTTTAGTCCAGTCAACAAAATCTAATACTATACAGGGTGATTGATTAGTAGGGTGAAGCTCAATAGCTCCGCTATAGTAATAGATAGCAATAAAAGTTAATAACAAAAATTTTAGCCACCTTTGAGCTTTATATTACAAAATTAGTTAGAATGTTACAGGGTGTTCGATAACACAGTGGCAGACCTAACTTTTGTTTTTTTAAACGGAACACCCTATATTTTATTTTATATTAGAAATCCTGTTAACTTCTCCATCACAAAAATATAAAGGTTTGTAATGTTATACAGGGTATTTACAAAGTTATAACCAATTTTGTATGAAAATCGTAAAAAGTTCAACTCCCTGTATAAATAGAAATAAGCACAACAGCAATGGTTTATTAATGCCATATTTTTTAACGTATTGTTAAAATTTTTAGGGATGATTGATATTGCTAATTTTCTTTATATCAAATACAGGGTGAGTCAAAACGCAAGTACATTATTTTCTCAGTAATTTTAAATGGAACACCCTGTATTTTATATCACTATTGAAAAGTACCATTACCGTACTTTAATTTTTAGATAACATTCCCTATGTCTAAATTTATTAGTTTTCAAGATATTTTCATTTTTCAATGGACCAGTAGCGTGGCCACCCACATCATATATATACAATAGCACTAAAGGCCTTAGAGGCCCATGGCTTGAAAAGTTTGTTTTTTTTCTTTCTTCATTTTCACGTTTCTTTATGTGCTGAGCTCTTCTCTGGCTTGATATGTGATTTTCCTCCATTCCTTCCTGTCACTCATTTTTCTTTTTTGGCCCTCTAGCCCCATTCTTTCCAAATCTTTTTCGACGTCTTGCTTCCATCTATTTTTCGGCCTTCCTCTTCTCTTTCTTGAAGTTATAGTGTAGTTTAGTACCTTTTTTGGAGTCCTCGTGTTTGGCATCCTTTCAATGTGACCTCGCCATCTAAGTCTCTGAGCCTTTATTACTCCTATTATATTAGGTTGGTTGTATAATTGCTTTAACTCATCATTTGATCTTCTTATCCATAAACCGTCCCTTATTTTTCCTCCATATATCTTCCTTAGTATTTTCCTTTCCCAGATCTCCAGTAAATTTTGTTCATTTTTTGTCATTGTCCATGTCTCACTGCAGTATGTTACTATTGGCTGTATAGTTGTTTTGTATAGCTGTACTTTTGCCCTTCTTGATAGAAACTTGCTTTTCAACATTACATTAAGCGCATGTACACTTCTATTGCCTGCCATTATGGCCACCCACATCACCAGAATTTAATAAACTGGACAGATTTTTTTGGGGTTACGTTAATAATGAAGTTTATAAAATACCTCTAACAACAAGGGATGAGATGAAAAATAGAATACAAAGTGTATTTCGATGTGTTAATTTACAAATGCTCCGTAGAGTAAGTAGCTCATTCAATGATCGTTTTTAGGCGTACATAAATGTGTTAGGAGATAATTTTGAACACCTTATGTAATTAAATATTAAAAAGATTCTTCTAATTTTTTCAAACATGTTTTTTTGCAAAATGTATTACTGATAAATTATGTTTCGTTCTTTATTAGTGACATTGTTACATTTACATACAAAAGTAGTGTTTAATTGTCTTCACAAAATATTACATTTTGTGTTTGTGTGTTTTTTTGTAAAATTTATTACTAATTTTCTTTGTTTATTTGTTGCATTTACATAAAAAGATAGTTTTTAATTGTTAATTGAAAGACATACTCTTATAAAAAATAAAATCAAAATGTTTATCTAGAAGAAACCTACATTTTTGTATGGTATCTTTTTTTGGCATCTCTTATCATTTTCGAGTTACATGGAGAAATAGGAAGATTTAAGAAAATTTAAAAATGCGCTCAATAATTTGATCTTATTTTCTTCAAAAACCGTTTACTTAATTCTTTTAAAACCGGCCAACTTTTTGAACATAAAAAGAACACTATAGTAAAATGTATTATAAAAGGAAAACGATGCATTTAAATTCTTGTGGATGAAGGGTTAAATATACTTCTAATTTTTTTTTTAAATACGTTATTCATCAAATTTTTTACAGCTTATCTCGCATAGTTTGAATGTAATCTACATTTAATATTGCTTATTTTAAAGGTCTTTTCAAGCACAACAAAAGTTATTGGTAGCATTATACACCTAAAATCGACCATTTCTCTGTTATTTCAAGTTCAAGTTAAATACACTGATTTGAGCATGCACCAAGAAAACAATTTTTTTTCACTTACCATGTCTCTTTTTGTGTTATAACTAGAAGATTCATAAAGGAAAGAATCTCTTTGTTATTTTATAAGCTACAAAAATGTTTTATATGGTTTTTTTTTAGTTAGATGCATAGTTTTTAAGGTATTCGCAAAAAACCGTTTGAAAAGATGTTATGTTTCAATGAAAATGGCCAATTTTCAACCAGGAATAACTCAAAAATGTTGAGTTTTCGAAAAAAAAAATTAAAGAACAGTTTTTGCTTAGTATTAGGTTTTCTAGCAACTTCCGTAGTTATTTAAACACACATCGGCATAGGGTAGACTTTGTTTCTTGGGCTATACCCTACTTACTGTGAAAATATCACGTAAATCGATATAGTAGGATGTAATTCGGAGCCACATACCCTCATTGACTGCCCTATTATGTTAGTTTACGAAATTAAAATTTTCTTACCTATATAATACAGTTCACGAAAGAAACCATAACAATCTAAGATCGTGCGCTAACAGCAGTTTTAAAGTGCGCGCGCCGTTACGTGCCAACGCTTAGAACCGTATAGCTATGAGAGTATAGGCAAAGCTATAAATTACAGTACGATTTAATTTTTTAAATAACAAGTTCCCGTCACTTTCACTGAAATGCGAACTCAGCTGGTCAAAACACAAAAGAATACACTCAGAAAATTCGTGGAGTTTGATTGTCCACGAAAAAATCCTGGCCCCTAGATTAATAGAGTTCAATGCGGTTATTAAAGTAACTGGTCTGAACCAAAGAAAACATGTTTTTCTAATAATCGTAATGTTTTTCTCAATCCACAGCAAAAACAATTAATGTCAATATGTATATTTCGTATTTTCCTTCGTGTTTACCTTATAATTTCTATTCAATTTTCTTGAGTGCCACTATTTTCATGCCACCGGTAGTTTTCCTTCTTTGTTATCGATTGTTCGGAATTCCAAAATCAAGTATCATTTGTTTTCATGGTTTAGTGGAAGCCAAATTGACCAAAATAAAATTGTCGGTGGCTCTGCTGGATGCACAAAGTGTTTTATTTGGATTGTATTTGAAATTTGTAGGTCATTGATTTTAAATACAAATCAATTGTTGTTGGTCCCAATTTATATTTCTTTAGGGGCTCTTTTATTGATAGAATGGTAAGTGAGGTCTAGTTGAACATCAATATACAAGATGTCTAAGTTTTATAACGGTTTTCTCATAGATGGAGTAATTATAAACTAAACAATGAGTGAAGTTAATGTTTTAAACTTTAATACGTGTGTTGTCAGCTAGGTGGATACAAATAAGGGGGTAAAAAAATGTAAAAATTGTTTGAAATTTTATTTGTTTTCCATAATAATAAAATTGAATTTTGTCTGAGTGGTTTTAATTAAGATAATCTCTTGGCCAGACAGCGGAGTGGGTCGGAGTTCTTTTGATCAAAACCAGATATAAAAATGGGCGTCAGTATGTTCCAACGGACTACTTTTCGGCTAAGAATATTTTATTTCCGGAAGAGACACGAAATAGCTATTTGTATAACAAGGGAGGAAAGTGCTACTTTTCTCCCGAGAATGAAGTTTACTGCCCGACGCGTAGCGGAGGGCAGTAATCATTCAAGGGAGGAAAAGGCACTTTACTCCCATGTTATACATATGGTTTTTCCATGTTATACATATGGAAACTTTTACGTGGTATAGCTAATGATATAAACTATACATAATTTCACTTTTTACGTTAATTGTTTACGTTATGCTTCATAAATAAACAATAAAGTTTCAAATTTTTTGCCGATTCCGACTACTTTTCATGTTTGTACCTACATCATATGTTTTATACATATTTTAAGAAACATGACGATATATTTTTATGTTTGAAAAGTGTAAGACTAAAAAGTAAAAAATAAAAAAATTGTTAAGAAACGCTTTTCTTTAGTTACGAGTGACTAAAATTAAAAATATTATAAAAAAAATCAATTAAAAAGCAAACAATAAAAACAATTGAAAAAATCTAACACATTCGTTAAAGAAAAGCGTGGGGCGAAAACCGTTTATTTGATGAAGACGCGCCACGCTTTTCTTTAACGAATGTGTTAGATTTTTTCAATTTTTTTTTATTGTTTGCTTTTTAGTTGATTTTTTTTATAATATTTTTAATTTTAGTCACTCGTAACTAAGTAGGAAAAGTACAACTTTGCTCCCTACAATCAGGTCCGCAAAAGTATACTTTCGGTAGAGGTAGGTGGAAAAAATATTAAATCAATCCCGAACGAACAAGTGCACCCATTTTAAAAAACTAAAAAAATTTGTCAATAACGTAAATTCCTCATAAGAAAAACAAAAACTAAACAACCTGTATAAGTTAAAATTACGCTATAAAGTAATTTTTTACATAATATTAATCTCAGAAGCATGAATAAAATTAAGGAATAGGTGTAGATGTACCAAATAGGATAGATAGGTTCCTGTGTAACTGATCAGATATGGCACCGTCAAGATATATATCTTATATCTAGAGTTCAGGAGTATAGGAGTGGAATACAGAAGTACTCATCCCTTCGCCATCGATATGATTTTCTCCTACTCCTTCTCAGAAATCCTCTAGAAAATTCGGTATGGACTTCTAAACGTGAGCGAGAATCGAGCAAACCCGCAAAAGGAAGTAACATACAGAATATTTTCCAATAAACCCAGGAAAAAGGTTCAGTACAAAATATCTACATACAATCAAGTATATTCAAATGGGAAATAAGCCACAATTTTACCTAAAAATGATTTTATTAACGTTTCGACGCCCAAGTCGGGTGTCGTTGTCAAAATACAAAATAATACTAAATAAACAAAAATGTTGTTGCTTAGTAAAAAGTTCTTCTACTAATTTATTTAATCTGACTCATTTATATCGGCAATTCAGACACGTATTATACATTTTAAAGTAGACGACTTTAAAATGATATTGCCAATATTGATGAGTTGCGTTCCTGGGACGACTTTATTAAAAGATAGTTCATTCGATTACATGAAATCAATCCCAACTCAAGAATATCCGCCACAAAAAATCATAGCATGTGATCTGTCTTTAAAAAGACAACCAAATGCAACGGTGGCACTGAAATTCTCGCGTTAGAGATTCCATAGTAAATCACGAGGGAAAACCAGGAAAAACCTCGTGATACTATCCCGACATCGTAAGTATTTGTGTTTACATTTAGTTTACTCTCAAAACTAATACCAAATTCTGACTTGATATTTTAAATTTTAAATAATACTAAAATACTAAATATGTACTAACTCGATGTTACTGATTTACTAATTGTGGTATTTTCTTTCTATTGACTTCCTCCTTTAATATGGGTAACCACATCCTACTGCATTCTACCGAGGAATTTGCGACACAATTGGTTTCATTTAGCATAATTAGAGCCGCTTCTTTGATTTTTCTCTTTTTACTATCTGCTTCTTTTAGGACTATACTTGAATCTCTCCACTGAACTCTATGTTCATTATCCCATGCGTGTTGACATATTTGAGATCTATCAAATTCTCTATTTTTTATATAAGACTGATGTTCATTTACTCTAACGTCTAATGGTCTTGACGTTTCACCTATATAAAATTGTTCGCATTCACAAGGTATTTTATAAATACAATTCTTTGTTCTTTCTTGTTCACTGTTAGGTTTAGTTTTAGATAGAATAGATCTCAATGTGTTTGTTGTTTTGAATGATGTTGATATGTTGAATTTATTTCCTATTGTTTTAAGTTTCTCGGATAGTCCTTTTACATATGGTATTGATATTTTCCTCGTATTATTTCTTGTGAATGTTGTAGGATCCCGTTCTAAGTTGTTCTGTTCCATTCGATCCAATCTTGACAATTCCTTATTTATAAACGATATGGGATAATCATTTTTTAATAAAACAGATGTTACCAATTGTTTTTCTTCTAAAAATGAATTTTCGTTAGAACAAGTAATTTTGGCTCTATCATATAAGGATTTAATGATTCCCTTTTTAACGTTGATGTTATGATTTGATTTGTAATTGAGATATCTGTTGGTGTGTGTTGGTTTTCTATACACTTGAGTCTCATATCCAGTATCCTTCTTTGAGACCAAAACATCGAGGAAAGGTAGGGTGTTATTGTATTCCTTTTCCATTGTAAACTTTATTGTCTCTTCTTGATCGTTTATAATATTCAGGAATGTATCCAACAATTCCGATCTATGAGGCCATATGGAAAACACATCATCTACATATCTCCACCATACTGTGGGTTTTAAATTTTGTTTAGAAATGATATTAGTTTCGAAATCCTCCATAAATATATTAGCCAATAATGGAGATAAAGAAGAGCCCATTGCGAGACCAAAAACTAAATGTAAACACAAATATTTACGATGTCGGGATAGTATCACGAGGTTTTTCCTGGTTTTCCCTCGTGATTTACTATGGAATCTCTAACGCGAGAATTTCAGTGCCACCGTTGCATTTGGTTGTCTTTTTAAAGACAGATCACATGCTATGATTTTTTGTGGCGGATATTCTTGAGTTGGGATTGATTTCATGTAATCGAATGAACTATCTTTTAATAAAGTCGTCCCAGGAACGCAACTCATCAATATTGGCAATATCATTTTAAAGTCGTCTACTTTAAAATGTATAATACGTGTCTGAATTGCCGATATAAATGAGTCAGATTAAATAAATTAGTAGAAGAACTTTTTACTAAGCAACAACATTTTTGTTTATTTAGTATTATTTTGTATTTTGACAACGACACCCGACTTGGGCGTCGAAACGTTAATAAAATCATTTTTAGGTAAAATTGTGGCTTATTTCCCATTTGAATATACTTGATTATAAAAATGCCACAAGAAAATAGCTTCAGAACAACATCTACATACAAGGAAAAACCAGGAGGTCTACTAGGAGAAACAAGCCTACATTCAGGAAGAAAAAGGCAATTAACCTGGAGAAACAAGTTGGTATATAGGGAGAAAAAGTCCCCAATTATAACTTAACCAAGTTTTAATATGCAAACATTAAGTGGAAATAGAAGGCTTATTCTCACAACGATATTATTTAGTTACATACTGTTAAAATGTTAAAGTAGAAAGCTAAACAAATGATGCTATAAACGAAGAATGACAACAACTAAGAAATAGACACCAAAAATATAGATAACTTACCCAGTACATTTTAGCAGTGATTGGACTGGGGAACTATCACTACTTGTGAACTCTCAAATTCTGTGAAACTAAAAAAACTATCGACATAATCCCTGTACAAGGTACTCGAACTTATCACTAACCAAGAGCGTCATGAGATGGAAAATAACCTTATCCCTTTAGGATAGACTGACCTAGGAAAACTACACACTCTAGGTAGCCCTTATAGGGGATGCGCAATAAAATCCTTCAGCACAAGGTCGGATTAAACCAGATATTCTCTAACACGCCCTTTTCAAAATGCTCGCACTATACCTATCTCATGAATAGGTTAAATGTCCCCTTCTCCATTCCGGGCAGATACTATCCGAGAACAGTGAGGCCAATATAAAAAAAATTGTGCTAATCATGGAAGCGTGCTAAAAACACTAAAAGATGGAATTGGCAAAATTGATAAACAACTAACGAGACAGTCGGCATAGAAGTGAATGGAAGTTTAATTAATAAAATTAGGTATGCCGACGATACAGTCGTAACAGCCGACAACTTGGAAGAGACAGACAGAATAATGAACAAAATATTAAGATATAGTGGAGAATACGGACTCTCTCTTAACATAAAAGAAACCAAATTTATGAAAATTATCAAGAACAACAATACAAACGAAATATTAACGATAGGCGGCCAGCAAATTCAGAGAGTAAAAAAATATACTTACTTACTTGGGCACGGTAATTACAGAAAATAACAATTATACTGCAGAAATAAGAGTGAAATTGATAACGCACGTGCCAACTTCGTGAAAATCAAAAAGATTTTATGCAGCAAAGGTCTGACATTGGCCATACGGCAAATTAAATCTTATGTACACAACACAGTGTGCTTTACTATGGAGCTAAATCATGGACATTAAATCGAAATGCAATAAATCGACTTAACGCGTTTGAAATGTGAACATTTAGAAGCGTGATAAGGCTTTCATGGGTAGATAGAGTAAAAAAGATAGAAGTGTTAAGGATGTTCCGCTGGTGTGTGTTAACGGAATCAATTAAAAAATAAGTGTAAACAACGAACAGTAATATTTATTTTATTTTTGGTCAAAAAGCGTTCTTACTCATCTCGAGGGTTGTTTATTGTTTTGGGGCAGCAAGGGTGCGTCTGAACTGCCTGCCTGCTGAGGCGATACTGAAGAGACCACAACACGGTCATCATGTTTGCGGTTTTACAATATGGCTAGAAAAGGCAATAAATTACTACATCCTCTGGCGTTTTAAAAGCTCAGACCCTTTCTGTAGTTTTACCAACCGTCTTCGAATGCATTTCCAAATTGCGTTGACATAAGGTCTGATAAGGTAAATATTTTATGGGGAATTCAGTTTGTTAAACTGAACACACCAAAACATATTATGGTTAAGGATACATTTCGTTTCGTAAAACTTCTTAGCATCTGGTTTGTATATTAAATGTGAATTTATATGACCGTTTTGAGAAAAGTTATTAAAAAATAAAATTAGCAAAAATAGTAATTAAAGCGTGTCGCCACAAGGATAACAGGCAGAGAAAGGTAAGTGAAAAACACAATAAAAGAAATAATATTGCAATAACTCGGACGTGTGATCAGAGGCGAAAGAAACATCTTGAGACTCATAATTCAAGGAAAAATAGATGGTATTAGAAGCATAGGAAGGAGATGCGTTTCCTGGTTGACGAACCCGAGAGAATGGTTCGGTTGCAGCTCAAGGGAATGGTTCGGAGCAGCTGCCTCAAAAGTCAGCATAGTCATGATGATTGCCAACCTTCGTCGCGGAGATGGCACTCAACGAAGAAGAAGATAAAATTATAAATAAACGAAAAATTTGCAAAAAAAAGATTTTAGACCATGTTATGTAAATATTCTATATTCTATATTTATGACAAATTTGTTGTTGCACATTTGTAGTTATAAACAAATGAAGATCAAAAAACGGTAAATTTTCGCTTTTTTCGTGTATTACTAAAAAGTAAAGCATTCTAAACAAATTTGAGAATAAGAAACTCATTAATCATATTATAAATAACTTCAATATGGCGTTCGCTGAATATGTCTATCCTTATTTGTTGCTTAGAAAATTGCAAAATAAGTAATAAATTTTGAGATTTTATAAATGTTCACAACTTATGTAAAAATTAAGTTAGAACCTTCTTATTACACGGAATGCTGAGACTTCTTGTGCTTAAATTACATTTTAAATTTCAAAGCAATTGGTCAAATAGTATAAAAGTTATTTATTTTTTTTTGCCTTAGGTTCAAGACCTATTTCGCCAGACAATTTATTAGTAAGTAAAAAATTACATTTTATAATAATATTTTTTTTTCTCTGATTCTGGCCTTGGTTTAGAACTATACTCTTTAGCCACGTAATTGTATAACTTATCACTAACTCAGGTGTAATGTGTAGTGTGTGTGTTGAGTAAGTGTGTTGTTACTTTGCAAAGTCGACGTCATTGTCTTTGCAAAGAGACGCTAATTGTATCCGAACGTCTGCGGTCCCTCCGGTGAGTATTATAATAATATATACTGTTATATTTCTATTTGATATAAAAATTAAAATTTGATAATTATAAACAAAATTCACTTTAATATAAAATATTTTTAATTTTCTCAACCTCGGGCATATAAATTTAGAACAACCTGTATACAACAAATTGTTATATTTAATTTTAAGAAGTGATTAGAATAAGCGTACGAAACTCGGAACAATGTGCTTAGATAAACAAAGTGAATGACGCGTACCATTATCGTTCTTCTCGGAAGGTCGATCATTAGCCTATGCTAAATAAAACTCAGTGAAATAGATGATAGTTCATTATCGTTTTTCGCGGAAGGTTTCGATCATTAGCCTATGCTAAATAAGACTCATTTGAAAGAGAGAATAGGTCATTAAAATTTGTAAATAGTTAGAAAGTATTTTAGAATGGGAATTAAATATTTTCTTTTGAAATCCATTAAGCATATTTAGAAAGATTAAAAATTGGTTTTGAGGAATATTACGAATGAGAGTTGGTGGTGGAAGATTGATTTGTGAATCTGGAAGGGATATTTAGAAAGTAGGGGAATGAATGACAAATAGAGATCAGAATGTTTTGAGCTGTCGAGAAGTGAAGTCGAGTAGTAGACGGTAGTGTTCGAGGAGTGAGATAGCCGGTGTAGTTCCGTGAGTGTGGAGTATCTATCGTGGAACGAGAAGTAGGCCAGGTCGAGAGTAAAAGAACCTCCTTGAGCCCAGAGTGTCCCGGTAGCTGATAGCAGTTTCGAAAAAGGTAGAACACAGCATCACGACAAAAGCAGGAACGAGAGCTATTCGAGCTAGTTTTTCAAAGGAGAACATCACTGGAAGCCAGGACGAGGTTTGATCGCAGCCAAGGATAGCAGGAAAGGGTTTTGTGTGAGGACATTTTCAGTTCACCAGGAAAAGGTCAGTCTCATTTGTTTGGACATGAATGTATGGGTTTTTCGTATTAAATTCCACATAAAAAATTGAATAACATAATCAATAATATCAGAAAAGCTTCATCAAACTTAAATAGATTTGTTCCTAATAACTCCTAATAGTTAAATGTTAATAAAAACTTTCAATTGAAAACCAAAAGGAAATAAGATTCCCATTTGTAAATGTTATGTTTAAGAATAATAACAAATAGCACATATCAAGCATTGATTGCCTTTTAAATAAAATAAAAAATATTTTGATTATAATTGTAACCCATATGTGTATTTTTTTACTCTTTTCTTTTCTATCCCGATTAGGAACCATTAAGAAATATTTAGAAGCCACAGAAGTAAGTAATTAATTTATAATTCGCCCTGAGATTGAAAACATATTGATATGTGATCTGGTTAATTAATTGGATTAGTATTAATACATTGATTAAATTAAGTAACATATAAGAATATTATCTCATATCAATAATCAAGATCACATCAACTGTCGTCCAACGTGGAAAGCATTGTAAAGTATTTCTAGTGGCAAATTTGAAGGATAGAAAGAGTAAAGCCGGTATTTGAAAATTTATATGCCTGTGGTAAAAAGTGAGATACTTACATTTGATAACATAAAATTTTAGATCTCTTTAGGTACAAATTTTACATAACTGATTTAATATTTTATTTTTACGATATTTACATTTGATATATTTATTGACAATTTATAATATTTGGGTAAAAAAAAAGTCGTATTGGTAACATACTAGTAAAATTTCATATTTGGCGGGGATAATACTTCTTGAAAACAAATGTCTGTGACAAGAAGCCAAAGCAAGGATAACAAAAAACAAAAAGAACATTCAGACCAAGAAGATATTTTAGACACGACAATCATGGCATCAGAACAGCAAGAATTATCAGGAATAGATAAACTATTACAACTGATGCAACTCCAGTCACAAAAACTGGATGACAATCAAAGAGAAACAAAACAAGCAATGGATGAAGCAAAAAGGACGATGGATGAAAATCAACGTGAAACGAAACAAGCCATGGAAGAAACATCAAAGAAAATGGATAAAGTGGATCAAAAAATGGATGAAACACAGCAAAAAATGGATGACAATCAAAAAGAAACAAAACAAGCAATAGAAGAGAACAATAAGAAAATAGAGATAGAAATAGTTTAGGTTAGAAATAGAGACAATAAGAAAATAGTTTTTCAAAGGAGAACATCACTGGAAGCCAGGACGAGGTTTGATCGCAGCCAAGGATAGCAGGAAAGGGTTTTGTATGAGGACATTTTCAGTTCACCAGGAAAAGGTCAGTCTCATTTGTTTGGACATGAATGTATGGGTTTTTCGTATTAAATTCCACATAAAAAATTGAATAACATAATCAATAATATCAGAAAAGCTTCATCAAACTTAAATAGATTTGTTCCTAATAACTCCTAATAGTTAAATGTTAATAAAAACTTTCAATTGAAAACCAAAAGGAAATAAGATTCCCATTTGTAAATGTTATGTTTAAGAATAATAAGAAATAGCAAATATCAAGCATTGATTGCCTTTTAAATAAAATAAAAAATATTTTGATTATAATTGTAACCCATATGTGTATTTTTTTTACTCTTTTCTTTTCTATCCCGATTAGGAACCATTAAGAAATATTTAGAAGCCACGGAAGTAAGTAATTAATTTATAATTCGCCCTGAGATTGAAAACATATTGATATGTGATCTGGTTAATTAATTGGATTAGTATTAATACATTGATTAAATTAAGTAACATATAAGAATATTATCTCATATCAATAATCAAGATCACATCAATACATATTATATACAGAGAGAGTCTGTAAAGTGGAATAAATTCAATATCTCAAATACTAATTGTTTTTTTGGAAAATGCTCAGACCCGTCGATTAGTATTTCAAATTGTCCTTTTTGACATTCAATAATAATGTATACAGGGTGTCCCAATTTAGAGATATGACGTCATCGTCGATTTTCTTAAATGGCAACACTGTCATTTTGATAGCTAATTTGATAGGGTTTGTAAAGTTATACATAACTGCAAAATATCAAATTTTTATTCTCTACCATTTACAAGATAATAGAAAATAACAAAGTTATATCTGTAATTTGGAATATATTCAATCATTAAAATACTAACTGTTTTTTTGAAAAATGCTCAGACCCGTCGATTAGTATATCAAATTGTCATTTTTGACATATAATAATAATGTATACAGGGTGTCCCAATTTAGAGATATGACGTCATCGTTGATTTTCTTAAATGGCAACACTGTCATTTTGATAGCTATTTTGATAGGGTGTGTAAAGTTATACACAACTGCAAAATTTCAAATTTGTATTCTCTACCATTTAGATGATAATAAAAAATAACAAAGTTATGAAAAAGAAGTAATCAACTAATAATTGAATTTAATTATTTCAATAAATTAAGCAAAAACTCATAATGTTGCCCTCAATTATTGTCAAATTGTCAATGGGCAACGTTATGAGCATTTGCTTAATTGAAATAAATAAATTCAATTATTATTTGATTACTTCTTGTTCTTCATAACTTTGTTATATTTTATTATCTTGTAAATGGTAGGGAATAAAATTTTGAAATTTTTCAGATGTGTATAACTTTACACACGCTATCAAAATAGCTATCAAAATGATAGTGTTGCCATTTAAGAAAATCAACGATGACGTCACATCTCTAAATTGGGACACCCTGTATACATTATTATCATATGTCAAAAATGACAATTTGATATACTAATCGACAGGTCTGAGCATTTTTCAAAAAAACAGTTAGTATTTTAATTATTGAATATATTCCAAATTACAGATATAACTTTGTTATTTTCTATTATCTTGTAAATGGTAGAGAATAAAAATTTGATATTTTGCAGTTATGTATAACTTTACAAACCCTATCAAATTAGCTATCAAAATGACAGTGTTGCCATTTAAGAAAATCGACGATGACGTCATATCTCTAAATTGGGACACCCTGTATACATTTTTATTGAATGTCAAATAGGACAATTTGAAATACTAATCGACGGGTCTGAGCATTTTCCAAAAGAACAATTAGTATTTGAGATATTGAATTTATTCCACTTTACAGACTCTCTCTGTACAGTAAAATAATATATAGATTATGCCGGTCAGTTTCCATTGCGCACAGTTATTTAATTTGTTCATCAAAAATTCATTTTTTTTGCAACACTATAAGTCAGAAAATTATGAGGTTACAGTAATACTTCGGACAGTTTATGAAAGAAGAACATTTATACTATTAACTTAATTAATAAATGACAAAAAGTTATTTTAAACAGTGTAAAATTATTTTGCAAAAACATGTCAATTTTTGCTTACTTATAAACAATTATAATAACTTTTTAACCGTTACCCATAGAAAAATTATTTTTTCATATTTAGAAAGACTGAATTTTTATACACATTTAGAACGAAAACAATTGTCCTAGGACAATTAGGGACGAAGTTAACCCCCCTTTTTTTAATTCACATGTTCTTGCAAAATATATTTGCAATATTTAGAATTATTTTTTTTTTCATTTTTTTTTAATTAAATTAATAGTGCAAATTTTCTTCTTTCATAAACTATCCAAAGTATTACCGTAACTTCATCATTTTCTGACTTACAGTGTTGCAAAAAAAATTAATTTGGGATAAACAAATTAAATACCTTTTAAACTATTTGACCGATTGCTTTGAAATTTAGGGTATGATTTAAGCACCAGAAGTCTCAGCATTCTGTGTAATAAGAAGGTTCTAAGTTAATTTTTACATAATTTATGAATATTAATAAAAACTCAAAATGTATGACTTATTTTGCAATTTTCTAAGCAACCAATAAGGATAGACATATTCAGCGAACGCTATATTGAAGTTTTTTATACGATTTACGAGTTTCTTACTCTCAAATTTGTTTAAAATGCTTAACTTTTTGGTAATAGACGAAAAATTAAAATTTACCGTTTTTTGATCTTCATTTGTTTATAACTATGGATATCATCAAAATCGGCTGCAGGAAACATATAGGTTATTATTATAGATGCCCATACTACTCAAAAAGTTTGATTTCGGCGTAGAGGGGGTTGTGTCACTAACAGGATAATTTTTTCCCTATTTATAATCCTAACATATTGCGTTTCCAAAATGTCATAGGAAATGATAAATACCGAGTAAGGGTTATATAGGGTTCCTAGTCTAGTTTTATTTTCCTACTTATATCCCTACTTGTTGTTCCCTTCACACCTTCGTGTATCGAATAAAAACAGAAGCATTAAGACACTAACTTTATTTACCATTTTGTTCATGTTACCAGATCCAACAAAGATTGTCTAGACCGATCTTGATGTTCTTTAAACCGGAGAACTTGTAGAAATGACAGGAGCAAACGGTATGCAAATTGGAATGTTATTTACGGCAAATTTGAATAATTATTCGAGCTTTACAAACACCGCTTGTAGGATAAACAAGTAGGAAAGGCAGTTTAAGGACTCCAATGAATAATTTACAGGGGAAGAAGGTTTTGAAGGGCGTTGTGAAAGATGTTAACTGATGGAAGTGATCAATTACTTTTTGGCAATTAAAATTATCCTATTGACTGCGCCGAGTCTTTATTCGGCTATAAATTAGGGTAAGATGCCGACCTATCGGAAAGTGACGCCAAAAGGGAAATTACACTAATCTAAATTATTTAAATGAGATAATCCTCTAAACCTTCTAAATGTAGAATATTAACTGTACACATAATACTAAAATTTTATTATCTAAAATTTAATTTATAGTATTTGTAATTTTTTAATTGGCATTTTTCTAGTTCTCTGTGGTAAAATAATCTCATTTTTCTCCACTCAAATCTCAAATTCTGCCTTATACCCATAAGACTTGCTCCATTTACATATTACGCTGTATTATTCATGAAGTTTGTTGAGGTAATTTTACTATTGTTATAGTCTTCTTCAAAACTAAGAGAAGAAGGTATCAATATTTATATTTTTTATAATTGATGGATTCGACCGTTACTTGATTGAAGTTCATTTTATCTAACAATAAAACACTGAAAACGTTTGTTTTCTATACTTCCACAAAATTTATTATAACTATGTGACTACAGCAGTTTCGGCAGAGTGCCTTTCTCAAGTGATTTCGTTTACTATGTGTTTGCCTTTTTAAAGTCATACTTTCACCATGTGAACAAGTCAAATCCACAGCTCAGATGTTACCCGGCAAAAATTTTAAAACAACCTTAGCAAAATATTTTAAACATCCACGCCTAATGTAGCATTTTAAACCGATGTTTCCTTTACGGACTACTTTTACAGGGCTTTGACTCACATATTTTTGTTAAATAATATCTTGGTGGTTAGCATGTACATTGCACGTAAACACTGATGATGACTGGTAAACCAGTCGAAAACTAGTTTTGTGATTGTGATGTAGCCTTTTTGAGGGATTTTAAATATACCTTTTATTAAGGATTTTACAGTTTTTTGTATTACATGGTATACAATACAGCCACCTACAGAAAAAATTTTCCTTGTGGATCCTTTTTAAAGTCTTTAACTGAAGAGGTTGAGGAGTGGGGAGCTGTTTGTCTCGAGTTGATCATTCAGAATTATATCTATATTTTTTAATTTATTAATTTCCGTAGATTCTAATAAAGATAGCTTAAGGCCTTTATTTTGAATTAGCAGAATTTGAAACTCTTCATTAAAAGAGTGATTATAAACTAGAAGGTGAGGTGCGTCAGTAGAAGTGTCTGTTTTTCTATTGTTGAAAGCCCTTTTGTGTTCTGCTATCCGTTTGTCAAATATTCTGCCAGTTTGACGGATGTAAGTTTTCGGACAGTCACAAGTTAGTTTGTAGACACCACTTTGTAGTTTTTTTCTCTATCGGCTCTTAATATAATATATTAACGACTCAAAGAATAAGAGCCGAAAGAGAAAACAACTACAGAGTGGTGTCTACAAACTAACTTTTGGTGACTGTCCGAAAACTTACATCGGTCAAACTGGCAGAACCTTTGACAAACAGATAGCGGAACACAAAAGGGCTTTCAACTATAGAAAAACAGACACTTCTACTTACCTTCTAGATCATAATCAATATTTTAATAAAGAGTTTCAAATTCTGCATATTCAAAATAAAGGCCTTAAGCTATCTTTATTAGAATCTATGGAAATTAATAAATTAAAAAATACAGATATAATTCTAAATGACCAACTCGAGAAAAACAGCTCTCCACTCCTCAACCCCTTCAGTTAAAGACTTTAAAAAGGCAAACACATAGTAAACTAAATCACTTAAGAAAGGCACTCTGCCGAAACAGCTGTAGTCACATAGTTATAATAAATTTTGTGGAAGTATAAAAAAACAAACGTTTTCTTTATTGTTAGATATTTTTTCTACTTTGGCCAGTCTTGTATAAGGACTTGCTTACAACAGTAAGCTTCTAACATGAATTTTTTAGATACTGAAACAGATTAACGTCACTAAGGGCCAAATCTGGTAAATATGGCGGATGCTCTAAAAATTTAACTGTAAATAATAGATTGTAGCCATTGTCAAAATGCTCATATGAGACGGTCCATGGTGTTGATAAAAAATGATGTTTTTCTTCTGGAAACCGAGTCTTCTTTCACGAGTGTTTTCCTTCAGCTGGTCTAAAAGGTTACAATAATGTTCAGAATTTTTTTTATTAGTTCGTCAGTAATCCACAAACAAATTTCGTTTAGAATTTCAAAAAACTGATGCTTATACCTTCTTGGCCGATTTATGGACAGGAACTCGTTTCCATAGTCGAAAAAGCCGGTTCACGCCATTATTTAGCCTCTTGTTGTGATTCAAAATCATGGTGGCACAAAATCTACTTTATCCTTTTGAGAACGCTTTAAATGTAGTTGAGAAAGCCTCATTCGAATGTGTTTTGTTCCATTGTTAGCGAATGCGGCAGCCATCGTGAACAAAGCTTTTGAAACCAAATACTGCAGACAAAATATTGTTTACCCTGTTCAATGAGATACTTAGGGCTTCCATGAAATCCCTTTTAATCACTAGATCATTTTGCAATACGATCTGCATTTTTCCTACCATTTCTGGTGTTGTTCCTGTTTTTGACATGGATCGTTTTCAAGGCTTGTACTAACAGGTTTAAATTCAGCAGCCTATCTTCCTACTATATTAATTGAAGGCAAAAAATTCTTACATACTTTCAATATTCGCTCATAAATTTCTTTTGTTTTTTAAACCTTGCAAAAATGAAAATTCAATCAATGTACGATATTGGATTTTTTCCTTTGTAAAAAATACTTTGACATATCGATACGAGTACTAAATAGCTTGTAAACAAAGAATGAATTGACAGATTGATTGAAATGAAACTTTTAAATATCATCATTTTACTATATTTTTTACGATAAATAAATATGATTAGTTAATTTATTGTTTTATTTATCCCAATCTCAAACTTGATTGTTCATATTTTTGATGACAAGACGGATTTACACTCGAGAGACTGACCTAGGCGAAGCCTAGACGGTAGGCTCCCATAGTTAATTGAAGTATTATTTACAATCCATAGTTAATTGAAGTATTCCAATTCTCTGTGGTAGTCTTATCGCTGCAGTGTACCAACCTAACAAAAAAAAAATAGGCTGGTTGCAACGCGCTCTCTTATCGAACCGCCAAACTTACTGAACAGGCTATTACCTGCTCAATTTTAGACAAAGAGAAGCAGTATTTAGATCATTGAAATTATATGTAGTTATAGTAAAAGTTTGGTGTTTGGTTAAAATTTACATTATCTGTGACAGCCCCCATCAAATTTCCTCAAAAATCAAACAAAATCCTACATACCGCTTTAGCTTTGGACGTTCTAGCTATCCTGTGCCTCTCTAGCAATTTAGCTAGCCTTAAAGTTCGTTGCTTCGTTGATAGCCAGTCGTCAGTAGCCATGTTATCGCTAGTACCATTGGTTGCTTCGTCTTCTTCTGGCAAAGTAGTTTTTAGGGTAACTGTCGATAGAGGCACTGTTAGAGCTACGAGAGTTTCACTGCGCACACTCCACGAACTGCTGCCGAACTGTTTCATGTTCATTAAGTCTCCGAAACTACCTAAATCAAAATTAATTGACAGATATTTGATAGGGGAAGATACATTAAGTAATCAAAATGCGAATTTTGGTTTCTTTGAATTTTAAATCATTTCGACATGAAATTTTTTCAATTTTATAATAAAAGGAGAGATAATATCGGTTAGATACACAAGTAGCACAATAAAAATATTTTAGTTTAATTTAAGGTTGATAAAGGTTTTGTTGTGGCTAAAAAGAAGATAATGGTTTTAAACTTGCCTTGTAGATATACTGCCAGAACTTTAAAACTGTTAAGCATTTTTTACTAGTTTTAAAGTATCTAATAAGAGTATCAAATAAGACTAATTAATCTTATTGGATAAATTGTCTTATTGTGGTTTTAAAATGGTTTATTCACAGTTTATTTTAAAACTAATCAGTTTTATGAAGAACTTTCGGACTGTTTGGTTTTATTAGATTCTATTTTGTGACCTTTTAGTTTTATTGCAGTTTTAAAGATTCTCCTAATATGACTAATAAAACCTATTATTAAAAAAAAAATACTTGATCTCAAGACTATTATGTCAGTAAATCATATGCCTTTATTTTCTTAGTTTTCTTCAAAGTTGCTTTCTTAAAAGCAATTATTAGGCTATATTAAAATCAAACGCTCTTAACTGAATCAATTTGGCTATCGTAAAGACAAAACTATGCTGCTTGTTAGAAACAATAAAACTAAACTCATCCTTTCTTCTTTCATGTCCAAAATGGTCGGCTATTTGTTTTAGAGCGAAACAGTGGTGTAGTGTGTTGTAAAAAGTGGAAGTACCGTTAGTATGGAAGAAAAAAGTCGCAGGTACTTAAAATATAAACGAATTGGTCATTTTAAAAGAAAAATACAACACACTCAGCACTACGAAGCCTCGATTTTAGGTTAGATTCACATTAAAACCGAGTGGTATTATTGACAGTAGCATTAAAACTAAACAGTTTTAATTCTAAGGCAACCTTGTTTTTATGTAGGATATATGCTCTTGAAAAGGTGTAAAATAGAACCATTTGATCTTAACAATTTTCTGTCGATATACCAAATAGTTTTATTTGGATTTCGGCCATATTGCTTTGGTGGAGATGCTGAAAGTCATGATAGATCACAATATAAGGCTTACATAAAAATTATAAATAAGCGACTTAAAGACATAAATTCGATTTATTTTAACATTAAAACATTAAAATTGTAGATAGAATTATTTTTCTTTCAAGTTAATATTTTTCGGATTTAAATTTTTTTATTATTTTTATTTTTTTAATCGCCAAAAGTCAGAAATTTTAGGGCGCGTGAGTTATTTAGACCTATTTTTGTTAACATTATCAATAAAGTTGGGTGCGCAAGTGTTTTTCTACCTTGACAGTCAGAAATAACCAAGTACTTTTTATTATTTTATGGTTACAAATACGTATCTACTATCTACCTATCATAACATAAAATATGTAAAAAGTTGGCAAATATTATAAAGTATATGGGTTTAAAGAATCATTTAATACGGTAAATTTTCTTTAAAAGTCTCCATTTAGGAAACCTTCTTAAGTTTGCTATAAAACTACCTGCACTGAAAATGTCTTTTAACATGGTTTTAAAATCACCTTCATACCAGCTTTAAAACCAGTTGCTTAAGAAAACAAAGTTTTAAAAAGGTTTTTATTTTTGGTTTTATTGACCTCTTTCAGTGTGCTAAAAGCGGTCTTTACCCTTTTATGCTAAAAGCGGTTTTATTTCAACCTTAAGGTTTACTTAAAAACTAATTGGTTATAATTTTAGTTTTATTCTTCAGTTTTAAAGCATCCTTAAAAGACTTGGGTAGCCAAGCGGGGTAGTCCATCAATCTTATTTCACTTCACTGCCGAAGAAATGGCTCTAGTGAAAGTGAATTCGGATTTTGGCCCGGTGTACAGGAAAATAAAAAGGATAACGCAGCAGTATTAAAATTCTGAAATGAATCTGCGGCTTAGACTGGTATCTAATTGTATTATGTGGGAGCAGTACGGCAAGGGAGCAGATTCTATTTTTGTGCAGCAAAAAAATAGAATCTTCAGCAAAATGTCCATTGTGGTCTGTTTTTCGACAGAGCTCGCCTTAGTCGAGGCTGTATCGCCGTCCCCGTTAGGTAAATTTTTCCGATTCGATTTTTTTTTTCACAAACTTACTCAAAAAGAGTTCCTAATAAGAGATCCATAGGGTGTCAGGCGGTAGCGTGGTCGACACATTGTTTAAACAATATTTTTAAAACAAATTCACAAAAATTATTAGTTCACTTCGCACAATTTTTTTTTAGATTATTTTCATCATTTTGGGCAAAAAAAATGCTCCTATGATTTTTCTAAAGTTGATTGTTGTCAACTTATATGCGATTTAAAATTTGAAAAACGCGAAAAAATCCATTTTCAAGGCTTAATCTCTTAACTCGGTTAAAAATAATTATTATGAAAGTCAGAAACTGACCAAATCAAAGATTAAAGACCCTTCTATAGGATTCTGAAGAAATTGTTGTCATTATTTCATTACTAAGACGCTATTTTTAATTATCAACAATTAGCGCTAAGTGTGTATTGAGGCAGCCGTCAATGTGAGTGCGAGTGAGATGCACCATTGGACGGCCAGTATGGTGCATCTCTTTCGCACTCACCATTGACGGCCGCCTAATAAGTACTTAACGCTCATTGTTAATAATTAAAAATAACAGCTTAGTAATAAAATAATGACAAAAATTTTTTCAGGATCTTGTAGAGGGTACTTTAAACTTTGATTTGCTCACTTTCTGACTTTCATCATATTTATTTTGAACCGAGTTATTAAGCCTTAAAATGGCCATTTCCGCATTTTTTAAATTTTAAATCACGTATAACTCAACAACAATTAATTTTAGAGAAAAATTACAAGAGAACTTTTCTCAGAATGATCCAAAGAATCTAAAAAAAATGTAAGAAATAAAAAAATTGATATTTTGAATTTGTTTAAAACAAATTCTTTAAACAATTTTTCGACCATTTTTTGATTAAGTTTGTGCAAAAAAATGGAATCGGAATAATTTACCTAACGTGGGCGACGATACAGTCTGGACTACCTGGACTATAAATACTTAAATTTCGTGGAAAATTTTTCGTGAATTTACTTAGCTACCTCATACATTGTCCACAGCGTTTTATCGGCAAGAGACAGCAAAAAAATACACATAATACAAATATAACGAAACCTCATAAATTGGAATTTTTTAAACGCCCTTAGGTCGGGTCCCTTTATTCGATTCCACCTTAATTTTCAAAGTGAATAGACTGAAATTACAGCAATATTGGCCCGTTTCATCCGGGATTTGAGCCAAATTACATGATTTCTCAAACTCCAGTAAGGATTTAAAAAAACGGAATCAAAGAGATTTGATGATTTCGCAGCTAATCCGGTATAAGAAAAAAGGTTCTGAAAGTGAATCGTTAGGAAGGTCTTCAAAGTTGCCAGGATGAGATGTTTAAACTAAAGATGTATTAAAGACTTTAAGTAGCTGGTACGAGTGTCAGAAAACGGTGTTTCCATTCTTTTCAATATAAAGGGCTTGCAAAACTTTACAAAATCGTTATTAACCTGAGTTTACTGAAAAACAATTAGTCCTATATAAACGAAATGAGACAGGACGAGCAATAAAAAGAGTTTGTTTGTCAAGTTCTCCTTAGCATATTAATTATCTCATTTTTGTACCATATTTGAAGAAGCTTTAGCAATAAATAAAGTGTTTAAGGCACTTAATTCTGTATAGGTCGTAAATAAGTAGGGTCGTAAATAAGAGGTCGAGGTAGATTAAGTAAGTTGGATTCTGGAGTTAATATTTACTTCTGATGTTAGATCATTTTTTATTTTAATTTTCGGTTTGTTGTCAGTGTTTAAATCTTCGCAAAATCAATGAATTATAGTGCGAATTCAAACGTCCAACTTATTGGCCAGATTTGGCTTCCTTTGAGCACCTTTGAGCTCCACCTGACTTCGCAGCTAATCCGGTATAAGAAAGAAGGTTCTGAAAGTGAATCGTTAGGAAGGTTTTCAGAGTTGCCAGGATGAGATGTTTAAACTAAAGATGTATTAAAGACTTTAACTAGCTGGCACAAGTGTCAGAAAACGGTGTTTCCATTCTTTTCAATATAAAGGGCCTACAAAACTTTACAAAATCGTTATTAACCTGAGTTTACTGGAAAACAATTAGTCCTATATAAACGAAATGAGACAGGACGAGCAATAAAAAGAGTTTGTTTTTTAAGTTCTGCTTAGCATATTAATTATCTCATTTTTGTACCATATCTGAAGAAGCTTTAGCAATAAATAAAATGCTTAAGGCACTCAATTCTGTAGAGGTCGTAAGTAAGTAGGGTCGTAAATACGAGGTCGAGGTAGATTAAGTAAGTTGGATTCTGGAGTTAATATTTACTCCTGATGTTAGATCATTCTCTATTTTAATTTTCGGTTTGTTGTTAGTGTTTAAATCTTCGCATGATCAATTAATTATAGTGCAAATTAAAACATCCAACTTATTGGCCAGATTTGGCTCCCTTTGATTTCCTAACTAATTTCGGTATCAGAACGAAGTTTGTGAAAGTGAATCGTTAGGAAGGTCTTCAAAGTTGCCAGGATAATTCGGAAAACGATATTAATCATATTAATCATCTCATCTGTGTATCATATCGGAAGAAGCTTTAGCAATAAATAGAGCGAGAGCTTAAAACACTGAATTCTGTAGAGGTTAATAATTATAAGCTCTAAAAGTCAGACTCGAAACAATAAGTAAAGTAATAGACAAGGCGAAAACGGCGGGTTCTTTGGAGAAAATATTCTCATGAGATTTTTTTGCATAATCACATTCGTGAGACATTCCAGAATAAGATTCCAGAAGTCGCCCACGCGAAAAGTGGTCCAAATTTTTTTTAACAATTTTTTTTAATCAAATTGCAAAAAATCAATATTTTTGGCCAGAACAATTTTTTTTAGGTTTTTTGGGCCATTCTGGATAAAAAGGTTTCTTATAATTTTTCTCTACAGTTATTCGTTTTCGAGGTAAAAGCATTTTAAAATTTAAAAAAACGAAAAATGGCGATTTTCAAGGCTTAATAACTCGGTTAAAAGTTATTACTATAAAAGTCAGAAAGTAACTAAATCAAAGTTTAAAGCCCCCCTACACGATCCTGAAGAAATTTTTGTCATTATTTGATTACTAAGTTGCTATTTTTAAGTAAAAATAATGAGCGCCATCCACGTTTTAGGCGGCCGTCCATGATGAATGCGAAAGAGATGCCATTCAGCAGTCCAGTAGCGTATCTCACTTGCACTCACATTTACAGCCGCGTCAATACGATCTTACCACTCATTATTAATAATTAAAAATAACAGCTTACTAATAAATTAATGACACAAATTTCTTCAGGCTCATAAACAGGGGCTTTAAATTTAATTTAGTCTTTTTCTGACTTTCATAATAATCATTTTTAACCGAGTTATTAAGTCTTAAAAATGGTCATTTTCGCGTTTTTCAAATTTTAAATTGTTTATAACTCGAACAAGATCAACTTTAGAGAAAAATTGTAAGAGACCTTTTCTGTCGGGAATGGTCTTGGAATGGATTTTTGCAATTTCAAAAAAAAATTGTTATAAAAAATTGGACCACTTTTCGCGTGGGTGACTTCTTGAACCTTATTCTGGAATATCTCACGAATGTGATTATGCAAAATAATCTCATGGGAGTATTTTTTCCAACGAACCCGCCGTTTTCGCCTTGTCTATAAGTTGTATTCTGGAATTGATATTTACTTCTGATGTTAGTTCATTCTCGATTTTAATTTTCGGTTTGTTGTCAGTGTTTAAATCTTTGCAAAATCAATGAGCTATAGTACAAATTGAAGCATCCAACTTATTGGCCAGATTTAGCTCCCTTTGACTCCCTTTAATTTCGTAGCTATTCCGGTACAAGAAAGAAGGTTCTGAACGTGAATCGTTAGAAAGATCTGCAAAGTTGCCAGGATGACTACCGGCAATAATATGTTTAAACTAAAGATGTATTAACGACTTTAAGTAGCTAGCGTGATGTCAGACAACGGTGTGTTTTCCACTCTTTTCAAAATAATTCAAAAAGGAAGGAAAATATTTTTCTAAAAATTACCAAGAGACAAGAAGTGCTTATTTTGATAAGATAAGCCTAAAAAATTGATTCAGAAGCAATTCGGTAAACCTATTTTTTCTTGTATGTTATTATGTAAACAACAATTGCTGGTACAATGGGTAAAATTAAAAAACATGCATTTAAACTTTAAAAAATATATGGAATTGAATAAAAAGGTGTAGAAATTAAAAAAAAATAGTCTAGACTACATAAAGAGCAAAGATCTGATTCAAATGATCTTTGTTTCTTGCAATGTTGTTCTTTCTGAATCTAACTAAAAACAGGAAAGCAATCGCTCAACGTAATCTTACTGTACCTAACTACACTCTCGCTGGAGCAACTTTACCAAATACACACCAAACAATAATTACTACATCTAGTTTATTTCAGTCTGCTTTCCAAGTATTTCTTCAGGAATTTAAAATAGCTACGTACACATTAAAAGCAACAAATATCCCAAACCGTTTTCTCTTTTTTTTTTCCTGCGAGCAATGTTAAAAGCTTTTTCGCTGTTCAGTTAAAAGTTCTCCACGAAAGAATGATAAATTAGATAGACAACATGAAGGCTCTTACAGACCAGATGCAACTTTATCCGCTGTTGTTAGTAGAATTCATTTCTGTTAATGGTTTGCAATTAAATTAGTTTTATTATAAGTTATTTATTAGGGGTTTAGATGAGAGAATGAGTAGGTTTAGTCCAGGGTGCATCTGTTTTGAGATGGACGTTGAGAGGTGACAGAAGGTAGAGAGGTGACGCCGTGGTGTTAATCGATTTTAATTTTGCAAAATTGCAAATGAAAGGTACAGTACACTTCTATTCGCAAAAAAAATTTCAACTTGCTATCTGCTTTAGTTTCAGTTCTGTAACATTTTGAAAAAATGAATTTTTTTTACGAAAGCTGGATTGCAAAATTTATTTTGCAAAATCTATTGAGCCGATCTTAATGAAATTTACAGTATTGTTTTACTGTATCATAAAGTTTTTCTGGGTAAAATATATGAAGATCCTAAGTGTTGAAAAACGTAAAATGCGAATACTTGTTTTTGTATGGTTTTTTCGCAATTATTGCTATTTTGCAACTAGGGTGAGTATTTTTTTAAATTTTTAATTAATTTTATATTGTAGGAAATTTAATTACACAACTTTTATGTTAGCAGAACTTTTCTCGGAAATGAATACTTTTAAAGTTATAATCAAAAAACCAAGAAAAAAATCGAATTTTTCCTTCATTTTTTGACATTTTGATTATTTAAACAATGTTCCGGACCTTTTTGAGAGGGAGTATAACTCAAATATTATTATTTGATTTATTTTCAAGCAATTTCTGCAAAAAAATTTGAGTCACCTCTCAACGTCCAAATGTACTAATATTTTTACAGATGCGCCCTGGTCTAGTTGAAAAATTGTTATTCAAGAAATAATATTTTGTCACTTGACATTGATCATAGGAACTATGAATAACTCTTCTTCAGAATATATAATAGCGCAACAGCTGCAGTGATAATGTACCATGGCGATACAAACACATTTCACTTGATGAAAAGAGTATTAGGGTACGGACACACTATCTCGTAAACTATTCACTACTTTGTTACAGAGTGCTATGAGAAACAACAATTGGGAAAATATTGGAATCATCATAAATGGGGAGTTTCTGAACAACTTGAGGTTTGTAGACGACATAGTCCTTATTGTAGACCGGCTAGATCATACCTGCCAACTTCTTTAAGACCTTCAGAACTCTTCTATATGAGTTTGCCTTAAAATTAATTTTTCCAAAACACAATGCAAGATCAACCTTGCACTAGTCAAAAACATCTCTACTAATAGCACTCAAGTTGAACAAGGTTAGATCTATTTACCAGAAAAGTAATAATTTATAAAATACAAGTGGCCCAGAGGGCAATAATGGAGAGGTCATTGTTAAATATATCCCTCAGAATTGAAAAAGACTGTATGACTTGTACACGCTTCTAAGTAGGTGAAACCGGCAAACAGGTGTATATTCTCAAAAAAAAATTGATAGTGTGTAAAATTTTTTTTATTAATCAGCTAAAAATTTTCAAAAAATTACAATTATTAATATTGAAGTGAAATGTTAACGTGTATATAAATTATTAAAAATTCTTATCAAAACAAAACTGTTATAGTTTGACAAAGTGTGGAAGAAGTTAGATGAAAACAAACCAAAGAGATGTCTCATTTGCCAAGTTCAGAGTTCGAAAGCTGCTATTTTATAAAATTAACAACATTATTAATACATTAAGTCAAATCTCAAATATTTTACTTATATGTGATCAATGAAAGAAACTCAAGAATATCTAAAAAGTAATGTTCAAAAAACTTTCAGCGATTGTTGGGTATACTGTACACTAAACCAAAATTATTAAAGAAATTTCTTACAGATAGGATCAAATTTACAATTTAATTGAATCTATGTGTTAACACAGAGTTTTCCTCAGAGACAGAGTTTGAAATAAAATAGTTAGGAAGAAAACTGGTATAGACGCATGTAAAAGAGTTACACCGTTGAAATTTAACTGGGCGATACATGTTGCCAGATTGAAAGATGGAAGCTGGACCAAGAAAATTTTAGAACGGAGACCTAGACACGATGCTTATTGCAATCGAGGATGTCCTTCAACAAATTGGTCGGACGACATCAACGTATCCAGCAGAATTGGATTCAGGATGCTCAAGATCGGATTCCTGTGAAAACGGCAGATATTATTGATGATATTTTGTCCACGTTTTCTTTTGCATGAAACATAAACTACCACAATACAATTAGAATTTATAATATGCATGTAGCAATATTGCTTTCCCTAGGACGATTTTGGTATTTGCATTCTCCTGATTCTATATATTAACATACATACATGCATATAATATAATCGTTTCTTTTCTACCGTTAGCTCTGGAGGAAGGTGCATCTATGTGATGAGTTTCCTCCCTTCCTCGCCATTTGTGTTGCTTATTGCCAAGATCCTACCTTGTAATATCTCTGCTATGTCGGTGTTCCACTCTTTTATCGGTGTGCCTCTTCTATTTTTCCCTATTTAGTGCAGTCCCTGAAGGTGGATATGAGCTATTACCTCCGATTTCGTTGAACCTCCATCGATTTGCATCAAAATTGGTAGGTCGTTAGAGGATATCTCACGGAACAAAGGTGACATGGTGCCAGCTTGCGCTTTTACCGTGGGGATGGATGCCACCCCTCCTCGAGGGTGAAAATGATTTTATTAAATATAACCTCACAATTCGATAGAGGGACAAATTATAAGCAAAATTAGTCATATAAAGTTATTAAAATAAATCAAAACTTTTTGAGTTATTAAAGATTTTAATTTTTCGTGAGGAAAATGCGTGTTTTTAACCGATTTTTCATAAAGAACTCAAAAACTATAAGTTTTTACAAAAAAGTTATAATTATCAAAATTGAGGCTAATAAAAAATTAAATAAACTCCTTACTTCAATGTTAACTAAAAGTGAGTTATAGGTAATTGAATGTATATTTCTTTCGTCGAGTACCCAAATCTAAGTATTCAAGCTTAAATACCGGGAAAATGATGCATTTTATAACATAAACTTATTTAACATTTGTCAAAGCTCATAGAAATATCTATCAAATAAGGGCTCGAACAAGTTGATAGCATTAAAGTTTATGCACCAAAAATGTTTCAAAATGTATCTTTTAAAAATTTTTCTAAAAAATGTTATTGTTTTTTTGTAAATAACTCCGTTAATTTTTAAGGCAGCAAGTTCATCTAAAAACTGGTTAAAACATGATTTGAAGAGCTATTAAAAAACGTCAAAATAGTCATTTAAACTTCTTACTTTTTAAAAAATAAAAGGTTAAAGGGCCCAGGTTACATGGTTCTCGCAGCAAAATTTAAATTTTAAACGTTTCTATCTCGGTTATATTTTTTACTCTACGGAAATGGCGAAATGGGTATAGTATTTATAACAGAAGAAACTAAAATTTAGTTATATATCATTTTTTACGTATATTGAGTATTTTTGGAGTTATTATTAAAAGAAAATGAAAAGTACGATAAATTTAAAAATTCTGATTTTTTTAATTATATCTTTAATTATATCTAAACCGGTCAAAATTTTTAAAATCATTAACTATGTTAACCTAAAGAAATTCTTGTGAGGATTACTACAAATTTTAATTTTTGTGGAAATGACGTATGTTTTATTTTTCACTTTTTCCTAAAAAAATCGAAAGGGTTCTTTTATTTTCATCATAACTTGCTTAATTTTGATGCTATTAACTTCTACTAAAGCTCATTTGATAGGTATTCTGAAGTACTTTGACAAGGGTTTAACAAGTATATTCTATAAAATGCATCGTTTTCCCGTTATGTAAGCTTGAATACTTAGATTTGAGTACTCGTCGAAAAAAATATACATTCAATTACCCATAACTCACTTTTAAAAACATTAGTTTATTTCTTTAAGTAGGGAGTGTATTAAATTTTTTATTGTCTTTAATTTTGATAATAATAACTTTTTTACAAAAGCTTATAGTTTTTGAGTAATACGTGAAAAACAGCTTTAAAACATGCATTTTTTAAGAAAAAATAAAATCTTTGATATTTAATAACTCAAAAAGTATTGATTTATGTTAATAACATTATATAACAAATTTTGCTTAGAAGTTGCCCCTCTATCGATTTCTGGTATTATTTTTAATAAAAAAAATTTCACCTCCGAGAAGGGGTGGCATCCACCCCCAGGGTAAAAGCGCAAGTTGGCATCATGTCACCTTTGTTCCTTGAAGTATCTTCTAACTAATCACCAATTTTCATGAAAATCTATGAAGGTTCAACGAAATCGGAGGTGAAAACGTTCAGTGACTCCACTAATTGGTTTAGCTTTACATATTCTTTTTAAACTGACACAGAGCTTAAAGCAATGATGATGACACCATTCTAATAAATTTTTTAATCTTTAAACATCGACATATCGTCGCCTTTAATTAAGCCCAATGGCTCAAATGTTGTAATTAAAAGGTCATGTCGCCGGTCCAGAATAAGAATGACGTAACTGCAAATTTTGTCAATTCCTGTTTATTGGGTAATTAATTTCTAAAATGCTGTATACAGATGATACTAAAGCGACAGAACTGTAACTATGTGCTGAGCCACCACAGGGTAGTTGCGTCGTTATTGAAATATGCACCATTGTTTTAGATGAAGAATGACGCAACTGTAAATAGGGTTGAAAATGGGGGGACTAAATTAAGATAATGAAATTCGGACTAACAGGGATGAAAATAAGAGCCATCGCTGTAAGAGTAAACGGCATAATAAATATTTAAAAATAGTTTTTTTGTACAGAAAATATTTCAGATAAAGAATGACGCAACTGTAGGTATGGTTGAAAATGGGGAGATTAAATTGGGATAATGAAATTCGAACCAATGGGGATGAAACTAAAAGCCATCATTGTAAGAATAAACGCCATGCCGATGCTCCGAACGGTTACTCTTTATTTAATCACTATACAGGGTGAGTCACCACTAACGGGACGGAAGATTACAGCGAAATGGTAAAAGATTTGTAAAAAATTTTAAATGAATAGTTTGTAAGTTGATGAAAGCTACATTCTAAAATTATTTTGAAATATACAGGGTATCCCAATAAATGACGACGTATCAAAGTTTTATTTTTTCTTATGGAACACCCTGTATTTTATTGCATTTTTTAATTGTCCGCAAGAAATAAGGTAAAGTTTCATAAGGCTTCCCTATACCTATGTACAGAGTGTTCTGAGTTATGTTGACTTTTCTTAAAATTTAAAGTTTTAGTAGAAGGCTTATTCTCAAGTTATTTAAAAAATTATAAAAAATTACTTTTAAATTTAAATAGTTGGATACTGGTCAAATGTATTCCATTATTGATTATTACGCATTTATTTACAGATTGTTCAAAATTTACAGTTTCATTATTAGATTATTCAATATGTCATATTATCCTTATTTTAAATGGAACACCATGTATATTAATAAATAATTATACTAAAGAGATTTACCTCTTTCGATTGTTATATGGATGTCCTATACCTAGGTCTCATAGTTTTTGCGTAATTTGCAATTATTTAAATTCTTAATCGATAAATCGATTTAAAAAAAAAAAGATGTAGTTAATTAATGTCATTGTATGACATTGTCATTTTATTACAGTACGGTCTGGTAATTATCACAAATATAAACATTCGTGTATGATATTCAAATTTAATTGTTCCTAAAAATGAACAATCACGCTATCTCCGAAAGCCACCTAGGTCACCAAGATCCAGGATTGACAAAGATGGATTTTTTAAACGGGGTTTTATTAAAAATATTGTATATTATGCTGCACTTCCTACTACCTACTCCAAATGATATGCAATTAAGAATTTCGAACGCTTTTGCGTCTATAACACCGTCTATGTTAAATAATGTAAGCAAATCATTTAAAGATAAAATCGCTTGTTGTATTGCACAAGAAAGCAAACATTTTTAACATTTATTGCATAACTGATAATTTTTTACTTATAGTAATTTATGGTTCATTTTGTATTATTTATGTATTTGTTTCAGAAAATTCTTTGTCTCGTTATGTATTTAATTATTTTCAATAACGAAAAAATTTATTTTACAAATCAGCAACTAAAAGTATACATTTTTATTTACAACTACACTCGTTTATACCAACTATGCCAAGATAATGGGTTTAAAAATCGAGAGTGACTCTAAAACAAATATTTTTAAAATCGATTTTTTCCGTTTAAGAAAATTGTAATATGTATACGCAAAAACTATGACTCCTAGTTATAGAAAATCCATATGCCATTCGAAAGAGGAACCTTTGTTTAGTATAATAATTTATTAATATACGGTGTTTTATTTAAATTAAACACCATATGACACATTGAATAATCCAATAATGAAACTGTAAATTTTGAACACCCTGTAAATAAATGGGTAATAATCAATTATGGAACTCATTCATTATAAGATTACCAGATCGTACTGTCATGAAATGACAATGCGATACAATGACATTAATTAACTACATATTTTGTTTTAAAATGGATTTACAGATTAAGAATTTAAAGAATTGTAAATTACGCAAAAATATGAGACCTAGGTATAGGACATCCATATACAATTCGAAAGAGGTAAATTTGTTTAATATAATTATTTACTAATATATATGGTGTTCTATTAAAAGTAAGCACCATATGACACATTGAATGACCCAATAATGAAACTATGAATTGTGAACACCCTGTAAATAAATGTGTAATAATCAATAATGGAATATATTCAACCAATATTTAACTATTTAGATGTAAAAGCAATTTTTTATAATTTTTTAAATAACTTTAGAATACGCCTTTTTTTAAAACTCTACATTTTAAGAAAAGTCAACATATCTCAGAACACTCTGTACATAGGTATAGGGAAGCCTTATGAAACTATACCTTATTTTTTACGGACAATTAAAAAATGCAATAAAATATAGGGTGTTCCATAAGAAAAAATATAACTTTGATACTCCGCCATTTATTGGGACGCCCTGTATATTTCAAAATAATTTTAAAATGTAGCTTTGATCAACTTACAAACTATTAATTTAAAAAAAAATTCAAATCTTTTACCATTTCGCTGTAATCTTCCGTCCCGTTAGTGGTGACTCACCCTGTATATTTAAATATTTAAAAAATTTTAGACGAAGAATGACGCAACTGTAAAATGCGTTGAAATGGGGGAATTAAATTAAGATAATGACATTCGAACCATTAGGGATAAAAATAAAAGCCATCATTTTATCAATAAACGCCATACCGATTACTCCTCATTTAATCCTTATTTTAAATAAAAATCGTGTTTTTCGTCAGTAACGTCATTCTTATTCAGGACCGGCGATGTGACCAAATTGTGTGGCTAGTTTTAACTACTTCGATCTTGAGTTTAATCTGATGATGGTCTGATAATACCGAAAACGTTTGTGAGGTACTTTGTGATGTACTTTGATTCCAACTTATATCTTTTTTAGAAAAATTTAATAAAACTATATACCATCTACAGATGAAGATTTTTACTTCTTAAGTAATTTTTACTATGGTATACAGCTAATTAGAGGGATTCCCCCCTTTTTATGTTACTTATTATTAGCCAAAACCAAAATTCGCATCACCATCTTCAAACCCAACTTACCTCCCCTTTCACTCATGGCATGACTGCTGGCCCTCAAAGACCTCGACAAGTTCGGACTGGTCTGGAGATGATCATCGGAGCTGACGAACAGTTTTTGTTCCGTCGTGGTACACCGCACGAGATCCGGTAAACTTTTTAGCACTTCGTTTAAGTTGGACAGACTGGAACCGCGACGTATTTCGGTTCTGTCTCCTTGCAAACTTTTTTTAGAGTGTTTGTTTTTGTTCACGCGCGAAAAACGTGAAAAGTAGTTGGGGTCCATGTTGGTTTTTATCACTTTCTATTTAGTTCTAAACGAAACTGTTCATTTAGCATTAATAGTTGGCTTCATATGGAAGCCGTATTTATTTTGCTGAATTAAAAACATATTTTCAACCGATATCTAAGAGATATCTAAGTCAGAAAAATATTTTTTTTGTAATTTATTCTGCATTAAACATAATATTAAACAAAAAACTAAGTTTTCAATCTAACAGCACATAAAACAACATCCAAAAATGTTACTCTACCTCCTACCAGATTGAAAACAATAGAAACCTTATCTGGTAACACCTCCGAGGCTTCTACAATTTGCAAGCCATAACGGATGCTGAGACTAAGGAAGATGAGGGAATTTTACAATTTATAATTCACGTCTCATCTGCTTAGCGCGGTAAAGTTCCAACGAGAATGGTTCCCTTCGTACTCCGATCAGAGTAAACATGTAAATCAAAAATGAATAACCATTTTTAATTTCGATGCAACACGAAACTACAGCGGCATCATTATTCCAGTTCATACAGAGTGCAGCAAGCACCTCTACCGGTTTCAAAACTTATTAGTCTGTCATCAGGAGGCACATATGCCGCTCTCTCTCTGACCCAACCAGGACAAACCCCGGCGTGCAGTCACGGATTGCAACAAACGAAATGACAGGGATGCCCTAGCGAAAAAATTAAGTTTTCAATCTAACAGCACACAAAAATACTCATCTTCTTTAGTATCAGCATCCGTTATGGCTTGCACATTGTAGAAGCCTCGGAGCTGTAACCAAAGAAGGTTAACCATTGTTTTCAATCTGGTAGGATGTAGAGTAAAATTTTTGGATGTTGTTTTATGTGCTGTTTGAAAACTTGAAACAGATTGAAAACTTAGTTTTTTGCTAGCAGTTGCCGCTAGGGCTTCCCTGCCATTTCGTTCGTTGCAATCCGTGACTGCACGCTTAGGTTTGTCCTAGTTGGATCAGAGAGAGCAGCATATGTGCCTCCTGATGAGAGACTAATAAGTTTCGAAACCGGTAGAGTTGTTTGCTGCACTCTCTGATTGAACTGGAATAATGATGCCGCTGTAGGTTCGTGTTGCAACGAAATTGAAAATGGTTATTCATTTTTTTTATTTTTTATAATATTAAACATTTAGTGGTTATTAGTCAATAAGTATTTTTATTGTATGTTGATTTAAGAAAAGCATTATGATGACGTTTCGACGAATATCAACTATGAGAAGTGTGTGTCCAACTTTCCAAGGGTCTCCAAAGAAACAAAGATTTAAACAAGGCTCTTCATTCATTCTTTCACTCTCTCCCTTTGAAATTTCTCAAAATGTATCTATGGTTCGTTCAATATTAAGAAAAGCTCAACTTGACCTATTGACGGACATGACTGCATATGCAGACAGTCATTTGCCTTTTTAAGT
The DNA here is from genome assembly GCF_917563875.1 of Diabrotica virgifera virgifera. NCBI lineage: Eukaryota > Metazoa > Arthropoda > Insecta > Coleoptera > Chrysomelidae > Diabrotica > Diabrotica virgifera. The sequence goes on from NC_065448.1 coordinate 10,546,076, forward strand.
GTCTGCATATGCAGTCGTATCCTCGAATGTGTTAAACAGTGTCAGACGTGTGATCGATGGATGTGTTGTTCGTCATCGTAATTTGAAGCTTGTCATTGGTTAGAAATTCAGATGGGTAGGTATAAATTTTTTACGCTTTCCCAGTGTCGAACGGACATATTGGTTTTGTAGTGTTCATTTTATGAGGTTAAGAGTCCGAACCAATGAAAAAAATGAGATTGATTTCAGAATTTCATAAGAAGAGTGGCAGATGGATGTCTCCAGAAGATGTAATACTTTATGAAGAAAACATTAAGACTAGTTTGGCTATACATGACCATAGAATATCAGCATCAATGAAATGAACAGTAATATTACTCTAAAATATTTAAAGAAGATGAAAAGAAATACTTCCCTCGTGGTAAAAAAAATGGAGCTAGAGTACATAACATCTTCCAGAAGAACAAATAACACTTAAGGAAAATCAGGGTCATAACAAAAATCACTTAAGAACCTTGCATAAAAAAAATTGAGGTTATAAAGGATCTGAGATGGAAATAGCTAGAGTAATAGAAGAAAACAAAAGCTTGCAAGTATTTAGAGAAAACATTTCCATTAGAAGAAAAAATATTTAAAAATTAAGAAATGAACAGGAGTAAATTATTGAGGATCGAGATAAAATGATGAACAATATAGAGAGTGTTTATCGCCAACTATAGAAAGAACAGCAATGTATCCGGAGATGAGAATACTGGGGTGAAAGTACAGGAAATGTGCTGTGCGAATGGCGAGTGAAGAGGCCAGGATAAAATATTACATATAAGATACCTATAATCGACGGATTATAGAGAGGACGAGGAAGAAAGATAATAAAATAATAAACAAAGATACATAAAAGGAAGGCATACTTATACAGAGAGAAAGAACTGGGACATGATGTAATGTCTATCTTCTCTATGGTTTATTTTAGTGGCAGTATTACATATTTTCAGATTACAAACTTTGAAACACGAAAAACTATGTTGAAAACACGACAAAAAAATCAGAGAAACATTTTTGTAATTAACTTTCAAATCTCGCTGTTATATCAAACAAAATATTGCGGCAAGTTGACGACTGCATAATTGAAATTTTCACATTGGTCGCATGCCAAAAATACTTGCATGATAAAATGGAAGTCTTTAATTCAATTAATTCAAAATTCAACCAACCAGTGGCAGTGCGGTAGAGTGAAAGCGTTTTCGGAACGGTGGAAATGCATGGAATGCTAATGTCTAGCAATTTTTCAGGGAGTTTAATAGGGAACTTAGGCACAGATGTGCAAAATCTCACCCTGGCTGAACACGAAATATAAGATTTAAGATAAACAAGCGAGCTGAACTTGAAATTAAGGTGATAGTAATAACAGTTTTATTTTATTACTTTTTTACCTCTTAAAAACATTTTTATAACATAAACAAAAGGTCTTCTTTACTTAATACACTAAGAAAAGTAAAACAGTTAAGTATTATTATTATACTATACTATGTAATGAATTGACTGATTTTAGAGTGTAAAATGTTCAGTTGAGAGTCTTTCTGTCTCCAAAGAGAAAAAATAAATATAGGCGCAATCGGAAAATAACTCCAAAAACTGACAAAAATTAGAAATAACAATCTAAATCCAAGAAAGACAAGCACGGATTTTCGACCAGATTTATTGGATTAAGGTATTGAAGTGAGTACCTGAACTGTATGAAAAAAACTTCTGAGTTGACTAGAAGGCAAAGAAATCGAAGAAAAGAAAATTTCTAACACGGAAAATGCTGAGCATGGGCCAAAAAATATATATCATGGATTAATGACGACATCACGTTTATGGACAATTTCCAGTGACGAATCAAATTTATTTGTGCGGGGATATAAAGCAAGCTTTGTTAGACGAAGTGAAGGTGTACCTCTGCAACGAAATCATATCCAACAGACTAAAATACCTACAATTACAAGCAGATGTTTTGAGGTATTTCACAACAAATGGTACTGAAAGCTTGGTTCCTATTAAACGCATGATGAATTATTATTCAAAATAAATTTAAATATTGCGCATTTGACGAAATATTTCAACCTGACTTGACCTCTAGTCACAATTTGAAATTAGTGCAGATAGCCCAAGAGCCCGTGGCCACAAGGCATTCTATATTATTTAATAAAAGCTGAAAGTTTCTCTGAGCATGTCCCTAACACAGGTAAAAACGATCAATGATAAAAAAGCGAATACGGAGTTTGTATCGTGGTTACTTGAGCAGGTAACAGGTAGCAAAGGTATGTAAACTGTTATGTTACTTTCGTTAAAGTATAAAGCTCCATTTTTTCATATTTCCTTTAGAATAGTATAAGAAATCATGTCACCCATTTCCGGACAGTTTCAATAGTTTTTTCACTTTGCCGGACGCATTGAAAATCTACTGTAGGTACAAGCGCGAGACAATATGTAACCACGATCCAAACTCCGTACTTGCTGATGGTTTTTATCTGTGTTAGAGACATGCGCAGACAAACTTTCAGCTTTTATTAAATATTGAATGCCTAGCGGCCACGGGCGCTTACTCTAAAATATTTATGCGGGAAAATAAAAATGCATCAAAATGCTTGATGGGCCTCGTAATTCACCAGACCTAAATCCCATTGAGAACTTGTGGCATACAAAGAGAGACTAAGTGTGGACTCTAAAAATGCTAGCGAGTGAACTGTACAACTTTAGTGGTGAAATGCGCAGACGAAATCGATATACACGAACAGATTTAATAGCTAGTTTTCTTAAACAGATATTAATTAATGTTTAAACATTAATTATTGAATTTCTGTTGTGTCATTATTATGTTTAGTTCAACTTCATTAGGAAACTTCATTAGAAGTTCTCTCTACATGACCAGTATTTAATAGACATACATTTGGTCATCATGGTCAAATGGAAGGAATATATTGTTAAAATCTGTTATAAACTGGTGTTGGTTAAACTACAAAGAAGCCTGAGAATGAGAAATAAAATATTTCACAGTCAGCACTAATTAGAATCATTTTCTATGGCATTATTTAAGAATGTGATACATTTAACCAAATAAAACTAATATCACAACCGAAACAGTTTGAGTAACATATTTATCAACAAAAAGTTGTCAGTTTCATCGAAAGAATTAAAGTAAATTCCTCATCCTATTCAGTCTCTCCTTCTAAGAAGATCAATTAGTTCTCTCAGAAAAGATTCATAAAAACTCGAATGAGACCAAGAAAATCTGAGAACTCGGAAGTAAAACGAAAAGACAATCGTCCCGCTGAACGACACGACAGATGGTGATATTCTCGTCGGACTAGCAAGATTTCAAGTTTGTCGGCGGTTTGGAAAAAATCTTATAACGAACGTTTTGGAGGAGCTCACTTTAAGTTCTGTCGATTTCAACAAGGTTTTAAAAAGTTTCAGTTAGTTTAATTTCCTATTACAACTAACCATTAATGGAGATTTTTAAAAGGAGTTATACTTTCTTTTTAACGGCCGATAAGATCGTTAAATCAACAGGAATTGTCGAGTATAATTGTAAATTTTATTGAAGTAAATTGTAGACTAGGTTATGATAATGATAATAATTGAAATAGGCTATTTAAACAGACTGAACGAACTATAATTAACACCGGTTCAGAAGAAATACCGAACATAACCGACTCTCAAATAAGAATGACCCTAAATCAATTAAAAATTACCAAAAGTCAGGAAGATGATAAAGTTATAAGAAAATGAAAAACAGTTTACATTTCATTCTATTTCAGAGGCTCTTGAGCTCTTCATAGAGGCTTATGGTCTGCTCTATATGGTCAGAGAGCATAAGTAGTTCGCCAAGTTCAAATTCTTAGACTTTAGAACCTTAAAAATTTGCAGAATTATTAAATTAGGATTGAAGTCGGTATCTACTGATAAATTACAAATTTTGAACAAATGAAGATTTACAAGGCGAAATTCTCTTTAACTGCTTTACTATCATTTTTAGTTGTATAATATTGAGAAGAATTACAGGAAATCAGCTGAGAGATCGAAAGAGCAGTGAAGACATTAGAAAAAAATGTAACGTACCTACAGAGTATAAACGAATGGACACTGAATAGAAAAAAAGAATGAAGTAACCGCATAACCAGAATGGGGGAGACACGTGTGGTCAGAATAGTAAGAGATAAATCACCAATCGGTAGAAGAAGTATCGGCCGACCGCGCAAAAGATGGAGTGACAACCTTCCATAGAGGTATCAAGCCGCCAATGAACAAGGAGAATTGCTTATAAAGAGGAAGAAGAAGAAGAAGCCTACCATTTTTATGAGGTTGTTAGTTTAATGAAGGTACTATATTTGTGAAACATGACGACTTACATATAAGGCATCTTTTAACTGTTAACTAAAAAATATATTTAAATACACACACCGGCAAAATTAGCCGAACACCTTAAAAATGGGACATGTTTGATGTCACGAATTTCCTAAACTAGTGGTCCGATTTGAGTGATTCTTTTAGTATGTTATAGCCTTATTATTTAAGAATATCTTTGTAATAATATTATTGCTAGACAACTAAATATAATTTTATACCGGGTGTAACAATAATACTGTGTTTTTTTCTTAAAGTTTGGAACACCCTGTGGACTATTCTAGCATATATAAAATATTACAATTAAAACTCGGTTATAACCTTAGGCTTACTTAAAATTTTCTTTCTTGATTCATTTGCTTATGTTGGAAAATAAAAAAGTTATGGGCTTTAACAACTAGCCATGTTTTTCATCGATAAATCCTCATAGTAGGGGAGGAAAGTATGCTAAATTTGCAGTTACTCGAGCGTTATGGGGACCTATTGGATTGTGAATAGTATGTGCTAAAACCAGAAAAAGGTTAAGTTAAGTTTTCCATATATTGGGGGACTTTTCAGTTTTTAATTTATTTTTCATTTGAAACAATCGTTCTTTTCCAATTATAGAGCGATCCATCCATAATTCGAAAAAATGTGTCGAATAAAAGTTGTTTATTTTTACTTAAAGAATCCAAATCTGCAATAAAAATTGGGGGCTCCTATTTAAGATTTTAAATTAAATCCCCCACCCCACTTCCGTGGGGGGACGTGTTTGGTGTCATTCGATAGATTTTTCAAAAATATTGAATACGTGTATTTTGCAGTTTTTCGATCTGATGTTCAGCTAGTTCAGATGAAATCCACGGGAGTTCGTCATTGTGACATCGCTTATTAATTTATTTATTTAATACATCTATTGAATTACTTTAGGCTTGTTTATTAAACTAAGCAGATAATGATGGTAGGGGAGCCCAGGGGGGAATTTTTTCAGTTACTCGAGCGCGTCTGATTATCACATGGGGAGAAACCTTGTACCCTGTAAATGTACCTATAGGTACCATATATTGGTTCTTAACACCGGGGAATTCATTAAGGGGGACCGAGAAAAATCTATTCTTAGAAAAACTCGAAATCGTCAGATTAAGATTAGGTAAGTTAAGTACATGCAAAACAGTGTATATTTAAAAAATCTGACGATTTGAGCGGGGCGTAAAAAAATGGGTGAGTCACAAAGTTTCACAAAAAAAACGAATATTTCACGAAATAAACGTCAGTTTGAAAAACTATAAAATACGTGTTCAATATTTTTCAAAAATCTATCGAATAATACTAAACACGTCACCCCACGGAGAGGGGTGGGGGTAAATTAAAAATTTTAAATGCGGTATTTCGTGAAATGAACATCAGGTCGTAAAACTGCGAAATACACGTATTCAATATTTTTCAAAAATCTATCGAATGGCACCGAACACGTCCCCCACGGAGGTGGGGTTGGCGGGTTACTTTAAAATCTTAAATAGGAGCCCCCAATTTTTATTGAAGATTCTTGATGTAAAAATAAGCAACTTTTATTCGCAACATTTTTGTAAATTATGGATAAATGGCGCTATAATCCGAAAAAAACGATTGTTTCAAATGAAAAATTAATTAAAAAATGAAAAGTCCCCCAATATATAGAAAACTTAACTTAACCTTTTTCTGGTTTTAGCACATACTATTTACAATCCAATAGGTCCCCATAACGCAAGAGTAGCTGCAAATTTAGCATACTTTCCTCCCCTACTATGAGAATGTATCGATGAAAAACATGGCTAGTTGTTAAAGCCCATAACTTTTTAATTTTCCAAAATAAGCAAATGAATCAAAAATGAAAATGTTAAGAAAGCCTACGGCTATAATTGAGTTTGAATTTCAATATTTTATATATGCTAGAATATTCCACAGGGTGTTCCAAACTTTAAGAAAAAAACACAGTCTTATTGTTACACCCGGTATAAAATGATATTTAGCTGTCTAGCAACAATATTATTACAACGATATTCTTAAATAATAAGGCTATAACATACTAAAGGAATCACTCAAATCGGACCACTGGTTTAGGAAATTCGTGACATCAAACATGTCCCATTTTTAAGGTGTTCGGCTAATTTTGCCGGTGTGTGTATTAAGAAGTTTTAAGAAAGTAAATTATAACGCCTTTAAAAAATTAGCTATATCATATTTTTAGCTAGTTCCTACTACAAATTCCAAAATGCGGTCTTAAAGTGAAGTTTAAATATAAATAAGAGAACAGCAGCTGTTAAGTTTCGCACGAATTGAGCTGAAGTTACAACAATGTTTTCGCTGAAATTAGCTGCAAAAGACTAACATTTTATAATGAGTACAAGCAGTATTATTATGAGAAATTTCTTTTTAAGCTGGATCAAGAACAATTATTTTAAAAGACTTTGAAGCTTAGATGAAGTCGACTGATGAATGGAGAAGATGCTGGAAAATTATATTTACTTTAATATTAAAAAACTATCTAACTACAGTGGAACCCCGTTAACTCGGATTAATCGGGACCGCGGCCGATCCGGGTTATCGAAAATCCGGGTTAGACGGAGAAAATGGTAAAAATTAATAAAATATGGCATGCTTACAGATAAACTCCGTTATAATTGTCACACAGACACTGGTAAACCACGTTCGCGTTCTGCACAAAACCACACATACAAAGGTTCGTCGAGAGTCTCATTTTAGCTTTATTAGCTTTGCACCGATTGTCCAAACTGTCTTTTGTTATCATTTTGAAAGAAAATTCTTCGATTTTAGTTCTATTTTTCTTCCAATTCGATACTGTAGATGTACCGACACCATAATATGGTGTAATCATATTATGATGCTGCAAGATTCGCCTTTATCAATTATACTTAATGCTTCTAGTTTCTTTTCCATTGTCACTACAACATTTTTACGTTTTGTTGCCCTTACGTAGGCAAACACAAAATCTGAATAGATTTACGAACGATTACAGAACGGAAGCGAACAATACGACTTTACTAAACACAATACCGTCTTTGATGTTATGTTATTTAATAACAGTGATGACTAAGACCATTGTTAAAAAAAAAGAATTTTAATAGTTTTTTAGTCTTTTCTAAGCAATGCTAAGACAGTTTCAAATAAATAAAGGATACTACAGGTGCCTGTTATTTTCGATAACACGACAATGAATGTGGAGTGCCATGAGTCATTTTTACTATGGTATGTGTAGTTCAAATTACACAAATACCCATTATCTCTCAAATATTATATTACATACATTTTTATTGTTGAAATGTTTGTCTGATAAAAATCGGTCCGGGTTAGCCGGAGTTCCGGGTTATCGGGGGCCGACTTATCGGGGTTCCACTGTATTATAAAAAATACTTAGTAAAGGCAATAAACTAGTCCATCTGATTAGATGACATCAAAGTCAAGCTCAATGAAATTTCAAAAAGCCCAAAAAATTAAAAAATAAATAGAAGAAGATCTAAATAACTATCTTACAAAACAATGATGTAGAAAAAATACGGAAAATGTATAACGATCATATCTGAGAAATAATAGAAAAATAATAAAAAAAAAACATGAATACCAACGAAATTCTTGAATTGACTAGAGAAAAATAAGAGTGAGCTATATAAATAAACAGATAATAAAACAAAAGATAAAGATTGCGAAAGAAAAGTGGATAGAGAATAAAGGCATTCAAATAGACGATATAAAACCATAAGATAGAAAATTATTCTTAATCGTCGACCTAATCTGTAACCTGTGTAACTCCATTTATCTAAATTTTACAGGAGACACAAAAAATAATATCTCTAAATATGACTAATGCAAATACTACGTATCTACGATATGATGCTAAAACGAAATATTTTATATATTTTATATATTTATATGACTAACATTTTTGTATATTATTTAATAAGTAGGTATTTAATATTAGTTACCACCAACTTTTTCTTGAAAATGTCACTTTCTAAACAGTGATAGGTCAGTCGTGTAGTATGATAAACTAGATAGTTACGTATTTCTCGTACTAAAATTTGGCTGCAAGGGAGATACGGTGTATACGAAGAGGTCGCTATTTATTCATCTGGTAAAAATATGCACGTGGGTCCTTTTTTAAACGATAAGGGAATTTTTCAAACAGATAGCAGTAATAACTCATTTTCAGAGAATTATGGATTATGGAGTAACGCAGTTTACAGATTAGGACGACAATATTCTAATAGTTCTATTTCTTCTTCTTCTTTTAGTGCCTATTCGTTTCGAATATTGGCGATCATTCTGGCTATAATTATTTTATAAACTGATGCTTTAAATAGATTAGTTGTTGTTGTGGAGAACCACTTCCTCAGGTTCTTTAATCATGATATTCTTCTTCTCCCAAATCCTCGTTTTCCGAATACTTTACCTTGAAGGATTACCTTCAGTAATCTGTATTTAGTGCCGTTTCTCATTATGTGTGCGAGATATTCTAACTCTCTCCTTTTAATGGTATACATCACCTCTCTTTCTTTGCCCACTCTTCGTAATACGGTCTCGTTGGTTATCTTGTCCGTCCATGATATCTTTAGGATTCGCCTGTATAGCTACATCTCGAAGGCTTCAAGTTTTTTCTCCATTGCTTCAGCGAGTGTCCAGGATTCAACTCCGTAATACAATATTGAGAAGATATAACATCGTAGGAGCCTTATTTTTATCTTCAGATTAAGGTTGTGACTTTTAAAAAGTTTGCCATGTTGTTGAATGCACTCCTAGCCTTCTCTATTCTACATTTTATTTCTTGTGAGTGATCCCATTGTTCGTTTACTATTGTTCCAAGATATTTATACTGTTTTACTCGGTCCACTGGTGTATTATTGATAAGTAGTTGGGCTTCTCTAATTTTATTTTTGCTGATGATCATAATAGCTGGCCTCTATCGTCATATTTATACAGAAAATTTAGCTTGTAGATATTAATTAAATTTGAGACTTTATAATTTTCAATTAATAAATCAAAAGCAACGCTTTCGTTCAGTTAAAAAAAACTTATTAATTACGAGAAACACTATGAAGTTCGATGTATATTGATTAATAAATAAAATGCTTTGGACAACGCCAAAATCCGGAACAAATTGATGAAGACAATGGACTACATATCATTGTCATTTGGGTAGTAATCCCCATAAATCACATTGTGTCTGCTATTGTTAGTGAATAATAACTTGTTGCTATTTGTCGAAGATAATTCAATTTCCATTAAAAGTCAGTCGGACTTTATTATGTTGCTTGGTTAATTAGAGAAAATACAGATATAGGCCTGGATCTAGCGTATCAAAAAAAGGTTATTAATAGCAAGCTGAAAATTTGTTAATAGCTTAACGATGTCTTCTAGTCGGACAAACTTTTATGTACGGGAACACTGGAACAGGGGAAGTTTTAATTGTGGAACAGGTTACAGGTTTCGAACGTCAGACTACACATCTACCCGTGTTGAGCTGCCCCCCCCCCACTTGCAAAAATCAAAAAACAAATAGCCCTTATTTATGAGCTATTTATGAGCTCTCATATTCCGCAAACTAAAAATTTTGAGCTCGTTCCACTGAGCAGGAATGTGATACTTTAGTGGGGGGCTGAGTCAGCCCCCCCCCCCACTACTTAAAAATAGGAATATGGGATCGGTTTTTGCGGCAGAATTACTAGCTATTTATGAGCTCTTGAAATTATATAGTTTAGATTTTTGAGCTCATCCCCTTCACCCCCAAACAACCCTTTAATTGATTTAACTTCCACCCTACAAAAACCACCCTATCTTCCCGGCTTAAGAGAAAGTTGTACTTAAAATGCATTAAACTAATTATTTGGAGACTACATATCATTGAATAATTTATTAGCTTCCAAATTACGTGCATTTAGATCAGTAAATTGCAATTTATTTTGTATAGTGCAGTCACTGAAGGTAAAAATCAACGATTACCTTCAATTTCGGTGAACCTTCATCGATTTTCACGAAAATTGGTCAGTGGTTAGAGGATACGTCAAGAAACAAAGGTGACATGGTACCACCTTGCGCCTTTACCCTGAGGGTGGATACCGCCCCTTCTCGGGGGTGAAAATTATTTTATTAAAAATAACTGCACAAATCAATAAAAGAACAAATTAAAAGCAAAATTTATTATATAAAGTTAATAAAATAAGTCAATACTTTTTTAATTTTTAAAGATCAAAGATTTTAATTATTCGTGAAAAAAATGCATGTTATGAAGCGGTTTTTCGTAAATCACTGAAAAACTGTAAGTTTTTACAAAAAAGTTAATAGTAGTTTAATTCGTATAGCTTATATTCTAAGAATAAACTCTTAAATCACGCGTCTTTCGATTATAGAGCTATAACCCCTTCGTAAGAAAACCATCCCATATTCCCGGCTTAAGAGAGAGTTGTACTTAAAATAATTTAAATTAATTATTTAGCGACTACATATCGTTTAATAATTTATGAGCTTGCAAAATATACACATATCAATTATTGAATTGCCATTTTCTTTCTATAGTGCAGTCACTGAAGGTAAAAATCAACTATGAGCTTCGATTTCGGTAAATCTCCATTCATTTTCAAGAATTAACAATAATAACTTGGGGTTTTAACCTGGGGTATATGTCACCCCTTCTCGGGGGTTAAAATTACTTTATTAAAAATAACCCCACAAATCGAGAGAGGGACAAATTGTAAGCAAAATTTGTTATATAATGTGATTAAAATAAATCAATACTTTTTGAGTTATTAAAGATCAAATATGTTAATTTTTGTGAAAGAAAATGCAAGTTTTAAAGCGATTTTTCATAAATAACTCAATAACTGTAAGTTTTTACAAAAAAGTGTTCATCACTAAAATTGAAGCTAATAAAAAATATAATAAATTGCTTACTTGAAAAACCCTTTAATGTTAATTTAAAGTAAGTTATTGGTAATTAAATATATATTTTTTCTGCGACTATTCAAATCTAAGGATTCAAGCTTAAATAACGGGAAAGAGATGCATTTTATAACACTTAGGTGCTAAATACTTGTCAAAGTACTTAGAAATACCTATCAAAAATGAGCTCCAGAAAAAGTTGATAGCATCAAAATCCGCTCACCAATTTTCGTGAAAATGAATGGAGATTTATCGAAATCGAAGGTCATAGTTGATTTTTACCTTCAGTGACTGCACTATAGAAAGAAAATGGCAATTCAATAATTGAGATGCGTATATTTTGCGAGCTCATAAATTATTAAACGATATCTAGTCGCCAAATAATTTATTTAAATTATTTTAAGTACAACTCTCTCTTAAGCCGGGAATATGGGATGGTTTTCTTGCGAAGGGGTTGTAGCTCAATAATCGAAAGGCGCGTGATTTAATAGTTTATTCTTAGAGTATATACGCTATAGGAATTTTATCCGCAATACGATATATTTTAAGTTTTCTCAGCATTTTTCTCTTAAGTTAAATCAATTAAGGGGTTGTTTGGGGTGAAGGGGATGAGCTCAAAAATCGAAACTATATAATTTCAAGAGCTCATAAATAGCTCGTAATTCTGCCGAAAAAACCGATTCAATATTCCTATTTTTAAGTAGTGGGGGGGCTGCCCCCCCCTACTATAGTATTAAATTCCTGCTCAGTGGAACGAGCTCAAAATTTTTAGTTTGCGGAATATGAAAGCTCATAAATAGCTCATAAATCAGGGCTATTTGTTTTTTAATTTTTGCAAGTGGGGGGGGGGGGCAGCTCAACACGGGTTACACATCTCACTTGTCCAGCGCCGAAAAATTCCAACGAAAAATGGACCCCATACACACTCAGATTGGAGTAAACAAATAAATAAAAATGAATAGAAATTTTCATTTAGTTGCATTATAAGACGGCTTTGGTTTCGTTTTGCAACGAAATTAAAATGTTTATTCATTTTTATTCTAGTGAAATTAATTTATAATAAATTTTGTCGAAATATTGAAAACAAAAGTTTTCAGTGTTTTATTGTTAGACTAATTAAATTATATCTGGATTATGTTACCTTTTGTTACATACTATGTTTAAATCCATTTCTATAAAATACGTTTATTTACCATCGAAATACACGATCCGGAACAATTGAAGCGTCAATAATGTACCTGAATACACACCGGAAAACGATTTCCCCAATATGTATGTATTTCCCGTATAACTCGGAAAAACCCTTTATGGTATTTCCATTACACTTGTTAAAACATAGACGCCATTCCAGAACTTCCCCTGAATTGTTCTATGTGATTTACAAAATATACAGCGCGCCAAAATTAACGCATAGTTTTAAAAATTTTAATAAATAAAGTATAAATAAATTTTTATTTTTTTTTTAATTTTTGAAGTTTGTTTTGGAATAACTAAAATAAAATATGTTTTATTTTAAGAATAATGCATTGAAATAATAATCTGTCAAAAAATCTAGTGTAGAAATTCCTATCTAAAATTAAATAAAAACAGAAAGAAATTTACATCTGCAACAAAAATATGCCAAAAAAGGAGACATACTTTAAAATTTTTTTCAACAGGTAGTAAATGGTGAAATAGTAGAACAGAAAACAGAGAAAAAAGCCATCATCCACGGTTAAGAAAAATGAAACCAATACACTGAAAAACAAAAATCATCCAGCTGAAAATATCGCTGTAGAACTAATACATGAAAGTATGGATACACTAATAAAACTATGAGAAAATAATTCATCTTCTTCTTCTTCTTTTTGTATAGACATGACTCTGTCTGTTTTTTCAATGTGCCTCTAGTAAGTTGTCGTTCCATCGTTTTCGTGGTCTTCCCACTGATCGTCTTCCTATTGGGGAACCGTCTCTCGCTGTCCTGACTACCCTATTTGTTGCCATTCGGCTTATGTGGTCATTCAATTCTATTATTCTGTTTCTTACCCAGTTATTAATGTTATCCACCTTGCATATGTATATCTGTACTTCTAGCTCTGTACCATAAAGTCTTACCATCGATTTTTCAAAGGGTTTTCATCTCCGCTTTTTCGAGCAATCTTTTTGTCCTCTCTGTGTCGTGTTTCTGCGGCGTATGTCATTATTGGTCTGATGACTGTTTTGTAAATTCTGCCTTTCATTTCTTTTCCGATACTTTTATTTCCCCATATTGTGTCATTCAGGCAACCTGCGGGTTTGTTTGCTCTATTCACTTGATCTTTCACTTCTGTTTCGAGCCTTCCGTAGCTAGATAGTGTGATACCTAGGTATTTAAACTCCATCAGTTATTCTATTATCTGACCTTCCAGCTCCAATTTACATCTTATTGGATCTGCTGTTATAACCATGCATTTTGTCTTTTTTGAGGAAATTAACATGTTAAATTTTCTGGCGATTATGTTGAATTGTTGCAGCATACGTTGTAAATCATCTTCACTTTGAGAGATTATTATTGCATCGTCCACATAGCAGATTATTTTAAGTTGTTTTTCTCCCATTTGGTATCCTTTTTTAGTTCTTCCTATTTTTATTACTTCGTCCATGATCATGTTGAACAATAAAGTACTCAAGGAATCCCCCTATCTTACCCCATTGCCGGCTTTAATTGGGTCAGTTAGTTCACCTTCCACTTTTACTTTTATTGTATTGTTCTGGTAGATGTTTACTATCGTTTTAATTATTCCCAGAGGTACCTCTCTCGAGTATAACAAGTAGATAACGTCCTTTAATGTGACCCTATAAAATGAGAAAATAATTATATACCAAAAAGAAAGCCTATCGAATCTGTCTACAGGCATAAAATCCAAAAGACTGGAGAACATACACTTACTGGAATAGGGAAGTTAAGAAAACTGTTATAAAAAAAAAAGAAACGTGGGACAAAAGTATGGAAGTCTGTAGGAAACTTTAGAAAAGATCATATTCTGGAATATGGAAACATTCCCATTGAATTTAAAACCTCGGACCGTCAATACTAATGGAATTGTTGACTGAGATCTTTAATAAATGTCTAATAAAACAAGAAAATATTCCAGGAGATTGGTGCAGAAAATAAAGAACTTCTAGAGGAAATTCTAATTCTAGATGGCTCATTGGGGAGGTTGTACGGCTGATTGATAAAAAAACGAATCGAAGACCAATATGAGAAATAGAAGATAAAAGTGGATTCCGTGCTGGCAGATCTTGTGTTGATAATGTATTTGAGCTTCAACAAATTATAGAGAAAAGAACAGTCACAAATTTAGCGACTTATTTAGTGTTCCTTTAATTATAGAAAGCCCATGACACAGTTCCCTTAAAAATATTGTTTGAAATATTGACGAAGTAGCCTAAAGTAGAATAGAATAAAGTAGAATAAAGCCTAAGTATCAACGCTATAGCGAACAGGTACATAAATGCATGAAGTGGCATTAAAATAAAGGATAACATTTTAGACGTATTACCTATCACAAAAGGCTTAACGCAAGGATGTTCTTTGTCTCGAATTCTATTCGAAATCTATATTGAGGAATCATTTAACCACTGGAGAAGAAAACGCAGAGAAATGGGAAGACAACTTTATAACAAGTACCTACATAACAAATCTTTTTGTAATAAAGTACAAAGAAAGAAGCCCACAATTCTTGATTAAATATATAAAAAAATGCGAAAAAATTTTAATACCTAGGGTCAGTGATAACGAAGGAAAGAAGAAAATAAACAAAAAGTTATAAAACCAAGGTTTAAAAAATAAAAAAAAAAGAATTAGCTGATTTCCCACCCAATAGTTATTTATCAAACGGTTCGTGAAGTATGCTTTTTGCGAAAGCACGCGATGTTTAGAGCACGAGCGACAGCTGAGCGAGTGCTATACATCGCGTAAGTTCACAAAAAGTACTTCACGCACAGTTTCATACAATATTTTATCTACTCTTCGATAAACAAATAAAAAAAACTGTAACTCTTCGTCACTGGAATTCATTTCTATTCTACAATTTTTAGAACTTTGACATTTAAAAATTCTATCTTCTTTCAAACCACAAAACTCTCAAAACTTTTGTTGTAATTTATTGCTCACATGTCATTACCATGACAACGCGAAAGTTAAGGATATTTGTTTATATGAAAGTGGGCCAAAAAACAGTGCGAAGAAAACTTATACATAATATGAAATAGAGTAGATAAAAATAATTATGTATCTATGGTAATGTGAATTTAATGATTAAAGAACTAACAGTTACTACACAACACTTGTGTAATCTCCAAAAACCGCTACAAACCGAAAAGAACGCGAATGCACATGATGAATAATAACAAAAATAATTCAGGTATCAGCAAGTTATCCACAAAAACCTAGTCAAATAGATAAAGAATAGACACTCCTAGAAAAAAAAAAGGAAAAAGAACAAGATCTAAGATCTAAACACATAAAAGGTTACGTGGAAAAAACATACCAGTTTCAGACCAAAAAACATTAATAAAAACCTACAATAAAAAAACCTGGTTAGAAAAATGGAGCCAAAGAGAAGAAAAACTACAAATTATCAGACCAGATGTTACTTCTGCTTTCTTACCACTCCCAACCCAAAGACTCCTAACAGACTGAGGCTAGGTCATACAAAATTTACACATAAATACATCATTGTCAAGGATCATCAGCTTATTTCCCGCACCTGTCACATACCAATTTCAGTGCAACATAATATAATGATGGACTGTCCAGTGTACTCAACAGAAATCTCTAATGGAAGACATTACTAAACCTATAAACTATCTTAGAAATCCTACTGTATAGCTAACAGTAACATTTAACAAAATGTTTGTATTTTTCAAAACTAGTGTGTGCCTAAATGTAAATGTAAATACACTAAGCATCAAAATTAACGCACCACCATAAAAATGGGACATTTTTGTTGTCTCGTATTTTCTAAACCTTTTTTCCGATTTTAGTGATTTTTTTGGTGATTTTTAGTGATTTTTGTAATAGTGTGGTTTTTCCTCAAAGTTTGGAACAGCCTGTGGAATTTTCTAGCGTATATAAAATATTCAAATTAAAACTCAACTGTAGCCTTAGGCTTTCTTAACATTATTCTTTTTGACTCATTCGCTTATGTGGGATAATAAAAAAGTTAAGTACTTTAACAACTAGCCATATTATTCATCAATACAGGGTGTTTCTAAATAAGTGCTATACATTTTAAGGGGTAATTCTGCATGAAAAAAATAATGGCCGTTTGCTTTATAAATATATATGTACACAAATGAATGCTTCGTTTCCGAGATACGGGATGTTGAATGTTTTCTTACAAACTGACGATTTATTTATGGCTCTAAAACCGGTTGAGATATGCAAATGAAATTTCATAGTTTTTAAGAGGTAGTTATATTGCTCATTTTTTGGAATACAATTAAGAATTATATATTCACCATTAGCATGCATATCTATGGGATGTATCTATGGGATGTATCTAAAATGTTTATACCCGTATGCACGCCAATGGTGAATATAAAATTCTTAATTGTGTGTCAACAAATGCGCAATAACTACCTCTTAAAACCTACCAAATTTCATTTTCATATATTAACCAGTTTTAGAGCAATAAATAAATCGTGAGTTTGTAAGAAAAAATTCAACATCCCGTATCACGGAAACAAAGCAATTGCGGACATATGTTTATAAAGCAATCGGTCATTATTTTTTCATGCAGAATTATATCTTCAAGTTTGTCGCACTTATTTAGAAACACCTTGTATTAATGAATAACATTGCTAGTTGTTAAAGTACCTAACTTTTTTATTATCCAACATAAGCAAATGAATCAAAAAGCAAAATGTTAAGAAATCCTAAGGCTACAGTTCAGTTTTAGTTACAATATTTTATATACGCTAAAATATTCCACAGGTTGTTCCAAACTTTGAGGAAAAAACACACTATCATTGTTACACCCGGTATACAACTACACTTACGTCTTTAGCAATAATATTATTACATCCATATTCTTGAAGAATAAAGCTATAATACACTAAAAAAATCACTCAAATTGGACAACAGGTTTAGGAAATACAAGACATCAAAAATGTCCCATTTTTAAGGTGGTCCGTTAATTTTGATGCTTAGTGTATGTTATTTGTAAAAAACATTTTTTTTAGTTAAATATAAACTACCCCGCTAATAACCCCGATGGTTGATGCGGTTAAAAAATGTTTAAAAAAAATGAAAATAGGAATTAGCTGTTTCTGTACTCAAAAAGCATGATATACAAAAAAATATAAAGTATGTATGTATGGTAATTAGTCCAGGGCGCATCTGTTTTGAGATGGACGTTGAGAGGTGACACAATTTTTTTTGCAGAAATTGCTTGAAAATAAATCAAATAATAATATTTGAGTTATCCTCCCTCTCAAAAAGTCCGGAACATTGTTTAAATAATCAAAATGTCAAAAATTGAAGGAAAAATTCGATTTTTTTCTTCGTTTTTTGATTATAACTTTAAAAGTATTCATTTCCGAGAAAATTTGTACTAACATAAAAGCTGCGTAATTAAATTTTCTACAATATAGAATTGGTTAAAAATTTAAAAAATAGTCATCCTAGTTGCAAAAGAGCAATAATTGCGAAAAAACCATACAAAAACAAGTATTCGCATTTTACGCTTTTTAACCATTTATGCTACACATAGGACCTTCATATTTCATCCAGAAAAACTTTATGATACAGTAAAACAATACTGTAAATTTCATTAAGATCGGTTCAATAGATTTTGCAAAATAAATTTTGCAATCTAGCTTTTGCAAAAAAAATCATTTTTTCAAAATGTTACAGGACTGAAAATAAAGCAGATAGCAAGTTGAATTTTTTTTGCTTATAGAAGTGTACTATACCTTTCATTTGCAATTTTCAAAATTAAAAATTCCTGGTGCTACGCGCAGGACAGCGGTGTTCGATTCACACAAGTTGATTTCCACCAAAATTTCTTCCAATCTTTATCTAATATATTATTTTCTTACTCTATATTTTGTTGTATTTTAATATTTTAATTCCACAAAAATCAAACTAATTTTATTATTGTTTGTGAAATATTGTTTAAACAATTGCATATGTTTAAAAATAATAAACTTTTATTATTTAAGTTAAAATATATGAACAAAGAAAATTTTTGCTAATAAAAGTGTTATTCCAAAGGATAGAGTATGTGTTTTTATTTTGCAATAAACAAATTTATTTATTTATATCGAAATGTAATCAAAATTAAAATGTATCAATCATTATCAAAGGTCATTGGAATGCCCAATCAGAGCAAACTATCCGCTGTCCTGCGCGTAGCACCAATAATTAATGTTTATTTAAAAAAATTCCTGACGCCGTGGTGTTAATCGATTTTAATTTTGCAAAATTGCAAATGAAAGGTACAGTACACTTCTATACGTAAAAAAATTTTTAACTTACTATCTGCTTTATTTTTAGTCCTGTAACATTTTGAAAAAATGAATTTTTTTAACGAAAGCTGGATTGCAAAATTTATTTTGCAAAATTTATTCAACCGATCTTAATAAAATTTACAGTATTGTTTTACTGTATCATTAAGTTTTTCAGGGTGAAATATGAAGGTCCTAAGTATAGCATAAATGGTTGAAAAACGTAAAATGCGAATACTTGTTTTTGTATGTTTTTTTCACAATTATTGCTATTTTGCAACAAGGGTGACTATCTTTTAAATTTTTAACCATTTATATATTGTAGGAAATTTAATTACGCAACTTTTACGTCAGTACAACTTTTCTCGGAAATGAATACTTTTAAAGTTATAATCAAAAAACCATGAAAAATTTCGGATTTTTCCTTAATTTTTTGACATTTTGATTATTTAAACAATGTTCCGGACCTTTTTGAGAGGGAGGATAACTCAAATATTATTATTTGATTTATTTTCAAGCAATTTCCGCAAAAAAATTTGAGTCACCTCTCAACGTCCAAATGTACTAATATTTTTACAGATGCGCCCTGGTCTAAATGTGAATTTACTGATTAAAAACTTAGTTAATAGTTACTGACATAAGCGTTTACATTCTTGATAAAAATAAACGCAAAACTACAACACAACACTTTTATCTCCAAAAACCGCTACACTTGACACAAATGCACGTGATGCACGGCGACGAAACTTTTGAAATAATAACAAAAATAATTCAGGTACCAGCAGGTTATCCACAAAAAGGCAGCGATAAGGATAAGTGTATGGAAAATTGAGGTTATGGGCGATATTTTTCCTTGAAAGTGAAATTATTTAACGCAATGATGTTCTCGACGATATCGCATATGCATGGCATGAATGAATAAGCAGCTATAAAAAGGTAAAGCCGATGATTCGCGTATTGTGGAGGTGAATTATGGTGTTATAAGAAGTTTTTTCGTTAGGAAAAGGTTTAAGAAGAAAAAAGCACCCAAAGCGTTAAATAAACCCTCCATTTTTAACGCTAGACCTTAAAATTACTTAAAGGACACCTAACGACGAAAAATACTATCAATAAATAGGATATTTAAGATATCTATTTTATTTAATGGGAATAATCTACAATCTCCATTAATACGCCAGTCAATGGGAACAAGAATAGGATATTACTTCCGAATTCTATCCTACTGCATGGATTTTAATGACATTTTGTAAATAGCCTCTACTTATCTCCTAATTCAAAGTCTACCCTATGCCGATGTGCGCTTTTTTCTTGGGGGTGGTTCCCACCCCTGCAAGGGGGCTGAAAATTTTTTGGTCACAATAACCACGGAAGTAGCTAGAAAACCTAATTCTAAGCAAAAACTGTTCTATAATTTTTTTTTTCGAAAACTCAATATTTTTTGAGTTATTCGTGGTTGGAAATTGGCCATTTTCATTGAATAATGACACCTTTTCGGACAGTTTTTTGCAAATACCTTAAAAACTATGCATCTAACTAGAAAAACTATACCTACACAACATTTTTGTGGCTTATAAAAAAACAAAGAGACTCGTTCCTTCATAAATCTTCTAGTAATAATATAAAAACAAATATGGTACGTGAAAGAGTCTGTTTTTTTTTTGTGCATGCTCAAATCTGTATATTCAACTTGAAATAAGAGAAAAACGGTCGATTTTAGATATATAATGCTACCAATAGGTACCTTTTGTAGTGCTCAAAAAGACCTTTACAATGAGCTATATTAAATGTCCATTAAAAAAATGAGAAGTATATTTAACCCCTCATCCTCCATATTTTAAATGATTCGTTTATCTTCTACAATACCGTTTTTTATAGTGTTATTTCTATGTTCAAAAAATTGGACGGGTTTAAAATGAATGGTTTTTGAAAAAAAAAGATCAAATGATATAACGCATTTTTAAATTTTCTTAAAAATCTTTCTTTTTCGCCATGTAACTTGAAAATGGTAAGAGATGAAAAATAAAAACACAACGTTTATCTAAAAAAAAACCCAACATTTTTGTACAGTGTCCTTTTTTCGCATCTCTTACCCTTACCATTTTCAAGTTACATGGAGAAAAAGTAAAATTGTTAAGAAAATTTAAAAATGCACTATATAATTTGATCTTATTTTTTTCAAAAACGATTCATTATAAACCCCTCCAACTTTTTGAACATAGAAATAACACTGTAATAAAAGGTACAATAGAAGGAAAACGATGCATTTAAATTCTGGTGGATGAGGGGCTACAGAAACTTCTTCTTTTTTCTTAAAATACATCAGTCATCAATTTTTTTTGTATCATATCTCGCTTAGTTGTACTATAATCGACATTTAATATTGCTCATCTTAAAGTCTTTTCAAACACTACAAAAAGTATTGGTAGCATTATAAACCTAAAATCGACCGTTTCTCTGATATTTCAAGTTGAATACATCGATTTGATCATGCACCAAAAAACAAACTCTCATCAAAAGAACCAAAATATCTAACACTGATTTAAGCGGGGAAGATAAGAGAATACTTGAAAGGGATCATGAGCTTAGCCTAAAGTAATGTTGAATTAGCTAGAGCTTTCAGGAAAGATGATAACAAAATTTCCAAAAGCACCCAAGAAAGTTAAGTTTGCATTATGGATTTGCAAAAAACTTTATCTTTCCCAGTAATAACGTTTCAGATACAAACAAAACCTCCACTGCTAGTACATTTGAGTACATGAAAACAATTTTGGAGTACATGATTTTGAGAAAGATTCTGGATAGTTTTATGTATGGAATACTTGGAATAGAACCACAGTCGGAAAAGGCTCACAAGACTTTTCTGTGTATTTAAGAAAGCACTTGAAATTTAATGCAAACAATAAAAAGCATACAAGTAACTATTTACAACTACCTATACTTGCGGAATGTCAAAATTGCAACATGAATACGTGTTTGGCATTAATGAGGTTTATTCAGAGACCTAGTTTTATTAGATTATTATACATCCTCCCAGAATCTTTTAAAGTTTTTTTGAGAAGAATTTCCGGAGTGGAGATCAAAACATCAAACATTAGGTAATTAAAAATGTAATATTCATTAAGTACACTAATAACTGTAGATTAATCCCTAAACATAATACTTAATGGTAGGGGAGCCCAAGCGGGGATTCTTGCAGTAACTCGAGCGCGTCAGATTATCATATCGGGAGAAACCTGGTACCCTGTAGATGTACGTCTACCATATATTGGCTCTAAACACAGAGGACTTCGTTAAGGGGCGGCCAAAAAAAATATATCCTTAGAAAAACTTTAAATCGTCAGATTAAGAAAAGGTAAGTTAAGTACATGCAAAACAGTGTATATTTAAAAAATCTGACGATTTTGGCGGGACGTAACAAAATGGGTGACTCACAAAGTTTCACAAGAAAAAAGCGAATATTTCGCGAAATGAACGATAGATCTAAAGATTAAAAAAAACGTGCTCAATATTTGTCAAAAGTCTATCGAAGGATACCAAACAGGACTCCCCACGGAGAGGGGTGGGGGTAAATTTAAAATTTTAAATACGAATCCAGCGATATTTCGCGAAATAAACATCAGATCTAAAACTGAAAAATACACTTTTTTTTATTATGGATTTGGCTTAGCCAATTAGCCAGACTATTTGTTTAATAATAGTCCATAATAAAAAGTCCATATAATAATAGTCTAAAAGATGTCTATAAACATTAATAATAAACAAAACATTTTCCTTATGGGGAATCGAACCAAGTACTAACAGGTCCGTAACTAGATACACATACCGCTAGCCCACGCAGACACTTGCTACACAAGGGCGATATTAGGTATAAACAGAAACAAATAGGTAAGTAAAAATTGTAAAGATAATTACTACATACTTAAATGTATTATAAAATTAATATATTCCTAAATTTTAGAAGAAACATTCATAAATAGGCATTATTTCACAATTTCACAATTCACTTTTTACTGCAGTGCCTTAAAATTTTTAAAGCACCGGTGCTTTAAAGTAGCATTTTTAACGCTCCTATGGAGTGCTATAAATTGCATTTTTAACACGTTTGTAGAAAAATATATTTAAAAACACTAATATATTCTTTCCACATGCGCGCAGATTAATAAAATTTCACCCTCAATGAAATCACGCCTAAAGAAGTATAACTTCAAAAAGTAGAATGTTCTACAAAAAGACAGCTCAATGAAGTGAAGAAGGCCCTAAAAACAAAAAAAGAATGTGTGTGTACTTTGTACACGTAAGAAGTTATACTTCTATCACATAATTTCAAAGAAATAAATATACTTGACAGCTTATTTGTATTTCATTTAAATATTAAACTAACTTTCTTACCTACCACTTTTAAATTTTTTTTATTAAAACGATACCAAAAAAAATGAATCGGCCGGGATTTGAACTCGGGACCTCTTGATCTCCGGTCACACGCTCTACCACTGAGCTATATTCCCTTTGCTTTGGCAGGTTACAAGATTTCTCATACATACTGACATAGACCAAGAGAAGATACAAAAATACTTTAAATATACTTACTATTATTATAAAATATCTTATTCCCGAGGAAGACAAATCCAAAGACACAAAAATTATAAAAAATAATATATTAATTTACTAAAAATACTAATGTATCCTTTTAATGACTTATTTGGGCTGATACATACTATTGTGTTTCAATTTATCAATCAAAGATAGAATAAAATTTTTTATTTTTTTAATATAACGCGGGCACATAAATTTGATACACCCTGTATATTGATTTGTAAATATTTATTAGAAGTTAGCTTTCACGTAAGGTGGTTTCTCCTTAATGAATTTTTCCATGAAGAATAATAAAAACATTTGTAAATAAAAGTGAAGTGAAAGTTATTTAGGATTATTATTTTAAACCGATTGTTTATTACGGGAAAGGTAGAAGCAATAGGTAATTAGTTCTTAGAAAATTAAGGTAAAGAAAGTTTGGAATTTTAATCTCTTTTTGTTTAATCCCGAGTAAATTTTGTAGAATTTCCCGAAAGTAATTATTATGATGGTAGGAATATTTTTGAAAGTATGAGTGGGTGTTTCGAATGAAAAAAGAGTGGGGAAGAAGAAATGTCTCTGATTGGTTTGGCAATTTGGAATGGGAAGGATAGAAGGTTGAATTTTCAGATAGTTTTGGAAAGAGGGAATTATTGTGTTACCGGCATCCGAAAGGAGCAGTCAAAAGTTTTCGTGAGTAGTTCAGAAGCAAGTACTAGTGTTTTGTTTTGTTAGTGAGAGTAGCTGAAAAGTGGAACGAGAGACAAATCAAATCGAGAAGAAATACCTCTTTGATTCTGTAAAGTTCAAGATAGTAAGTTACAAGAATTATCATAATTAAAATTATTTGTGACACCAAGTAAAAAAGATACTTGGGTCTCAGGAGATTATTGTTGAGAGAAAGAGAGGAGAGAGTTTTGGAGTTTACTGAACGAATACGGGCAAAAAAGAGGCCTGGCTTGTGTTTTTGGAGAAAGAGTTGCTGGTATCCTGCTGGATTGTTTGCTGAGAACGGAGAGGGCTTTGATTGGTAGCCTAACATAATCAACAAGGAGGAGCTGTTTGGGTCAAGAGGAGACATCATTGTGTGTGAATCAAAAAGGTCAGTCAATAACCTATGTGATAGATTTTCTTTATAATCAGAAGTTAAATTTTTCTACGTAAAAGCATATGCATTTAAGATTCCAACATTTCAAAAATTTAATAGAAAGTATAAGTAATTTGCGAATTCCAAATTTGTTTGTTTAGCTTGTTTTTATTAAGGGTATCAAGAACAAAGCGATAAATATTTGTTTGAATTAGATTAATTTATATGGTAAAAGTTTCTTTTGGACAGTTATGCCCACAGGATTTAATTGATAAATTTATAGAGCATTGCTTTTGATAATAAAGGTATTTGTATGTGTTTATTTATGATTTTTCTATTTATTTCCTTTTCCTATTTTATCCCGATAAGGATCAACTAAGAGATACTGAAGCCACGAGAAAGGATAAGTATAACCTAAGAGAATTTAATTAATTTTTTTTTTTTTTTTTTGACAAAAGGCACCCTGAGATTTTTTCAACGAAAACTTTTTGTTTATAAATTTGCAAAAGTCTGTGTGTTATTGCGTCGCCGCTCCTGCAATACTTAGAGCAAGTGTATCGATGGATTCTTATGTAGTTTTGCCTTCTGAATCCAAATCTGAAAACGGCATTTCGATACCTCTAACCGTCTTCGAGATAATCGACCTCAAACTCTAAAATGTGACGTCACAATCCGGTTATCTCCTACCGACGCACTAAACGTCAGCTCAAATGGTTGATTAGGAAGTAGGCTACTTTTTTAAATCTCGATTTGTTAAACATAACATACAGTCGGAAAAATGAAAGAATACCCACGAACGAACATATAAAACACGCTGTATTTTCCTGTCACCGTGTCACAAAGAAAATTGTCCAGTGCAAGTACATGTAACAATAATTATTACATGTACTTGCGCTGGCCAATTTTTTGTGTGACACGGTGACAGGAAAATACATCGTGTTTTATATGTTTGTTCATGGGTATTCTTTCATTTTTCCGACTGTAGGTTATTTGTTATTTACATTTGAGCTTGACATTTCGTGAATGTCAAACTAAATTTTAAATTAAGTATTAATAAAACATCAATGACATTTGATAGTGAATTTAATTATTATATAAAATAAATAAGATGTTCAAAAATACAATTTGAGTATAATATTTTAAAAGCAATAAGTTATTAACAGCTCTAAAAAGGTTTATACCCGTACGCCCTCCCCTTTATGATAAATGGACTGTTCCATTTGCTACGAAATATGAAATTAAAATATACCTAGTCGGTTCGCTAAACTCGACACAACTGGTTAGTGATTTTAGTAGGTAATTTTTTTGTTTTTTGAGAATTTTGCCGAAATTGGCAAAATTACTAAATATTTAGTAATTATTAACTATTTAGAAATTATTTTTTTGTCGAATTGGCCAAATTATTGACTAAAATCACTAGCCAATTGTGTCTGAGTTTAGCGAACCGACAGTATATGAAATAATATTGTTTGGTATAAAAAAATATGGTCTGATATGTGCAATTACATCCTTCTAATGGAAAAAAATATTTGAAGATTTTTCTCAAATTACGGATACTAACAACATTTTCATTTATAACTCTTTTATTTTTAATTTGACGAAGAAAAGTTATTCTTCATAAAAAGCTCTTCATGTTCTAAGATTTATGATGCAACCATCATATATAAAATTTTATTAATTTTATACGAGGTATATAAAAAATATGAAATTCGATCAAGAGTAAACTACCTTTATAGTTCATAACATTTAAATTATAATGATATAATTGCACATTAAAACATAATTATTAATTCTAACCTACTTTTCATAATAGCAATTTTCCATATTATGAATTAAAATACGTAAATATACAAAGTTTTCGTTATGATAATGCTCGCATTTTCAACTTGTTTCTTAATATTTTTATGTATGATTTGCGTTAATTAAATAATTGATCAAATAAATAATAATTAATATAAAGGTAATAGGTCTGGATCCCGCGTATGAAAAAAAGTTGATTAATAACAAGCTGAAAATTTGTTAATAGGTTAAGGTTGTCTAGTCGGATAAATAAAGATATATGGGAACACTGGAACAGGGGCAGTTTTAATTGTGGAACAGGTTAAAAATTTGGAACGGTCACACCACGAAAACGGCACATTTATTTTGTCCGACAGAACAGACTTAAACTCTTCGAACAGATAGTAAACTCTCATGCAAAAATCAGACTGCTATTTATCACCAAAAGAGCGTTTTAATGAGTGGAACATGTAGAATATGTCAAATGACAGGAATTATGACAGGTGATAAATAGCAGTCTGATTTTTGCATGAGAGTTTAATCTCTGTTCGGAGAGTTAAGTCTGTTCTGTCGGACAAAATAAATGTGCCGTTTTCGTGGTGTGACCGTTCCAAATTTTTAACCTGTTCCACAATTAAAACTGCCCCTGTTCCAGTGTTCCCATATATCAAAGTTTATCCGACTAGACACCCTTAAGCTATTAACAAATTTTCAGCTTGCTATTAATCAACTTTTTTTTCATACGCGGGATCCAGACCTATAATAGAAAGCAGATCATAACAATACATATCTTGAAAGATTAGCAACAAACTACATACTGTCTGAGTACGCATGCGTCCGGTATTATAAAATTTCACTCTCGATCGTAAAGAAGTATAACTTCAAAAAGATGTTCAAAACTGACGAGAGAAGGTCAAAAATATTGGAGAAGAATTGTTGATAGTATAGAAATGCCACAAGAAAACAATATCAGAAAATTTCAACATTTTTGTCGTGTTTTCCAAAGCCTCAGTCGCGTTATTTAATAGACTCACATCGTATATCTTGTAGAAATTTTATAAAACCCTATTCTAATAGATGATGTATAAAAATGGACTGGAACGACAATAAATACGTGATCAAAATCTCCAAGTTGGTTTGTGCCTTTTATCTAGTTAAGTAATATATTCAGAAAAGTGGAACGGCAGTTTGAGATGAGTTAATATTGTTGTGAACTTGGAGAATATGAAGTGAGGTTAAGTAATTCAGTCGTGTAATGTGATATTTTGACTGGAATCCCAATTAGGGCATTTTTTCCCAAAGACGTTTTCCTGCTTTCTTATGAAACCTTCAGCGATACGTGTAAGGGATATATTATCTAATCCCAAGGCGATCCGTTATTAGGGCGTGTTTTATCCTTCTTACAATTTAATTAGAGCCTTTTTTAAACCATTACGAACAACATTAATACTGAGTTACACTATTTTTGTCATAAAAATGTCGTAAATTAATATTTTAATAAACATTTTTTACTTTAAATTATATATCCACGAGGAAAAATTTCCTGTAGTTGGCTGTATACCATTACAAAAACATAAAATCCTTTATAAAAGGTATATTTGTTAAAATCCCTATACAGGGCTACATCAAAGACAGAACTAGTTTTCAATCGGTTCATTCTTGTCATGTCACCATTCAGAATTTCCGTTAACAAAATCACTTGCTTCCATACAGTCATGATGTGAACTTGTCAGATAGAGCTCATTGGTACCTCGGGCGAAAAACATTGGATATCTTAATCATCCATGTTATAATTCACATCTTAGTCATATGTTCCGATGACGGATCAATTGTAAAGGGTTTTTACCCTGTTATTTTTACTTTGGTGGCTTGCATGTAGATTCTAAGTGAGTATAACCTATAAAATTTTTTTAACCTTAGTCAACATTTCAAATACTTTGCATCATTTTATCTGGTTGTACACATTTTAGGATTGCACTGATGATGATCGGTCAACCGATTGAAAACTAGTTCTGTCTTTGATGTAGCCCTGTATAGGGATTTTAACAAATATACCTTTTATAAAGGATTTTATGTTAAATTATATAGTCCGTTCTTTAACGGTAAAATATTGCAAAACCTCTAAATTTTAAAGAACCGCTTGGATTGACATGAAATTTGGCATACACATAGCTAACAAGTCAAAGAGAAAAAGTGATATTGTGCCGATATGTGCTTTTGCCTTGGGATTGGTTTTCACCCCCTATTGGGGGTGAAAAAATATTCGTCCAAAGTAAGTCCGGAAATGGATAAACTGACTAATTCTAAGTAACTTTTGTTCTATAGAGTTTTTATTTCCAGTGAATATGTTCATTTTTTCAACAAAATAACCACGCTTTTAGACGGTTTTTTGCAAATAACTCAAATAGTAAGTATTTTGTCTAAAAAAGATTCTTAGCAAAAATATAGCCTGTAAAATATTAAAAAAAAATGGTGTATATATCACGTCTGTATACCTAATAGAAGCAGAGTTATAGCTAATTAAAAATAAGTTCATATTCATGAAATTTAAAATGGAATACTTTAACGTGAAATAACCAAAAATGAAGCACATTTCGGGGAAAACTTATTACAACTTATTTAAAGTGTTTGAAAAAAGCTTCATTTTTGTTTTATAAAAAAAATTGTAGCATGAAAAGTAAACAAGTTATGCTCAAAATAAAGTTAGTCTTTTTTTTGGTAAAAAAATCGGGAGAATCACTCCCTAATTAGTATCTCAAATGAACTTAATCGTTACGACTTCACAAGTTTCTTGACTCGCGTATGTAAGTTTCATCAGTTCAAAGTCCTTATTTTTGAAAGGACTGTAGTTAAAAGGGGTTGAACGAGTCACTGATCACGAATGCATGCAAATTTAGAAACACCAAATCTTAATCAATTTTTGTCTAACAGAAAAACAAAAAAATACATGATATTCAGAAAAGCAATGCTGAACTTTTTTGTTTTTCGAGATTTTTGGTATCTCTAACAATTTTTAAGTTATTTTGAAAAAAATCATATTTTTCAAAATTAAAATTTTTAAAAATTTCACTTTAAAACCAAATTGTTACAAAAATAAGCACTTTGAATCGATGAAACTTACAGATCATATAAACACAACATAAAGTAAAATAATTTATGAAGCGATAACGATTTATTTAATTTAAGTTGCTAATTAGGGGGTGGTCTTCCCAATTTTTTTATGCCAAAACAAAAGGGATCAACTTTATTTTGAGCATAATTTGCTTAAATTTAATGATAAAAGCTTTTTATAAAAACAGAAATAAAGCTCTTTTTAAACACTTTAAAAAAGTTATAATGGATTCTCTCCAAAAAGTGGTTAATTTTTTGGATATTTCATTTCAAAGTATTCTATTTGAAATTTGGTGAATATGAATCTATTTTTCATTGGCTATAACTCTGGGTTTACGAGGTCCACAGACCTAACGCGTACACCATTTTTTTTTTACTTTTTTACAGGCCATATTTTTGCTAAGAACGTTTTTTTCGACAAAATACTTACTTTTTGAGTTATTTGCGAAAAACCGTCTAAAAATGTAGTTATTTTGTTGAAAAATGAACAAATTCACTGGCAAATAACTCAAAAAGTGTTGACTTGGCGACAAAGTTCTAAAGAAGAAAAGTTACTTAAAATCAGTCAGTTTATTAATTTCCGGACTTATTTTGGACTTATATTTTTTCACCCCAAGAGGAGGTGAATGTCAGCCCCAGGGCAAAAGCACACATCAGTACAATATCACTTCTTTTCTTTGACATGTAAGCTATGCGTATGCCAAATTTCATGTCAATCCAAGCGGTTCTTTAAAATTTAGAGCAAAAACCGTGAAAGAATGTACTAATATTGCTGAACATTAAATTCAATGGCAGTTTTCTCTTTAATGGCGGCCTGCGTTCACTCTACGACATTACATGTTTCGACTTTTCTCTCTACTGATACTTTCTTTTTCTAGTGCATCATAATTGTTCTCTTCGAAAAATGAAATACATAAATTTGTTTCTGAACGATAGAGGTATTCAGTGTTCTCTACGTAGTACAAACGTGTGTATTAACTGTCATTTAAATTAGATGGCGCTACTAAGTGAAAAATGTCTTTGGTTCTGGTTCTGCCTCCCAGTTCCCAGATGAACTATAAGATAAGGCGCCAGCTGGACTAAGAAGAATCAGCACCAATGCAAGAATAAATTACTCAACATTCGTCCTATTTATCACAATGGAAGACGTGAGGACACGTTTGAAAACCTGCTCCTACTATTGTATTCGATTTTATTTATTTAAATTGTAAAAGTAAAAGTTGGGCGACCGGTTTCGATGTTTAAAAAGTTATGCATCATCAGGCCCTTAAGAAGCTTAGATATTAGTACATGGAATTAGAAAATTAGCCCTCTCCCTCAAGACATTTTTTACATTAAAGAATTTTTATGAGACCAAAAAGACTAACTAAAAAATTGTACACACAAATAAAAGAAAAATATTTTTGATCTTATAACATCGACCTAGGGTCACTTTAATTCTCACAAATGACAACCTTTGTCACCTTTACAACTAGTGAGCTAGTTTCATTTACTAAGGAATGCACTAAGGATGATCTGAATCAGATCGAAAACGTAGAAAAAGTATATTTTTTGAAGTTATACTTCTTTAGGCGCGATTGAGATTGAGGGTGAATTTATATTGATCTGCGCGCATGCGCACACCGACAGTATGGTATTAGTCGTTATAAGGGCTCTGATTGGGTGTTGAAATGATCTGTCAATAATAAATAATTGTTCAATATGAAGGTAAACAAATGTATAATACAGTGGAACCTCGATAACTCGGATTAATCGGGACCGCGGCCGATCCGGGTTATCGAAAATCCGGGTTAGCCGGAGAATATAGTAAAAATTAATAAATAACCTCCATTACAATTACAAAAACATGAAACACATATGCACAGTACACATCTAAATTACGTATAGTTGTATAGAGTGTAGAGTTTTGTTCATTTCTTGGTAAAAAACTCAGTCATACTGTAGAGATGTACCGACACCATAATATGGTAGGTCTGGATCCTGCGTACAAAAAAAAAATTGATAAATAGCAAGCTGAAAATTTGTTATTAGCTTAAGGGTGTCTAGTGGGACAAACATTAATATATGGGAACACTGGAACAGGGGAAGTTTTAACTGTGGAACAGGTTAAAAATTTGGAACGGTCAGACCACGAAAACGGCACATGTATTTTTTCCGACAGAACAGACTTAAACTCTCCGAACAGAGATTAAACTCTCATGCAAAAATCAGACTGCTATTTATCACCAAATTGGCGTTTTAATGAGTGGAACATGTAGAATATGTCAAATGACAGGAATTATGACAGGTGATAAATAGCAGTCTGATTTTTGCATGAGAGTTTAATCTCTGTTCGGAGAGTTTATGTCTGTTCTGTCGGACAAAACAAATGTGCCATTTTCGTGTTCTGACCGTTCCAAATTTTTGACCTGTTCCACAATTAAAACTGCCCCTGTTCCAGTGTTCTCATATATCAAAGTTTATCCGACTAGACACCCTTAAGCTATTAATAAATTTTTAGCTTGCTATTAATCAACTTTTTTTTCATACGCGGGATCCACACCTATGGTAGCATAATATCATATTATGATGCTGCAATAAATTTATTTTAAAGATTCGTCTTTATCAATCCTACCTAATGTTTCTATTTAGTTTCTTTTCCATTGTCACTGCAACATTTTTACGTTTTGTTACCATTACGTAGACAAAGCAAACACAATCTGAAGCACGATTACATTACAGAACGGAAGTGATTAATAGGCTGTACTACACACAATACAAGAATTTCTAAATAGTCACGTCTTTTTTAAACAATGCTAAGACAGTTTGACATAAATAAAGAAAAAGGAATACAGACAGGTGTCTGTTCTTTCCGATAAGCTGAGACGGTCGCTCTGGCTGCCGCCGTGTGCATGAATCATTTTTACTATTGTACTTATGTGTTCAAATTACACAAATACACATTATCTCTGAAATATTATTTGGCCTACATACATTTTTATTTGATAAAATTGTTAAATTGTTTATTTGTTAAATTTTTGTCTGATGAAAATCGGTCCGGGTTAGCCGGACTTCCGGGTTATCGGGGTTCCACTGTATATTAGTTTTATTGTTGTGAGGACAGAAACAAAAAAGTTTATAATTGTAGTGACATTTAAATAGTTTTTAAAAGCAACAGGTACGTAATAATTGTAAATGTATCATAGGTACCTAACTATTTGAACCTACCAAAATACATAGTACCTATGTAATACTTTTATTTACATAATTTGATTACCATCGAAATTTCTATCAATGTTCACCTAATATATTGTTTTCTTGCTCTGTGTTTTGTTGTATTTTTTCAATTCTAAATCATTTCAATTCAAAATCAAAATAATTTAATTTAATTCAAAAAGGTCAAAAGCTTAATCCGTTTAGTTAGTCGATCTTCGCACATGATGACACATTGCTTCCGTGGCGAAGCATTTAAGGCGAATGAACCCCAATATACCAACCGCGCTGATAGCTGGTTCGAATCTCAATAAAAACTTTTATTTTTTTATTTTTTTTATACATTTTATGATTGTAAGTATATTTATTATATAATTTTATTTTCAGAAAATACGTATTTAGTTAAAAAAATTTCCGACAATTAAAACCTGAGAGAATGGTATAACAGATCCTCTGCATCCCTTTTCCGAGCTGCCGTTAACAAAATTACTATAGCCAATTTGATAGCCAACGTTCGATAATCGAGCACGGCACATGAAGAAGAAGAAGACAATTAATGTTCAGAAATCATTTGTGGCATTTTTAATGTGTTTGTGTGTGTTTTATTCTTTTATTATTTTAATTTTTGACACTGTTTTAATAAAAATGTTTGAGAAGTAGTAAGTATAAATTAGTTTAGTAATTAAATAAAATATAAATAAAAAGTATATTAATTTCGTTTAAATCATATAATAGAAGTATAACTTCTTACGTGCGTACAAAGTACACACACATTCTTTTTTTCTATTTGTGTGTACAATTTTTTAGTTGTCTTGTTGGCCTCACAAAAATTCTTTAATTTAAAAAAATGTCTAGAAGATGGGACTAATTGTCTGATTCTATGTACTGATATCTTAGCTTCTCAAGGGCCTGATGATGATATAACTTTTTAAACATCGAAACCGGTCGCCCAACTTTTACTTTTAAAATTTAAATAAATAAATAAATAAAATCAAATAAAATTGTGAGTAGTAGATTTATTACCCTACATAAATAATATGTGCTCACACCAGCAACCATTTCAATATTTGAAAACCTAGAGATAATTGCAGACCATATAATAGACAAATGATAGATAAAAATCTACATACAGAAAACCCAATTATCATCTTGACACATCACACCGTACCAACCAGAGAATTAACGATGCGATGAGAGAAAGAACAGGTTGTCAGAATCTACCTCGACAAGAGATTCACATCAAAACATACTCAGGATGTCAAGACGCAAAGGCACTAATTATCAAAAATGTCAAGAAAAATACAAGAATAAAAACAGTCAAAGAAAAAATGAAAGAAGTAAAGAAGTTGTAGCTATCAGAAAATTTTACAGAAATAGAATCATTAGAAAAACAACTTGATGGAGAGACAACTTCAACATAATGGAGAAAAATAACAAAAACAATAATTGAAATTGCAGAGATAATAAATAGCCGGAAAGAATAATACGTTAAAGAGCTATCCGAAGAAGACAGAAAAATGGAGATAATGGACCTTCAATTACCAACGAGGAAATTGCAAAAGCGCAAAAAAGTTTATTATTTTCTTGTATAGTCCTAATAATGTATAATAACTATATTAATCATTGGCACACAGAGAAAAAAATATTTTCTAAAAATTCTAAAAGTAATTATTTTCACCGAAAATATTATAGATATTATAATCTTTATGAGTAGGTACGTAGAAAAAAATATTTTTATTTGCTAAAAAACACAACCCCCTCCAGGCCGAAACCAAATTTTTTAAGTAGTATGGACCTCTATAATAATAACCTATATGTTTCCTGCAGCCGATTTTGATGATATACATAGTTATAAACAACTGAATATAAAAAAACAGTAAATGTTTGCTGTTTTCGTCTATTATCAAAAAGTTAAGCATTTTAAACAAATTTGAGAGTAAGAAACTCATAAATCGTATACAAAACTTCAATATGGCGTTCGCGAAATATGTCTATCCTTACTGGTTGCTTAGAAAATTGCAAAATAAATCATAAATTTTGAGTTTATATAACTATTCATAACTTATGTAAAAATTAACTTAGAACCTTCTTATTACACGGAATGCTGAGATTTCTAGTGCTTAAATTATATTTTAAATTTCAAAGCAATTGGTCAAATAGTTTAATAGTATATTACTTTATGAGGCGGAGAAGCATGACTTTTCTTGACGCGCCCGATATTACGCGCCGAACGAAGTGAGGCGCGTAATAGAGGGCAAGTCAAGAAAAGTCGCTTCTTTGCCGAATAAAGTATACTATTTTTTCTTCAAACGTAGCAATTTTCAACCGTAAATAGTACAATTCATA
Source organism: Diabrotica virgifera virgifera (assembly GCF_917563875.1). Lineage (NCBI taxonomy): Eukaryota > Metazoa > Arthropoda > Insecta > Coleoptera > Chrysomelidae > Diabrotica > Diabrotica virgifera. The sequence continues at coordinate 10,580,913 of NC_065448.1, forward strand.
CGCTATTTTTACTCGAAATTAACTGTGACAACTATCAAAGTCGTCTAGATGTTAGAAATTAAAATAATTAAGTCGTCGGAATGATTGCTGAAAGTTGTGCTCGACCGTCAGTATCATCAACAATTACCAATGCGTATCAAGAGTCGGGAACATTTTTGCACGGTTTCAATTTTGAAAATGCCTCATTAACTAATTGTACTTTTAATATTACTATAAATAAAAATGATGTTTAATTGTTGTTAATGACATTTGTATTGTTGCTTTGTGACATGTTTCATATTGTTGCCATGAAAACATTTTTCCCTCCGCCGTAAAGAAATAGGAAAAAAAACTGCTGCCGGCGGAGACATCAAACTTTGACAGAATCAAGTTAGATAAGTAATGTCATCATTATTTGACGTTTGAAGAAAAATTTGTTTAATTTGTTTATCCCAAATTAATTTTTTTGCAACACTAAGTCAGAAAATGGTGAAGTTACAGTAATACTTTGGATAGATTATGAAAGAAGAAGATTTACACTATTAATTTAATTAAAAAAAATGACAAAAAATAATTCTAAATATTGCAAAATTATTTTGCAAAAACATGTGAATTTAAAAAAAAAAAGGGGAGGGGCTAACTTCGTCCCTAATTGTCATAGGACAATTGTTTTTCTTTCTAAATGTGTATAAAAATTCATTCTTTCTAATTATGAAAAAATATTTTTTCTACGGGTAACGGTTAAAAAGTTAGTCTAATTGTTTATAAGTAAGCAAAAAATCGACATGTTTTGCAAAATAATTTTACACTGTTTAAAATTATTTTTGTCATTTTTTTAATTAAGTTAATAGTATAAATGTTCTTCTTTCATAAACTGTCCGAAGTATTACTGCAATCTCATAATTTTCTGACTTATAGTGTTGCAAAAAAATTTAATTTGGGATACACAAGTTAAATAACTGTTAAACTATTTGACTAATTGCTTTGAAATTTAAAATATAACTTAAGCACAAGAAGTCTCCGCCTTCCATGTAATAAGGAAGTTCTAACTTAATTTTTACATAAGTTATGAACATTTATAAAATCTCAAAATTTATTAATTATTTTGCAATCTTCTAAGCAACAAATAAGAATAGACATATTCAGGGAACGCCATATTGAAGTTTTTTATATGATTTATGAGTTTCTTATTCTCAAATTTGTTTAGAATGCTTTACTTTCACACTATGTTGTATGTTTTACTTTTACATCACTATCTTTACTCTATTTAGTAATAGACGAAAAAAGCGAAAATTTACTGTTTTTTGATCTTCATTTGTTTATAACTATGTATATCATATAGATATACATATATACATATCAATATAGATGTCCATACTACTCAAAAAATTTGGTTTTGGCCTAGAGGGAGATGTGTCACGAGAAAAATATTATTTATCTGGACTATATCATTGATATTAAATACATATAAGACCAGAAGTAAAAAAAAAAACTTTGACAAAAGATTAGACTCGTGACAAATAGTAGAATATAGCTGCGTCAAATCGATATGAAATTTTCAATAACCAAATATACCAAATTTAAATCATAATATGTATAATATACTATTCTGACTTTGTTCTTGAATTTTATGCCCTTCACAATTCTAACACCCGACCCTATTTCCTCTTTGGCGAGTTGTTTCCGCTTTCCTTCTACAGATATATATCCCAAATTAATAAATTAACTGAACAATATACTGTACATCACAATTTGAGGCGGAGTGCTCTTGTCTGAAGTGTTAATTTCTAATACCGCTGTATTTATTAATCTTTATGAACCCTGTTATAGGCGATATTACACGCATTGCTGATATAATAAATTACTGTTATGGTTTCCTAATCAAAAACGTTGGTAACATTAATAATGGCATCCAGCGTATTGATCTATTGCTCTTTTTGGTCGGAGTCTATTGATTATTGTTTGTTAACAAAGAAAATGCGTTTTTAATTTAATGCGTTTAAGGGTTAGTAATTTTTATGCACCATGTGTTATTTAATAAATATCTTAAATAAAAGAAAAGATCATTTGGTATGTGTCATTCGAGCTGACAAGAACCTAGCGTTTAATTTGAGCAAGGAAGTCATGTTGCAATTTAAGTATTTAAAATGAATCGTATAACATAGCCCTAAGGTCACTTTAATTACCACAAATATCTAAATTAAAACATATATTTTGATGTCACCTTTACAACTAGTGTGCTAGTTTCATTTACTTTACGGAATGCGCTGAGGATGATCTGGTTCAAATCGAAAACGTTCTGTTTTTTACTAAATGTGGAAGAAATTTTTTAAGAACGTTTTAATAATAAAATTTTATACCATCATACAAACTGAAGTTTTTATATGTAAGTTTTTAATAAATATCTATCTTGTCCATTGCGTTGTTATATCCCGGGTGCAAATAGCAGATAGATGCGATCAACATAATGATTATCGTTACTAGTACCGTAGTTATTAAGTGATAAATTCACTGATGGTTGGAACTGATTTTCCACACATGTTCGCATGTGTCTTTGTTGAAATGATCTGCGTCAAGTAGGTACTTTATTTGACAACCTAACTCCACGAATATCTACATTAAGTCTGGGTATGTTGATCCATTTTTATGTAATCTACCGCAATAGTATGGTATAAATAGACCCAAACCCAGACATCCAAAGTGAAAGTTATTCTCCAACACCAAATTTTTCTATATGGTCCACATAATGTTCAGAAAAAAGTCACACCATTTTGAGCGTCGGGTTTGGGGGGAGAGGGGGAGAAATCGGTAAATTCGTAGTTTTTTAGGTTTTTCGTCAATATTTCTAAAACTATGCGGTTTAGCACGAGCAACCTTCTGTACAAAAGTGTTCTACATTAAATTTAAAATAAAAAAGACCGTATGCATAATCCTTCTAAAATGAACGGTTCCAAAGTTACGGAGGTAGTATAGTATAATTGGTCCAAAAAAGGCCTAACTCAGACATCCAAAGTAAAAGTTTTCCTCTAACACCAAATGCTTCTATATGGACCACATATTGTTCAGTAAAAAGTTACACCATTTTGAGCGTCCGGTTTGGGGGGGAGATGGGGGAGAAGTCGGTAAATTAGTAGTTTTTTTGCGTTTTTTCGTCATTATTTCTAAAACTATGCTTTAGCGTAAACTATGTTCTATACAGAAATGTTCTACATAAAATTTAAAACAAAAAAAAGAAACGATACATAATTGTTATAAAATCAACGGTTCCAGAGTTACGGAGGGTGAAAAGTGGAGGTTTTCGATACTTTTTATATTTTTTGGGATATTTATATTATTACTGATGAAAGAAATGTTCTTTAACAGGATTGTGTTTTGTAAATTAAATTTGCTATTTAACTGGCCGATGGTAAGTTGAAGAAACCTCATTGAAGAAACGTCAACCTCACCACCCAAAATCATCATCAATTGCCCAAATAATATAAAAAGTATCGAAAACCTAAAGTTTTCACCCTCCGTAACTCTGAAACCGTTGATTTTATAACAATTATGTATAAACATTTTTGTTTTAAATTTCATGTAGAACATTTTTGTATAGAACATTGTTTATGCTAAAGCATAGTTTTAGAAATATTGACGAAAAACTTAAAAAAAACTACTAATTTACCGACTTTTTACTAAACAATATGTGGACCATATAGAACAATTTGGTGTTGGAGGAAAACTTTTACTTTGAATGTTTGGGTTAGGCCTTTTTTTTGACCATGTTATATTATACTACCTCCGTAACTTTGGAACCGTTCATTTTAGAAGGATTATGCATAGGACCTTTTTTATTTCAAATTTAATGTCGAATATTTGAATGTTTGTGTGTAGAAGGTTGTTCATGCTAAACCGCATAGTTTTTGAAATATTGACGAAAAACGTAAAAAACTACGAATTTACCGATTTCTCCCCCCCCCCCTCTCCCCCCCCAAACCCGGCGCTCAAAATGGTGTGACTTTTTTCTGAACATTATGTGGACCATATAAAACAATTTGGTGTTGGAGAATAACTTTCACTTTGGATGTCTGGGTTATGCCATTATTTGGATCCATTGTATCATACTACAAGTAGTTTCCTTGGAACCAATAACTAGCGAACAACGCCACCTTGCACCGACAGTGGAAGAGCTGTGGCAAAATTCTGAATAATTTTCGGACTGTATTCATGTCTTTACGTCAACCAAGACCTACTTGAGGGAGAAAAAAGAGAAAACTTGAATATCTCGGGCGCATAATGAGAGGTAGCCGATACAGGATGCTGCCTAATACTCAACGGAAAGATCGACGGAAAAATAGGAATTCTTCGACTGAAGAAGATGCATGTCTTCCGTCTCCTGTACAAAATTTGTATATGCCGTATTGTGGAGCTAGCACCTCAGAACTCTTAACGAGTGGGATTCTAGTACCACCCTAGCCTATCCTCGTGCAGCTTCATACTCTAAGTGGTTTCTACCATTATAATCGAATCATATCGAATGTCACATTTTCAGTAAAGTAATTTGTCAGGTATGCATTTGGCGGTCTCAAAAATACTAGAACTAGTACATAAAAAATAATTTTTCCACATATTACGTGCTCTAGTTGTCTTTCGTGAGTGGGTTCTCTTACAAATTGGTATTAACTGTGTATCGGACTAGTGTAGTTATTTTTAGTTTGCCTTTTAGTCCATGTGGTGAGACCGCTCCCGTCTGAAAAAAATTTCTGATTCGGTTTCTTTCTGGATTCCTATTCAAAAATGTCCCCTTTAAACAAATCTGAAGGGTGCCAGGCGGAATTTTTGGGCAGAAATTGTTTAAACAATTTTTTTAAACAAATACAAAAGATCATGTTTTTTCGCTCTGGAACATATATTTTTAGATTTTTTGGGTCAATACAAACAAGAAAGTTATCTTGTAATTTTTCTCATAAATTGACAGTTTTGGAGTTATAGGCGATTTAAAATCTGAAAAATGCGAAAATACGCATTTTCGAGGCTTAAAAACTCATATTTAAATTAGTACTTTTGAGGTAGCCAGATACTTATATTTAAGACTGAACATTCAGCTTCAAGATTCTCAAGAGTGATCGCGTCTAACTTTAATTTGTACCGTTGTTTTTTAAATGTGAATTATGCGTGTTTATCCGATTTTTTTGCCGGTGCGGCGCGCTCCATTTCAAAAATCTCCTATTTTCCTCCGAAAAATATTTTTTCTAGATTCTTTGGGACATTCTAAATAAAAAATAGTTGAAAGACTGATAAGTTTGTACATACTTGAATGAATAGAGGAAATAAAAAATGTAGTATATCAAAGTGTGTAAATCATTTATTTCTTTAGCTGAGCGCTTTCGACATAAACGTCATCATCGGAGCTAATGCTAAAATAAAAAAGAGGTCTTGTAAGAAAAAGAAGTACAAAACTCTTTTTTTACTTACGTCAATTGTTAGAAAAAGTACCGCTACAAAATTGAGGTGTTAACATTTGCATCTTGTGAAAATAAATTTTGGTTGGATATGCTATGTCCTCCGTACAACCCCAAACAGTAAAAACAGAAAAACGGCCACATTACACGTTACACAAACACAAAAAAACTATCAACCCATCCATTATTGGCCTAGTAGAAACAGCTGACTGACAAAGTCGGATATTCAAATCTGCTTTTATCTGTTCTGCGTTGACGTATGACAGCTGACATTAAATTCTGAATATTTTAACATTTTTGAAAGAAAAATTAAAAAATTTAAAAAAAATTAAATTGATAAGGAAATGTACCTTAGATGTTTGTACTAATCAAATAATAAATTAATTGATAACATGATTGATTTTAAGAATAATTGGCCCAACATACATACACACCTTGTCAGATAAAAAATAAAAACAGGAAGTAATGAGGAAGATCAGTTTTTAATGGTGAATTCTCAAATTCAATATTCTAGAAGATATTAGATCACTGAAATTATAGATTAAGATAATATTAGATTGTTGTTGTTATTCATCTTTTGTAAATTATGTAAGTCATTAAAATGACCTTGACATAGTGTATGGATATTTTACTAAGTTGAATCCTTAATGTTTATAGTAGAAATATTAAATTATTTAAATGCTAAGATGTTAAAATGGGTATATTCATATACCCATTCATATACCCATATATTATTCAAATAAAATAAGTTTCTTGACATTTTTCTCAAAAGTTAATAGTTTTTAAGTTATAAGCGATTTAAAATCCGAAAAATGACAAAAAACGCATTTTCGGGTTTTAAATCGCTTATAACTTTAAAACTATTACTTTTTGAGAAAAATGTCAGGAAACTTATTTTATTTAGAATGTCCCAAAGAATCTAGAAAAAATATTTTTCGGAGGAAAATAGGAGATTTTTGAAACGGAGCGCGCCCACCGGCAAAAAAATCGGATAAACACGCATATTTAACAATTAAAAAACAACGGTATAAATTAAAGTTAGACGCGATCACTCTTCAGAATCTGGAAGCTGAATATTTAGTCTTCAATTGTTTGAATATGAGTTTTTAAGCCTCGAAAATGCGTATTTTCGCCTTTTTCAGATTTTAAATCGCCTATAACTCGAAAACTATCAATTTTTGAGAAAATTTACAAGATACCTTTCTTGTTCAGAATGACCGACAAAACTTAAAAATATATGCTCTGGAGCAAAATAACGTGATATTTTGTATTTGTTTAAAAAAATTGTTTAAACAATTTCTGCCCAAAAATTCCGCCCGGCACCCTTCAGATTTGTTTAAAGGGGACATTTTTGAATAGGAATACACAAAGAAACCGAATCAGAAATTTTTCCAGACGGGAGCGGTCTCACCACATGGACTATTTGAAGTGCTATGACTCTTGACAAACCTTCAGTTCGGAGATGAATGTGTTTCTCTTTCGCTCTAATTGATCAGGTTTCATTGTTCTGTATCTTTATTTTCTGCGCTGTCCCTGGGATATTCTATTTCACTTAAACTGACTTCAGCAGAAGTAACATAATTGGTTTCGTGTCTCCAATTTTATTTTTTGATTCGCATAAAGCATCTGATATAGCGGATCAGATGAAGTGTTGCCCTTAAATTTTTAAAAGCTGTAACTACCGACATTGTACGTCTGACATTATCTGTGCCTGATAAAAAACCTTAAAATTTATTTTTCTGCTAAAAGTGTTATACATATGTCTCTTCTATCTACGTAAGCATCTTCTGTTCTTAAAAGCCTTAAAGCATACGTCATAAATATCTTGAACTTACATCAGGATATTATCTGTATTTTTCAGTGGCGGCTCGTGATTTTTACCATAGGGGAGGCTATATCTAACTGTAAAATATCTAGACAAATTTGCATTAGCAAAAAAAATCCGCCAAAAAAATCTAATTTAAGTGCTTATTTTTTTGATCATTTTTATTTACATTTTATAATATCATCATAATTCATAATATCATATCATTTTAAATATAGTAAATCAAATTGTAAAAGTGTATTACCGAAGTTTGTGTCATTTATTTGTTAACAATTCTATCTCAATAAGTAGATATGCATATCAAAATAAATACAGATTTGAACTTTTGCAGTCCATTGCAGTTCTGCAGAGGTTGAAGGTTCACATTTTTTAAGACACTCAACTGAATTTTTTCAATTCTAAAAGCGGCCTACTGCGACTTCAGAAACACGGTAAATTACCGATATTTTGCTTGTCATTACAGATATAGGAAAAAGTTATTTGAATAAGTTGTTCCAAATATTATTCTAACACCACATACCAAATTTCATCACAAAATTCTCACTTTTAGCTTTTTCATTATTTGTAGTTAGGATCCTAAAATTGCAGATGAGGCTGCTGGCCGATCAGCCGCCCTTGTCCAAACTCCGGGCAGCGTGTGCGTTAAACTGTAGTGCAGCTATAGACCAGACCAGACCTGGTCTCCGTAAACGCTGCTGGGCTGCGCGGAGCATTAGGAAGTGAGATTTTCCGGCCAGCAGCCTCCGCTCCAGTTTTAGGATCCTGACTACAAATAATGAAAAAGCTAAAAGTGCGAATTTTGTGATACAATTTGGTATGTGGAGTTAGAACTTTATTTGGAACAACTTGTTCAAATAACATATTGAAAGTAAAAAAGTTCTACAAGTCCTTATGAACAGAATCACTTATTACAATCAGCAATATGGACTAAATATACCTAAACGTAAAGAACAAATAATAAAAAATGCATGAGAGTTAGCAAAGAAAAGATAACCAAAATTCAACTCTACGTCAAGCAAACCGCAGTAGAAAGGACGATTACACAATTACCTCGGCACCATAATAAATGAAGAATGGACGAACAAGTAGGAGATAAGAGCAAAAGCTAGATCCACCTTCAATCGGATGGTGGTTTTCTTCAAGAGGCACAATCTTTCTCTTGGTATAAATATAAGAATGCTGCGATGCTACGTCTTCTCTACCCTTTTTTATGTTGTTAAATCATGGGCCTTGTACAGTGGCGTACTGAGCATGGTTCCGCGGAACCAGGGCCAGGGCCCCGCAGGGGCCCTTTGTAAAGCGCTTTTTGCTTCGTTTGTTTCTAATTTGATGGGGATATTTTGAACTACACAATTACACACTACGAAATGTAACTGCTTAATAAATTTTAATTTTTGTGTATGCTTTTTCTCATGAGCATTTTTTAGTGCGTCACAGTTTTTCGATTTCTTTCTAACGCATTAAATTGTATATGACAGAAAAAAAGGCACGCCGGTGATTACTTCGGTAATTATTCTAGTTCGGTGATTATTCTAGTTGTCGATAGATGGCGCTATAAAAAAAATTTATTTACTAATTATATAATCTATCTACGAATGTAATCTGTACAATTTATAAGACTATACAAATCAAAGAAAATACCATTTTATAAATGCAATAAAGACAATTGATTTGTTTTTATGCCCAATTGCAAATAAAATTTGACAACTGTCAGATTTAACTAAAATGTCATGTTAGAATAAATGTTATAAATGTATATTATCACGGACTTACCTTTTTTCTATCATTTGTGACGCACCGAAAAATCCTCATGAAAAGAACTATATGTACTTATTAATAAAAACAAAGAATAACTATTCATCAAAAAATTAGAACTCAAAATTTATTGAGAAACACAGGGAACGCTTTTGTAAGATTCCTTGCTCGTTTTACCTGCTTGCCGAAGTCCTTGTTTAAATACTAACCGGCGGTGCCTGCCTACACGTGCTAACTCAAACACTTATATTCCTTATATTAGCACGATCCATGAATAAGTTGTAGGTAAACTACAAAGTTGCAGAAATTCGGAAACTGAGATATTCAACGCAAGTTTTATATGGTGGGCCATAAAAATAATCCCAATACAATAGGCTAGATGCTCGATACTCGTGTTATACAATGTGAGTTTTTATTGGGCGGGTGGGCCCGCATAGGCCAGCATCGGAGAATACTGAAGATTCTGTGGACTGACCGAGTCACAAATAAGATCGTCAGGGGAATGAGGACGAATCAAGCACCATCAAATCTCGAAAGTTACAATACTTGGGACACCTTATGCGAAATGAACCCAGACAGGCCCTCCTACAAGCCGACCTGTAAGGAAATATATTTGGAAAGCGAGGTCCAGAAAGAAGAAAAACACCCTAGTTAAAGTACCTCATAACCTTGTTCAACATAACACCTGTGCAGCTTTTCCCTCGCTGCTGTAGATAAGATAAAGATTGCCATGATAATCACCAAGAAGAAGAATGTATATTATAACTCAGGATGAGCGATTAACGCGAAAGATACTGAGAAAAGATATGGCCCAGTGCAAGAGAAAGACGGCTCATGGAGAATCAGGAGAAACGACGAGGTTAACGAATTGAATGAAAGGTATGATATTATTGTAAAATTAGTGAAAATTCAAAGACTGTCATAGCTGGTACATGTCCAGAGCCAAGAAGATGCAAAACAACAAAGAAACTATTACAATGGAAGACGATAGGAAGGCGAAAAACAGGAATGCCCAAAACGAGATGATAACGTGGAAGACGATCTAAAAACAGTGAACATAAGACAATGGAGGAGAAGGGCACAAGAGACATCTGAATGGAAGAACATAGCCACAAAGACCCGTCCAGGACTATGATGCCAAAAGAAGAAGAAGAAGAAGAAGAAGAAGAAGAAGAAGAAGAAGAAGAAGGATGAGCAATTACCGATTATTTATGTAAATATCTTTATTTTACACAATACTTCAAAAAGCTATGTCACTGACCGGAAAATTTCTTACCCTATATTCAAACTATGCTGTTCACCCCCTAACGCAAGACTTTCATTGATTGCTGATGGGTTTGTTTTATGACCAGAAAGAATGTTAAGAGAACCGTCGGCTCCGGAACACTTAAGACTTAACGACGCCCGAAACTTCCGGAAACTGAATGACAACGATCTCAGAAATAGGACAACACCATCAATAAGAAAATATCCAAAGTTGAAAACAATAATAAAGTTGTTGACCTAATATTTTTGTATAAGATGAACTATATTTTTCGTATTGATTACAATGTTAATGCATTAACTCGGGAAAATATATCTACGAGGTCTGTTCCAAAAGACATTTCATAATTTAATTTGTTTTATTCCTATTATTCTTCTAGCTAGTACTTAGCATCTTTAAAGGACGTACATGCAGGTATGAGATAGTGAGAGAAATAAAACATATCTAATAGGGTAGTGCCACATTTGTTAGACCAAATTTGAGGATCACTAAAAGCTCAGAAATTAATCAACAGAACATTTAAATCCCTTCTGACAGATTAGATAACATCGATATATTCTCTGTGTAGAAAAAGTAGGACAATCATAGAACTGTAGATAGTCTGGGCAGATTTATCGGAGAATAGGCCATTTTTGGGAAAAGTTATTTACCAGCAATTTTATTGCTGGATTCGAATCTTGTGATTGTATATATTAATAATATAGGTATGTAAAGTCTGCAGATAGTGTGTTACTTTTTTTATAAACAAAATGGCTCCCGAAAATAGTGTTTTTTTTTAATTTTTGCTCTATAACTAAATGATTTTAACTTTACACCAAAAACAACCAAATAAAAATTCACCGTAATTAAATTCTGCATAGAGAAGTGTTTTTCCCGATTTACTTCGACGAAAATTTTCCCCGGAAAATGCGGGCTTTTCCAACAAAATCTTTAATTTTCAACTAAAATTTTAAAAAAGTAATTGTTTAGGAATAACTTGGTAATATAAAAGCTCTTTTCGTATAGATTATAATTTCAGAGGCCGACGGAAACTGACTAAACAGTTTACCAACAATTGAATTGTTAATTAAAAATTTACAGTGCTATAATAACCACAATAATTATTATGATACATAAGAATTACTAATGATTTTTGTAAAAAAAAGACACTGTACCTATCTAATATACTTTACAGAATTGAAATGGGACTATTTAAGCGGCCTCGGGAATATTTTAAAGGTATAAACAATTTTTTGTCCTATAAACAAATAGAATATCTTGGGAAATATTAAATTCAATTAAATCATGAAAACGGTATTGAAAAAAAAAGAGGCAAGACGCTTATTTTAAAAGAAAAAACGTTTAATTTTGATGAGCGGTTCCTGAGATACAACCGGTCAAAGTTGACCGGCATTTACGGCAAAGATGTAAACAATCTGCCGCTGTTTTCTAATACTGTTTTCATGATTTAATTTAATTTAGTATTTCCCTAGACATTATATTTGTTTATAAGCCAAAAAATTGTTTATAATTTTAAAATATTCCTGAGGCTGCTTAAATAGTTCAATTTTAATTCTGTAAAGTACATTAGATAGGTACAGTGTCTTTTTATACAAAAATCATTAGTAATTCTTATGTATCATAATAATTATTGTGGTTATTATAGCGACCGTAAATTTTTAATTAACAATCCAATTGTTGCTAAACTGTTTATTCAATTTCCATCGGCTTCTGGAATTATAATCCATACGAAAAGAGCTTTTATACTACCAAGTTATTTAATTATTGATAAACAATTACTTATCTAAAATTTTAGTTGAAATCCCGTATTTTCCGGGGAAAATTTTCGTCGAAGTAAATCGGGAAAAACACGTCTCTATGAAGAATTTAATTACGGTGAAATTTTATTTGAGTGTTTTTGGTGTAAAGTTAAAATATTTGGAGTTATAGAGCAAAAATTGAAAAAAAAACACGATTTTCGGGCGCCATTTTGTTTATAAAAAAAGTAGCACACTATTTGCGGACTATGCATACCTATATTATTAATATATACAATCATAAGATTCGATTCCAGCAATAAAATTGCTGGTAAATAACTTTTCCTTGTATTTTGCTAATTAGCCCAGAGTAAGACTGAAGCGACGATTAAGACTATGTTTTCTGTATTTTTAAATTTTAAAAAATGACATTATGATATGATTTTAAGTGATGATATCTGATTTACCACAGAAAAAAGATCAACATTTTGAGTTATGTCACTTTACTTTCAAAACATTGGTGATTTTTTGAAACATTAACGGAAAAAATAACTAGGACACTTCTAGAAATACATCGGTTTTCATGATAAATACGATACGTTCACGGCAAATTTCAGAGCATAACTCAAAAGTGTCATTGTTCCGAAATAAAAATATTCATTTTATTACTAAATGAATGAGACTACCACCATCTTACGAAGTTGAAATCAATTTAACAAGACAACTGGAATTATGCATTTTTTGAGTTGAGTCACTTTTCTTTCGGACGAGCTATATGTATTTATTTCTCTTTAATTTCTCATATTATAATATATTTAACAGCGTCTTCTGGGAACACACCATTATTAATTAAATTAATAACGCAATTAAGTACATGTCATAACCGACGTATTATTTGACTTTAATCCATAAATCCATAGTTCATAAATACACATAAGTTAACTAAGAAGTGGCTTTAATTAAATTGTTTATCATGAACATCCTAAATTAACGTTCCACTTCGTGGCTCATCCGGAAGAAAATTGTCACAACTCGAAAAACAACTTTTTCGGGAAAGACAAAAATGAATTTTTTAGATCTAAATTTAACTGTAAGTCTTTGTAGTTAAAACCAAAAAAACTATGATACCTAATTTAACCAAAAAAAGATCAATATTTTGAGTTATGTCGCTTTTTTAAAAGCATTGGTCACTTTTTTAAACATTAACGAAAAAAATACCTAGGACACTTCTCGAAATACAAAGGTTTTCGTGAAAAATAACGATACTACCACCATCTTACGAAGTTGGAGTCAATTTAACAAGATAACTGGAATTATGCTTTTTGATTTGAGTCACTTTTCTTCCAGACGAGCGATATGTATATATTTTTCTGCTAATTTCATTTATTTAACAGCGTTTTCTCGGAAAACACCAATATTAATTAATTTAATATCGCTTTAAAACCCGAGTCAAATACTTGTCATAACAGACGTATTATTTGACTTTAATCCATAAATCCATTTTTCATAAATACACATAAGTTAACTAGGAAGTGGCTTTAATTAAATTGTATATCACGAACGTCCTAAATTATGGCTCCCCTTCGTCGCTCATCCGGAAGAAGAGTGTCACAACCCAAAAAACAACTATTTTCAGGATAGACACAAATGGATTTTTTAGATCTTAATTTAACTGTAAATTTTAGACGGTAACTGCTAAAATTTAAAAATTAAAAACGAATATTAGAGATAAGTGAATGTTTCTAATCGTGTAAGAAGCCAAACCAAAAAAACTATGATATCTGGTTTAACAAAAAAATTAAGATTTTGAGTTATGTCACTTTTCTTGTAAAAAATTGTTCACGTCGAACGTCAGAGTATAACTCAATATTGTCATTCATTTTACTGCCAAATTAATAATAACACTAGCGCCATCTTACGAAGTTGAAAGTAAACTTCTATGTGACACTTTTCCTGGTAAAAGTATAAAATTTCTGAAGTCAATTTAACAAGATAACTGGAATTATACATTTTTGACTTGAGTCACTTTTCTTCCGGTCTTTATTTACGTATTTCTCTGTAATTTCTCATAATATAATTTATATTAGAACAGCGTCTTCTGGGAAAACATTACAAGTATTATTAATTAAACTAATAACGCTTTAAAACCCTAGTCAAATACTTGTCATAACCGACGTATTATTTGACTTTAATCCATAAATCCATAGTCCATAAATACACATAAGTTAACTAGGAAGTAGCTTTAATTAAATTGTATATCATGAACGTCCCTAAATTACGGCTCCCCTTTTGGGAGCCGGGAGCCGCGTTAGTGTTTCCGAGTTAAATTAACGGTGCACCCTGGCAAATTTGGAAACAGTTGTTACTAAATTAAGTTCCATTATATTTGGATATATTCGAATTTATAGAGGAATAATACTTTCTTATATTTATGTTACAAGCCCTTCGCCCAAGAGATAAGAGTATGGAGCTTCTTTCCTCTTAATAAGGGTCGAAACGTCATGAGTACTAATAAGTAATTTTTTTGTAGATGACTGAAATCTATTAAAACTAAGGAACTAAACATATTTCAAAATATTACAAAAATTCAATACATTTGGCAAAGAATTTTTGTAAACTATGAAACCATCCTCAGCTTGCTATACAACAAGATCTGTTTAGAAGAAAATCAATTTAACATCTTTTAAAATAACATTTTTTTTTTCGAACTTTGATCGAACGCATCTTCGGAAAAGTCTTCTTTTTGGGGTTTTGGTACAGCTGCCCAATCCGATGTTATTTTCAAATTACAAAAAAGAGCAATAAGATATCTGTTTGGCCTCAGAAGAACAACATATAGCAGAAGCTACTCCAAAGATCACAGGAATTTAGCATTTTCTTCTTTATATGTTTTAGAAACTGTTTGCTTAATTCGTAAATATCTACATGTCATTCCAACGAGACCTAGTCATCCATCACTATCCCACAAGAAATTCTACATTTGACGTCTATTTACCGATCCCGTCCACTAAGTTAGTAAAGAAATCTATATTATATTCCGCAAAAAATTATACAACCAAAGCAGAGCAAAGAAAGCAAAAGATTTCAATCAGATTAGATGTATCCGAGATGAAAATAATAAAATACTAGTTCACGAAAAGGATGTCAAAAAGAGATGGAGAAAGTATTTTGACAGCTTATTAAATGAAGAATTTGACAGACAGCCTGTAGAGTCAACGGAGACAGTAGCAGCAATGGTCACCAAAATAACAAACGAGGAAGTGGCTCAAGCGTTTCAAAAAATAAAGAAAGGGAAAGCGGCAGGACCAGATGATATTCCTGGGGAAGTATGGATAGCATTGGGAGAGACAGGAACAAGGTGGCTAGCAGGTTTATTTAATAGAATTATGGAAGTTGGACAAATGCCATACGAATAGAGAAGCAGTATACTAGTACCTGTCTACAAAAACAAGGGAGATATACAACAATGTACAAACTACAGGGCTGTAAAACTGCTTAGCCACACCATGAAAATAAGGGAAAGAGTAATTAATAGACGGATACGTGAAGAGACCGAAATATCCGAGAATCAATTTGGCTTTATGCAGGGCAGATCAACAACAGATGCAATTTTCATTATAAGGCAATTGATGGAAAAATACAGGAGTAATGAAACAAACGCTCATATGGTGTTCATTGATCTTGAGAAAGCATATGATAGAGTTCCTTGAGAAATTTTGTGATGGGTACTCAATAAGAAAGGAGTCCCTGGCGAATATGTAAAGATTGTGAGGGATATGTATGAGGGAGTAACGACTAGTGTTAGGACAGGTGTTGGAGAGACTGATAAATTTCATGTGAAAGTAGGATTGCACCAAGGCTCGGTGCTTAGTCCGTATTTATTCTCATAATTTTGGACCAGATAACAGCGAAACTACAGGGTAATATTCCATGGTGCTTAATGTATGCTGATGATGTCGTGTTAGAAGGAAATAGTGAAAGAGACTTAGAACAAAAACTGGAACAGTGCAGACAGGCTCTGGAGGAAAAAGGTTTAAAACTTAGTAGGACAAAGACAGAGTATTTGCAATGTTCATTTATAGATGGAGTTACTAAAAATAAAATGGTATCTTTGGATGGTGAACTGATTGTAAAAAGCAATATTTTTAAGTACCTGGGATCGGTATTACAGAGTAATGGAGAAATAGATGGAGATTCATGCAGTAGAATTAGGGCTGGATGGATGAAGTGGAAGAAAGCGAGTGGTGTGCTGTGTGACAGAAAAATTCCAATGAAGTTGAAGGGAAAATTCTATAAAACAGCCATAAGACCGGCTATGATGTACGGAACTGAATGTTGGGCAGTGAAAAATAAAGAGGAACAAATGAGAATACTTAGATGGATGAGTGGAGTGACAAAAAAGGATAAAATCAAAAATGAGTATATTAAGGGTGTATATTAAGTGTAGGTGTGGCACCAATTGATGCCTAAATGAGAGAGCATAGGTTGAGATGGTTTGGTCATGTTCAACGTCGAGACGCTAATCACCCAATACGAAGAATAGCTGAAGTGCAGATTCCTGGAAGGAGTATTAGGCAGGATATGTTGGTAAAGGGGATTAATATGACCCAAGATAGAATTGTATGGAGAAATGCAATTAGGGAAGCTGACCCCGCATAGGGATAAGGCAAAGAGAATGGTGATGAAAAAATTATACAACCATCTCCATCTACAACATAAATCTGGAACATTTTCCCCCAAGTTTCGTAAAATAACAAAAGCCTATCTATCTGAAAGACCATATTATTCAGTAAAAGAGTTTCTTAATCAATAACTAAGAAATTACAGTACCCTTAAGGTACGTATCCATACGTGGGCGCTCCGTGCTCGGTGTAGCTGCTCAAATGGATACAGCATGCAGTCCCCTACATATAAACCGCAAACTGGTTGAATCGAAGGGTGAGCGCCAAGCGGTGAGCACCAACGTATCCACTATGTGGAGCTGCTACAACGAGCACGGAGCAGCCAAGTATGGATACGTATCTTATGTACACATGTACTTTTATCTATATTTGTGTTTCATATGCAGCAGCTTAACTTATTAAACTTATTAGTTACTAAGGTATCACCTGTTATCAGTTTAGGTATTAGGTTAGGACAATCACTCCGATGTATCCTAGAGGAAAAAGAGGTGGATCACAAAACAGGAAGGCTCGTAGAGAAAATACCATAAACCCACAATCTAAGGTGAAATTGATGAGAGAAATCTCAGAACTGTTCGATATAAATACGGAGTTACACAAGGAGATGGGCTATCATCATTACTGTTTACATTGTGTTGGACAAAGTTATAAAAAGATCGTGAAATAAGCTACGTGAAAAAATCCACTGGAAACGAATTACATTCGAAACCATAAAAACTAACCTACATATACCTTACCGTAAGTTTGCAGATTGTAGCAATAATAACATAAGACAGTAATCATACAAAGTGATGGAGTTTAAATACCTAGGCATCACACTATCTAGCTACGGAAGGCTCGAAACAGAAGTGGAAGATCAAGTGAATAGAGCAAACAGAGCCGCAAGTTGCCTGAATGACACAATATTGAGAAATAAAAATATCGGAAAAGAAATGAAAGGCAGAATTTACAAAACAGTCATCAGACCAATAATGACATACGCGGCGGAAACACGACCCGACACAGAGAGAACAAAAAGGTTGCTCGAAACAGCGGAGATGAAAACCCTTCGAAAAATCGATGGTAAGACTCTATGGGACAGAGCTAGAAGTACAGATATACGACGGAGATGCAAGGTGGATAACATTAATGACTGGGTAAGAAACAGAAGAATAGAATGGAATGACCACATAAGCCGAATGACAACAAATAGAGTAGTCAGGACAGCGAGAGACGGTTGCCCAGTAGGAAGACGATCAGTGGGAAGACCACGAAAACGATGGAACGACAACTTACTAGAAGCACATTGAAAAAACAGACAGTCATGTCTATACAAAAAGAAGAAGTAATCATACAGATTGAGATACTAAAATAATGCACGTAAAAACTAAATTTATTAGCAATAGGATCGATAACAGAAAATTAACATCTGGCATTTTAAACACCTTGGCAAATTTATTGAACCTATAAAAAAAAGGGACATGGCAAAATTACCGACTACAAAAGACCAAAAAAGCATCAGGTGATGCTCAACATAAAACATATAGGTATATAACAAGAAGTCCATATCAAATAGCACTTAAATACGTCACTACAACAATGTTATTAAACCCTCCTCCTTATATGCAAGCTAGATATGAACAATCAATAAAAAAATACAAACTAATAGAAGACATAAAAAAATAATGAGAAAAATCATTGGTGCTAAAAAATACTTGGTCTACTTAAAATTCCATTTTTAAAACAAGGTCACTCAAAGTATGTTTTGATGTACATTACATAATTAACTTTTGTTATTTACAAATAAGGAAATTTATGCAGGAAAGCCAGATGTATAGGAAAATATCAAAAAAAAATATTTTAGCAAATTACATTGTCAAATTTAGATTATGTAAACACCGCATATTATTTAAAAGTCGAGGAAATGAAGCTGAAAAAATGGAAAAACCTCTCAATTTTTTCGTCCAGCATCGATTTGTACAAAAATTTGGGAGTAGGCTCACTACACCCTCTAGTTCATTTTCTATATTGAGCTGTTGTACGCTTTTGGTTTTTTAAGGGTGAAAACTACCCCTAATTGTAAAAAATTATAAAATAACATTTTAAACTTTAATATTGTCAACATTGGGTTCTTATTAGTTACATAATGATTGTTTTATGCTTTAAGATATACTATCATAATATTTCAACCCTTAAAACCAACCTTGTTGGAGCTATATATAAATAATTTACTTATCCTAAAAGAATAATTTCGGCTTGCATCGATTTACATAAAAATTTAGGAATAGGATCATCTCACCCTGTACTTCATATTCTATATCATGCTTAAGAGCGTTGATTATTTTTAGGGGTGTAAACAATCCCTTATTGTCAAAAATTATATAAAAACATTGTAAACTTTAATATGGGTAAAATTTGATTTTGATTGGTTAAATAATGTTTGTTTTAACTTTAGGATATAATATCATAATATTTCAACCCCTAAAACCACCCTTAATAACGTTACAGTTTTTATAAGTAGAAATTTTAATAGATCTATACAGAAAAAAAAAGTAGAATTAAAGAATTACAAATAGTTTTTTAGTCATCTTCCAGTATACGAACCGGTTCTGTGGTATTATACATACATTGAAAATTATCCACAAGCGGACTATACGAATTTTTCGAAAAAAAATTCGTTTTATAAACATAGCTCCTTTATTTTTGGCGATAAAAAGTTTTTCCAAAAAAGACTTTGCAGGTTTTTAAGCAGTTATAAGACTGTGTAAACTAAATTCCGTAAGATCCCTTAGTTTTTAATTAGGGTGGGTTTAAATGGCCCTAATAAGGGGGTGTTTGCTCGTACATGGAGGTTTTAAACAGCTTTATCTCGCTAAATGTTTACTGTAATGAAAATCTATGCTCAACGGAATTTTAGTTATTAAAAAGGCTACAATTTAGTAATTCATCATTTTTTTCTTATCTCGAGTATTTTCGAGGATATTTTGAAGTAAATGGTGAAAAATAAGAAATTCCAAAAAAAATCAATTTCCTTTAAACTCCAATTTTTCTAAAATTGGGCCTTTTAAATAGGTCAAACTTCTTGGGTACATTGATAATACAAATATAAAAGGAACTACAGAAAGGTGAAGACCAATTTTTAAGTAGGAGGGTAGTTACGGGGTTGTTTTTACTGATGTTTCATAGAGAAAAGCAGTTACCGAACTTTTTTTATCATAAGTCGCTTAATTTTCAGGCTAGAAACTTTTAATTATTATTTTTTGAAAGGCCTAACTATATACTTGAAAAAAGATTATTTAAGTTTTCCTCGAAAAATGCAAAGTTTTTCCTTTACTTTACTTTGAATATTTCAAATTATGCATTTGACGAAAAAAGCTAACTTTTAAGATGCCGTATCTCGGTTTGTATTGGTCTTAAAGATATTACAGAAAAATAATTTGGTGTGTGTTACTAAAAGATACAATTTTGATACCCACAGTTTTTTTGATTAAATGCATATTTTTCGAGGTATTCTCAAAAAACCCTCTAAAAAAGTCGATTTTTTCATCGAAAAACTGTTACTTTCAAGCGCGAATATCTCGAAAAATATTAGTTTTACAAAGAAAATGTAAAAAACATTTTTTTCTTAGAATTACCTTTTACATCGATTTACATGGTTAAAATGTAATAAAAAGGTCCCGCCCCCGAGATGGGGTGGCAACCACCCCCAAGGTGTTAGCGTACAGCGGCATGATATAGAAAATGATCCTTGGACTATTTCCTACCTTCTGTGAAAATTTCAAGTAAATCCATGCTGGACGAAAAAATTGCGAGCCAAAATGCTTCATTTCCTCGACTATAAATAATTTTGGAACATTGATAAAACTGTACCTTGATAGGAAGCACAAATATTTTTAATTTCTGTTATTTTCAATTGGAACAAACACCATAATTTACTTTAATCCGATGGACCGTCACGACAAACAGAGAGAGTTTTATCGAACGATACGATGGGCCTCGGACCCATGTATATCACGAAAAGACCCGGTAGACAAGTTTTATCCGCAAAAAATACTGTGATACTGGTAAACAGTCGTCAGAGTTTGTGGATGTAGTAGAGTAGAAAAAAAGAGCCTGTGGGATTATTCCTCTCTTCATTGATTTAGTCGCTCGGCTGGAAACTAATGCTGTACAGGAGGCTGAGCTGAGTATATGGGTATGTCCATTGGTATCGTGCAAGGCTGATGATGAAGGTGGAATGGAAGCTGAAGGAATATGTGGAGGTAGTAGGGCATGCGGTGATGGTTGTAAAACTGCGTGCTCGATTACACAAGGGCGGAGCACTGGGGGATTTATTTGTCGTATAATAGGGTGTCACTATATTAATTTCAAAAAATGGATTAAAATAAAAATTTAATTTTTGAACTACCTACACATTTAAAATAAATTTTATATTTATATTTATAAAATCTCCTTCTTCATGTCAGGAATTACATTCGTTTTGTAGATCCCAGAACAAACTTTCCTACATCTTTTTAAGAAGAATCCCAAGCTTTTCCTTTCTTTTGGACGTAATCATCATTTTCATCCACTTGTTTAGGTATTGCTTTTATTGTCGTCCCTAATATTTTGTGTACGGATAAAATTGAGATATTAAATATGAAAAGTAAGCAGATTAGTTCAGACAAATATGATTTTTCTCGTGACACATCCGCCTCCAAGCCGAAACCAAATTTTTTAAGTAGTATGGATATCTATATTAATAACATAATAACCTATATGTTTCCTGCAGCCGATTTTGATGATATACATAGTTATAAACAAATGAAGATAAAAAACGGTAAATTTTCGCTGTTTTTGTCTATTACTAAAAAATAAAGCATTCTAAACAAATTTGAGAATAAGAAACTCATAAATCATGGAAAAAGCTTCAATATGGCGTTTGCTGAATATCTCTATCCTTATTTGTTTCGTAGAAAATTGCAAAATAAATCATAAATTTTTAGATTTTGTAAATGTTCATAACTTATGTAAAAATTAAGTTAGAACCTTCTTATTATATGGAATGATGAGACTTCTTGTGCTTAAATCATACCTTAAATTTTAAAGCAATTGGTCAAATAGTTTAAAAGTTATTTAATTTGTATATCCAAAATTAATTTTGCAGGATTAATGATGCAGGAAACATATAAATTATTATTATAGATGTCCATACTACTCAAAAAATTTGGTTTCGGGGGGGGGGGGGGGGTTGTGTCACCATCAGGATATTTTTTTCCTTATTTCTCTGAACTAGATGGGCTATTGAAACATTTGGACCTTACAAAACTGCGGGATCGGATGACATATTTCCTAATCTACTCCAAGAGGGACTGGATATAATTATGAGTCCCCTGATCGTAATATCTAGAGCTAGCCATGCTGTGGAATACATTCTCAAGACTTGGAGAAAGGCTAGAGGGCGTCTGAAGAGTCTATTGTCGAAAGAACTCGAAAGAAATTTGTATCAGAAAGAAGTCGCCCTTGTTGCATTTTTAGATATAGACGGTGCATTTGATAATACCTTGATACCTGAAGTGCACTGGTGAGGAAGGAAATCAACAACAACAAAGTGTTTATTGAAATACTTCAGAGTAGAATAATATCCACAGATACGTATGAAGGTGCCATAAATTTGAGAGTAACTAAGGGGTGCCCTCAAGGGCAGCCTATTTTCGCCATATAAGTCGCCTTTGTTGCATTTTTAGATATAGACGGTGCATTTGATAATACCTTGATCAAGTCTATATAAAGCGCACTGGTGAGGAAGGAAATCAACAACACAACATGTAAGTGTATTATTCAAATGCTTCAGAGTAGAATAATATCCACAGATACCTATAAAAGGTGCCATAAATTTGAGGGTAACTAAGGGGTGCCCTCAAGGGCGTGTATTGTCACCGCCATTATGGAGTATAGTTGTCGATGACCTGATTCATGGTTTAAGCGCCAAAGCAATCTGGGTCCAGGGTTTCGTAGACGATATTGTAATAGTAACTAGGGAAAAATTTCTTAACACTGTTGCGGATCAGATGCGATATACCCTAGAGTACTTTGTTTTCTTCACCAACTGGTTTTAAAGCTGCTGTGAAGGTGCTTTTAAAACCATGTTATAAGATGTTGTTCTGAAGCTATTCCCATTCTAAATAGTTAAAATCATGTTATAAGACATTTTAAGTGCAGGCAGTTAGTTTTATAGCAAACCTAAAAAGGTTTCTTAAATGGAGACTTTTAAAGACAGTTTACCATGCTAAATTATGATTCTTTAAACCCATATACTCCATATAGGCCAAAAAACTTTTACATGTGTTATGATAGGATAGATACGTATTTGTAACCGTAAAATAATAAAAAGTACTTGGTTATTTCGGACTGTCAAGGTAGAAAAACACTTGTGCACCCAACTTTATTGATAATGTTAACAAAAATAGGTCTAAATAACTCACGCGCCCTAAAATTTCTGACTTTTGGCGATTAAAAAATAAAAATAATAAAAAAATTTAAATCAGAAAAATAATAATTTGAAAGAAAAGTAATTTTATCTACAATTTTAATGTTTTAATGTTAAAATAAGTCGAATTTATGTCTTTAAGATGCTTGTTTATAATTTTTATGTAAGCCTTATATTGTAATCTATCATGGCTTTCAGCATCTCCAGAAAGCAATATGGCCGAAATCCGAATAAAACTATTTGGTCTATCGACAGATAATTGTTAATGGTTTTATTTTATACCTTTCCAAGAGCATATATCCTACATAAAAGCAAGGTTGCCTTGGAATCAAAACCGTTTAGTTTTAATGCTGCTGTCAATAATGCCACTCGGTTTTAATGTGAATCTAACCTAAAATCGAGCCGTGGTAGTGCTGTGTGTGTTGTATTTTTCTTTTAAAATGACTTATTTCTTCCATACTAATGGTACTATCACTTTTTACAACACACGACACCACTGTTTCGCTCTAAAACAAATGGCCGACCATTGTGGACATGAAAGAAGAGGCGATGAGTTTAGTTTTATTGTTTCTAACAAGAAGCATAGTTTAGTCTTTACGATAACCAAATTGATTCAGTTAAGAGCGTTTGGTTTTAATATAGCCTTCTAGTTGCTTTTAAGAAAGCAACTTTAAAGAAAACTAAAAACATGGTTTTAGAGCATATGTTTTACTGATATAATAGCCTTGAGATCAAGTAATTTAATAGAAGAATCTTTAAAACTGTAATAAAACTTACAAGTAACCAACTAGAATCTAATAAAACCAAACAGTCCGAAAGTTCTTTATAAAACTGATTAGTTTTAAAGTGAACTGAGAATAAACCATTTTAAAACTACAATAAGACATATTATCTATTAAGATTAATTAGTCTTATTTGATACTCTTATTAGATACTTTAAAACTAGTGACAAATGCTTAACAGTTTCGAAGTTCTGGCAGTATATCTACAAGGTAACTTTAAAACCATTATCTTCTTATTTACCACAGTAAAGCTTTATAAACCTTAAATAAAACTAAAATGTTTTTATTGTGCTACTTGGGATGTCTCTGGTCTTGATAGCCATTCCAGAATCTTTCGCGAAGAAAAATTTATCGCAATGTTAAAAATAAAAAATTGTAAAAGCAAAACCACGAAATAGATCAGAGTTAAGAAGAGTCCTTAAGGCTTAAACAGGCCATTTTTAGGGTACATTGTTAAAACAAAACAATCCCAAAAAAATTTTCTTGTTCATACTCTATTCAGTGGAACTTTGAACAGTGAAATATATTTGTACAATTATTATTGATACACAAATAAGAGTTTGAGTGAACGCCATTGAGTCTCTCCATATACGGGATATAAAAAAGAACGTTAAAGCGCAAAGTGCTTGCCAACATGGTATCAATGTACATGCTTTTATAGAAATGTACAATAAGAAAAACGACTGTTTTTATTATAGTACAACGACCGAACACTAATAGAAATGCATAAAGAAAAGCCTCGTAATGTTTTTATGGAGTGTACGGTTCTGTTTGTACTTTTTTATAGAGTGTAAAGCAACTCTGGTCACTTTAGATCCTTTGATCAATATACAGGGTGAGTCATGAGGAACTGTACATACTCCTACCTCGTGTAGAGTAGGGTGACCAAACGTCCCGAAAAAACGGGATTGTCCCGTTTTTTAACGATTTGTCCCGGGGTCCCGAAAAAGTCTCTCGGGACGCCTAAATGTCCCGTATTTGCGTTGGGTTAATTTTATGTATCTGACTTATTTTCTCTCTTTAATTCTTTTTCAATCTCGTCATTTGTTTTCATTCTTATTTCTCCCTCTCTTGTTAGATTGTGGACCAGTATTGTTCTTATTATTTTTCTTTCAAATTTCAGAAGGCTATCTTCCTCTTTCTTATTATTCGTCGTTGCTTCCATCCCATATGTAACAACAGGTCTTTTATTAAGATCTTATATTATAGTTTCATAATATACTTAGAGCCTTGTTTCTCAGCTAAGATTTCTATTCAATCCATATGTTTTTCTGCCTTCCAGAATTCTTTCCTCTGTCTCTCTTTTCCGGTTTTCCCTATTGTTACTCTCAAGTAACTTAAGGTGGATACAGTTTCAAGTTTATTGTTCTGTGTTAATAGATATTTCTGAATTGTTGTGTCATCCTTCCCTATCGTCATGTATTTTAATTATTTGCTCCACTGTATATATGGAATTAATCGTCGACCTTCCCGGTCTGAACCCGTTTTGATATTCTCCTTATATTCATTCAGCGCATGATTTAATTCTCATGTTTATTATGTTTGTGAGAATGTTATATATGGTGTTTAATAAAATTATTACTCTGTAATTCTCGCACTCCTCCCGATCTCCTTTTTTATACAGTGATGAGCGCGCTAACAGCCGGCAAAATAACGCAAAAGATGGAAAACACATTAAGTTGTTAGGTAAAAAGAAATAAAACTAGTGGAGGTGGGAGATTTAGCGATAAAAACCTATAGTACATTCTACTTATTATTTCCCACCTTTAGAGAAGTTTGGCAACTGTCACTGTGAGAATGACAGTTTCATTAGGAATACTACTCTGGGCCCGATACGTCTAAAGGTGGAAAACAATAAATATAATGTAAGTTTATAGGTTTTTATCGCTAAATCTCCCACCTCCACTAGTTTCATTTCTTTTTATCTCACAACTTAATATGTTTTCCATTTTTTGCGTTATTTTGCGGGTTATTAGCGCGCTCATCACTGTATGTAGGTACTATAATATATGTGTTCATATCGTCTGGTAGTCTGTTTTGCGTCCATATTTGTTGTATTAGCTGGTTTATTTGTTCATGGAATTCTCTTTCTCCGTATTTTATTAATTCCACTGCTATTTCATCTTCTTCTGATGCTTTTTCGTTTCCTAGGATTATAATATTTGTTTTTGTACTTCTATAAAAATTTCTACTTCGTCGTTATCTTCTACGGCCTTACTTTTTCATCGCAGTGTATTTCCTTCATAGTAAATAGCATTTTTTTGTAATATTATTCCCATATTCTACTGAGATGTTTGTCTTCAAATACGGTTTCTCATTTTTGGTTTTTTTAGTCCTCTTGTGTTAATGCTGGGCGTATTTTTTGTTGCTCTGACTTTTTTGTAAAATTATTTTATTTTATGGTTTTCTCTGTCTTTTTCAATATTTATTGAGTTGGCTTTTCTCTTCATTCATTGAGTCATTTTTCTTCTTTTTATTTATTGAGTTGGCTTTGTTTATCGCTATTTTGTATTGTTCTCTGTTTTGTTCTGACGGGTTGTTGATTCTTGTCATTCTGGCGGAGTTTTTTAGTGTTCTGTCTGTTTCTCAGTCGTGATCGTACGTAAATTACATAGTCAAAGGTAAATTGAAAAGGATTTATAGGTCCCAAATGAGCTAAAAGATGTTATGTTTCATTTCCCATGTTTCAATCGCCCCTACCTGTTTGAGTATAGCCCAAACGCTTTTGGCAGTGGCGCACCTAGGAGATGGGGGGTTTGGGGTTAAATCCCCTTTCCCCCAGGGCACATGAAAAATATAATTATGAAGAATCGTAGGAAAATGTAACTTATCTTTCACAAACAACACAAAAAAATTTCGCGGTGCCCAAGCCAACGCCCCCCCCCCCCCCCAGAAACATTCTAGGTGCGCTACTGCTCCTTGGATGTGTCCCGTTTATTCAACTTTATGATTTGGTCACCATAGTGTAGAGGCTCCTATGGGGAATAACAAATGACCATTAAAAAGTGTCTGCTCCCATTGTTTAATAATATACAGGGCGAGTTTCGCATTTTGACAGAAATTTGTATTCGTCATAATTTTTGAACGGTCAGATCGATGTGTCTCTTATTTTGGTCAATCGTTACACTATTACCACCTAATTAACTGATTTATTCAAACTAGAAAAAAATCAGGTCCGGCTTTAAAAAATTAGTTCGTTTGGGTCTTAGAAAAAATTACACCCTGTATACGCTTTTTGAAAACTCATATGAATTTTACAAATTAGACAAATAGGCAGTTAAAATGGCATATTTAGTTTTCCCCGCACGATTACTTAATTTTTTATTAAAAAATCAAATTGGACTATGAATTAAAAGTTTGGTAAAGTGAACCATAGATTTAAAAAATAATGTGTGTGTACTTTGTACGCACGTAAGAAGTTATACTTCTATTACATGATTTCTTAAAAATAAATATACTTTAAACAGTTTGTTTTATTTTTTTTAACACCAAACTAATTTTGTGCTTACCGCTTTCAAAAAAATAAAAAAAAAGTATAGGATTGCACTGGATTCGAACTCAAGACCTCTCGATCTCTGGCCGAATGCTATACCAAATGCGTTACGAGGACTGTGTCTGTATCGGTTCGGACGTACCTAATGACAATTCACGGTAACAAACAGACAAGGTGAATAAATATACAATAAAATTTTTTAATAATACAGTAGAACCACGCAAATCCGAACCCCGCAAATCCGAACTTTCGGCAAATCCGAACTTTCGGCAAATCCGAACCAACGGAAAGTGAAAAAAAATATTTAAAAATTGAAAATAAAAATTTAAAAACATGTTTATTATGTGAGAAAATAATTACGTAAGATGCTAGCTACAGCATTAAACACTGGAACACTAATCGGCTGTCCCAAGTAGAAACACTGTAAGCGCCAATTCGAAAAATGTTCACCAGAGTAGAAAACGTAAAGTGGTGAAGTGAAGATTGAATGTGATATAATGTGTTTCATAGCAATGTTAAATTGCGGTTCTACTCATTTTTTATTTTTTTTCCTTGGTAAATGGTAGATAACAACACCCTAAATCCAAAAATGCAATAAAAGTGGTTTTGAAAAGAATGGATATACAGTGTTTCTACTTGGGGCAGCCGTAATGGGTGAATAAAAGCGTCGAGTTAGACTAAACACAATCAATAAAGGAATGTGCATAATACACATTTTCCATGGTATACTATGAACGAAAACATTGAAAAAGATAAGAAACATGAGAAACATAGTGTAATCAATATCCAGATTACAAATTAAATGAATCATTTACATGGCTGAATTCCCATGTCCCGTGACGAAACAAAGAAACAAAACTACTGGCGTTAGCGATTTAATATTTCAGTGATCTAAATATTTTTCAGCTTTAGAATATTGGAGGCATAAACGTGCGGATAGAGTTTCATAAAGGGATCGGTGGCAGTCCAAATCTTTTAAAAATCATCTTCGTTAGCTTCTTAGGCTAACTTTCGGATAATCCGAACTTTTCGGAATCCGAACAGGCTGTCCCCCCAATTAGTTCGGATTTGCGGGGTTCTACTGTACTCATCTTACTCCTGAGGAAGACAAATCCAAAGACACAAAAATTATAATAAATATATTTACTAAAAACAACTAATATATTCTTTTCACACCTTTTCTTGCACTGATATATTTATACATAACTAGAAAGATTTAGCAACTAAACGCCATACTGTCTGTGTGCGCATACGCGCAGTATTCTGAAATTTTACTTTCAATCGCGCCTAAAAAAGTATAACTTCAAAAAATTAACTTTTACTAAAAAAATTAATTTTTTTTAAACAAATATTTAATTTATGTTACCACCCAATCAACTGATTTATTCAAACTAGAAAAAAATCAGGTCCGGCTTTAAAAAATTAGTTTGTTTGGGTCTTAGAAAAAATTTTACCCTGTATACGCTTTTTAAAAACTCTAATATGAATTTTACAAATTAGACAAATAGACCATTAAAATGGCGTATTTATTTTTTCCCCACACGATTACTTAATTTTTTATAAAAAAATCAAATTTGACTGTGAATAATTAAAAGTTAGGTAAAGTGAACGATAGATTTAAAAAAATTAACTTTTATTACAAAAATAAATTTTTTTTTTGAACAAATATTTAATTTGTTACCACCCAATCAACTGATTTATTCAAACTAGAAAAAAATCAAGTGAAATCAAATGAACTTTTCAGAGCAGCCGTCTCTAAAATCCGAATAGCTATGATGTTTGCCTACCTCCATCGCGGAGGTGGCACTTAAAGAAGAAGAAGATTGACAAAGATTTTCTTATTGGTGCATAGTTTTATATTTCTAATCGCTGGAGCAACAAAGTAACTAACTATGTGTGATACTATTTTTATATAATCCACGAACATGACTTTGCTTTTGTAATTTTATTACGTGAGGTACGGCGATCGATAGTTGCACCTTTCCGGTATATTAAATACGCTATCAAATATTCAGGCAACCAAAATAACTTCAGTCTCTAATCCTCATCGCATATTCCGAATTCCTATTTTATAATAATTAAAGCAGAAATATACCAGCGATGTAACGGAAATTTAGGATGCAGAAGCTTAGATTTATATTTTAGTTGGATTGGAGGGAAATTTAAATAGAGATTCACTTGAGATTATCATGTATTATTATTATTTAGTAATTATTGGATTTGTAATGAACATGAACCGTTATGGAATTAGGTGTGATGTAAATGATAATGAAGCAATACTACACCTAAGGGAAATTGAAATGAAACGGGAGTTAAGAAGCATCAATCAATCTTAGTTTTCAATAACTACACAAATGGAGAAAACATACTAGAAAATTGGAAAAAAGGGTGGATAACCCCAATACACAAAAAGGGTAACAAGGAAAGCTGAAAGAATTGTCGATGTATTACTGTAAGCAACACATTTAGCAGATTATATGGAAAAACTTTGAAAACTCTAATAGAAAATAAATATGCACCTTTATAGATCAGACAACAAGCAGAATTTCGAGCAGGAAGATCCTGAATCGACCACATATTAACGCTCAACCAACCAACGAACAAAAAATAGCTAGAGATAGAGAAATACATACATCTACTATTCGTCGATCTAACTAAGGTATACCGTACCACTGTACAAATTATGGCAAGTCCTGGAAAAACCGCCTATTAATTTAACTTTAATAAAAGCAGTGCAAAAATTCTATAACAACAACCAATCAAACATAAAAATCATCACCAGATTATCCGATAGCTTCATGGTGAATAAGGGACTACGACAGGGATTCAACTATCTCCCAACACTATTTAAAATCTATATAAATGAGGTCTCAAATAAATGACGGAAATAATCTTCTGGCATGGGGATAGAGCTAAACGACGACTCAACACTATACATACTACATACATTCTGCTGACGGATCAGGTGGTCACTGCCCAGGACAAAGATATATGACCAACCGGATGTTTCGAGAATACAAAAAATGGGACATATACGTCAATATAGAGAAAACCAAATATATGTAGGAAAAAAATATTAGCTACAACTGGATAATGATATCATTATCGAGCCAAGCTCTGATTATGTATACTTTGGAACTAGGATCCAACAACGTGGAAGGATAGAATTCGAAATAGAGAAAATAATTATGAAAGGAAAGAAAGTAATAGGAGCTTTGAACTCACTACTTTGGTCAAAAACCATATCAAAAGAAAAAAAAAACAGATATATATTAGCATCATTAAAAGCGTGGTGCTGTACGGATGTGAACCTTGCAAATGAATAATCAAACAGAATAGAAAATGCTCGCAGTGGAAATGGACTTCTGGCAAAGATCAGCCTGCATCTCCTAAGTCTTACATATAACAAATGAACGAGTACGAGATATTATGAATAAAGAAACAAACATAATAGAAGAAATCGAACAAAAACAACTTTGTTGGTATGGCCATGTACAAAGAATGGGGGAACATCGACTCCCAAAGCTGATAGTGGAATGGCAACCCCCAGAGAGAAGGAAAAGGGGCAGACGGAAAACTACCTGAATAAGTGGAATCCAGAAAGCCATATCTGAGAGAGATCTCCGACCAGGAGATTGGACAGATCGACGCGGCTGGAGAACAACAACCGGAAGGCGCAGGACGCTATATACGGGTGTTATATACAGTAAGGACCTTTGAGTTGGAATAAATTTATTATCTCGAGAAGGGGCGAATTTGAAGAGAAATTCTGAGACAGGTCGATTTTTATTTTTAAATTATGACTTTTTGGCAAATATGCCATACTAGTGACGTCATCCATCTGGGCGTGATGACGTAATCGAAGATTTTTTTAAATGAGAGCAGTGGTCGCATGACAGCTCATTTGAAAGGTTATTTAATTCTGTATTCAGTAATATAAAATTTAATATAATTATTTATACAGGGAGTTTAAGAAATTTTTTTAATTAAATTAATTGAGATGAAAAGAATAATGTATGAGTGCTGTCAGAAAACAGACAGAAATGTTTATTCGCCAAATAAACATTCTTTTTTTGCTTAAATATTCAATGTTAAAACTGCCACCCACCGGTCTCTTAGCTGTTTAAACATTGAATTTAAGCGAAAAGCAATGTTTATTTGTGAAATAAACAATATTACGTGTTTTCATGACAGCAGTAAAATGTATTTTGAATTAAATAAATTGCTTACATTCTTCTTTTTGTGTAAATTAATTTATTAAAATAAATTTTTTTGTACACCCTGTATAAATAATTATGTTAATGTTTATATTATGGAATAGAGTATTAAATAGCCTTTCAAATGAGCACATAACCCCTACTCTCATTAAAAAAAGCATTGATTACGTCATCATGCCCAGATGGATGACGTCACAAGTATGATATATATGCCAAAAAGTCATAATTTAAAAATAAAAATCGACCTGTCTTAAGATTTCTCTTCATATTCGTCCATTCTAGAGATAATGAATTTATTCCAACTCAAACGTCCTCACTGTATAGGAAGCATTAATAAAGGCTGAGTAATTAACTATTTAGATGGGAAATTAAGTGGGCGTGATTAACTAATTAAGTGTGTGATAACGGGCGTGAAGGTAGAAAATTACCTTTTATGTTTTTTTAGCTTTAATGATCATCTTGTCCAAGATAAGTTTCTAGGTCTACAAGTATCTATGACACAAGAGTTTACTTTGTTTATCTGACTTTTGGCAGACTAATTTCGTCAAGTTGTATTTCTGCTGTTTTTGCTTATTTCGTAGAGCTTCGCTGTTAGACCAGGGCGCATCTGTAAAAATATTAGTACATTTGGACGTTGAGAGGTGACTCAAATTTTTTTGCAGAAATTGCTTGAAAATAACTCAAATAATAATATTTGAGTTATCCTCCCTCTCAAAAAGGTCCGGAACATTGTTTAAATAATCAAAATGTCAAAAAATAAAGGAAAAATTCGATTTTTTTCTTCGTTTTTTGATTATAACTTTAAAAGTATTCATTTCCGAGAAAAGTTGTACTGACATAAAAGTTGTGTAATTAAATTTGATACAATACAGAATTGGTTAAAAATTTAAAAAATAGTCACCATTGTTGCAAAATAGCAATAATTGCGAAAAACCCATAAAAAACAAGTATTCGCATTTTACGTTTTTCAACCATTTATGCTACATTTAGGACCTTAATATTTCACCCAGAAAAACTTTATGATACAGTAAAACAATACTGTAAATTTAATTAAGATGGGTTTAACAGATTTTGCAAAATAAATTTTGCAATCCAGCTTTCGCAAAAAAAAATATTTTTTCAAAATGTTACAGGACTGACAATAAAGCAGATAGCAAGTTGAATTTTTTTTGCGCATAGAAGTGTACTGTACCTTTCATGTGAAATTTGCAAAATTAAAATCGATTAACTACCACGGCGTCAGGAATTTTTTTAATAAACATTAATTATTGGTGCTACGCGCAGGACAGCGGATAGTTTGCTCTGATTGGGCATTTCAATGACCTTGGATAATGATTGATACATTTTAATTTTTATTACATTTCGATATAAATAAATAAAGTTGTTTATTGCAAAATAAAAACACATACTCTATCCTCTGACTCTATCCTCTGAAATAACACTTTTTTTAGCAAAAACTTTCTTTGTTCATATATTTTAACTTAGAGAATAAAAGTTTATTATTACTAAACATATGCAATTGTTTAAACAATATTTCACAAACAATAATAAAATTAGTTTGATTTTTGTGGAATTAAAATATTAAAATACAACAAAATATAGAGTAAGAAAATAATATATTAGATAAAGATTGGAAGAAATTTTGGTGGAAATCAACTTGTGTGAATCGAACACCGCTGTCCGGCGCGTAGCACCAAAAATTAATGTTTATTTAAAAAATTTCCTGACGCCGTGGTAATTTATCGATTTTAATTTTGCAAATTGCAAATGAAAGGTACAGTAAACTTCTATACGCAAAAAAAAATTCAACTTGCTATCTGCTTAATTTTCAGTCTTGCAACATTTAAAATAATGAATTTTTTTTGCGAAAGCTGGATTGCAAAATTTATTTTGCAAAATCTATTAAACCGATCTTAATGAAATTTACAGTGTTGTTTTAATATATCATAAACTTTTTCTGGGTAAAATACGAAGGTACTAAGTGTAGCGTAAATGGTTGAGAAACGAAAAATACGAATACTTGTTTTTGTATGTTTTTTTTCGCAATTATTGCTATTTTGTAACAAGGGTAGCTATTTTTAAAATTTTTAACCAATTCGGTATTGTAGGAAATATAATTACGCAACTTTTATGTTAATACAACTTTTCTCAGAAAAGAATAGTTTTAAAGTTATAATCAAAAAACCAATAAAAAAATCGAATTTTTCCTTCATTTTTTGACATTTTGATTATTTAAACAATGTTCCGGACCATTTTGAGTGGGAGGATAACTCAAATATTATTATTTGAGTTATTTTCAAGCAATTTCTGCAAAAAAATTTGAGTCACCTCTCAACGTCCATCTCAAAACAGATGCGCCCTGGACTATGTTAACATAATTTCTTGTACACCTGTATTGAATCAATTATTAAATCAGTTATTTGAATCTCAGATAAGATTCACAGTATTGAGAAGCTTTTATTATTTTGGATAGATGTAGGAAAGGTATTAATTTCCTTAGAATGACAACTAGAGTGTGGTGAGGCTGCGATGTTGAAACATCTTTATTGTTTTATAGAGCTTATATACGATCCATTATAGATTATGGTGCTACTCTCTACGGTTCTGCTTTCAAAAACCTTTTAAGAAAAATTGACGTTTTCCAAAATTCTGCCTTGAGAATCTGTTTAGGTGCTATGAGATCTACTCCTATACAACCAATACATGTTGAAGCTTCTGAGCCTCCTTTGGAGATTAGAAGAAATTTACTAAACGAAAAATGGGTACTTAAAGCACATCTACAAATTTCGAATTATTTTCCTGTATATGTCATCTTAACGAATCAGATCTTACTCACAAGTATTGGATTAAAAAACCATCTTTGCCTTTATGTACTGTATTACAGAACAATTCTATTTTTTTTTAAAGGAATTAAACACAGTAGACAAAAACTTAGACTACTTTGCTCTCTTCAATAAAACTGATGTAATAATACCCACATA
This sequence comes from Diabrotica virgifera virgifera, assembly GCF_917563875.1. NCBI lineage: Eukaryota > Metazoa > Arthropoda > Insecta > Coleoptera > Chrysomelidae > Diabrotica > Diabrotica virgifera. The sequence continues at coordinate 10,615,516 of NC_065448.1, forward strand.
CAACGAAAACAACATAATCAGCAACAATATTCTGAAATCTATTTTGAACTGCTACAGTGATGCAACAGTTATATACACAGATGCATCTAAATCAAGAAAGGGACTGGCTGTGCTTATTTTTTACCCTCACTAGGTTTCGAATTCAAGTACAAACTTCCCAATGAGTTTTCAATTTTCTCTGCGGAATCATTGGCCATACTCGAAGCGTTGAAATATATTACTCTTATACTAAAAAAAACGTTAATTCTTTCAGACTGCCTATCAGTTTTACAGAATATCAAAAATACTTTTTTGCTCAAAACATTTAGTAATCCTTACATATTTTTAATAAAGGATATAAATCATTTAGAAGACTCTGGCTTCAATATAAAATTTATTTGGGTTAAGGCACATATTGGACTCAAAGATAATGAGTATGTAGACTACTTAGCTAAATCCGGTATAACAGCAGGCACTTTATTGTCATATTCTTTATGTGTATCAGATGTTATTACTATTTTTAAAAGAAACCAACTATCGATATGGAAAGATCAATGGAATCTTTCCTGCTTAACAAACACCACAAGATACACCACTTTACAACCAGTGATTCCACAAAGTACCTGGTTTAAGAGTTTTAAAGCTCCACGTAAATATATTTTATAACAAATATAAATCGACTACGTTTTGGGCATGCTTGCTGTCCAAGTCATTTATATAAAATAAATGTGATTGAAAACGATAATTGCAAACATTGCGGAAAGCAGGGTGATCTTGATCATATCTTTTTTGAATGTACTAAGTTTCAACAGCATTCAAACTCTCTCTATAAAAATTTAATCAAACTTGATATGCATGCACCATTCAATATCCAGTCTCTGCTGGCTACAGGCTCACAACAAATATACAATACCATTATAGTTTTCTTGTCAGATACACGCACGGTCCTATAAGATTTGTACGCGGGCATGATATTTTTTATGATTTAAGTTCAGATTTGCATCCTTTTTTATCATAAATGTTATATCACTTTATCAGAGATCCATTATTGTTTTTATTGTATTATTATTGTATTGTATTATTTATTGTATTACTATATTGTTTCTGTTTAATTTTGTATTATAGACAAGGCGGAAACGGCGGGTTCGTTGGGAAAAACATTCCCATGAGATATTTTTGCATAATCACATTCGTGAGACATCCCAGAATAAGGTTCAAGAAGTCGCCCACGAGAAAAGTGGGCCAATTTTTTTTAACAATTTTTTTTAACAATTTTTTTTTAATCAAATTGCAAAAATCAATATTTTTGGTCCGGACTAATTTTTTTTAGGGTTTTTGGACCATTTTGAACAAAAAAGGTATCTTATAATTTTTCTCTAAAGTTGATCTTTTTCGAGTTATAAGCAAGTTAAAATTTGAAAAACGCGAAAATGGCCATTTTTAAGACTTAATAACTCGGTCAAAATTATTATTTTGAAAGTCAGAAAGTGACTAAATCAAAGTTTAAAGTCGCCGTTACATGATCCTGAAGAAATCTGTGTCATTAATTGACTACTAAGCTGTTATTTTTAATTAATAACAATGAGTGGTTAGATCGTATTGACGCTGCTGTAAATGTGAGTGCGAGTAAGATGCACAATTGGACTGCTGGAATGGCTTCTCTCTCGCACTCAGCATTTACAGCCTCGCACACGTGCATGGCGCTAATTATTATTACTTAAAAATAGCAGCTTAGTAATAAAATAATGACAAAAATTTCTTCAGTATCTTGTAGGGGGGGCTTTTTTCTTTGATTTAGTCATATATTGACTTTCATAATAATAACTTTTAACCGAGTTATTAAGCCTTGAAAAACGCCATTTTTCGTTTTTTTCAATTTTAAATTGCTTATAAGTCGAAAACGATCAACTTTAGAGAAAAATTATAAGAGACCTTTTTTGTCCAGAATGGTCCAAAAAATTAAAGAAAAAATTGTTTGGGCCAAAAATATTGATTCTTGCAATTTGATTAAAAAAAATTGTTAAAAAAAATTGGCCCACTTTTCACGTGGGCGACTTCTTGAACCTTATTCTGGGGTGTCTCACGAATGTGATTATACAAAAAAATCTCATGGGAATATTTTTCTCTTGGAACCCGCCGTTTTCGCCTTGTCTATTAGGGATAGGATTGTATATTCATTATTGCAACTGGCTGAATGACTAATGTCTATGCCATTAAATAAATAAATAAAAAAACCCCAATTTTTAGTTGCAAGATTCACGCAAGACTTGAACTGTTTTGTCGTAAAATATCGCTGAAGTAATGAGTGATAAAAACCGTTTAGTATTATTAAAAATGTTTGTAAACGAAAGCATTAAATAGGTAATAAAAATATACTTTGAGATTCCCCATACAAACACCCAATGTATAAAACTACTGGATGCTTTCCAATTAGATTATGTCCTTATATATTAGATAATTCTATTTATTTGAAAAATACCAGACTTTCTTCTTATCTTATTTTACACTGTATTTCCGGAATTATGAGAATTATTTTTCTTGAAATTAAATTGCTGCAAATTTAATTTTATACTTGATGTTAAATATGCTGGACGTGCCTTTATATATTGGGAAGTTTTTATCTTATACAAGATTAGATATAGTAAGGAAACTAATGGAGGAATATAGAAAATTAGGTCTGGAGGTAAATACCAAAAAACATAATATTATCTATGCCTAGGAAGGGAAGAAATGGAGAACCTGAGCCTGGAACAGAAGACAGTTCGTCTGCAATAAATGTGTATATCTGGGAATAAAACTAACGAGTATATAGGACAAAACGAAAAAAATATTAAAGAAAGGATAGTAAAGGGAAGGAAGGTGATAGGAGCCTGAATTCGGTATTGTGGTAAAAAAATATAAGAACAAAAAATAAGAAACGAATTTACAACACAATATTAAAACCAGTATTAAACTTGGGAGCTAAAGTCTGGCAATTAACCAAGAAGTACAACGCTAAATTACTAGCCATTTAAATGGATTTTTGGAGGGGGTCTACAAGAAGAGCTGGTATAGATCTTCTTGCTTCCTATTCCAGAACATAGAAGAAACGACGACATTAGACAGATTCAAAGAAATGGACGCGGTTAAAAAATACGATAACTTTCACCTACACAACAAATAGGAGATGTACTAAAAGGGTCATTCCATTTCAAATCACTCAATTTTGGAGCAAAAAAATTTTGGACCTCCGATTTGTCTGAAAATTGGTATATAGCTTCTGCGGGACCTAAAAATAAGATATTCAAGGTCAAAAAATATTCTTCTTCTTTTTTTCTCAAAATGTTATTTTATGCGATTTTACAGTGATTTGGTGTTTATTTATACAATTTTGCATTTTGTATCGTAAAGTACCAATGGAAAACATAATATTTTAAGAGGAAACAGTAGCGATCAATAGGTAGCAAAAACGCGTTCCAAGATTGCGGCTGTAATTTTGAATATTTTTTCGAGATATTTGGCACACTTATTCGTAATATAATAAAAAATGGCGGTACAGAGCCCAATTTGAAAAATATATTAATGTGTGGAAATTACTCTGTAATTAAATACAATATTAAAAAACGAGCCTGTACCACCATTAAGAAGAACAAAAAAATGCACTTTCTTCAAATAAAATTTTTATCCGATGCCTAGATTTTGTGTCATTTTGGAACTACTAAAATTTTTTATTTCATTAGTAGTTCCAAAATGACACAAAATCTAGGCATCGGATAAAAAAGTTTATTTGAAGAAAGTGTATTTTTTTGTTCTTCTTAATGGCGGTACAGGCTCGTTTTTTTAATAGTGTACTTAATTACAGAGTAATTTCCACATATTAATATATTTTTCAAATTGGGCTCTGTACCGCCATTCTTTATTATATTACGAATACGTGTGCCAAATATCTCGAAAAAATATTCAAAATTACAGCCGCAATCTTGGAACGAGTTTTCGCTACCTGTTGATCGCTACTGTTTCACCTTAATAGAAGGGACTCAAAAATGTCATTATATGGCATTATAACAAGTTACTTTGATTCAAAACAAGCTTTTGATCAAATTTTATAGTGTAGAAAACGTTAAAATACCGTTTTTTACATTTTTCCCCATTCCCAAAATACATCATAATCGATTTGGCTGAAAATTTGCCCACAGATGGACAAAATATAGGACTTTAAGGGGTGAGAAGGATTTGAATTATTTTACAATACCAAAAAGTTACATGCAATATTATAGTCTAAAATATAGGCGTCTACTGTAAGTACAATTAACTCGAAAATATCGATCTCACGACAAAAATTGTTAAAAAGAAATTGTAATAATTGTAAATACGATTTATTTGGAACAATTTCAGTTCCTACCATTTTTGTCGAAAAGTTAAAAATGGCAGAGATATTGAGCAAAACAGGTTCTCCTTTAAAATAAAGATGGCAGCTAACGTAACGGAGGAATTCATTCGTGATTTTAAATTTAGGCTACTATTGACTCTCCTAAAGATCAGAAAAATAAAATTTTGGGCAGCTCGGCATTCAAGGTCAAATGCTATCCCGAATGGTCTAATATATACTTTGGAGTCTGATATTATTGCATGTAACTTTTTTGATATTGTAATATAATTCAAATCCTTCTAACGATTAAAGTCCTATCTTTTGGCTATTTCTGGGCAAATTTTCAGCCAAATCGATGATGATGTATTTTGGGAATGGAGGAAAATGTAAAATGTATTTTAACGTTTTTTACACTATAAAATTTGATCAAAACTTGTTTTGATTCAAAATAACTTATTATAATGCCATATAATGACATTTTTGTGTCCTTTCTATTAAAATATTATGTTTTTCATTGATACTTTACGACAGAAAATGCAAATTTGTTTAAATAAACACCAAATCACTGTAAAATCGCATAAAATAACATTTTGAGAAATAAGAAGAAGAAGATTTTTTGACCTTAAATATCTTATTTTTACGTCCCGAAGAAGCTATATACCAATTTTCAGACAAATAGGAGATCCAAAATTTTTTGCCTGAGTGATTTGACATGGAATGTACCAAAATCATATAATATCGAAAAATCTTTAATCTTTCAAAATTATAATGAAATATGTTTTTGACAAGAATTAAGGTTTTCTTGTATTTATCCAATATTGCTAAAATTTTAGAATGGACATTTTCTGAGACCTTAGAAATTGAATCAGATTTATTATCCGCCCCTAATATATGCTCCAATTACATCTGTCGATGCAGAATGTTCATTTTCAACAAACAAATTAATATTTTAAGTCATCGAAGACATAGACATAGTTTTAAGACCGAAAACATTGAAAATCATTAGTTTAGCTATTAAAGATCAAATTTGAAGTGGTTACAGTGTTTAATCATTAATTAACAATTATTTAGATATTAATTTTTCATATTATTTATGATATGTTGGGTAGATATATATGTATTTATGTTGTCAGTATTATTCTAAATTTACAATCAAGCTGTAGGTGAAATAAACAAACCAAGACACGTTAAATGCTACTAGGAGCACTCCCGAATCATAATTTACGATGTATTGTTGTAAAATTGTTTTTTTTTTGTAAAGAAATTTAGAAAAAATTAAATTTATATCAACGACCATGAAATCATAGTTTTTCATCACCCTGTATATCACCAAAATTGTTTAGAATTTAATTTTGCTATTGAGCAAGTGTTTCGGGAAAAAGTGAAACGACAAATACGTGATTCGACGAAATGCATAGGACATGAACAAACAATGCGGTGATTAGATAGTGGACATCGTGGTCGAAAACAAAGACGGTTTTAATAACCTTCCGGGAAGGTATTTTAATGTGGTAAACAAACTGTATTAGTTTTTAGTTGTAAAAGTAGAAAGTAGTAAAGAACTAATTATAATATTCTTTGAAATTTGACAAATTGTAAAAGTTGTTGGAAGAATATTTGGTTTCTTAAGAAATAAATGGTTTGAGAGAGGTTGTTGTCTATTGGATGGAAAATATCAGGAGAAGGGATAATGAATGTGAGAGTATGGATTTGAGAGCAAAATTAAGACACTGTCTAATTGACATCGGAAGAGAGCAGTCCAATTTTTATAAAGTGTAGAATCAGTATAGAGTGGTGTGATCGGCCTTTGCGAGCAGAATCAAGTTGAAACCAAATCGTCGACCGGTTAAAGAGTTAATTTTCCTTTGTTTTGTCTAGAACGAGTAGCTGATTATTATCCGTTTGTGCACAAGATATTCGAGCAAGTCCTGTGTGTTTTTCTTGGAAGCAGTTTGGACGAGAGGGAACTTATTCGCAACATCCAGAGAGTACGTGTTGGGAGAATCAAGTACGGCGCAATCCAGAAAACAAGGGGGTGAAGAATAAAAGGTTAGTCAAATCATTTGTCGGAATTGAGAAAATTTATTTATATCAAAACCATATTTGTTTATTTGTTTATTGAACAATTTTTTAACGCAGTTAGTCATTTCAAATTTGAGAAATCAATTCAAAAGAAGAAAAGTAAAATTCATTCAATTTAGTATGAGTAAATAAGAAATTAATCAAATAAATATTTTGTCAAAACAAGGAGATATCAGAGTTAGAGTTTAATTTATTAAGTTAGAGATTGTTGCAACAAAGTTAAATTTTAGTATTTTTTGAATCTTATGTACACGGCTTATTTGATAAAAACAATAGATTACATTTATATGATTTTGAGTGTTTTCAATTTCCCTGTTTCTACCTTGGAAGAAGTAAGCAACCAGAAATACTAGAAGCCACAGATCGCAGGTATTGTATCAAATACAAGATTAGCCCTGAGAATAAAATTGATTGGAAAATTTAATTGGAATTTAGTTGTGTTTTTACATAGGCAAGAAATAAAATAATTGAATAATGAATTAAATTAAGAATTTGCTAATTAATCTAAATAAATAGAAAAAGTAGAGCATAACAGTATATACATTGTAAATCCCAAATCATGTTTTCCAAAATTTATACATTGTAAATTATGATTCGGGAGTGTTCCTAGTAGCATTTAATGTGTTTTGGTTTGTTTATTTCTACTGCATCTTTAGTCCGTTCTTTTTAACGGTAAAATATTGCAAAATCTCTAAATTTTAAAGAACCGCTTGGATTGACATGAAATTTGGCATACAAATAGCTAACAAGTCAAAGAAAAAAAGTGATATTTTGCCGATATGTGCTTTTGCCCTGGGGGTGCTTTTCACCCCCTCTTGTAGGTGAAAAAATATTCGTCCAAAGAAAGTCAGGAAATGGATAAACTGGCTAATTTTAAGTAACTTTTGTTCTATAGAGTTTTTTCACCAAGTTAACACTTTTCGAGATATTTGCGAGTGAATATGTTCATTTTTCAACAAAATAACCACGCTTTTAGACGGTTTTTCGCAAATAACTCAAATAGTAAGTATTTTGTCGAAAAAACATTCTTAGCAAAAATATAGCCTGTAAAAAATTTAAAAAAATGGTGTATATATCACGTCTCTACACTTAGTAGAAGCAGAATTATAGCTAATGAAAAATAGGTTCATACTCGTCAAATTCCAAATGGAATATTTTAACGTGAAATAACCAAAAATGAAGCACATTTCGGGGAAAACTCATTACAACTTATTTAAAGTGTTTAAAAAAAGCTTCATTTTTGTTTTATAAAAAAAAAATTCTAGCATCAAAATTAAACAAGTCACGCTCAAAATAAAGTTAGTCCCTTTTGGTTTTGGTAAAAAAATCGAGAAAATCACCCCCTAATTAGTATCTTAAATGAACTTAATCGTTACGACTTCACAAGCTTCTTGACTCGTGTATATATTGTTTATATGATCTGTAAGTTTCATCGGTTCAAAGTCCTTATTATTGAAAGGGCTGTAGTTAAAAGGGGTTGAACGAGTCACTGATCACGAATGTATGCAAATTTAGAAACACCAAATCTTAATAAATTTTTGTCTAACAGAAAAACAAAGAAATACTTGATATTCAGAAAAGCAAATCTGACTCTTTTTGTTGTTCGAGATTTTTGGTATCTCTAACAATTTTTAAGTTATTTTGAAAAAAAGCATATTTTTCATAATTTAAATTTTTAAAAATTTTATTTTAATACCAAATTTTTTCAAAAATAAGCACTTTGAATCGATAAAACTTAGAGATCATATAAACACAACATAAGTAAAATAATTTATGGAGCGGTAACGATTAATTTCATTTAAGTTGCTAATTAGAGGGTGGTCTTCCCTATTTTTTTTTTGCAAAAACAAAAGGGACCAACTTTATTTTGAGCATAACTTGCTTAAATTTAATGCTAGAAACTTTTTGTAAAAACAGAAATAAAGCTTTTTCTAAACACTTTAAAATAGTTATAATGGATTTTCCCCAAAAAGTGCTTAATTTTTTGGATATTTCACGTCGAAATATTCTATTTGAAATTTGGTGAATATGAATCTATTTTTCATTGGCTATAACTCTGGTTCTACGAGATCCAGAGACCTAGCTCCTACACCATTTTGTCTACTTTTTTATAGGCTATATTTTTGCTAAGAACGTTTTTTTCGACAAAATGCTTACGTTTTGAGTTATTTGCGAAAAACCGTCTCAAAATGTGGTAATTTTGTTGAAAAATGAACACATTCACTCGCAAATAACTCGAAAAGTGTTGACTTGGCGAAAAAGCTGTATAGAACAAACGTTACTTAAAATTAGTCAGTTTACTCATTTCCGGACTTATTTTGGACATACATTTTTTCACCCCCAAGAGGGGGTGAAGGTCTCCCCCAGGGCAAAAGCACACATCGGCACAATATCACTTTTTTTCTTTGACATGTAAGCTATACGTATGCCAAATTTAATGTCAATCCAAGCGGTTCTTTAAAATTTAGAGCAAAAACCGTGAAAGAATTGACTACTTGACTGTAAATTTAGCAAAAGTTAATTCACCACATTATATACTACATAAAAATTTATTGGGTCTATATCGCATATACATATGTTAATATTTCTGATAATTTCTAATAAACCTCTTTGCCTATACAGGCGCTTTTTTTTCAATTTTTGTTGACTCTAAATACGAACATTAGTTCTAAGTTTGATATTAAATAAATGCAAATATACAATTCCAAATATTGTTCCTGCAGTTGTACCAAAAGTATCCGCATCGTATAACACTTTTAAAACTGAGAAAAACTGCAGTTGAAACAAAAATGCTCTAAATAAGTAAAAAGCTTGAAAGTCGGCAGACTCTATACATATTTTAACGACTTTAAAAACTTATATCGTTTGTCACTCTAGAAATGTAAATAATGGAAATAATGGAAAGGGAAAAAGATATTCTTGTACTTACCTTAATGATGTTCCTCTTGAAACCTGTGAATATCTGTGGATTTAAGTGTGGCATTAACAACAAAGGGTGTATATGACATATGACATGTTATACAGTAGGAAAAATGAAAGAATACCCATGAACGATTATATAAAACACGCTGTATCTTCCTGTCACCGTGTCATACAAAAAATTGGCCAGCGCAAGTACAGGTAATAATTATTATTACATGTACTTGCGCTGGGTAATTTTCTTTGTGACACGGTGACAGGAAAATACAGCGTGTTTTATATGTTCGTTCATGGGTATTCTTTCATTTTTCCGACTGTAAATAATTTTATAGGTTTAAATACAGCTACTAAAGAGAAAATTGTTTCGACAATTTTTGTTTGAGACAAATAATTTTAATAGGGTTAATGGAATAAATTACATTACGTACAGATGATTGAAAATTCAAATGTAATATCGATAAAAACAATAATTAATAGACTATAAATTTTATACGAAAGTTTGTCTAAATTTAGAATTCGGCTATATTAAAGTAAGTTTTTTAGTGTTCTTGTATTTACTTTCGATTCATTGCTATATTTATTTTTATTAGATGTCTACTATAATGTTATCCAGACAGAAGCAAATGCTAGTATAATTATATTTAAATCATAATGAGTAAATCATATTTATATTCAGTAGAGTTTAATAAAAAGGTATTTCAGTAAAAGTTTTTTCGAACAATAAGTCTTGTCGAATATGTTGTTTTGGTATATATGTAATAAGACTAATTTTCATCATCAACCTCTGGATCTTTTGTGGTTTTTAATACCAAAAGATGACCCGAATTTTGAATAATGAATATTTTTACATTGTAAAATCTAGTTAAGCTAACGTAAACTAACACCAAAGGACGAGGAGTGGGAAAATACAGAACCACGAGGACGGAATACCATACAGATATAGGAGAAGCCAAGACTTATGGAGGAACTACTGTGAGCAAATTTAAATCACACTTGTGCTACACTTCAAAAATTGCTCTCAAAGGAAAAAATACAACCAATTAATCCACTTCTAAATGACATGGGCGAGTATAGCAATACCGGAAGAGACACAGATGAAGAACTCTTCAGAGTGCACTTTCCTGGATCTCAAATAGTTGAATCACCAATTATTGACTGTATGTGCTCAACAGTAGTGTAGGCTTCGGGTACATATCTAAAGAATGAAGAGAAATTAGAGTAACTTTCATTCCTAAACCAGAAAAAAGAGGACGAGAACAAGCAAATTCTCTATGATTTAATAGCATTCCTAGAGAAAACATTAAATAAACTGCTCGATAGGTATATCCGGAATAACATAGTTTGAAGACACTACAATACATCCAGAACAAGGGGCCTAAAGAGCAGGGAATGCAACCGAACCAACACTCTACAGACTCATAGAAAAAGTGGAGAACACAATTGAAAATAAAGAGTTCCTGTGGGAGCCTTTTTGGATGTAGAGGGTTCTTTCGACAATATTTCAATAATATCTATAGCCAATGCCCTGTGACGTAAAGGGCTCGAGAATATTTGTTATACTGGATAGAACGCAGAATCGAATCAGATGACAAAGTGACGCAATTTTTAAAATCTTGAGAAACAAGAAGTAGGTATCAAAACCAACAGGCTAAGATCTGGTACACAGACGGATCCACGTCTAAGGAGGGTATGGGGCAGGAATTTACTCCAAAGCTCCAAGAATTAGCGAAAGATTTGTCTTGGGGAGAAACTGCATAGGAGAAATAATGAGAGAGCACTTGAGAAAGAACAGAACAGAATTATGGAAGTTGGACAAATGCCAGACGAATGGAGAAGCAGTATGTTAGTACCTGTTTACAAAAACAAGGGAGACATACAACAATGTACAAATTACAGGGCTATAAAACTACTTAGCCACACCATGAAAATATGGGAGAGAGTAACTGATAGACGGATACGTGAAGAAACCGAAATATCCGATAATCAATTTGGCTTTATGCAGGGCAGATCAACAACAGATGCAATGTTCATTGTAAGGCAACTGATGGAAAAATAGAGAAATAAAGAGACCAACGCTCATATGGTAATCATCGATCTTGAGAAAGCATATGATAGAGTTCCTCGAGAGATTCTGTGGTGGGCACTCAATAAGAAAGGAGTCCCTGGCGAATATGTAAAGATTGTGAGAGATATGTATGAGGGAGTAACGACTAGTGTTATTACAGGTGTGGGAGAGACTGATAAATTTCAGGTGAAAGTAGGATTGCACCAAGGCTCGGCGCTTAGTCCTTATTTATTCTCATTAGTTTTGGACCAGATAACAGCGAAATTACAGGGTAGCATTCCATGGTGCCTAATGTATGCTGATGATGTAGTGTTAATAGAAAATAGTGAAAGAGACTTAGAACAAAAACTGGAACAGTGGAGACAAGCTCTCGAGGAATAAGGTTTAAAACTTAGTAGGACAAAGACAGAGTATTTGGAATGCTCATTTAAATATTGAGTTACTACAAATAAAATGGTATCTTTGGATGGTGAAATGATTGTGAAAAGCAATAGTTTTAAGTACCTAGGATCTGTATTACAGAGTAATGGAGAAATAGATGGAGATGCATGCAATAGAATTAGAGCTGGTGGATGAAGTGGAAAGAAGCGAGTGGTGTGTTGTGTGACAGAAAAATTCCAATGAAGCTGAAGGGAAAATTCTATAAAAAAGCCATAAGACCGGCTATCATGTACGGAACTGAATGTTGGGCAGTGAAAAAGAAAGAGAAACAACGAATGTATGTGGCGAAAATGAGAATGCTTAGATGGATGAGTGGAGTGACAAAGAATGATAAAATTAAAAATGAGTATATTAGGGAAAGTCTAGGTGTGGCGCCACTTGATGCCAAAATGAGAGAGCATAGGTTAAGATGGTTTGGTCATGTTCAACATCGAGACGTTAATCACCCAATACGAAGAATAGCTGAAGTGCAGATTCCTGGAAGGAGTAGGAGAGGAAGACCAAAGAAGACCTGGGGGGAGACGATAAGGCAGGACATGTTGGTAAAGGGGATTAACATTGATATGACCCAAGATAGAATTGTGTGGAGAAATGCAATTAGGGAAGCCGACCCCGCATAGGGATAAGGCAGAGAGAATGATGATGCCTTGAAAAAGAATAGATCCCTGTGATGTCCGACAGTCAAGCGACACTGAAGACACTGGCGTATCAGGAAGTGACCTCCGGACTGGTATGGTCTAGATTATGAATGACCTGGGAGACCGGAACTAAGTTGAGCTTTTCTGGATACCAGGGTATCAGGGCATCGAAGGCAACGAAAAACAGATCAACTTGCTGAAAGTGGGTAGAATGAATCAAACGAATCGATTGTAACTCTGGGAATACCAAAGGCTGCAATACATTGGGCTGTAGAGGACTGGATCCGAGAATGTCATAAACAATGTTGGAGGGGAATCCCAAAACAAACACTTGAAAATATTTGCACAGGTAGATCAAATACAAAAAGAACAGAGGAATTGTTCGGTATGGGCAGGAACAAACTGAGAAGAGTAATAGTAATGTTGAACTGACATGCACTTGTAACATAATTCCTAAATAAAACCGGCATTTGCAATGCAAATGTTGATAGCAGATGCTGTAATAAGGAACCAGAAAGTGTAAAATACAATATTTTGCTAAAAGGGAAGTTCCCTAGGTTGGCTGTATACCATTTAGTTAAAAAACTCTAACATGAAGTAAAAACCACTTCTATGTAATTGGTATACGAGTATTTATTAAAGATTATTTTATTAAAGATTTATTAAAGATTATTAAAGATATTAAATATTTATTTTTTAGATTTTAATAAATATACCAATTACATAGAAGTGGTTTTACTTCATGTTAGAGTTTTTTACAATATTTTGCGATTGCAAGGCACTGGAACGTAAAATATATAAACTATGTAGGCAATCACAAGAAGACTCTGATATACAGGGTGTCCCGAAAAGATTGGTCATATATTATACCACACATTCTGGGGTCAAAAATAGTTCGATTGAACCTAACTTACCTTAGTACAAATGTGCTCATAAAAAAAGTTACAGCCCTTTTTAGTTACAAAATCAAAATCGATTTTTTTCAATATATCGAAAACTATTAGTGATTTTTTGTTGAAAATGGGCATGTATCATTGTTACGGCAGGAACATTTTAAAACAAAATTATAGTGAAATTTGTCCACCCCATAAAAATTTTATGGGAGTTTTGTTCCTTTAAACCCCCCCAAACTTTTGTGTACGTTCCAATTTAATTAGTATTGTGGCACCATTAGTTAAACACACTATTTTTAAAACATTTTTGCCTCTTAGGAGTTTTTCGAGAAGCCAGTGTTTATCGAGATATTTTGAATATTTATCGAGTCCACCACATATATGTATATGGTCATTGTTTATCTACACATATGGTCTACTTATACAATGATATGGTTAAGTACGATTATAAGGACCTGTTAATAATCTGAAAATGTATTTATAATTTACATTTTTAGGTATATTTTGAAAAAGAAGCCACATCTCGATAAAAGGTGACTTATCAAAAAAAGACTAAGACACAAAAAAGTTTTAAAAACACTGTGTTTAACTAATGGTACCACAATAATAGTTTAATTGGAAGGTACACAAACATTTGGTGGGTTTAAAGGAACAAAACTCACATACAAATTTTATGTAAATATATTAAAAAAGAAGCTGCATCTCGATAAAAACTCGCTTATCGAAAAAATACTAAGAGGCAAAAAAGTTTTAAAAACGTTGTGTTTAACTAATGGTACCACAATAATGAATTAATTGGAACGTACACAAAAGTTTGGGGGGGGGGGTTAAGGGATCAAAACCCCCATAAAATTTTTATGGGGTGGACAAATCTCACTATAATTTTGTTTTAAGATGATCCTGCCATAAGAATGATACATGGCCATTTTCAATAAAAAATCTTTAATAGTTTCCGATCTATTGAAAAAAATCGATTTTCATTTTGTAACTTCAAAGGGCTATAACTTTTTTTATGGGCACATTTGTACTAAGGTAAGTTATGTTCAATCGAACTATTTTTGACTCCAGAATGTGTGGTATAATTTATGACCAATCTTTTCGGGACACCCTGTATTTAAGACACACCAAGAAAAAGCTCTGTACAAACTTCTACAAGGTACAAAAACTTATAGACTGAGCAAAGGATACAGCAATGGCCAGCAAACACAAGAAACTTCAGCTTCAGTGATAAAAGAGATCGTTTGGATCAGACTGACCCAGAAAAGAACAAAACAGCAATGGCCACCAAAAACGAAACGAGAAAGTTGCTCATGCACTTATGTCAAAAAAATGTTAAACAGTTGGACCAGATGATATTTCTGGAAAATTCTGGGCAGCTTTAGAAGAGACAAGAACAAGTTGGCTAACCGGGTTAGTTAATAGAACTATGGAAGTAGGACAGATGCCAGACGAATGAAGAAGCAGTACATTACTACCTGTTTACAAAAACAAAGTAGATATAATAATGCACAGACTACATGGGCATAAAACTACTTAGTCACACCGTTGATTAACCCTTAAACGCCCAACCTTCTTTTGGTTCCATGTACGCCCAAGGGTGGGTAAAAAATGTCCACCTCGAAAATAGCTAATATATTTATTGAGAGTTGTTGGAAATGGATTAAACTTAAGATTCTTATGCTTAATAAACACAGCATCTTCTAAAATATTAATATAAACAATTTACAAACCTTACAACAAAATTACAATGTACATCAAAATTAACATACAAGTAAAAGCCAGTAATTCAGATTTGTCGAATTTCTCCACATTCTTCTTTTCAACCTCCTCATTGGCGGATAATTATGTAGATTATGTAATTATACGTCGATAATTATATGGATTATCTTCCTACCAACGAGAAATTATATAGAAACCTTTAGTAACAAGTTTTACCAAGGGAGTACTTTTTATGCCCACCCATATTTAACTCAAGATGCTACTTTTATTTTCAAAAATATCGGTAGAACCAAATTAACATTCGATAAAGGGCTGTCTTTTTAACAATAAATAATTTTTAAAAAAATTTTAAACACGTAATAAATATGTTACAAGGGAATACGCATTGGGTGGACATTTTTTACCCACCCTTGGGCGTTTAAGGGTTAATAAATATTCCAATATACTCTGTATATTATTATTAATTTATCAATCAACGGTCACACTATAAAAATATAAGAAGAATGAAGATATAATACATATATATGTAGATAACTGATAGACAGATATATACATCGTAGTAACCTGATTTATATGGGTACTGATAAATCATGACATGACATTGACTTATTGATTTACAAAGAAAACTTAAAATATTCGAAAAAACTTTTAATTGAAAACCATATTAAATCTACGAGAAATCAAATTGTTATAAAATTACACAAATGTTTGTACACGTTGTAAATAATTCATTAATTCATCAATCGATTCCATAAAAGTAAAAACTCCCTTGGGATTTAAATGAAACAAATTAAATAAATTGAAAAATATATCGATTCCTGGATTCTAATTAAACTTTTGATTGCGGGAAAATACCTGATAAATTTTATTCAAAATATATTATTAAATCGTCCACTTAAATAAATATTTAATAACGTGTGATATAAAAAAATATTCACTTACCTTTAGAAGACCCAAACACCTAAATGGAATATTTATAAATACAACAAAACATTTTTAATTGCTGATGACCCCAAAAGATAGAATAAGTGAAAAAAGTATTTGAGAACATTCTAAATTTATTTAAACACTTAATTTTACTAAAATTGCAATCAATTTTAAACAAAATCAGCTTTATAGCAAGCCTCTTTATAGCAAGTTATATGACTACGGGCCCTTTTAGGCTCATTCGCAGATACACCGATTTTGCTAATTTATTTTATATTATATTTGCCTACCCTTAATATTCCCTATACTACTTAATTTTATTTTTTTAGTTTTTTTTTGGTTATTTTTTTTTAATCAAAATATAACTTTTTACTAACAATAAATAAATAAATAACAATAAATTAATATTGACTAAAGCAAAATTCAATGTATTTTCGGTGCCTACTGTATGTTTAGTTTGTCGGTTTTTCTGAAGCCTGAAATATTTTAAAATACTCAAACGCTTTTAAAAGTAATTCGAGAATTTAAGGGCAACATTACCTTTCAATAAAGTATATATGCGTCTTTTATTGACTATAATAAAGCATTCGATAAAGTACGACATGAATGATTAATGAATGTTCTGAATTCAATGACCTCAGGATTATATCGAATTGATACTACATATAAGCAGCGAGCAAAAATGATTTCTCTAACCTAATTTTTGATTGGAATTTTGCTATTTTTGGCAATTTTCACTCGTAAGTAATATCGATAGTTTTTATTATAATAATACAGGTTATGAGTATTTTAAAGATATGAAAATTGGTGTGGAGAAAGAGGACAAAAATAAAAAGGTGATGGTTCGAAAATTATGATCCTATTGTTTATATCTTTGCCGTAAATGCCGGTCAACTTTGACCGGTTGTATCTCAGGAACCACTAAACAAAATTAAACGTTTTTTCTTTTAAAAGAAGCGTCCTGCCGTCCTACTGTTTTTATGATTTAATTTAATTTAATATTTCCCGAGATATACTATTTGTTTATAAGCCAAAAAATTGTTGTATAATTTTAAAATATTCCTGAGGCCGCTTAAATAGTCCAAATTCAGTTCTGTAAAGTATATTAGATAGGTTCAATGTCTTTTTATACAAAAATAATAGATATTCTTATGTATCATAATAATTATTGTAGTTATTATAGCGACCGTAAATTTTTAATTAACAATTCAATTGCTAATAAACTGTTCATTTAATTTCCATCGGCCTCTGGAATTATAATCTATACGAAAAGAGCTTTTATATTACCAAGTTATTTAATCATCGATAAACAATTACTTATCTAAAATTTTAGTTGAAAATTAAAGATTTTGTTGGACTCTCTGCGGACTTTGCATGCCTATATTATTAATATATACAATCATGATTCGATTCCAGCAATAAAATTGCTGGTAAATAACTTTTCCCAAAAATATCCTATTCTCCGATAATCTGCCCAGACTATAAGAGGACAATTGGGTAAAACCTCTAGTGAAAACTAATTTTCCGATATAAAATATACAATGGCTTAAAATTCCAAATAAAACTCAATGCATCCATGTAAAAGCTGTTGAATATTGCAGTGTCATCGAGTTCTCGACTATTCTGAAAACTTCAGATATCTAGCTAATCGGACAGTAGTTTAAAATCGATTACAAAGTTTTTCCAGGAGAAAGTGACAAAGAGGCAGACAAAGAACAGGTGAAGTGTATAAAAACGTGGCAAAATAGGATTATCACGAAAGGAACTTGTAATAAAATTTGGAAAAATATAGCTAGTATTACTATTCTAGACACTGAAATTTGAATATAAATCGTATTGTTATATTGGAATCATTTAAAATGTTCTCAAATAAATAAAAAAAATTGTACTCACGTCCAGCTGCATGATGATTTTGTTGTAGGCCCACAACCACCTTTGTTGGGCAGTTATCTGGGGCCTCTGCTCTTTAAGTTCTTCTTCTTGGATTTCTGGAACCACCAGAGTCGTTTCCACGGGTAACTAAGAGAATAATTATAAAATAATTAACTCATTATTTATTTTAATTTAAAGTATGGTGTAAAATTGCTACTACTATCTTAAATACGAGAAGATGGAAAAGAAAAACCCCTTTTGCATAGCGATAACTGGAGATCATCCTCAAGCCGATGGCACGTCATATGAGCCAACCGGACAATATCAGTGTCATCACCCCGCCTCGAAAACCTTCCATTATCCGGTTGACACAGAAATCCCAATAAGGGCCTAAATCTCGTGTACAACTTTGAGCGATTGTCGAGTCAGGTGAATCAGTACCTGAAGATAGACTCCTGGAACTCAGGCGACATAAAAACTGACGCAAACGTGTTTGACGAACTAATGAACAAGATATGAAATGAATGTCGTAGCAATACAAGAAACTGAATTTCTTCACACCATTAACATCAAGTTTTCGAAGTACGACATCTAGAGGAACGATCACAGAGCAAAATTAGGAGAGACTGTTATCTTAATGAGAACAGAAATAAATCATACAACAATAAAGGTCCATATGAGACAAAGTAAAATAAGAATCAGCATATTATGTAAGAACGTGGACCTGGATATCTTCTAGAACATAGAAGAACCGTCCACAATAATAGGAGACTTGAACTCCAGATCACATAATTGGAACAGTTATTAGTTAAGACACCATAGCAATTGGATTCATCGAAGCAAATGGGTCGGTAGGGCATTTCCTGGTTATTTCCTAGGAAATACCCTACCAACCCATCTAGATGTACTAATTGCCAATCTTGAACAAAGGATCAGGAGACTACCAGTTATTCCTAGAAATAGGCACTTGGGAAGAAGATAACATAACAACAAGGAAGAGAAAGAAAATAAAGGGGTCAAATTTCAAAACACTATTAAGCACATTACGCCATAACTAAAGAACATTAAAAATTTTTCTCGTTCTCAATTGCTTCAATATTCGACATTGTTTTGTTTTTAAACGATTATAAAGTGTAAAGAGTCATGTTTTTGCCTATAAAACATTCCTTGTAGATTTTAGAGAAAAATGTTTCAAATAAATATTCTAGATCTTAATAGTTTCTAATTTGAAATACATAAACAATTGGAGATAATTGCAAAAAACCCTTATTTTTGCAGTAATTCATAAATGTTAATAACTTATAACTATTATTTATTATAACAAAAATTTTGAACTTGTTTAAACAATTATACGGCTTTCAAATAAGAATATTTGTAAAAGACTAAGTTTTTCAACCCAAGGAAAATATTTGTAAATTAAATATTTTTAAAAGATTTTTAATTGAAAAACTTATTGGCCCATCTTCCTGGTGACACCTCCAAGGCTTCTACAATATGCAAGCCAAGTGGATGCTGCAGTGAAGACAAAATGGAAGGAATTCTACAGTATGCAATTCACAACCCCCGTCTGCAGCGTGGTAAAGTTCCAATGGAAAATAGACCTATTTACTCTATAGGAGTAATACTAATATAAAAATAAAAATGTATACCATTTTTATTCAGTTGCAATGCGAAGTCAAAACTGTCTTAATCTTTACTTAGATCAGAGAGTGCAGCCAGCATTCTTATCGACGATTTCACCTCTTGTTAGAAGTTCATCAGAGACTGCATAGGCTGCTTTCTCTGGTCCAGGTAAAAATTTTCGACATATTAATCCCCCATTGCAACTGACGAGAAGGTAGTAGGTGCGTAGCGGCATCTGCTAAATAAAAGACTAAGTAAAGATTAAGACAGTTTTGGCTTCGCATTGCAACTGAATAAAAATGGTATACATTTTTATTTTTATATTAGTATTACTCCTATAGAGTAAATAGGTCTATTTTCCATTGGAACTTTACCACGCTGCAGACGGGGGTTGTGAATTGCATAGTGTAGAATTCCTTCCATTTTGTCTTCACTGCAGCATCCACTTGGCTTGCATATTGTAGAAGCCTTGGAGGTGTCACCAGGAAGATGGGCCAATAAGTATTTCAATTAAAAATCTTTTAAAAATATTTAATTTACAAATATTTTCATTAGGTTGAAAAACTTAGTCTTTTATTTAGCAGATGCCGCTACGCACCTACTACCTTCTCGTCAGTTGCAGTGTGGGATTAATATGTCAAAAATTTTTACCTGGACCAGAGAAAGCAGCCTATGCAGTCTCTGATGAACCTCTAACAAGAGATGAAATCGTCGATAAGAGTGCTGGCTGCACTCTCTGATCTAAGTAAAGATTAAGACAGTTTTGGCTTCGCATTGCAACTGAATAAAAATGGTATACATTTTTATTTTGAAGAATATTTGTATTTTGAACGTTAATAGGTACACGTGTGGTAAGTTTTTTTAAAAAGTCTACAACAGAAAAAACTATGCAGTTTTATTTTATTATAAATAAATTAATTCCTTATAACAAAACTAAAGCATCGTTGATATGTATTGCGTTAGTTAGACGGCTTACTCGAGTTACTTTGTATTAAATAAAAATGAAGAAAATTGCTCTATATTACCTATACATTTTTTTAAGGTATACCGATTTTGAACTTTGAATGATTTTTATGATGAATGGTGATTGTTGATCCTTATATGATGATGAATGTAGTTTGAATACTGGTACCTAAAGTATAATTTTTTTGCAATGTAATAGCAAAAAAGAAATCTACCGAAATTTGACGATTTCTACCAAACAAATAGGAGCAGTCTCCCGAAATTTAAGTGTCCAAGACCTGTGGCAACACTGCTTAAATATTATATTTTCCAGATTTAGCCATACGACTCACACTTACTCTAAAGATAAAATACACTATGTAATCCCAGATACCTACAGTATCAAAAGGATTGATAGACAATTCACTACTATTAATCTCACTGGTCGTTCTTTGCCATAAAGATTAATCTTTCTACCATCAATGGGTAGGTACGCATGGATTATCTAGTAAAATACAAATTTCTTATATCTTTATTGTATCGCAAATTTGAAACGTGATTTTCATGAGATAAGGTTTATACCCAGTGTAATGTATTTGCATTTTAAAATATCATTTTTGTTATTCTTTGAATTGAGAAAAATATTTCCGTTGTTTATGGTTTCACCGGTACTCAAACAAATGCGCCTGCAGATTATTTTTCAGAGAAGGGTGTTTTATTAGCTTTTATGGCTTATTTCAATTCTTTTGAAGCGGTTGTCGTGTAATTTAGTGTTATACTGATGGCTTAAAGTCTTAAAGTTTAGAGTTAACAGAAAAAAATAATAAATAATAAAAAAATACTTATAGACTAAATACAATAGGGGGGTCCATGGACCCGTTGACCCCCCTGTATACGCGCCTGCCTACGGGTATAGGAGGTTTCCGATTATGTATGTATATACGCATGTAATAAAACTAAGATATGGCTCGTTCCAAACCTATGAATGGAAATGTTATCATGATACCTAAACCAGAACTCAATATATATTTTCAAAAACTATTGCCTAGAAGCACAATTCAGATTCAGATCTCAATTAATAATTCAAATAGCAGCTTAATTCAACGACAACACTTAACAAGAGGAGTAATCCTGAATGCAACAAAGCCTTTGACAGAGTGTAGCGTAGAGTACCGACACACAAAATGAGGGACTATGAATACAGTGGGGCCATGACGAGATTTATCTCCTAGTACCTACGCGATCAGAGGTTTTCTGATGACTTATTCACGTAAAAATATAATGATACCTACAACCACTAACAGATATCATAAGAAAGATAATTAACTGATACATTAGACTGTGGCGTAGATGCAGAGGAAGGCCATAAGAAGATACCTGGAGGACATAGAAGATATAAGAGCAATGAATATCAAGATATGGAAGTTTGAATACAAAGACAGAAATAAATGGAAAAAAGTAGGATTTTTAAAACGCTCTACCGTTAGCCGTAATCCCCAGAGATTTTTTCTTTGGCGTAACGATGACGATATAAACAAATTCTACTAGTTCAAATAAGAATTTGGTGTTACTTACAACTGGTATATCGTCGACGAGATGGTTCTCTTCAAGGAGGTCTTCATGTTCCTCTTGAGTGGTCGGGGATCGTCTTACGGATAGACGACGTCCAGGGATTCCGGCGTCAGATCCATTTTTACGTTGGAAATTTAAATAAGGATCGTCGTAACCCTTAAAATAAATAAAAAATGTTATTAACAAGTCTAATTATCCTTATATATACGGTCGTTAACTAAAGGCTTCCTATCTTTAAAGGTTAATGACAAACAAGTTAATTTATTCATTTAAAAGGCCTTCAAATGCAAATCATGTATAGTTCAAATGTCCGCCTCGGTTTCGCTGGATGGTGCGCAAATTAAATGTCCTATTTTGTGCAAATTAAATGTCCTATTTTGTAGGCTTTGAGCACTTTGTAGATCTATTACATAAGAATTCACCACAAGGAGGACTCTATATATATTATCGGTTTACAACGTTCTCCGTCTTCCGATACCCGTTCGCCATTTCTCTCTGTCCGCACATTGATCTACTTGCAGACCTCTTTCATCCATGGCTTTGTTTATTACTGCCTGCCAACTTTTCCTCGGTCTACCTCTTCTTCTTCTACCTTGCGGTTTCCAGTTTTGTATTTGTTTTGGGATTCTCTCTTCGTGCATTCTTTGTACGTGACCAAACCATCGTAGTTGTATTTCATTGATTTCGTCATTTATTGTATGTGTGACCTTCATTATTTCGCGTATTCGTTCATTGGTGACATGTTCTCTTCTTGATCTTCCTGCAGCTCTTCCCTAGAAATCCATTTCGGTGACCTCTAACCGTTTTGCTTTTTCCTTCATAGGCCATACTTCGCAGCTGTATGTTATGATGCTTTTCACTACGGCGTTATAGATTTTTTTTTGTTTTAGTTGTTTATCTGCTTATCCCAGAGTACTGAGTTTAGGAGCGTAATTGCTTTCCTGCCCTGAGTATTTCGTTCTTTAATGGCTCCGTCCAGTGTTCCATCATTCGTGATTTTCATACCCAGGTATTTATATTCGTTACATTTACTGATTGTTTCTCCTCCTTCTAGTATCAAGTCCTGCTGCGTTCCACCGATATTCATATATTTGGGTTTTCTTATGTTGATCTCTAGTCCCCATTTCCTGTATTCCTCTATTAGCTTTCTTGTCATGTAGCAGATATAATCGTAGTCTTGTGCTACTAGTATTTGGTCGTCTGCAAAGCAAATAGTATATAGTGTATGGTCATTTAGTGTGAGTCCCATGTTCTTGAATTTCCGTTTCCAATCTTTAAGAGCTTGTTCTAAATATATTTTAAAAAGTGTTGGAGAGAGGCAGCATCCTTGTTTGAGCCCTTTATTTGTCAGAAATCCTTCGGTGAGTTTGTTTCCTTGTTTAATTCTCGTGGTTGTGTTTTTATAAAATTTTTTAATTATTTTTATGATTTCTGTTTATATTTGTATTCTTCATTGCCTCCCATAACTTTACCAAAGGTTCACTGTCGTATGCTTTTTTCAGATCAATATATACGAAATGAATCTCTTGGTTAACCGTTGTTTTCTTTTCCATGACTTGTGTGATTGTAAAAACGTGGTCAATTGTAGATCTTCCGGCTCTAAATCCTGCTTGTTCTTCTGCCTCCATTTCCTTGTATTCGTCTTCTATTCGGTTTTTTAAGATCCTTCCATATATCTTGCTGATTGTTGGTGTAACGGAAATACCCCTGTAGTTATCACATTGTTTTCGATCTCCTTTTTTTATATTGCTGACATATACGATAATTTCCATTCTTGTGGGACTTCTTTGTTGTCGATGCATCTTTGTAGTAGTTTCCTTATGTGCCCGTAAAATCTTGGAGTTCCGTTTTTTATCAACTCAGATGGAATCCCCCCTGGTGCTTTGCCGTTTTTTAGTTCGATGCATACTTTCCTAATTTCATTGGTGGATAGCCTTATTGGAGATTCTGTTACTCCTACTGTGTCCTGGGATGGTTCTGATGTTTCGAATTCATTTCTTTTTTCTGTCAGTAGGTCGCTAAAATACTCCTTCCACTCATTCGGTGATATTGCAGTTACAAGTTCTTTTCCTGTCTCTTTGCGTAGATTTCTAAGAATTTTCCAGCTCTCAGTGGATTTCCTAGCTCCGATTTATGTATTGATTTGTGTACACTGCTTTTCCCACAAGGAAGACTCTAACAGGGTCAAATCGTACGATGTTGGTGGCCAGTTCACATCATATTCACATAAGATGGCCATGCTCTCAAATCGTATGAGGAAAATGTTCAATGTGTCCTGTTCTAAGCACATGGTGTCCACATCTTTCAATTCAGGCTAAAAAAAGTTGGTTAGTCATCGACATATAGCGCTTGCTGTTGACATTGATGATCCCGTTCTGAGCAATGGTGCTTTCGAGACATAAAGGGTATCATTAATATGAGATTACCTCCTAGTGGTTCGATTCACTGTGTGTTACATGTTAGGAGCTTTAAAGAAAGAAGAATAAGGACGAACTTTAACCAGAATCAGCACTCTAGGAGTACTAGAAGGAGGTTGTTTATTTGCTTTTCATAAAGACTGCATGTTGATTTGATTTATCCCATCCACAACATATTCAGATGATACAACTCTTATCGATAGTAAGACGCCTGAAATATTTGTTGATCATAGCAATACCAAATATGGCGACAATAGAGTAGATTAAATGGGGTCATAGCAAAAAAGCTTCATGTTGTACTCCCTGTCAAGTCTAGCAGCAGGTCATGAATTCTACTAAATAACGATTTATAAGTACAATTAAAATATCACTCCAAAGTAGAACTCAAATTTTATCAAAACCAACTATGACAAAATTATATACGAAATTTATTTTTTGATGAGAGGGAGAACCAGTCCCCAGTACATACGGAAACAGGACCACCTATACTAGTGGCAGAAATAAGAGCATCCATAATATCACTAAAAGAAGGTAGAGCTCCAGGACCATACGGAGTACAATCTGAATTTCTTAAACTTCTTGATGATGGATCTTAACGGATACTATGTAAAATCTTCAATAATATCTATGACACAGGCAATATCCCCAAAGATTGGCTAGTTTCAGAATTTATTACCTTACCAAAGAAACAGGGAGCAAAAAAGGCGGAGAATATAGGCTAATAAGTCTAATGAGCCATACATTAAAACTTTTTCTTAAAATTATACATCGTAGAATATACAAGCTATGCGAAGAGAGAATACAAGACACACAGTTTGGATTCATGAAAGGCGTAGGTACAAGAGCTGCTCTGTTTAGTCTACAGGTTTTATTTCAAAGATGCAGAAATATGTCTTGCGATATTTACACCTGCTTTGTGGACTACCAAAAAGCATTTGATACAGTTCAACACCGATGAAAAAGTTCACACAAAAATGATGCGAGGTTCTAACAAAAGCTCAAATGGATGATAAAGACCGACGTATAATACAAAATTTATACTGGAACCAATCACCCACAATAAGAACGAATCTTGGAGGTGAACCAACGGAAGCGATCCAGATTCTTCGACGCGTTAGACAAGGTTGTATACTTTCACCTATATTATTTAACCTATATTCAGAGGAAATATTTAGTGAAGCCTTGGAAAATTGCGAACATGGAATACTTCTAAATGGAGAACACCTAAACAACATCCGGTATGCAGACGACATCGTTATTTTTGCAGACAGTTTGAACAGTTTACAGCAACTAATAAACATAGTAAATAAAGTAAGTGAAAGATTTGGACTTCAAGTAAATATATCAAAAACTAAATTTATGATCATCAGCAAAAATAAAATTAGAGACTCCCAACTACTTATCAATAATACACCAGTGGACCGAGTAAAACAGTATAACTATCTTGGAACAATAGTAAACGAACAATGGGATCACTCACAAGAAATAAAATATAGAATAGAGAAGGCTAGGAGTGCATTCAATAACATGGCCAAACTCTTTAAAACCCACAACCTTAATCTGGAGATAAAAATAAGGCTCCTACGACGTTATATCTTCTCAATATTGTATTACGCAGTTGAATTCTAAACACTCACTGAAGCAATGGAGAAAAAACTTGAAGCCTTAGAGATGTGGCTATACAAATACTACAGAATCCTAAGGATATCATGGACGGACAAGAAAACCAACGAGACCTTATTACGAAGAGTGGGCAAAGAAAGAGAGGTGATGTATACCATTAAAAGGAGAAAGTTAGAATATCTCGGACATATAATGAGAAACGGCACTAAATACAGATTACTGAAGGTAATCCTTCAAGGTAAAGTATTTGGAAAGCGAGGAATTGGGAGAAGAAGAATATCATGGTTAAAGAAGCTGAGGAAATAGTTCTCCACAACAACAACTAATTTAAAGCATCAGTTAATAAAATAATTATAGTCAGAATGATCGCCAATATTCGAAACTAATAGGTACTAAAAGAAGAACAACTATGACAAATATTTCGTTTAACGTGAAAGAACTATCTCCAGCAAAACAAATACCTATTCATTGCATCTATGTGCAAAGAAAATAAATGCTTTATATTATTCTTTTAAGAGACACACAAGATACCCAAACCAATAATCCACAGAGAACGACAGTTCTCACCAGTGGCGCACAACACCCCTACAAGCGACACTATATATACACGAAATTTTCGATTTTCTAAACCTGACTGAATTGAAAATTGGGCCAAATCCCATCTTAAAGTTTAGGAAAAGACTCGTCCATCCATATGTTACCTCTCCATTTTGGTCCAAGGGTGTGGATTTTACGGCCCTTCCCATTTAAAGCCTGTTTTTCGTTTTCGTCCCCAAAACTCCCAAAAATTTTAAAAATTTAAGCCCGACCTTTGCGGCTTCTGATAGCACAGATCATTACCTTTCCAACGCATGTTTAATTTTGAAAATCGGTTATACCATTCAAAAGTTATCGAGCTCAGAAATATGACTCAATTTTTATTTAAAAAATGGAAAATGTTTGTGGATATGTATGTATGTATGTATGTATGTATGTATGTATGTATGTATGTGTGTGGAAAAGTTACACCGATCTGAATTTTTTTTCTGTGTTTCAAGAAGGTGTGGGGGTCGATTCAGAACCGGTCTAATTTTTGACTTTTGACTACCCGTAAGCCAGCTAGAGGACTAGGTAGATACAAAATAGCATATTTTTTGGGCGTATATATCTTAGGTTCAAGGAAAGACAGGAAAACCGCAAATACACCAAATCAATAGGGTTGAGTTAAGCTTTCAAGTGGCGCCTAAGCGATCAAGCTGAGATATACACACTGCTCGCCATAGCCAAAAAACTGAAAAATTAAACTTTGAAAATTTTGGTTTTTCGACAATTACTCAAAATTTCAACCTACGAATTGCACCAATAACTGAGCGTTTGTAGAAGGACTCAGGACGCGTCTAACGGTGTATACCTCATATCTGGGAAAATTCGAATTTTTAAGTTATAGGCTTCATAAG
Organism: Diabrotica virgifera virgifera; assembly: GCF_917563875.1. Classification (NCBI taxonomy): domain Eukaryota; kingdom Metazoa; phylum Arthropoda; class Insecta; order Coleoptera; family Chrysomelidae; genus Diabrotica; species Diabrotica virgifera. The sequence goes on from NC_065448.1 coordinate 10,643,012, forward strand.
TATAATCAAATCTATTTCTTACGGGAAAAACGGTTTTTCAAGCTCAATAATTCCTGTAATACGTTCAGTTATCATACTCGATCTTGGATGCTGGTCAGATACTACTTGTCAATACGTTTCAAATTCATGTTTAGTGATCAACATCAGGTAAACCGTTCAGAAGTTATAGAGCTCCAAAAGTATAATTAGTCCAGGAAATGAAATTTTTCACTTCGCAATTTTTACAGAATGGATAGATTTGCTTGAAAATTTGACAATAAGTAGTGGATAGTCCAAGGATCAAAATCTATATGATGCCGAAAGACGCTTTTACCATGGGGTTGTTGCCACTTCATCTCGAGGGTGGAAATTTTTTATTATATTTTGACCGTAAATGCTGGTAAAAATATTAATTATAAGCAAAAAAATGTTCATTATACATTTTTTTGATAAAATTAATAGTTTTCGATTTATTGGTTATCGAAGCTGTTAGTTTTATATCGAAAAAATTACCAGAGAACGGCAGTTCTCGCCAGTGGCGCAGAAATACGCCCCCCTACACGCGACACTATTATATACACGAAATTTTCAATTTTCTAAATCTGACTGAATTGAAAATTGTGCCAACTCCCATCTTCAAGTTCAGAAAAAGACTCACCCATTCATATGTCAACCATCCATTTTGGTCCAAGGGTGTCGATTTTACGGCCCTTCCTATTTAGGTCTGTTTTTCGTTCTGGCCCCCAAAACTCCCAAAAACTTCAAAAATTTAAGTCCGACCTTTGCGGCTTCTAACAGTACTGATCATTACCTTTCCAACGCATGTCTAATTTTGAAATTCGGTTATACCATTCAAAAGTTATAGAGCTTAGAAATGTGACTTAATTTTTATTTAAAAAAGGGAAAATGTTTGTGGATATATATGTATGTGTGTTTGAAAGTTAAACCGATTTGATATTTTTCCTCTGTGTTTGAAGAGGGGGTCAGGGTCGATTTAGAACCGGTGTAGTTTGTGACTTTTGACCACCCATAAGCCAGCTATAGGACTTGGTAGGTACAAAACGGCATATGTTTTGGGGGTATATATATTCGGATCAAGAAGAGCCAGGAGAACCGCAAATACATCAAATTAATAGTGTTGACTTAAGCTTTCAAATGGTGTCTAAGCCGTCAGAATCAGACATACACACGGCTCAGTATAGCCGAAAAACTGAAAAACTAAACTTTGAAAATTTTGGTTTTTCGACAATTACTCAACATTTCAACCTACAAATTGCGCCAATAACTTAGCGTTTATAGAAGTACACCAGACGAATTTAACGGTGTATACCTCATATCCCGGAAAATTTGAATTTTTTAGGTTATAGGCTTCATAAGTATGATAAAATCTATTTCCTGTGGGAAAAACGGTTTCTCAAGCTCAATAATTCCTGTAGTAGCTTCAATTTTCATACTTGACCTTAGATCCATCAGATACTACTGGTCAATACGTTTCAAACTCATGTTTACTGATCAAAATCGGTTAAGCCGTTTAGAAGTTTTTAAGCTACAGAAGTATAATCCAATTTACGATTATTCCCGAAATGGTTTATGTAGTTGTAGTGGTTACGACGCTAAATTTGATCTGGCAACGGGCAATCCGACTTCATTTACCGGCCATCTCAAGTTTTTTTTAATCTATTTCGAATAAGAAAAAATATAGTGTACATTCGATGGAGACTAGATCATTTGGGAGATAATGCAACAAAGGTGACCATTTATAAAGCTTGATGTGTAATAGAGGAACATTGCATTCAACTTCATACATTTAATTTATAAATAACTTTGAAAAACTCCTGATACAAGAATAAAAAACCGCTAAACGCCGTAAAAATGAGTGGCGCATAAAATATTCCAGCTACAAAAGATCTGATATGAATATTACGTGGCGCGAAAATGGATTTTCATTTGATGCAAAACAAAATTCTAGTTTTATTTTAAAAGATTTTTCCATAATATTTGCTAAATTTGAAGTAAACGCGCCACAAAAGAGTTTCAAAATTCAAACTGTATCAAAGTTACTCTTTTGTGGCGCGTTTACTTCAAATTTAGCAAATATTATGGAAAAATCTTTTAAAATAAAACTAGAATTTTGTTTTGCATCAAATGAAAATCCATTTTCGCGCCACGTAATATTCATATTAGATCTTTTGTAGCTGGAATATTTTATGCGCCACTCATTTTTACGGCGTTTAGCGGTTTTTTATTCTTGTTGGAAGTATACAGGTAATGAGAAGCTCAGAAATCAATCAACAAAACATAGAAATCTTATATAACTCATATTATTAACCACCAAACGAAGAGTTGTCCTTTCCCACCCCATTAGATAATAAACAGTCACACTTCAATAGCTACAACATATCCTAAGGTTATAGAGAAGCCAATAGAAATGGTGAAGACGTCTAAAGCTAAACTAAAATAACGGACTCGTTTAAATTAAAATCTCAATAGAGACCCATCATAATTTAAACTAAAGTAGCTGTTTAACCAAAAAGAATCCTATTCAGATGCTTAAATTGTAAAAGATACGATTGGATGAACTAGATGAATGATGATGGAAACTAGATGAATAACTAACATACAAAGTACCAGACTCTACAAACTCCGATGCATTAGTGACGGCAATCGAACTGACGGGACGTTAAGGAAATCCTTAGGGGATATAGAACTATGTCCATAGAGAAACAGAACATATTATGCAAACTATACGAAAACGGGCGCCGCCCGATTCATCAGCGACTCTACGTTATTGGTAAGAGTTAACGAAAAGTGCACGGTAAATAATTGAAGGTGGAATTACAAAAAAATTTATGTATATCTTTGTACTCACTATAATGCTCAAAAAATTACGGGATCTAGATGGAAGGTGAAACAATCGGCATAAGAGTAAATGGAGTCTTAGTTAACAACATCAGATATGCAGATGATACAGTAATAGTAGCAAATAATTTACAAGACCTGCTGAGACTCATGAGTAAAATAGTAAGGTGTAGTAGGTAGTACGGACTCTCTCTTAATATCAAAACGCTGGACGGAAGGGCCGCCCGAGAACTTTATCGTACCGATCTATTATCGTTATCGTACTAGATACTGCCATTCTATAAAAATAACAAAGTTACTCGTTATTTTGATATTTTAGAAACACCTTGTATACTTGAAAATATTTTATGGTTCTACGCATCATTAATTCCCGCATTTGAGAAAATGTTCGGGGACACACTGTAAATTATTGCATAAATCAATAGAATATTAGTCATACTTTCATTTCAAATTAGTCCATTTTTCTGAGAAATTAATAGTTTACAATATTTGCATTTTACTGCATGGATTGTAATGAAATTTTGGGAGTAGCACAAAGCCCAATCACCTAATTCAAAGTCTATCCTATATACTATGGCGCTTTTATCGTGGGGGCGGTTCTCACCACTTCTCGGGGATAGAACATTTTTATTTGCGAATTGCATGGAGCAAAAGGAAGAATTTTAAGAAAATTTAAAAATGCGCCCTATAATTTGATCTTATTTTTTTCACCCGTCCAACTTTTTGAAAGTAGAAATAACACTATATTAAGAGGTATTGCAAAAGAAAAACAATGCATTTAAATTCTGGTGAATGAGGGGTTAAATGTATGTACTTCTCATTTTTCCTTAAAGTACATTAGTCATATATTTTTTTGCACCATATCTCGCTTAGTTTGAATGTAACCGACATTTAACAGTGCTCGTTTTAAAGGCCTTTTCAAACACTACAAAAGCATGAGCATTTTGAGCATGCACCAAAAACCAAACTCTTTTTACCTACCATATCTCTTTTTGTATTATATATAGAAAATTTACGAAGGAACGAATCTCTTTGTTATTTATAATTAAAAAAAAATTTATATAGTGTTTTTAGTTTGATGCATAGTTTTTAAGGTATTCACAAAAAACCGTCCTAAAACATGTCATTTTTAAATGAAAATGGCCAATTTTCAACTGCGCATAACTCAAAAAGTATTGAGTTCTCAAAAAAAAGTATAGATCAATTTTTGCTTAAAAATAGGTTCTCTAGCCACTTCCATGCTTATTTTGACCAATAAATTTTCCACCCCCTTGAAGGGGTGGGAATTGCCCCAAGATAAAAGCGCCATAGTATATAGGGTAGATTTTGTTTCTTGAGCTATTCCCTACTTACTGTAAAAATATCAAGTACATCGATGTAGTAGGATGGAATTCGGAGCCAAATACCCTCATTGACTGCCCTATAATAATGCTCTGCTATGATCGCGTGAGAGGGCACACACAAGATTCTAGCAAAATTTCAATTTTCTGTAACTTTTCGAGTTTTTGAGTTACAGCAACGAGTTTTATGTCATTGGAAAGATAATTTTACATTCTTTCAAAATATGTAAAAATATACAGGGCGTATGTAAAAAATTAAGATTTATTTTTCATTTCCGGTTAAACCGGAAGCCATATTGTGGGTAAAATTTATTGTGCTAATAGATAATAAAGTACTATATATGTTTGCCAAATTTCAAATTTTAGTTTCTATTACAGAGGTAGTTACGGGCACTCGAATATTTTTTTATAAAAAATTCATAACTCCCCTCCTATGAGGAGTTAAGAAACCTGACTAATGTTATTCAATTTACCGATAGGATATCAAAAATATATAAAAAAATAAACAAATTCCTTGGAGTCATTTTTGAGAAAATTTAGTTCAAATTTATGTCAAATTTTGACCCCTTAAATATAGGCAACCCATAACTTTTTCTGAAAAACGATAATATTCTTGTTATAGCCCCATCTTTAGGCTATATAAATGTTTTTTCAAATTAAATTTATCTTAAACAAATTTTTAGATTGGTAGGGAAATGTGTCAGGTGGGCGGTCGGCCATGCTGGCCGCCATTTTGGATTTGGAAATGTCAAATTCCGTATTTCTATTTATCTATCGATGAGCTAACTTTAAGTTAAATTTCATTCGTTTCGGTCAAAATTTGCAAAAATGGGCCCTAAATAACCCCCCTATTTCGGCCCCCCTTTGAGAGGTTTTTTTCAAAAGCTTAGTTTCTCGACAAAATTCTCTTAAACTTACTCATACCGAATTTCATCGAAATCGGTCCAGTAGTTTTTGCTGGGCGGTGGCGACAGACGTACGTACATACGTACGTACATACGTACGTACATACGTACGTACATACTTCCGACATGTTTTTTTTATTTGCTTTTTAGACTCAGGGGGACTCAAAACGTCGAAAAAAAGTGAAATCTGAAAAAAATTTTTTTGCACGATCCTATAACTTTATCTATTATACTCATACTGCGTATGTAGTACGATAAAGTAAAAAGACGAAGTTTATGAAAATTAGTAAAAACAATCATAATACTAACGAAACCTTGATAGTAGAGGGCCAGCAGATCGAAAGAGTAAAAGAGTACACTTACCTAGGAACACTTATAACAGAAAATAATGACTACACTGCTAATTTTATGAAAATGAAAGAGGTCCTATGTAGCAAAGATTTAACATTAGCTCTTAAAGTACGCCTAACAAAATGTTACGTACACAGTGTACTATACCAAGAAGTGGAATCATGGACGTTAAATGTAGAGACAATGAGACGACTTAACGCCTTTGAAATGTGGACCTATAGAAGAATTATGAGGGTTTCCTGGGTAGATAGAGTTACGAACAACGAAGTACTGAGAAGAATAGGTACAGATAAGGAAGTTGAACTTACAATTAAAGAAGGAAAACTATAGTATCTCAAACATGTGATGCGGGGCGAGAAGTATGGCATCCTGTGACTCATAATGCAAGGAAAGATAGATGGCAGAAGAAGCATCGGAAGAAGACGGTTTCATGGCTGAAGAACCTGAGGGAATGGTTTGGATGCAGCTCAAAACAACTATTTAGAGCTACTGCCTCGAAAATTAAAATAGCTATGATGATTGCCAACCTCCGTAGCGGAGATGGCACCTGAAGAAGAAGAAGAAGAAGAAAAAGAAGAAGGTTTCAATGCATATTTTTTTTATAATTCTCGCATCAAAGTTGCGCGTGAAGTTAAGCGTGTTAATGACAGTTGAGGAATTGGGATCGAACCATATGAAAACTACTGTCAGTTATATGATAAATACTTCCCATCTCCAACTATGATTAAATCAGGCGCAGACAGTCGCGGAAATAATAAACCATGATTCCAGTCATGGATACAGACAGTTGAAAGCACTAATATATAACACACAGTAGCAGGAAAGCTTGGAAAATAATAAGGGGTCTGACCGGAAATAAAATACTGCAATCCACATACGACAATGTAGCTCCAAATCAGACAGCTTCACAACTTCTCCAGAAGACGTAAAGGAAAAGAAGATATTTGTAACTATTTATTTATTTATTTATTTTTTTATTTATTTATTTATTTAGGACCCAAATAACAGTACTGGACCAATTACAATCTGGGTTAGTGTATTAAGCGTATTAGTAAATTTACCGTTTACAGATCATAAACATAACAACAAAACAGTATAAAATACATAGACTACATAAACGCCGTTTATATGTAAGTGTGTGAAAAAACTCAAAATGAGAAAAACACACTTACATACGAACAACGACGAACAAAAACTTATAAAGTAATTAAAGAAAAACAGAAAATACATAGTATGTAAAACAATTAAATACAAAAATACAGAATAAATATATAATATAACAGCAAGATGTTAAAAAGTGACTGGTTGCAACCTAATATCGTTAGCAGTATTCTTAATGATGCGTAAATTAGAATTGAAGATGCCAAAGAGATCAGAGTTCGCATTGTAGTGAGCTTGCATTTGTACTAGAGGTGACTGCACCAAAATATTTGATCTGACTCTGTTAACATAAAACGTTTGTGAAGTACGAGAAGCAACACGTGGTACGTGGAGATTAAGAAGTTGCAATAACTCAGGAGTATTTACTTGATTGTTAATAATTTTAAATAAAAAGCATAAAGATTGAGTTATTCTACGACGCTGAAGACTTTGCATCTTAAATTTATCGAGAAGTAGCTCTTCAGAAAATCCCCTAGCAGGATAAATGCCAGTGGATTTAAAGTGCATACTTTTTAAAAACCGCCTCTGCACTGATTCCAAAACAGTTGTGTGATTTTGATAAATTAAAGACCAAACTATCGATGCATAATCGAGTTGGGGAGAACAAGAGATGAATATAAAAATTTGCAAGTGTCAATATCGGTAAGTTCTTTCGCATTTCGTAAAATGCAACCTAGAGTACTAAACGCACCCGCAACGATATTAGTGATGTGTGGAACAAATGATAGTCTGCAGTCAAATATGACCCCCAGGTCCTTAACAGAGCAGGGGCGACAAATGGAAGTATTATGTATATGATAATCGTAGTGTGTTGGAGAAGGGCTTCTAGAAAAAGACATAACATTACATTTAGACGCATTTAGCTGCAAACAATTAGTGTCACACCATATACTGATTTTATTTAAATTTTCTTGAAGTCTAATGCAATCGGAGGGTGACTTAATTTCAAGTAGTGAAATATTTCTATTTAGTGTATAAATATTTTAAATATAATGAAATAAAGTTGAATTTAATGTTGATGACGGAAGTCTTATAAATATTGATTGTTTATACCTGGTAAGATTGTTCCGCTGAAGATCTCCTGGAACTGCTACCGGCTTGTGCTCTCTGCATAGCAGCCACCGCTGCCGGATGATAGGGATCAGCAATGACGCTCGCTTGAGAAGGTTCTCTACTACGCATTATTATTGGCTCACTACTGCCATTTTCTTCTCGATTTTCTACGTGTATCACAGATAACGGGGAATCGTGTTTTATTGCTTGATTTACTGCGTTTTGACCTAAAAGGTTATAATAAAGAGTTAATCATTATTAGAACTTTACATACCTACAATATGTAAAAAATATTTACCAATGCTTTTGAAGCTCGGTTTTAATTGTTCTGTTTTAATTGTATAAATGGAATACTCACACTACTTTAATTAAAAGCTTAATAAATAACTTCTTAGAATCAAATAAAAAGTTTATATTGATATATTTTTGTATAATTTTTATGGGAAAAAATTAATAAATTAATTTATTTCAGAGACCACGAGATCATAGATTTTCATCGCCCTGTATATGACCAAAAATTGTAAATAGTAGAATTTAGTTAGTAAATAGTGTTTTCGCGGAAAGTGAAAATCGTTAGGTGGTTTGTTAATGGTTCTCTGAACGGACGTATACTATTATGCGGTAGGAATTAAAAGTACATTTATTTCGCTTTTGACTGGACAATAGGACGTTTATAAATGATTCTTAGAAGGATAGACAGTAAACAAAATTATTAAGTTTTAAAATATAAAGTTTTTTGTTTAGCATGTAGAAAAACAAGAGTAATTATGGTACCTTCTGGAATTTTGACAAAACGAAAAAGTTATATACAAAAATAATTGTTCTTAAGAAATGAAAGTATGGATGTAATGGGTAGAGAGGATGTTTTTGATTGGCGAGAGAGACGGATGGTGGGGATGAGAGTGTTGAGTCAAAGTTTGAGGAGAAAAAAAGTTGCACTGTGTAATGAATATCTGGAGAGAGAAGTCCAGTTTTTTGAAAAGTGAGAAGTCGGTGGAAAGTGATGAAATTGACGTCCATGTGAGCAGAATCGTGTCGAAACGAAGTCGTTGATCGAGTTGAGAAGTTAATTCTCCTTGTGTCCGAAGAGATTCCTGTTTCTATCTAGAACGAGTAGCCGGTTGGTATCAATTTGCACAAGATATCGAGCAGTCCTGTTGTTTGATTGTGAAGCAGTTTGGACGAGAAAGACCTTTCGCAACATCCTAGTAGAACGTGTGGGAGAATCGAGGACTACGTAATCCGTGAGAAGTAAAGAAGAAACAAAAAGGTTAGTCAGATTATTTGTGAAACGGAGAGAGTTGTTTTATATCCATACCATATTTGTTTATTTTGTATTGAACAGTTCTATAGCACAATTTACTCATTACAAAATTCAAAGAAGAAATAAGTAATCAATTCAAAAGGAGAAAAGTAAGTTTTGTTTTTGTTATAATAGTAAGAACAGTCTAACGAATGATTTAAATAAAAATTTTGTTAAAACAAAGAGATAGCAGAATTAAAGCTTAATTTATTAGATTAGAAATAGTTACAACAAAAATGAATTTTAGCATACTTTTAAATCTTATATTTATGGTATATTGAATAAATAAATAATATTTATAGAACTTATATGACATTGAGTGTGTTTAATTTCCCTGTTTTGTCCTGGATGAGATAAGCAACTAGAGATACTAGAAGCCAAAAACCAAAGGTAATGCATTAAAATAAAATAGCCCTGAGAATAAATTTTATTAGAAAGTTTTAATTTAATTTTGGTTTTGTTTTCCATAAGTAATAATTAAAATAATTAATTAATTAATCAAAATAAGAATATGCTGATCAATCCCCTAACAGAGAGAAAATACAGAGCATAACAATATATAGGGGAATGGGGGCATGACGGGGTCTCGAGGTAAGACGGGGTACCGCACACAAACAAGAAACTACACGTTGGTGAATAGCATGCAGTAACTCAATAGGAAGAGTCATTCGATTAACGGTCCCTGCAAGAGAAACCGTGAATGAGAATGCACGCGTTTTTTGTTTACAAACGGAAAACTGTTTTAGCGATCCGTTGATCTAATTTTGTGCAAGGACAACCATCGTTATTTTAAGGTAATTATGATCACCTCATTAATGTCTTTTTTATCGTTGTTTACTAGTATTCTTATTTTGATAATGGCATACTGTTTGTGTGAATACGTTAAATATTTAATTAGTGATTTTTTTTTTGTTCAAAGTTACCTTTTGAGGCAAGATGGGGTATTGGGTGCGGGGTATGATGGGACATTGGTGGTAAGTCTGGGTTAATTTAAATTTGTTAATAAATAACATTGGATTATTATTTTAGATAATATCATGGTACGTACTTACAAGAAAAAAACAAAAAGAGGAGAGTGGTCGAAAGATGCTATGAAAACAGCCATAGATAAAGTGACATCGTCAGAACCCTGGGTAGGCAGCCAGATCTGTGGATGTTGAGCCCACAATGCTTGTGCTAGGGTGGAAAATGAAGATCTGGAGCAAATACACATTTTTGTTTGTTTTGTGAGAATTAATTAGCATCACCATCATGCTCCAATTCCATTACCCCATCATACCCCATAGTATGGGGCAAGATGGTTTTTCATAATGTTCTTATTAATGGCTAATTGTTGAAAAATGTGATAGGTTGATTTTCCAAAGATTGTACCAAATCATAGTTAGATTTATGACGTAACGTGCCATCAATTAATAATAGTAATAAACGTAGTAATTATGTTGTATTTTTGTTATTTCCCTTAGCTACCCCATCATACCCCCCCTGCCCCTAGTGGATCATTATGTAGCTCTTTATCGGAAAATTCGTTACTGGTACATTTTTTCATGAAATTTCTTTCATAAAATACTTTTTCCTGGAATTTTATCGGATACATCTAACGTATAGTAAAGCCATTCCATCAAATCCTTTATAACAGTTTCACCAGCTCAACAGAAGTCTGATTTAACATTAATCGCAGTAGACAACAACAGTTCCAGCAAGCAGCCTTTGTTTATTTCTAACTTTTTATAGCATATGTAAGTGTTTACTAGCTTTTGTGTTTCAATAAATATAATAAATTAATTCTCTTTTATATTTGTCCCACCGGATTTTTTATTGTGCATTTGATATTAATACAAGAATGTACCTACATCTGTGATAGCTAGTTGAAACCACTCAACAAGAAACCCCAGCATTAAATTGCTACAGAATTGGCGCCCAACGTCGTGCGCGAGGTGTAGTACAAGTCCTCTAATTACATTCTTATTAAAATTAACCATAAACGAACACATAACGACACAACTACAATAATACCTACCGTAACTAATGCTATCTTCAGTCTCTTCCTCAATGTATTCATCTATGACTTCCTCTGTATCTAAAAACGGCTCCTCGTGCAGCAAACTTTTGTCGCTCTCGTGTTGATTCAACTGGTTGATCTGAGCCGTACCGTAGTACCCAGTGTCCACGCAGTTCTGCTGCTTTAACATGCCCTTTCCGTTGGCTGTGCTGTGGCCATTACCCAGACCCAGTCCGCTGTGATTGTGCACTTGAGCTGCTACGGTTAGACTAGGAAGCGCAGTCGTGGTTTCTATTGCTCGGAATGGTGTTTGGTGTTGCTGTTGAAGCTAAAAGACACAACCGGTTTAATATTTTGAAAACAATAGTATAAGCCGACAGAAATATCTAAAACTGCCAAGGTCAGACCGATCGAAAACTTTGGTTACACGACGTTGCCAGATCGATCGGGTTTCAAAGGTTTTTCGGATATTTGTTTGTTACCTGTTTCACAGTCAAATTTTCCTTCTGCTTCTTATGCGTTAATTTTAAAATATTGTGTATGATTTCAAAAGATTGCGTACTTAGTGTCCTATTTTTCACGGCACTTGTAATATTCATGATTACTAAAAATATATTAAATGTATTCCAAATAAACGACGATTTGACGATTTTATCTAACAATATCGCAAAAATACTGATTTCGCGCAAAATGCATTTTAAATGGATGTTTACTCTTTGCACCAACGAGTTCAACTGAAATCACCTATTCTCGCTTTGCTACCTGAGTGACCTTTGCGGATTTAGATATTTCTGTACAATTTTAATACAGTTTCCATTTAAACAAATACAGGGTGTGGCATTAATAAAAGTAAGTCCAATTACGCGTTTGTCGTAAGAGATACAAAAAAAATTGTTAAAGGTCCTTAAATAGACTTTGTTAAAGGTACTTAAGAAATATTTTCAATTATACAGGCCTTCCCATATGGACATGTTTAAATATTTCGATATGTTAATAATTGTGGACAATGGTAGACTTGAACAGAAGCTTGAAGATAAATGCTGGAAAAACTAAACTCAATATAGTACCTACGTTATTTAACGGTAAAATATTGCAAAACCTCTAAATTTTAAGGAACCGCTTGGATTGACATGAAATTTGGCATACACGTAGCTAACAAGTCAAAGAAAAAAAGTGATATTGTGCCGATATGTGCTTTTGCCCTGGGTGTGGTTTTCACCCCCTTTTGGGAGTGAAAAAATATTCGTCCAAAGTAAGTCCGGAAATGGACAAACTGACTAATTTTAAGTAACTTTTGTTCTATAGAGTTTTTTCACTAAGTCAATACTTTTCGAGTTATTTGCGAGTGAATATGTTCATTTTTTCAACAAAATAACGACGCTTTTAGACGGTTTTTCGCAAATAACTCAAATAGTAAGTATTTTGTCAAAAAAATATTCTTAGCAAAAATATAGACTGTAAAACATTTTAAAAAAGGTGTATATGTCGTGTCTCTATACCTAGTAGAAGCAGAGTTATAGCTTATGAAAAATAGGTTCATATTCGTCAAATTCCAAATGGAATACTTTAACGTGAAATAACAAAAAATAAGCACATTTCGGGGAAAAATCATTACAACTTATTTAAAGTGTTTAAAAAAAGCTTCATTTTTGTTTTATAAAAAAATTTCTAGCATCAAAAGTAAACAAGTTACGCTCAAAATAAAGTTAGTCCCTTTTTTTTTTGGTAAAAAAATCGGGAAAATCACCCTCTAATTAGTATCTCAAATGAACTTAATCGTTACGACTTCACAAGTTTCTGGACTCGTGTATGTATTGTTTATATGATCTGTAAGTTTCATCGGTTTAAAGTCCTTATTTTTGAAAGTGTTGTAGTTAAAACGGGTTGAACGAGTCACTGATCACGAACGTATGCAAATTTAGAAACACCAAATCTTAATCAATTTTTGTCTAACAGAAAAACAGAAAAATACATGATATTCAGAAAAGCAATGCTGACTTTTTTTCCTTTTCGAGATATTTGTTATCTTTAACATTTTTTAATTTATTTTGAAAAAAAAAACATATTTTTCAAAATAAAAATTTTTAAAAATTTTATTTTAAAACCGAATTTTTTCAAAAATAAACACTTTGAATCGATTAAACTTGCAGATCATATAAACAAAACATAAGTAAAATAATTTGTGGAGCGGTAACGTTTAATTTCATTTAAGTGGCTAATTAGGAGGTAGTCTTCCAGATTTTTTTTTTGCCAAAACAAAAGGGACCAACTTTATTTTGAGCGTAACTTGTTTAAATTTATTGCTAAAAACTTTTTATAAAAACAAAAATAAAGCTTTTTTTAAATACTTTAAAAAAGTTGAAATAGGTTTTTCCCAAAAAGCGTTTAATTTTTGGTTATTTCACGTTAAAGTATTCCATTTGGAATTTGACGAATATGAACCTATTTTTCATTAGCTATAACTCTGCTTCTACTAGGTATAGAAACGTGATATATACACCATTTTTTTAACTTTTTTACAGGCTATATTTTTGCTAAGAATGTTTTTTCGACAAAATACTTACTATTTGAGTTATTTGCGAAAAACCGTCTAAAAATGTGGTTATTTTGTTAAAAATGAACATATTCACTCGCAAATAACTCGAAAAGTGTTGACTTATCGAAAAACCTCTATAAAACAAAAGTTACTTAAAATGAGTCAGTTTATCCGTTTCCGGTCTTATTTTGGACATGTATTTTTTCACCCCCAAGAGGGGTGAAAGTCACCCTTAGGGCAAAAGCACACATCGCACAATATCACTTTTTTTCTTTGACATGTAAGCTATGCGTATGCCAAATTTCATGTCAATCCAAGCGGTTCTTTAAAATTTAGAGCAAAAACCGTGAAAGAATGTACTAATAAGAAAGGAGGCACTTTTCAGTACAACTGTAAGTAGATAATGCTCCAACCGAGCAAGTGAAAACATTCAAATGCATGGGAATGATGGGGATGATAGATCGGATACCTGATTAGAGGTAAAAAATAAATATGACAATTTTATTCATACGATGAATAAAATTGTCACATTTTTTATTTATATTTATTTTTTACCTCTAATCAGGTATCCGATCTAAACCGATTCCTGGTGCATATTAGGCACCCTCAGTGGTCAGTAAAAGCTCTGCGTGGTCGATCAAAGCTTTTTTTTCCTAATTTTATCTTTTTTTGACCTCTCGCTCCTCCTTCTATCGTCTCGCTGCTCCTTCGATTGCCTTGAGCAATACGAGCTTCGTCGATATTTTCCTGTCCTTTGAAGGTTGCAATGCATCACTAGATTTTAATTTTTTGCCGAGGAACTGTGTAGTTAAGAATTATTGTTTTCTGTAGTAAACTGATTACCTTTGAATTTTATTTTAATATTAGGCTAATTTTAATGCGTTCCCTTACTTCGACTGCATTTTGAATGACCACCAGTTCCAGGCAGTTTTTCAGACTTTTGAAACAGTAAGTTTCGATAAATTTCAATAATGTGTTCTCGCTTTATCTTCTTCTTGTGGTGCTGTTTCCTTTAGATGAGGTTAGCGACTATACTGGCAAATATGTCTCTGTCCCTAACGGCTCTAAACAAAGATGTTGAATCAAGGCCGGTACAGTATCTGATATTTTAAGCCATGAACTCTGGCGCCTACCGAGGCTGTTTTTCCTCAATCGTATCCTGGATGATAAGTTGCGTGAGGCGATACTCTTAGTTTCTCATTGTGATCCCAGAGAGTTAACTTTTCTAACTTTGATGATATTTAGCAGCTTCCTATCTGTACCTATTCTCCTCAGAACATTTTCGTTGGTGGTGTGGGTTGTCCAAGGTATTTTCAAGATTCTTCTATAAATTCAAAGGCTTCTAACTTATTCATCAGCGTTATGTTGAGTGTCCAGGTCTCCGTTCCATACAAAAGACAATTCACACAAAATCAATGCAGAAAATGACATCTAAGGCTGATATTAATGCGACTGTTACAAAATAAGCTTTTTATTTTGATAAAGCCTTGTTGGGCTACCTCTATTCTCGCTCTTACTTCTCGTTTATAATTAAGTTAATTGTTGAACCAGCAGCCAAGATATTTGTATTTGTTTACGTATTCAAGATGTTGGTGGTTAACATTATATTGGAAGGGGTAAATTTGTGTTCTTTGATGTTTTCATAACTTTTCATAACTATTTTTTCACCAGTAACCCTATTTAATAGTATCTGGAAACTATGGTCCGAATCAGTCAACAAATCAGTTTCATCTTCATAGCTGATGTTATTTATTCTTTGATCCTTTATCCTGATTCCTTCAATTGGCCTTGATGTGTTCCATTTTTCTTTGTGAGTATATAAAGCAAGTCTTCTCGCTTTATAAGTTTTAGAAAGCAAATTGCAGGCGCACAGGTAAGGCGTCGCGCGCGGTTTTGTATACAGACGAGTTTTAGCTTAGATAGATACCGTTATAAATACAGCTAGATTTTCTATTTAGAATTCCTTAATTTTAGGACAGTTGGTATTTCTATGATACTAACTTTTTTGGCAGTTTAGAATGTAAAAGTCCCAGTAAAGCATATTATTTGCATAACAAACTTACCTGATGGTCCCCAAGATGCGGCAAACTATTAATAATATTCTTTTGTGCGATGTCCAAATTGTGTGTTAGCGAATTGGTAAGTGCGGTGTCTAAGATCGGTTCGGCGTAAATCGACTTGATGTGGTGCATCGAGCTGTTCATCGAAGAAACTGCCGTGTCGAAGGAGTCTTTTAATTCGTCGTCGCGCGATTCTAAACTATCCGTGTTTTGTTGAATTAATTGGTTTGTGTTAACGTCACCTAAAACACACGAAAACATGTACTTCTTGTCTCCCGATAGGAGCTGCAGGACGTTAATGTGAGTTCGGGGGCTTAATCTGATTGTTCAGTCAGACTGGCTGCAGTCTGGCGCAGGAAGTGGACCAACTATGTATGTAAATGAATGGGATCTCCCTAATAAGGAGCTCTCCGTTAAATGAAGGTAACCACTATAAACTGGTTAATACAGATGAATAGGAAGTATGAAAGGATGTGAAACGACCTCGCTAGAGCAGTTCTTGTCACCCTTTAGCTCTCTAAAATATCTGGGAATTTCTCCTAGGTAGTCTAGAGACTAGGAATAAACCTCAATGACTAAGAAGCAACAAACCAATAAGCAGCCTACCCAAGTTAAGGTATAAGGTAATCATGCCGATGGCTCCATAGCCACAGGGTTATATGTGGTCGTGAACGTTCCCCATGAGGAACCAAGCAAAATCCCATTGTATTCCCTTCCCCTGGTACTGCGAGGCTCTGCCAGGGGTGACCAACCTTTCCCTTGTTACTCGTCAGAACACCATCAACGCACAGGAAAAACCAAAGATCCAAAACCAAACTTCTAGTCTGCACCAAAACTTTCACCTCAGCATGAAGCCGCAGTTGAGGATGGACAGCAATGTTCAAATCAAATTTCGGCACGTGTGGACAGCATTAAGATAGACAGAAGCAAGGTGGCTAACTGGTTTATTAACAGAATTCTGGAAATGGGTCGAATGCCATACGATGTAAAAGCAGTACATTAGTACCTGTTTACAAAAACAAAGGAGATGTACAACAATGTATAAATACACTACATGGTTATAAAACTACTTATCCACATCATGCAAATATGGGAGAGCTTAATTGGTAGACGGATACGTGAAGAAACCGAAATAGCCGATATTCAGTTTGTCTTTTAAAGCCAAAGGCTTTTAAAATATAAATTATACAAAGCATATCAACAACAGATGCAATTTTCGTTATAAGGCCGTTTATGGAAAATGCAGGAATACCGAAACAAATCCTCATATGCCATAGATTGATCTTGAGAAAGCATAATATGCTGCAGTTACATGATACAGTTACTCGAGAGATTCTGTGGTAGGCACTCAATAAGAAATAAGTTTCCGGTACATATGTAAAAATTCTGAGAGACTTGGATTCGAGAGTAACAACTAGTGTTAGGACAGGTGTAGGAGAGACCGATAAATTTAATGTTAAAGTAGGATTACACCAAGGCTCGGTGGTGAATCCTTATTTATTTCATTATATTAGAATTGTATTAGAATTGGATCAGATAACAGCGAAACTACAGCAAAGCATTCCTTGATTAATGATGATGATGTCGAGTTATAAGGAAATACTGAAAGCGATTTAGAACAAAAACTGAAGCATTGGAGACTTAGCCCTTGAGTAAAAAGGTTTAAAACTTAGTAGGACAAAAACATAGTACTTAGAAAGTTTATTTAAAGATGGAGTTACTATTAATAAAATGAAACTTTGATGAAATAAATTTAGAAATAAACAGAAGCTTTAGTAATATCGAAAGCACAAGAAAATATAAATGTAAAGCTAAATAATGAGACCATTACACAAATAGAGGACTTCAAGTAGGTATTTACATAGTATCAACTACGAATGGATAGGGAAATATAGAACCAGAAATAAATGCCAGTTTAATGAGTACAACAAAATTAAATTTTGCACTAAATAAGAGTTTTATTAAAAAAAACGGAAGTAAGCCTGGAAACAAAAATGAGAGTAACTATTTAAAACTGTATACGAACCGGTGCTACTTTACGGTAGTGAAACGTGGACAATGAACGATACAATTTGGTTAAATTCAAACATGCGACATGTGATATCTGCGAGCGGTAACCGGGGTGACCAGACACCAGACGTGATCGTATAAGAAACGAAGAAATACGTGAGAGGTTCGGTATTGGAATGACCGTAGAAAGACTTGAAACGAAACAATTATCGTCGTTCGGCCCTATGACGAGAATGAGTAAAAGTAGAACTGTAAAGGAGGGTATGGAAAGCTGCATCAGATAAAAACGACGAAGAGGCAGGCCAGCAAGAACATGGAATGAAGATATTAGAAATACTTGAGCAAAAACGAATATTGGGTGGAGAGAGACAAAGAGACTACTGACCGAAAGGCATGGAGACGTCTGATTTCTCCACTTACCTTAACACCGTAAGGTGTAAGAGGACGGCTTAAGAGTAAAAAGAAAAAATGCTTACCTAAACCTTTTTTCCTATACATTTCGTCATTGTAATACGTTTGATTGTATTCGCAGTTTTGAGCACTTCTACTGTAGTAATCGTTTTGGTAAGTTGTACTCGTCGGAACTTGTGGGTACGCGATGTTCTTCTCGTTAGCTACTACGTTAGGTACTGAATATACATCTACGTCTGGTACTACTGGCAAGTTATCCGTACTTTGATATGCATAATTGTAGTCTTCATTATAATTTTCTGTGGCACTGATAGCACCTAAAAACAGTGATTGAAATAATCATTTAAGAAGAGCTATAGAGAATGTTTACCATACATAATCGATTTGCAAACGGTCTTTATATAAAACCTGTTACAAGCAGAAAAATTATAAATACCGATGCCATCTTGTCTTAGTTTTTAAAAGAATTTATGAAAGTAAAAGTACCACCTCGACAAACTTCGAATACAATATAACATAGAAAGCAAATTGAGCAAGTCTTAAGGGTTTGGGCCAGAATTGCAGAAGATCAGAAATGTCAATAAGTGCATACACTTAGTATACACCTAGTCTCTTCGGATTAGATAGCATCATTATTATCACCACGCATCACTACCTTCGTCATTTCCCAAAGAAATTGTACTTTAATTTTTCTTTCTCATGTCTTATAGCTTTTTTCCAATTATCAGATGAAATTTTTGATATTGTCATGTAGCAGTACTGTCATTTTTAAACATAGTACAATTAATGAAAAGGCAGTTTCTGTTTGTATTTGATTCAGAATTGGACCACCATCTCCAGATAGCTATTTCTGCATCTCATGCGTCCTCGGTGGAGCTATTCAGTCACAACTTCAAACCAAATATCAACAGCCTGCATCTTCGATGTCGCTGATGTCGAGAGATGTCGCTGTTTTGCGTCTCAAAAGTGGAATCATTGCATCGCGATGTTTTCCCTTAAATAGGCAGCCTGTTGATTTTTGTTTCAGAGTTGTGACTGCATAGCTCCACCGAGAACGCATGAGATGCAGAAATAGCTATCTGGAGATGGTGGTCCAATTCTTAATCAAATAAAAACAGAAAGTGCCTTTTCCTTTTTCATCTTTACTCAGATTTGAGTACCTGAAACTGTCTTTCTGCCCTTTTCCTAGACGAAAAGAAGGTAAATACGTGGCCGTGCCCTTTATTTGCTTTCTTCTATATTCGTCGTCTCTGTACTTATATTATTGTAAAATCCAGAGATACGGGATGCTGCCAGAAAACAGTTTCTTAACGAAAAGTCTTGGATTTAAAATATTGTTTATTATTTTTATTTCAGTTATTTTAATTGTTTTAATTGTAGTAAACTTTAGGGATCATAGTACAATTAAATTTAATTTGAGTACCGAATGACTAGGTACTATTTCTGCCATTTCGCGTTCTTTGTCAATTTCCTTCCCTAACTTCTCTCTTGTATATGATTTTCATTGTTTATTCCCTTAGTTTATGTATTTTAATTATTTTCTTGTATTTCTTATTCTTGACCTCTGTGCTCTCTACTTCTTTTCGTTTACTGTTAAATGTAGTTTCCAGTAGCTAGTGTTCAGTGCCTATTACATAGCTTCTTCTTACCTTTACGTCTCTAATCCAGTTCTTTTATGTAGTTTGCACTATGGTATAGTCAATATAATTGATACTTCATTCTTGATATGATCTCTCTTGCGATCTTATGTATCTTTTTATGTTGAAAATTTTATATCTTTTTATATCACTTCACTTTATATTATATTATATTATAGTACCTACTTTATATAACTGTCTAAACTCCAAAATAATAGTTTTTCATTATTATTAACCCTATCTCTTCGTATGGCCCTTTAAATCGTTCTATTTTCTGCTTATTTTCTCATTTTAGATTTGTAATTGCTTCCTTTGTACATATCTCCAGATCTACTTTAAATAAGTTTACGCTCATTGCAGTATATCCAATTCCTTACTTTATTGATGATATTTTTCTTTACCATGCATGTTACCCCTGCCCTGAACTCTCTTTTTGTCTTTTTCTCCACTATATTTTAATAAATTTATATTTTCCAATATTGTGGTTCCTCTTCTTTCTCCTTACAAAGACGGTGTAAGTTTTCCTACTCTTTTTCTTATTTTACTGATCTTTTTCTTATTTCATTGATCTTTTTATCTTCAAGAGTTACTTTACTGAAATGTTTTTCAAGCAATCACCCAGTAAAGTCATCAAAACTTTTCAACTCTAAAACGGGGCTGGATTACAAAATTAATATGCAACAGCCAAAATGTGTCGAGTTTTTCTTTGCAGCCTTCTTTTCAAACTAAATACATTTTTTTTTTCTAATAACCCAAGTGGATACGTTTTTTGTTAATAAACAATGTAATTCGGAACATGTAATGTTTCCTGACACGTCCAGCAGATGGCGCCGTGGTTGCCATGTCCCCCTAGCTTCCAAAAGATGGCGCGGTTGCTGGTACACAAACAGATAGCTAATAGATAGATAGCAGATAGATAAAAAGCACGTCCAGAGCAAGTTGTCACTGAGCAACATGTGAAAAACTAGCATGGTTGGTAAATTTGTCGAAAATATTTGTAGAAACAAAAGAGAAAAAAATTTGCAAACAACTTGTTACTTACCAAATCGCATATAACCGTTATCTAACTGATTTTCCGCATAGTCGTCTGCAGAACTAGTTCTCTTCAATAGCTTATTCCTCTTTCCTTTAAGATTCGGATTGGGTGTGGGAAGTTTCCTTCCAGGAGTCATAGCTCTCGTCGGTTCCAACGTCTGCGAGAGTCTCGCAATGATCCTGGAATTCTTGGTAGGCGTGGGAGGAAGACTGGCCCCGCGGTGGGACAGGGATTCTGGGGTTTTGTATCCGTCCTCTTGGCTCTGCTGAGAGAACTGCCTCCAGGAAGTCTTTCTGTTCGGTACCTGGGGCATTCTTCTGCGGCCAGTGGACATTGGTCTCATGGGTTCGTCGTACAAGGAAAAGGAGTCTAAAAATTATAAAATTATATTTATTATTAGCAATTAAAATATTAAAAAAAAACAATAAATGGCGAAACCTTCTTCTTCTTTCTACTTTATAAATAGGCTCAATGTCTGTTTTACTTCGGTTTTAGCCTCAATTCACGTTGTATGACCATATTTTCCTCAGTAGTCCCAATGATCTACTTTCATTTGGCGATTTGTCTCTTGCTCTTGCAATTCAATACTATTCTATTTTCTGTCATTATTTCTATTTGTTGATTCCACTA
This sequence comes from Diabrotica virgifera virgifera, assembly GCF_917563875.1. Lineage (NCBI taxonomy): Eukaryota > Metazoa > Arthropoda > Insecta > Coleoptera > Chrysomelidae > Diabrotica > Diabrotica virgifera. Next base: position 10,664,282 of record NC_065448.1, read on the forward strand.
TATTTTTCTTCTCTTGGTCCAAACGTTTATTAGTCTATAACACATCTCGCTCGTATTTTCTCACTTCTTACTCTGTCTTTTACAGTATGGTTTGTTATTTTTCGTAAGACGTTCATTTCAGCTGTTTCCAGCAGTCTTTGTGTTTTCGACGTATCTGCTCTTGTTTCCGCTGTTTACGTTATTATCGGTCTTATTGTTGATTTATATAACCTGGTTTTCGTTTCCTCTGTGAGGTATTTGTTTCTCCAGATTGTGTTGTTGAGACATCCTGCTGCTCTGTTCGCCACGTTCACTTGTTTTTGTACTTCTTACGAAAACGTATAGTAGACATTATGGTAGACTTGTTTAACACAGTGTACAAAACAGGGCACATACCGAAACAATGCTTACTCCCCACCTTTTGTGCTATCCCTAAAAATACAAACGCTAAAGATTGCAGCGAATACAGAAAAATATCATTAATAAGTCATGCTCTCAAATTATTCTTGAAAATAATAGATGGTTTTATAAATAAAAAAGTGGAAGAATGAATAGATGATAGTCAGTTTGGGTTCAGAAACGGACTAGGGCCCAGAGAGGCATTATTTGCTTTTAATGTGAAAGCTCAAAGATGCATGGATATGAATGCGGATATGAATGTGGAATGTGGATATGAATGTTTATGTTTGTTACGTTGATTTTAAAACAGCATTTGACAAAGTAAGACATGAAAAATGAGTCCATATTATACAGACAAAAAACATAGACAACAGGGACTTGCGAATAATAACAAACATTTACTGGAATCAAAGAGCACAAATTGTAATATATAACGAACCCATTCCAGAATTTTAAATCAGGAAAGTTATTATGCATGGATGAATTATGTCTCCATTACTAACGTGTGATCCAAAATTATTGTCACCATACGTGGCTCTGAACGACAGAGATAGAGCTATACAGTGCAGGTCTATTCTTAATTCAGATATACTTTCGAGTTTACGTCAACATTACAGTGTACGTCAACTTAACAATAAAAGTTAGGTTATGTAGAGATGTTGGTGGTGGACATATACAGCATTTTGTTTGATTTTATTTATTATTGCTACTTATAATTTTGTTAATTCTTTTTATTTTTGATTAAAGTTCTGTGTTAAAGGTTTTAACTGATTTTTTATGTTTTATAATGTTAATCAAAATTAATTGATAAACCAATTATATAAATTCAGAATAAAACAAGACATACGTAATTTTTTGCACGGCTAGCTTTGATCCCAATAATTGTTGATCGCTCATTATTTAATGTACAATGAGCACGTAAAGATTGGAATCAATTTTTATTTTTAAATTACGACTTTTTGGCATATATATACTGGTAACGCTGACGTCGCCCATCTGCACGTGATGACGTCATCGATGATTTTTTTAAATAAGAATTGCGGTTGTGTGATAGCTCATTGCAAAGGTAATTAAACTCTCTATTCAGTAATATGAACATTAACATAATTATTTATACAGGGTGTCCAAAAAATTTTTTTAATTAAATTTATTGACATAAAAAGAAGAATGTGTGTAATTTATTTAATTCAAAATACATTTCATTGCTGTCAGAAATCAGGAAAAAATGTTTATTTGACAAATAAATATTGTTTCTTGCTTAACTTCAATATTAAAGCAGCGATCCACCTGCCTCTTGACAGTTTGAATATTTAATTAAAGCGAAAAGCAATGAATATTTTTCAAATAAACATTTTTTCTGTTTTCTGAGAACACTAAAATGTATTTTGAATTAAATAAATTATATACATTCTTTTTTATGTCAATAAATTTAATTAAAAAAAAAATTTTTTAAACACCCTCTTTAAATAATTTTGTTAATATTTATATTACTGAATAGAGAATTGAATTACCTTTCAAATGAGCTATCACACGATCCCTATTCTCATTAAAAAAATCATCGATGACATCATCGTGCCCAGATGGGTGACGTCACTAGTATGATATATATGCCAAAAAGTCGTAATTTAAAAATAAAAATTGACTTGTTTCGGGATTTTTTTCCAAAGTCGCCCATTCATGAAAAAAATTAATTTATTCCAACCTCTATGTGCTCACTGTATATTATAGTGAAGCCATTTTTGAGAAAACAGTACTATATCAAAATGAGGAAACAATAATTAACGGAAGATCTATTAACAACATAAAATATGCAGATGACACCGTCATTATGGCAAGCTCTGATGAACAATTCCAGTTACCACTAAACAAAACAAACACAAAAAATATGGACTAAAAATAAATCTAAAAAAGACCAAATACCTACATGCAAATAAGTAAGAAAACAAATAGGTATATGAAAATAACTAAGAAAATGTACCGATAGAAAGGGTTAATACATACAAATACCTAGGAACATAGATTTCAGACAATAATAATCTCAAACAATAGAAATCAGGGCCAAGATAGAAATAGCAAGAAATGTGTTTGTAAAAATTAAAACAATTCTCCGCAACAAAGACCTTCGATTAGAACTGAGAGTAAGAGATTTGAGATGCTAAGTGTTTTCGATACTGCAATATGAACTTGAAAGCTAAACATTGAAGCAAGAACAGATAAATTAGCTACATAGTTCAGAGAAATAAGGAAAAAAAATATCGTGTTGGTGACACATCCCCCTCCAGGCTAAAACCAAATTTTTCGAGTAATATGGGCATCTATAATAATAACCTATATGTTTCCTGCAGCCGATTTTGATGATATACATAGTTATAAACAAATGAAGATAAAAAAACGGTAAATTTTCGCTTTTTTCGTCTCTTACTAAAAAATTGGGCATTTTAAACAAATTTGAGAGTAATAAACTCATAAACCGTATAAAAAACTTCAATATGGCGTTCGCTGAATATGTCTATCCTTATTGGTTACTTAGAAAATTGCCAAATAAATAATAAATTTTGAGTTTTTATAAATATTCATAACTTATGTAAAAATTAACTTAGAACCTTCTGATTACATGGAATGCTGAGACTTATGGTGCTTAAATCACACCCTAAATTCCAAAGCAATTGGTCAAATAGTTTAAAAGTTATTTAATTTGTTTATCCAAAATTAATTTTTTTTGCAACACTGTAAGTCAGAAAATGATGAAGTTAGAGTAATATTTTGGATAGTTTATGAAAGAAGAAAATTTACAGTATTAATTTAATTTAAAAAAAATGACAAAAAATAATTATAGATATTGCAAAATAATTTTGCAAAAACATGTGAATTAATAAAATGGGGGGGCTAACTTTGTCCCTAAATGTCCTAGGACAGTTGTTTTTCTTTCTAAATGTGTATAAAAATTCAGTCTTTCTAAATATGAAAAAATAATTTTTCTACGGGTAACGGTTAAAAAGTTATTCTAATTGTTTATAAGTAAACAAAAAATGGACATGTTTTTGCAAAATAATTTTACACTGTTTAAAATTATTTTTTGTCATTTATTTTTAATTAAGGTAATAGTATAAATGTTCTTCTTTCATAAACTGTCCGAAGTATTATTGTAACCTCATAATTTTCTGACTTATAGTGTTGCAAAAAAAATGAATTTGGAAAAATAAATTAAATAACTTTTAAACTATTTGACCAATTGCTTTGAAATTTAAAATATAATTTAAGTACAAGAAGTCTCGGCATTCCGCGTAATAAGAAGATTCTAAGTTAATTTTTACCTAAGTTACGAATATTTATAAAAACTCAATATTTATGATTTATTTTGCAATTTTCTAAGCAACCAATAAGGTTGGACATATTCAGCGAATGCCATATTGAAGTTTTTTATACGATTTATGAGTTTCTTACTCTCAAATTTGTTTACAGTGCTTAACTTTTTGGTAATAGACGAAAAAAGCGATAATTTACCGTTTTTCGATCTTCATTTGTTTATAACTATGTATATCATCAAAATCGGCTGCAGGAAACATATAGGTTAATAATACAGATGTCCATACTACTCAAAAAATTTGGTTTCGGCCTGAAGGGGGATGTGTCACGAGAAAAACCTTATTTCTCTGGACTAACAGTCATTTGAAATATGTTACAGAAGAATGCTTAAAATAGCATAGACACAGAAGAAAATGAACACGGAAAACTTACTTAGAGTTGTAGAGGCAAGAAAGTATAAGAAGAAGCGCGAAATTTGTAATAATCGCCAAGTTTCCTAAAATGATTTATTTTTTTTTTGTGTAATTTTCATGAATTTTATTGTCGTAATAACCGTCTACACAGTATAGCCTAATAAAATAAAAAAAAGTCAAAATGTAAATTCGTACAGGTTAAAATAAATTTTAAATCAAAGTTTAGGTGGGCACAAAAGATATTTTCAAGAAAGTATCCAAATCATACAAGGGGATCATTGTTTAAATAATTAAAAAGGGGTCATTTTTGCAAAAAAATACTTTTTTAACTGCTGAGGTAACTAACTTATTAATGAAGGTCTATGGGATTTTTTTCTACAAAGTTAAAGAGTAAATCTTTCACATAAGACTTACTAAATTAAATTTGACCTCCTATTTATTTAAATAATTGTATATAAAACTTTAAAAACAAATTTGCAAAAAATTATTTTTAGCGTTTTAAATAAGCGCTATAAAATATCTTATTTTACAGACTAAGTTGCGCTATGTTACCAGTATTAAGCAAAAAAAAATTGGTCAAAAAATATTTAATATTTTTGGAAATATTGAATTTATTTATTAAATGTTACTATATTTTAAATTGCAAAAACGCCGTTGTTGCCAAAGAAATATTCACCTGCTTAAGATCTCATTATTTTTAATTTTATGTATATTTTCGGTAAATGTATTGATAAATTCAAATTTCAATTAAACTCCCCCCTAAAATGGCATTTGAAAATTATTCAAATTTGTTTATAATTTGTTTTTTTAATAACGTCGCGGGGATTAAGTATTTTCAAATGCCGTTTCGATAATTGGGTTTCTGGGAATTTTTTACTAATTAACAAAATTTTTTTGTCGTTTTTTTTTCTTCATTTTTTTTTTTTTTTTTCTTGGAGTTATATTACTACGGGCCCTTTTAGGGTTAAATTTTATTAAGAATGTCGAATCTCTGAGTTATAGATTCTAGACCTAAAAATATTAAGATTTAACTAAAATCTCTTAAATAAAATGTGGCTACTTACTGAGTTACAGGGTGTTTTATTTAAAAATTTAAAAATTATTGTTACCCAAGTACTTTAAAACTATTTGACGTGTCGTTATCATACTTGGCAGAAAGTGTGGCTATTATAGACCCCACTAAATTGTGATTAATAAACGTTTCTAGCTAGTGCCAGAGGCGTACGACAGGGGATAGTGAATGATTGACCCTTCCCAAATTCTACGCCACTGAGTGAATTACTATTTTAGCGAAATTTTTCGGTTCTCCAACACTTTGTATGTAAATAACTTTATTGGTACCGATAAAGTCATCAGTTTGAGAGATATTGGAAGTTTAAAATGAATGAATGGATGAATCAAAATAACTATGCCGTTTCATTTTTAACGTCCAATATCTCGAAAACTAATGACTTAATTGTTACCAGTATAGAGTATATTATTTACATAGAAAGTATTGGAGAATCGAAAAATTTCGCTAAAATAGTAATTTGCTCAGTGGCGTAGAATTTGGGAAGGGTCAACCATTAACTATCCCCTGTCGCACGCCTCTGGTAGTAGCTAGAAACTTTTATTTATCACAATTTAGTAGACTTTATAGTACCCACACTTTCTGTCAAGTATGATAAGGATACGTCAAATAGTTTGAAAGTTCTTGGTAAAAATCCTTTTTTAAATTTTTTTAATAAAACACCCTGTAACTCAGTAAGTAGCCACATTTTATTTAAGTAATTTTAGACCAATCTTAATATTTTTAGGTCTAGAATCTACAACTTAGAGATTCAACATTCTTAATGAAACTTAACCCTAAAAGGGCCCGTAGTAATATAACGCCAAGAGAAAAAAAAGAAGAGGAAAAAAGGACAAAAAATGTGTTAATTAGTGAAAAATTCCCAGGAACCCAATTATCGAAACGGCATTTCAATATATTTAATCCCCGCTACGTTATTAAAAAAACAAATTATAAACAAATTTGAATAATTTTCAAATGCCATTTTAGGGGGAAGTTTAATTGTAATTTGAATTTATCAATACATTTATCGAAAATATACATAAAAATAAAAATAATAAGATTTAATACAGGTGAATATTTCTTTGACAACAACCGCGTTTTTGCAATTGAAAATAGAGTAACATTTAGTAAACAAATTCAATATCTCAAAAAATATTAAATATTTTTGGACCAATTTTTTTTTATTTAATACTGATAATATAGTGCAACTTCTCGTGTAAAATAAAATATTTTATAGTGCTTATTTAAAACGCTAAAAATAATTTTTTGCAAATTTGTTTTTAAAGATTTATGTATAATTATTTAAATAAATAGGGGGTCAAATTTAATTTAGTAAATTTTATGTGAAAGACTTGCCCTTCAGCTTTGCAGAAAACAATCCTATAGACCTTCATTAGTAATTGAATAACCTCAGCAGTTAAAAAAGTAATTTTTTTGCAAAAATGACCCCTTTTTAATTATTTAAACAATGATCCCCTTGTATGATTTGGATACTTTCTTGAAAATATCTTTTGTACCCACCTAAACTTTGATATAAAATTTGTTTCAACCTGTACGAATTTACATTTTGATTTACATGTAGTGTGATTTTATTTTACTAGACTAGTATGAGAAAAAGATGAATTAAATCGGTCGACACTCTTAAGTTACGACTTATATAGGAAAATAGGGATTTATTTTTATATGTTAGGTATAAAAATTGTTTAAACTATGGTGACTTAACGAAGATGAAAAAAATAGAGAAATGCCTTTCATTTCTTTCCGATATTTTTATTTCACCATATTGTGTCATTCTCCATTTTGAGATATACGAAAAATTTATAAATACCAAGATGAGAAACTTTTTGTATTATCTCAAACAGCAGATTTCAACTGACAAACCCGTCTATAAAGTTATGACGAGTAAACATTTAACGTAATTGATCTATTAACAAATTACTTGGAATTTAGTATGTAACTTTCTACCTGTTATTTATTTGGATTTATTTAATAAAGAATCGACACAGGAAAATATAATAATTAATTAATTCTAATATTCTACTCTACAGTTTCTGTATTTTTTACCTAATTATCTAGGTATTTATTTAAAATAAATATGTAATGTTAAGTAAACACCAAAGAAAATATAAAATTTCTTAAGCCGATCCTGTTCGCTATTTACCTTAAGAGGTAAATCCCTTTATGGCTTCGACTTTATCAGCAGGATATTCTTTAAAGTCTGCATTACTCAACTCTTATAATGAACTTTACTGGATACTGCAGTCAATACTTAACAGAAAGATCAAGGCAAAAAGATGAATTGGTAGAAAGGAATATTCATGGATCCAAAATATTCATCAGTGGACTGGCTTATCAGCAGATGAATTGTTACATGCCACACAAAATCGAGAATAATCTCAGCATACATATTGTTATGAAAGCTACCAGGGTCGTCATTTGATAGGGTCAGGGGGGGCATTCCCCCCCCCTGACCCTGAAAATGACTGAAATTTACAAAAAATAGATCAATTTTGTATTATGTATGCATAATGTATTGTATATATAATATTTGCCACCCCTAGCAAAATTTCAAATGACGCTCCTGGAAGCTACCCACACCCTAATTTGAGAGCGGTACTCAAAGAAGGTAAAAACTGAATATTTACCTGAATTTTGTACATTGGGTAGGATGGGTAACTGCTTATTGGTAACGTTCTGTAGAGCCGGTATGGAGGGTAGTTTCTTGGAAGATCTCGGTTTAGGGGGTTGGTAAGGGTCGTACCCTCCGCTATCCCATTGGCGATCCTCGTCTTCCTGCCCAAATCGTCCGTCTTGCGAAGAATATGGCACCGTATCATAAAACTCATCGACGCTTTTGTTCTGCTGGAGAGATTGATACCTGAAAATTTGTTACAAAACATTAAGTATTATGCGTACAATTCAGGAGATGTTTGTTAGTCTTTCTTGTTTGATTTTGTCGTCTTGATTCCCCCTTCTGATGAAAGAAACCCCAGTTTCACACACTAAGAATTTGAACATGCGGTCGCTAGAACGAATGATGATATTCCAATGGTGGCTCGAGCAATCCCATATCAACTGCCGTGTAATGTGAAAGTTACCATGGGATTGCTCGAGACACCATTGGAATATCATCATTCGTTCTATCGACCGCATGTTCAAATTCTTAGTGTGTGAAATGAGCGTAAGAATTTGAAACGTGCGGCATGCGGCCGCTAGAACGTATGATGACATTCCTATGGTGGCTCGAGCAATCCCATGGTAACTTTCACATTACACGGCGGTTGGAACGTTCGGTGTAATGTGAAAGTTATCATGGGGTTGCTTGAGGCACCATTGGAATGTCATCGTGCGTTCTAGCGATGGCACATTCAAATTCTTAGTGTGTTAAAGGAACGTAAGGAGTCGAAATGGTATCATAATGCGGTGTTTTCACCAATTCAAACGCAGAGACTAACAAGTCGTGCTCCTATGATATTTATAATCTTAGTAACTTACTAATATGGCGATAACTAGAGCAAATGGTAAAATTTTTCTGAAAAGGAACCAAATGAAAGCAGGGAAGAATTGATTTGATGAAGAACGCCTTACAATAGCAGAGGAAAAGAAAGTATTAAAACCTGATTGTATTATCAAATAATAGTTATGGTACGAACAAGAGTTGCAAAAGTGAAAGAAGAATAATGAGAATGTTATGTAGACGTAAGGAAAGAGAATATAATAAAAAAATACTGCACGAAATAGAAGAAAGGCTTTAGAAGAAATATATACGGTCGTTTTATCAAGAAGTTAATAAAGCTGAAAGGGGATACCAGATTAATAATATTCATACATAAAAAAAATGGAATACTCACGAGTGAAACAGAATCAATGACTGGTACATGGTAGAGACATTTTATTGAACTACTGAATGGGCAAAATACAGATGAGAATAAAAATTTCGTTATAGAAGATGATGGCATAATAATAGAACTGCCTAGTGAGGAGAGATTAAAAGTACAATAAGTGGGCTCAAAAATAACACAAACCCCGAAAATAGAAGCTGCGAGAAGACGCAATAGCTGCGGAAATGGTAAATAATGGAAGAAAGTATGCCCAAAGTTTAGACCAAAGTTTTATTATGCCCCATACAAAATGGGGAAAATTACATAGGTGTTGCTCTGTTGGCTACTTGTTTTAAGGTATTAGCCAGAATTCTAAGAGTGAGAATCAACAGATTTGCTGATGATAAACTATGTCAATATCAGGCCAACTTTAGATTTAATAGATCAGTGACATATTTTTGCAGTAAAAGAAATCCAGACTATCTGTTATGAACAAACATAGGAACTGTATATAAAGCATCAGTCGCTTCATAAAGGCATAGAGAGTAATATGGATGGAACACGTCATCAGAATGGAAAGGAAGAGGATGCCAAAAATAAAAGAGAGCCTATCACGAAAAGGAGGAAAAGACGACCCAGACAAAGATAGTTTGATAATGTATAGAAAGATCTCAGAAAAGAATGAATGGCTGTTTGGAAAGAAAGGGCAACAAACAGGGATGATTGGATGAAAATTTAGCAGACAAGGAGCATGATTTGGATATAAGAAGTCACACTTAGTGCAAGTTTTGTAATATAGGTATAAGTATTATATTAACTGTATTTTAGCTATAGGCTTTCAAAGTCTGTTGAGCTTTCTAAATAAATAAATACATACCTTAATAATAAGTGAACTTACCCAGGTACAGTGGTTGCAGAATAGACTGAGTAGTCATAGTTTGGATCATCGTATAGGGTAGTTTGTCTCTCTAAACTGGGTCTTCGAGCTACAACACAATTTATTGATGAATACAGTTAAATTTATAGACCGGGGCGCATCTGTAAAAAAAATATTAGTACATTTGGATGTTGAGAGGTGACTTATATTTTTTGCAGAAATTTCTTGGAACTAAATCATATAATAATAATTGAGTTATCCTCCCACTCAAAAAGGTCCGGAACATTGTTTAAATAATCAAAATGTCAAAAAATTAAGGAGAAATTCGATTTTTTTCTTCGTTTTTTGATTATAACTTTAAAATTGTTCATTTTCAAGAAAGTTTCACTAACAAAAAAGTTGCGTAATTAAATTTCCTATAAGATAGGATTGGTTAAAAATTTTAAAAATTGTGACCCTTGTTGCAAAATAGCAATAATTGCAAAAAAAACATAAAAAAACAAGTATTCCCATTTTACTTTTTTCAGCTATTTATGCTAAACCTGGGACATTCATATTTCACCCATAAAATGTTTATAATACGATAAAAAATAGTGTAAATTTTATTAAGATCGGTTGAATAGTTTTTGCAAAATAAATTGTGCATTCCAGCTTTCGCAAAAAATGCATTTTTTCAAAATGTTGCACGACTGAAAATAAAGCATACAGCAAGTTGAATTTTTTTTACATATAGAAGAATACTGTACCTTTCATTTGTAATTTGCAAAATTAAAATCGGTTAACTACCACCGCGTCAGGAATTTTTTTTAAATAAACATTAATTTTTGGTGCTACGCGCAGGACTGCAGATACGTTTGCTCTGATTGGGCATTCCAATGAACTTTGATAATGATTGATAAATTTTAATTTTTAGTACATTACGATATAAATAAATAAATTTGTCTTTTGCAAAATAAAAACACATACTCTGTCCTTTGAAATAATACTTTTTTTAGCAAAAACTTTCTTTCTTCATATATTTTATCTTAGAGAATAAAAGTTTATTATTTTTAAACATATGCAATTATTTAAACAATATTTCACAAACAATACTCAAATTAGTTTGATTTTTGTGGAATTAAAATATTAAAATACAACAAAATATAGAGTAAGAAAATAATATATCAGATAAAGATAGGAAGAAATTTTGGTGGAAATCAACTTGTGTGAATCGAACACCGCTGTCCTGCGCGTAGCACCAAAAATTAATGTTTATTTAAAAAAAATTCCTGACACCGTGGTAGTTAACCGATTTTAATTTTGGGAATTGCAAACGAAAGGTACAGTATTCTTCTACAAGGAAAAAAAATTATTCTTAAAAAAATCCACTTGCTGTCTGCTTTATTTTCAGTCTTGCTACATTTTGAAAAATGAATTTTTTTTGCGAAAGCTGCATTGGAAAATTTATTTTGCAAAATCTATTAAGCCGACTTTTATGTTTGTGAAACTTTTCTTGAAAGTGAATACTTTTAAAGTTATAATAAAAAAAAGGAAGAACAAAATCGAATTTTTCCTTCATTTTTTGACATTTTGATTATTTAAACAATGTTCCGGACCTTTTTGAGTGGGAGGATAACTCAATTATTATTATATGAGTTTTTTCCAAGAAATTTCTGTAAAAAAATTTGAGTCACCTCTCAACGTCCATCTCAAAACAGATGCGCCCTGGACTATTGTATACTAACCTAACTTAACAACTAGGGACAAATCTGTGTTCATTTTTCATTTATTAAATTAAAGTAGGTAAAATACTAATAGTTAATTTGGTCTTACCCTTAGAATATTGTGAAACCAGAGCATCATTGGCATCTACGTAATAGCCGGCGTCAAAACTATCACCGCTGGGATTGTAAACTGCGCTTTCACAACTCAACCAAGTTTCGTTACTACAACATTAAAAACAAATTAATATAAAAGACAAAACGTTAAAAAATAGTATATTATTCAACGAGCATGTAATGATGGCTATTACTCACGATGATGAAGTTTGCGACACGAGCCGTAGGCGAGTGTCGTAATTCATCAGAGTGAGTAATAGCCATTACATGCAAGTAGAATACTATACTTTTTCTACGACCTTCTTTATTTTAATTAGTAAAACAACATAATTATCAACTACTCGAGATTAAAATTATAATTTACAAAAGTAAATTTTGTTTACCAATAGTACACGGCTGAATAATTGGTTGCTTACTATTAATTAGCAATGCTGTCTTAATTATGTATTGTAAATGGCACAACAAGAAATAGTCAATTCAAATTATTATTTTCATTTCCGAAAAATTAGAAGTATTTTGTAGCTACTGTCATTGTAATAAATAGGAAATGACTATTACCGGTGCGTGGACGTATTTTTAAAAAGTTATAATGCACATTTATATTTAATTATATTAATATAATAATATAACTATGTATAATATATGTTATGATATATTTAGAACATATAACACAAGACAACTTTATAAAATACACACAATATAAGTTTTAAGTTCCAATAAACACAAGAAATACGCTAATGTCACTGTCATTGAAAATGGTAAACGTTAAAATTCATAATAGTAAACAAGGTATAAAAGTAAAAAATATACTAACCCATTGTTACAGTTAAAACTCCTTTAAAAATTTTTCAAAGTTAATTATTGATATACATTACAATAATTATTGTGTTAAATAAACAAGTTTAAGTAAGTATGTAATGTAAGTGTTAAATAAACAATTTTATTTGCAGTTTATTATAAGACTAATATTAAAAGTGACATTCGCCAGTTGGAGCTAACTTCAGCCCGTGAGTAATGAACCGTGAGTAACTTCAGCCCTTGAGTAATGACCCGTGGGTAACTTCAGCCCGTGAGTAATGAACTATTACTCACGGGTAAAGTAATGGGTGCTATTATCTATTCAAAAATGGCGAATAATAAGCATATTATTAAACGGTCGTAGGAAATATTTATTTATTATCCAAGTTACTACAATAATTGTGGCGCAATATCATTTGTTGTGGCTTTAGTTTAAGTATTTTTTGTTACTTTAAATACCTCTTGATCATCCTGACTCGATAGAACGACCTGCGTTGGTAATGGTATTGAGTCAGAAATTGAGGAGAATGGCGAAGAGAATGGACCGAAGTAATAAGTGTATGTACTAAGAAATGGACCACTGGCAACGATATAAATCGTGTTTCGCCAAAACAGAGAGAGAGTCCTACCGGAGTGTTCATCTGGTAAAAACTCCACTAGCCCGAGGGTATTGACTAAAGAATCCATTTTTATTTACATTGAACTTGTGTATTACTGAGTCTGGCGTCTAACACAGCTACCGTTACAACTTAGTAGTAATCAAAGTTAATTTAGTTTAGTAGCAATCAGAATTTTGCAATGTGTAGTTCCTAGTTTTTTGAAAATTGTACCTGGAGTAAGAAGATGCGCACAAAAGTTTAGATAATGTGTTAATATTTTGTTGGGCATGGCGTCAATAAATCAGAACACAAAAACCGAAATTCACAAGGTGCCAACGAAAAACAAATGAACTTGTACATGATCTGTACATAACCGGGTACATACCAATGAGATTCGATGCTAATCGCTTCCGCTAATTAACATATTTCAACAAAAGAGGTAAGTGCTTTTTATACAGTTGATAATTTATGAACTGCCAAATTGTTTTCTTTCATATTCATTGTTTCATATCTACAATTCTATATTTATTACACTGCTCGCGATTTTACCAGATTTAACCAGATAATTGAAGATGAAACAGTCGGCATAAGAGTAAATGGAGTCTTAGTTAACAACATCAGATATGCAGATGATACAGTAATAATAGCCGATAGTTTACAAGACCACCAAAGACTCATGAGTAAAATATTAGATAAGGTGTAGTAGGGAGTCGGACTCTCTCCCAATATCAAAAAGACGCAGTTTATGAAAATTAGTAAAAACAACCATAATACTAACGATACCTTGATATTAGAGGATTAGCAGATCGAAATAGTAAAAAAGTACACTTACCTAGGAACACTTATAACAGAAAATAATGACTACACTGCAGAAATCAAAGTCAGAATCGAAAAAGCACGTTCTAATTTTATGAAAATAAAAAAGGTCCTATGTAGCAAAGATTTAACATTAGCTCTTAAAGTACGCCTAACAAAATGTTACGTATACTGTGTACTATACTATGGAGTGAAATCATGGACGTTAAATTTAGAGACAATGAGATGACTTAAAGCCTTTAAAATGTGGACTTATAGTAGAATTATGAGGGTTTTCTGGGTAGATAGAGTTACGAACAATGAAGTACTGAGAAGAATAGGTAAAGAGAAGAAAGTTCAACTTACAATTAAAGAAAGAAAGCTACAGTATCTCGGACATGTGATGCGGGGCGAGAAGTATGGCATCCTGCGACTCATAATGCAAGGAAAGATAGATGGCAGAAGAAGCATCGGAAGAAGACGAATTTCATGGCTGAAGAATCTGAGAGAATGGTTTGGATGCAGCTCAAAACAACTATTTAGAGCTACTGCCTCAAAAATTAAAATAGCTATGATGATTGCCAACCTCCGTAGCGGAGATGGCACCCGAAGAAGAAAGAACCAGATAATTTTCATAGTTCCAACGTTTATTCATGTTTTCATTTTCACAAAATAGGTTTATTATATGCAAAATACGTATATAGTATTATGGTTACTTTTTTCCTTTTGCTGCTCACTAACAAAGTTTTTGTGCCGCTAAAATGTATCATCAAGAATATTACTGCATACGCTTAAAACAAAAAGAGTTCTTAAGTATCTTCGTGCACAAAAATATTTTACAGTGAAATCTACGATTAGTAAATTACCAAGTTGTGTATCGCGATCTTAAATTATGTGCCGAGGTTAATTTTCACCACCACTAATATCACCCTGCGGCGAAATGAATATTACACTTTGGTAATTATTTAAAAAGTTTCAGCGTAATTTCCTATAATCAGCAGCAGCGAGTTTTAAACAGGTCATCGTTCGCTATTTCGTAATCTTTTTTCCGAGAACGACATGCTTAGAAGCAAAAACTGTTCAGTGAAAATACGATAACTTTCAAAATAGACTAAGTGACACATAATTCGTTTTATCTTTCTGAATTTCAAAGTTTGGTTAGACCTTTAATTAGCTACTTCTCTTTTTAGTATAGACGCACTATTTTAACCCCCTATAATTAAAAATACCTGGGTGAAATTATGTTAAGAGTGTGAATCATCCCTTTAGAATATGCATATTACTCTTCGAATATGAATTAGTCTGGTGATCTATAAGAAATAGACGCCTGCCCCTAATTTGACTTTATTTCTCAGTTTGTTGTCGAAATGGTCGCTTAAGTCAATTTATTTTAAGTTTTTTGAGTAGTGAAAAAACCCGTAAACTGTGGTAATTTAATTATTTCTCTATATACTGCTTTTTATATACTATATACTGTATTTTTCTTATACCTGCTTTGTTTGAGATACTGAAAGGTAAGTGAACTACCGTACGTTAATCCAAACACTTTAGCGACAGAAATTATTTCTTATATAATTAAATAAAAAAATAGATTGATACCATGGAGTTAAAAAACATGTTGTTCTGAAGCTATTTTCTTGTGGCATTTTTGTAATCAACTATTTTTAATGGGAAATAAGCCAAAATTATACTAAAAAAATGATTTTATTAACGTTTCGACGTCCAAATCGGATGTCGTTGTCAAAATACAAAAAATATTAATGAATTAAACAAAAATGTTGTTGCTTAGTAAAAAATGTTATAATAATTTATTTAATCTGACTCATTTAAATCGGCAATTCAGACATATATTATACATTTTAAAGTAGAAGACTTTATATATATTCAGACATATATGTCTGAATTGCCGATATAAATGAGTCGGATTAAATAAATTATGTAGTAGAAAAAATTTTTACTAGGAAACAACATTTTTGCTTAATTCATTAATATTTTTTGTATTTTGACAACGGCATCCGATTTGGACGTCGAAACGTTAATAAAATCATTTTTTTTTTAGTAAAATTGTGGCTTACTTTCCATTAAAAATATTTAGTTAAAGAACATGCTTCATTTAAAATTTAGTAAAAATTTAGGCATTTTTAAATAATTCGAGTAGGTTATGTTGTGTTATTTCTATTGAACCAAGAAGATTTTTCTCGGTTTAATATATTGTGATTCAAAACATTTCATATCAATTTTTATTAACTTTAAACAGATATATAATTTTAAATAATCATTTATTTTGATTTTTTAAGGGCATAGGCGCAAAATGTCGCCTGTCAAAATGTTCGATGTGTTTTAAATGTATTAATTTTTTTCGAAACCTGAGAAAAGTAATAAATATTTTTGAAAAATGTAAAAGTATAATGAAAGATTGCATTATTACTGAGGGCCGAAAGTCCCTGAAAACTTCTTTAATTTTTATTTTACTAAGATACAGGGGTGAAAATAAATGAGAAAATTTAGTGTGATTTTAATTTCAAGTACTTCATTCAAAGGACACATTTTAAAACGTTTTTTTATTTATTCTAAGAGACTTTCGGCCCTCGGTAATAAGGTAGTCTTTCATTCTGCGTTTAAATGTTTCAGAAATATTTATTAGTTTTCACAGGATTCGAAAAAAAAATAAATATATTTAAAACACATTCAAAATTTTGAGAGGCAACATTTTGCGCCTTTCCCCAAGAACCACAATATATTTAACTATTAGTGTGGGCAACATTAGTGTGGGCTTACCTTGAATAATTGGATCTATTTAACTTCCTGTTGTGCGGTCTGCTATTGTAAAAGAGTGGTTCGGCGTCAGTACTGTTTTCCTGGAACTGGTTATTAGGATTTTGGCCATGTTGATTACTTTTGTAGGTACCGTAGGGATCTGTAGTGGAAGGATGCTGCTAAAAGAAAAAAAATATTGCAATATTACTTATAGAATTAATATGGATTGAGATAAATAAAGTTAAAATTATAACGAATTTTATATTTTATATAATTAGATGTAACCTGAATATTAAAAAAACTGTGTGGGATATTCTATAAAAAATTATATTGTATATCGAAATAATGAAATAAACATAAACATTATAGACGATAATAGTAGGGGAGCAACGTGTGCTAAATGTGCAGTCACTCGAGTGTTATGGGGACCTGTTGGGTTGTGAAGAGTAGGTCTTAAAACCAAAAAAAGTTAAGTAAAGTTTTCCATTTTAGTGGCCGCTTGCCCGGTGCCATTTTTTAATTTAATTTTCCATTTTCAACAATCGTTTTTTTCCTATTATAACGCCATCTATCCATAATTCGAAAAAATGTGTTGAATAAAAGTTACTTATTTTTACGTAAGGAATCCAAATCAGCAATAAAAAATGGGGGCTCCCATTTAAAATTTTAAAGTAACCCCCCACTCCACCTCCGTGGGGGTCGTATTTGGTGCCATTCGATAGATTTTTCAAAAATATGGAATACGTGTATTTTACAGTTTTACGATCTGATGTTCATTTCGCGAAATATCGCGGGATTCGTATTTAAAATATTAAATTTACCCTCACCCCTCTCCGTGGGAAGTCGTATTTGGTATCGTTCGATAGATTTTTAAAAATTATTGAGCACATATTTTTTATTTTTTAGATCTGTCATTCATTTCGCGAAATATTCGCTTTTTTCTTGTGAAATTTTGGAACTCACCCATTTCCTTACGCCCGGCTCAAATCGTCAAATTTTTTAAATATACACTCTTTTGCATGTACTTAACTTACCTTATCTAAGGGCCGGTTGTTCGAACGCTAATCAAAAATAATCATTATCAAATATTTAATTACTGTCACAAATGTCAATGTCAACTTTGATTGGGTTGCTAAAAACATAATTATTGCTTACAATTATGAAATTAGTTAATCAATTATGTTAATAATTGTTATGTTAATTGATTAACTAATCTCATAATTATAATCAATTATGTTTTCAGCAACCCAACCAAAGTTGACATTGACAGTTGTGACAGTAATTAAATATTTGATAGTGATCATTGTTGATTAGCGTTCGAACAACCGGCCCTTAATCTGACAATTTCGAGTTTTTTTAAGGATATATTTTTTTTCGGGCCCCCCTTAACGAACTCCCCTGTGCTTAGAGCCAATATATGGTAGAGGTACATCTGCAGGGTACCAGGTTTCTCCCCATATGACAATCTGACGCGCTCGAGTAACTGCAAAAATCCCCGCTTGGGCTCCCCTACCATAATACACTATTTATTAGGTTTATTTTCCAATCAATATAAAAACTGAGTGTCAACTTTTTCGTATCAGAAAATTTCTTATTATATCTAAACAGTTTGTTCGCCATTCTTCGTATTTACGTAGCTATATATTTTCGTGTAAGAGAGACTTTTTCGTATTTATAAAACACTGGTCCTAAAATTTAAGTGTTGTTTATTTCTTGACTAAAATTACTTAATAAAATTGCGACACTTAATAAAATATGATTTTTCTCCACAGCTTATTTCCTCTATCGTCACAGATTTCGCCTACACGAAAAACCAGGCAATATTTACAAATCGCCAATAACTAGCAGTCGAGTACATTTTTAGAGCTTTCAGAAAGTCAATTCGCTCCGTGGTCAGCAGGAAATTCGCATTTATTAGCGAACTGGTTTACACTGAAGCTGAATGTGGCGCGGTCAGTCAAGGATTTATGTAAAATGTTTCATTTGTGAACTGCTTTTTACATTTCCGTAACTGGTTTAAATTCTGTTAAGAGTCCCATTTTAATTTTGGACGAGAAGTGGGAGTTTACAGTTATTCAGATACAGGTATATTAGTTGGAAAAATAAGTCGAGAATCCCAGATTAATACGAATGGTACTATCTTTAACAAAGCAGTACAAATTGTCGGATCCGCAGATGACATAGACATTATAGGTAGGTCCACAGAATCTCTGACTTAAGCATTTTGGTCGTTAAGAGGATCTGTACCAAAAATGGGACAAAATATAAATGTTCAAAAGACCAAATATATGTGTTGCACTAGGGCAAGCAGCCCGACACCTACAAGAATAATAATTGACGACCCGAAACTGGAAGGTGTCGACACATTCATATACAAAAGCTCTCTACTAACTAAACTAAAATAACAATATCAGTGAAGAAATTAAATGATGAATAGAGCTCGCCAATAAGTATTACTGTGGTTTAAGAAGACAGATGGTCTCAAAACTACCTAGAAAAATTAAATTTACTGTCTATAAATCACTAATAGACTAAGAGCCGCTATAGGTGAAATTTCTTAATCATTTTAGGCACGACGGGACCCTATAACTTAAATAGTAGAACCTAAAAGAAAACGTTTGAGCACTGTGCCGTCACTTTTCAGTGGCACATGCGTCTACAGTGGCGCATCAAACTTTCCACTTATGGACGGGATACATAAATTAAAAAATACCCTCCCTCATTACCAGAACTTAATTTTTTTTATTTTTTTAAGTTCTATGTGATTAAGACATAAGATTCATCGTAATTTTAACCCACCACCCCTTCTCCCTGCCCCCACCATCAAAAATTTTATTTTTCGATTTTATTTTTTTTGGTGGGATGCAATCAATTTTAAAATTTCAAAAAATTCACAAGCATAGTTAAGGCTTTTATAAAACACTTCTATTTTTTATAGACCTGTAGGTTGAGTGTACATAACCTCAAAAAAAACTTTAAATTTGTTTTTTGGAAAAAAGTATATAACTTTTTTTTTGGGGATAGCTGCAGATCTAATTTTTTCTTAGTCTTGTGTATTTTATCAAACGCTATATTCCTGATTTTTTTCAGATTTTTCTGTAACGCTGGTCACCTTCAAAAATCCAAAAAACTGTTTTTAAAGGGGGTTTTGGGGGGTTTGAACGAGTTTTTCTGATTTTTAAATATTTTAAAGGACTCAGTTACTTCAAGTTACATATAACCTATAAAAACAAAATTGATTTGATATTATTATGAAGTCTATAAAATAGGGAAAATCCCCCAAAACCCCCCAAAAAACAGTTTTTCGGATTTTCGAGGGTGGGGAGCCTTACGGAAAAATCTGAAAAAAATTAAAAATATAGTGTTTGATAAAACACACAAGATTAAGAAAAAATTAGACCTGCAGCTGTTCCTCAAAAAAAAGTTATACGCTTTTTTGAAAAAAAAAATTCTTTTAATTTTTTGAGGTTATGTACACTCTACCTATGGGTCTATAAAAAATAGGCATATTTTATAAAAGCCTCAGCTATGCGTGTGAATTTTTTGAAGTTTTAAAATTGATTGCATCCCACCAAAAAAAAATAAAAACGAAAAATGAAGTTTTTGATGGTGGGGGCAGGGGGAAGGGGGTGGTGGGTTAAAATTACGCTGAATCCTCTGTGTTAATCACATAGAACTTAAAAAAATAACAAAAATTAATTCTGTTAGTAAGGGAGGGTAACTTTTAATTTATTTATCCCGTCCATAAGTGGAAAGTTTGATGCGCCACTGTCGACGCATGTGCCACTGAAAAGTGACGGCACAGTGTTCAAACGTTTTCTTTTAGGTTCTACTATTTAAGTTATAGGGTCCCATCGTGCCTAAAATGATTAAGAAATTTCACCTATAGCGGCTCTTAGTCTATAATAAGACCAGTGCTAACGTTTGTTTCAGAAACTTGGTCACTTACGCAGAATGACCAAGAACTGCTCAAACATTTCGAGCGAAAAATCCTAAGAACAGTATATGGAGTAGAGATGGAAAAAACCTACCGGTCATAACCTAAAACCGGTTTTTTTCCTCAGCAACAATCGGTTTTTCCGGTTGTTTTTTGTCCCGGTTATAACCGGTTTTTCTTTTTTAAAGTAATAACCGGTGAAAAACCGGATAAGTGAAAAAAAATACTGAATTCAGAGAAAAAATGTGAAAATTTTTCGTCCGCGCGCGTAAATGAGAAATTTTAAGCTGACTGAAACCGATTTCACAACACTGATGACTGATTGTTATACTGATATGGACTGATATCCATTCGAATGAATGGAGTATCGCAAACTAAAGCGCAATGTCAATGTTGGGTATTGGCCATGACTAAAAAAACCAAGCACCAGTTTTTAGAACAACTGGTTTTTTTGACCGGTTATAACCGGCAGGTTAAACCGTAGGTAAAAAAACGATAGAACCGAAACCCGGTGTTTTGTCAACAACCGCCATCCCTAATATGGAGGAATAATAGAACAAGCGCCATTAAGCCAAATATAGAGGTAGTTTGTGTAGACCCTTGTTAATCCGAAGATTTTATGTTGCTGATTTTATTGATATGTTATAGTCAAAGCCCGAATTTCAGGCACTCCTAGGTTTGACTAGGCAATCCTCAGGTCTGACTAACGGTCTTAGTCAAAGCCCGAAATAAATTAAAGTTTCGGCCTTTGACTAGTCAAACCTAGGAGAGACTAAGTTGATCAGGCAAAGGTCGAAATTTAATTTTATGAAATCGGGGTTTGACTAGTCAAACCCCGATCAGCTATTAAAATGTCGTAATTTGTTAGATTAGGATTAATAAAACGTTATTTTTTAATTTTATTGTTAATTATTTTTATATTGTCGCAATTAAAATAAAAAAATAGTGTTTATATTCACATGTTGAGGCATTATGGCGTTTAGAGTTGCACAATACGTTAAACCTTTTACACTTAGATAATTTTGAAGAGCATTTCTTATTGCAGTAGCATTTTATCAAGCCTTGTCCTGCAAATTTAGATTTTTTGTAATAATTGCTCTTTGAGACAGCTTATCGTCTGGAATATCTTCGAAATTAAAAAAATTCTCTTTGCATTCTCTTATTTGATTTCTTGAAAAAAGTGTGTTTATTGTTCCTAATTGCGTACCAACTCTATATAAAACGCCAATTATTTTATTTCATATGATATCCAAAATATTTCGAGCATCGCCTTTGACCCTATCAAAGCTGGGGAGAGGTATTGTTACAGTTTTTCCGATCGAATTAAAGGAATTTTTTTCACTTAATAATTGTTTCATAGCATTATCCTGGGCATGAAGACCTTCAATCGCCTTTCCTTTATTTATTTTAATCTTTTCTGTCTGTGCAAAACGCATGCATGTACCTTTTCTGTCAAAACTTTCATAGTATGCACCAAGTGTGCTGTCAACACACAAAACATGTACCACCTAATTATAAATTATGCACTTGGTTGACAATTTTCTTCCTCTCCTAGTGACGACGGTCCAGGGGCTTCCTTAGTATTATGGTGATCCTTAGTTTTTTCACCGATTGCAATATCTTCTTTCACAGTTAACGATGACATTCCAATTCCATCTGTTTGTGCTAAAATAAAATTCATATACTTAGTCAAACCAAATTACGTTTTTCAATAAATCAAATAGAATTTTCTTAATTTCGAAGATGTTCTAGATGTTAAGCTGTCTCTATAAAGAGAAATTAGTACAAAATATTCTAAATTTGGAGGACAAGGCTTTATAAATGCTACTGCAATAAGAAATACTCTTCAAAATTATGTAAGTGTAAAAGGTCTAACGTACTGTGCAACTTTCAATGCCATAATGTCTTAACATGTGAGAATAAACACTATTTTTTTATTTTAATTGCGACAATATAAAAATAATAAACATTAAAATTAAAAAATAACGTATTATTAAACCTAATCTAACAAAGTACGACATTTTAATACCTGATTGGGGTTTGACTAGTCAAATACCGATTTCGTAAAATTATATTTCAACCTTTGCCTGACAAACTTAGTCTCTCCTAGGTTTGACTAGTCAAAGGCCGAAACTATAATTTATTTCGGGCTTTGACTAAGAGCGTCAGTCAGACCTGAGGATTGCCTAGTCAAACCTAGGAGTGCCTGAAATTCGGGCTTTGACTATAACAGATATACTAAATTAAAAATGCTCAATTTGTGGCTTAAGTCACTGTTGCTCTGAGCGCCTTAAATTATTCTCACTGTCTTGTGATATTAATGTTGATAGCGGATTGCAATAAATATAGGACTTTAAAATAAATCATTATGCTTACTTGGTGGTGCCGTCTGTGGACATCAGGACTTAGATGCTGCTGGTTCTGCGACGGCCCCAGCACGTGCTGCTGGTTGTAGGCGTTCGGCGTATCAGCCCTCTCGGACGAATTCTCCCTGGACGTTTCCAGAGAGCGTTGCGGAGTGTTGATCTGGTACGCGGCAGATCTAAACTGGGAAGCGGACGAGTTGGGGTGTTGGCCCACGGGGTAGTTTAGGTCAGAGGTGTAGTCGCTGTCCTCGCTGTACCCCGCTGAAATGTCATTGTCAAAGTGATTATCATGAGCTGGAAAAAATAAGGGGCACTATAAAGAAGCATGCTGGCAAGGTGAGTGAAAGGGGTTAGTTGTAGTGTGCTTTGGGTGGATTATTAATGAAGATTGTTAGTAAGATATTTATAATTTGGTATAAAATAAATAAATGGGAACATTTTTCATCAACTATAAGATTACTTCAACTAATAACAATGACTTCTATTATTTAAATATTCTTATTCTTCTGATCATATGTTTACGACTTTTCAGGTACCTCTTTGAAATTTCTTTCACCTCTTTTATTGTCTGCTGTAATTTGTTAGTAATTTATTTTTTTCTATTGTCGATCTCCTTCTTTTCAAATACAGGGCAGGGTGCCTTTTTATAATAAGTAAACAACAGCATATAAAACCGTCTATATATGTAAATAAAAAAAAACTTGAGCAAGTTAATAAAATCGTTTACCTTGGACAGCAATTAAATTGTAACGCAGAAAGTTACGGCGAAATTAGATCTAGGATAGAGCACGCTAGAGCCGCTTTTAGAAGGATGTCCAAGGTATTATGTAACATAGATCTAAAATTGGCATTGAGGATCCGCCTACTTCGCGGCTACGTGTTCTCGGTCTTACTTTATGGTGTCGAGTCCTGGACTGTGAATAAAATCGATCTAAATCGCCTTAAGGCTTTCGAAATGTGGTGCTATAGAAGAATTTTAAAAGTTTCCTGGGTGGAGAAGATTCGAAACTCCACAATACTAGAACGTCTCAGCAAGACTACTGAGATCATAAAAAGCATCAAGCAGAGAAAGCTGGAGTATTTCGGACATGTAATGAGAGGTCCCAAATATAGGTTGCCACAAAATATCATGCAAGGAAAAATAGCAGGCAAACGCAGTCCAGGACGAAGAAGAACCTCATGGTTGAAGAACTTGCGAGATTGGTATGGTGTTGATACAAGCATGTTATTTAGGGTGGCAGTGAATAAAATTGAGATAGCTATGATGGCAACCAACGTTCTGAAACGACATGGTACATGAAGAAGAAGAAGTGACTTTTTAGTGCAACATTGAACTTGAAATTGAACTTGAAATTTTAGCAGCTGGAAAAAAATTGAAGAATAAATTTACTTCAGGACCTGACAAAATACCTTTATTTCTATTGAAAGATTGCCTGCATGTACTAACTAGGCCACTTTGTACACTTTTCAACTTGATTCTAAAATCATCAGTTTTTCCAGATGTATGGAAAACAGCTAAAGTTTGTCCTATATACAAGTCCGAAAATTGTACTAACATCGCTAATTATAGACCAATATCCATTTTAAATAATTTTGCTAAAATCTTTGAGTCTGTTGTGTACTCCCGCATATATCTGTCAGCTAAAAATATATTATCTGTTCATCAACATGGATTTATGAACGCACGATCAACTGTCACCAACCTAACCGTGTTCAGTCAGTATCTATGTGAAAATTTAGACGATAGAGGACAAGTTGACGTGGTATACACGGATTTCTCGAAGGCTTTCGATAAAATTAACCATTCAATACTACTTCAGAAACTTAAAATTCTGGGTATCAATAATACATATTATAATTTATTACAATCCTACTTAACACAACGTAAACAGTGTGTTTGTTATAATGGTTTTTGTTCGGACACTTATCTTGCTACAAGTGGGGTTCCCCAAGGGTCTAATCTAGGACCATTGTTATTTATAATCTTTATAAATGATCTATGTAACGTACTTGAGGATAACAAATTAATGTTTGCAGACGATCTGAAGTTATATATGTCCATTTCCTGTTTAAATGACTGTATTAGGTTGCTGGGGCAAGTTAACTTGTTGCAGGAGTGGTGTCTGAATAATCACCTTTATTTAAATATTTCTAAATTTAAAATTTTAACATGTAGTCGTAAAAATAATCCAGTCGTGTATCGTTATACGATTGACGATACAGTACTGGAGAGAAGTAACACTGTTAAAGATTTAGGAATTTATTTTGATTCACAGCTTACTTTTAACGAACACATCAATGTAATTGTCAATGCTGCATATCGTACGTATGGATTTGTTACTCGTAATTGTAAAAATTTTCATAACCTGTTTGTACTAACCTCACTATATTATAGTTTAATAAGACCGAAATTAGAATATGGATCAATTATTTGGAACCCAATATACATTCAATATGCATCCACTATTGAGAAAGTTCAAAAGAAATTTTTAAAATATTTAAGCTTTAAACTGACAGGAGTTTATCCTCCTAGAGGTTGTAATTACTTGAACTTACTCAATCAGTTTGACTTTGTCTCGTTAGAAAAGCGTAGAAATCAAGCTTCTGTCATATTTCTTCATAAATTGTTAAACAATAAGGTAGATTGTGCTAAGTTACTTTCACAAATTAATATATGGGTTCCTAGATTAACATCCAGACAACAAAATAATATATTTTTATGTAACAGAGCACAAACTAATATTTTGTACAAATCACCATTAAATCTAATGTGCCGTAATGCTAATAAATTAGTAGGTGTTTGTGATATATTCACGTGCAGCGAATGTGAACTTAAAAATAAATCACGGGCACATATTTTGAATGTGTGAAAGTAAGTTATAAATTTATGTATTTTATTTTTTCTGTTTCTTTCTTTATTTTAGTATTCTTTTATTTTTCTTTACTTTAGTATCTTTATTCGTATGTGCTGTTATAAAAATCATTGTAAAATTTGCTATGTAAATGGGAAACTGTTGGGCAATAAAGGCTATTATTATTATTATTATTATTATTGACATGGTTTGATAATTCCAGTGTGGTACAGAATATTTAAGACAATTATTTAGAGAAAATGTCCAGGCTGAGATCATATATTCAAAATTCTACAGGGTGATTAATAACTACGTGGTAACATTTTTTTAATAGGACGCTCTGTATATTTTCTCATATTTAGATTCTTCTCATAATTCCTGTTCTTATAATGAGAAGTTTGATACTATGTATGTACTTTACAGGGTATTTAATGACCATTTTTATTCTGATGTCGCTATGAAATAAACGTCCTGTATATAAAAATGAATAAATAAATAAGTATGTATAAATTTTATATATTAAGGTAAACAATATGTTCTAGTTTTCAAATGAAGTTTAATAGGGTGAACAAAAGAAAATTATGATTTTCTTTATATTTTTTAAATGTACAACCCTACATTTTATTTTTTCAAAAGAATACAGTCATGATACTCTTTCACTTTTATGAAATATCTCCTACACCTAAACTGATTACTGTCCGAGATATTTTAATTTTCTTCACAGAGATGCATGAATTTTTATAAAAATTTGGAAATAAGCTCTACATACCCTCTACATCTACCCTGTGCCAATATGTGCTTATTGTTTTTGAGGGTGTAAACTACCTCTTTTTCAAAAAAGCCAATAAAAGTGTAAAGTTAAGCATGTAATAATTTGTAGGTTTAGAATTAAAGATTTTTGATGCTTTTATATTATGTATTTTAGAAAGGAACTATAACGTTAACGGGGTTTTATTGTTTCATATAGTCAATGGACCTCTAAATATGAAAAAACCGCGGAGTGCTATCATTTAAAGGGGTGAGTTTTTGAGAAAGGGGTGAATTAGTCCCTAGGCACAGGGCGAATTAGGGTGAGTTCTATGCACTTTTGGTACAAACACATCTACAGGAAAGTTGTTGCAGGCTAAATTTACCATTGAAATATCACATTTTAAAGTCAAATATATTTTTTTTTCAAAAATATATTCAAAAGAAAAGCAAGAAAAAAACACAAAAGATAGCAATTTTGCTTTTTGGCCCATAACTTTTTTCCACGGGGATATAGGTATAGGCATTGCTTCACAAAAAAGTTCCATCCTTAGTCTTTAAAATAACGTTTAGAAAAAGTCTATGATTTATAGTTTCCAAAATATTGTAGCAAAACAATGAGTCACCAGCCGCAAGGCGTAAGCCGAGAAAAGTCTAGATCAAAGCACGCTATACGTGGAACCGATGCGCGGTTGTTGGAAGGTCACACGATAGTCGGAGAGCTGGCTTAGCCCGGAATGATCGAGAATAACGACTAGGATATATAAGGCATAATTTTTGTGAATAGTTTTTAGTCTTAAGCTAAAGTTTGTAAAGTAAACTTGTATAAATAAAAAATAAAGTCGTATATAAATTACGAACCGCTAGTTTTATTGTAATTAGAAGTAATTACACTAATCACGCTACAGTTGGTGTCGGTGTTCGGTTAACTTAGTGCGATATAAATAAGTGAATTACAGAGAGACTTTAAAAGACTTTTGAACTTTATTCGTCGGGAATAGTTAAAGTGCGTTGATTGTTCGGTATTCGGAAAGACTGTTAAAAGACATTTTGGAAAGTACGTGTGTGCCGACCAAAGATGTTGCTACAAGAACTTACAGTAAAACAGCTCCGTGAACAGCTCGAGGAACGGGATCTGGACAGCAGTGGGCTCAAGATAGTCCTACAAGCACGACTCGAGGATGTCCTCACGAAGAACGGAGAAGACCCAAAGACGTTCCACTTCCAGTCAGCAGAACAAGTAATCTTATCGAAATTAAAAACTGTTTCTGAAACGATCGATGAAACTTCTAAGATAAGCAACGAGAAATTTGAAAGTGTTTCTCAAAAGATCGATGAAACTTCTAGACAGAACAACGAGAAACTTGAAGAAGTTAGTAGAAGAAGCGACGAGAAACTTGAAGAAGTTAGTAGAAAAAACGACGAGAAATTCGAAAATGTTGCTAAAAGATTCGATGAGACTTCTCAAATAATTAAAGAGGTCTGTAGGCAAAACAACGAAAAACTAGAAGAAGTTTGTAAACAGAACAATGAGAAATTTGAAGAAGTTTCTAGAACATTCGATAAGATGCAGAAAAGTGTAGAGACCGTAGAAGAAAAGATCAAACAGCTAGAGAGCAGGATAACCGATACAAAAGTACAACCATCAGTTAATGCAGCAACGTTAGATCCTTTAGTGAAAGATGAACTACCGAGAGACGAAACGTCGCATAATATGAGATTCAAATTACCACCATTTGATGGAAAGTCCTCTTGGTCCATATATCTTAGACAGTTTGAAGCTATTGCGACCGCCAATCATTGGACCGAACAAGAAAAGGCTGTTTCCTTGACTGCTGCTTTACGAGGTGATGCTGCAGATATATTAAGGTCAATTCCCAAGGGTCAAGAAAATTGTTACCAGACCTTGTTCACTCGTCTAGAAAAACGCTATGGAGATGCCCATCTACAACAAGTATACAAAGCACAACTGCGAAGTAGAAGTCAACGAGCAAGTGAGAATCTGCAAGAATTTGAAGCAGATGTGGCTCGTGTGGTGCGGTTGGCTTATCCAGAGGTGCCAGACAGCGTTTTAGAAGAAATTGCGGTAGATACCTTTGTCAATGGGCTGAAAGATAGTGAACTACAGAAAGCTTTACGACTAGCAAGACCGAAAGTTTTAGATGAAGCACTTGCTATTGCCTTGGAACACGAAGCAGCTAGCCAAGCTTCACGAAACAATCGAGTAATAACCGTGGAAAAAGGCGATAAGAGAAAAGATGAACGTTTGGTGGAAATGGTACGGAGGGTGATTCGTGACACGATGCCGAAGAGACGCATGAAGAGGGCTGGAAGAGTTGGTTCAAATACAGATGCTTCCTCGATACGGCCATGCAGTGAAAGTTGTAATCACCGGCTTAAAGTAGATGAACAGCTTTGCCCTGTGAGACGAACTACCGTCGTTAATGAGCAATGGCAGCCACAACAGTTACAAGAAGCCCAAGAAGACGATCCATGTATAAAAAGAGTATTGGATTGGATGCGTCGAGGTGAGAGACCTAGTTGGCAAAACATTGGTGCATGTAGTCCGGAAGTCAAGGCCTACTGGAGCCAATGGAATTGCCTGATACTAAAAGATGATCTTCTGTACAGAACCTTTGAGAACGATGATGGTACAGAATCTAAGCTGCAGTTGATTGTACCTAAAAGTAAAGTGTCAGAAGTATTGCGTCAGTTGCATGACGGTACATCAGGTGGACACTTTGGTATTACGAAGACTCTGCAAAAGGTTCGAGAACGGTTCTATTGGGTGAACTGTAAAGATGATGTAAGAAGATGGTGCCGGAAATGTGAACTGTGTGCATCCGGTAATGGTCCAGTTGGTAAAAAGAGAGCACCCATGAGACAGTACAATGTTGGAAGTCCTATGGAAAGAGTAGCAATCGACATTGCAGGTCCATTTCCAGAAACCGATGCTGGAAATAAATACATTCTGGTAGCCATGGACTATTTTACGAAATGGACCGAGGCCTATGCATTACCGAATCAAGAAGCTGCTACCGTTGCAGAGGTACTTGTTAAAGAATTCTTCAGCCGATTTGGTGTTCCCTTGGAGATCCACTCCGACCAAGGGCGAAACTTTGAGTCAGCTCTTTTCCAAAACGTTTGTAAATTGATTGGTGCCAATAAGACCAGAACAACACCCCTGCATCCTCAATCAGATGGAATAGTCGAGAGGATGAACCGAACGATGGGTAAACACTTGTCCAAAGTTGTATCTGAACATCAGCGAGATTGGGACCAACACATTCATTTATTCCTGATGGCCTACCGCTCGGCCGGGAATGAAACTACAGGTCAAACACCAACCTGCCTGATGTTGGGTCGTGAAGTTCGTTTGCCCTGCGACCTAGAGTTTGGCTGCAGACCTTCCGAGGAATATGTTGCAGGCGAAGAATACGTAGACCGCCTGAAGTTACGAATGAACAACATTCATGAACTTGCCCGACAACACATCCAGATAGCCAGTGACAGAATGAAAGATCAATATGATTCTCGCTGTAAGAATGAAAGCTTCGAAGTAGGTGATCTTGTCTGGCTTTATAATCCACAACGTCGTCGAGGCCTGTGTCCTAAACTGCAAAGACAATGGGAAGGTCCGTATGAAGTTAAGAAGAAAATAAATGACGTAATATACAGAATTAAGAAGTTGCCAAACGGTAAACCAAAAGTTATTCACATAAATCGTCTCGCACCATATGCTGGCTCAAATGAAACAGAGGAAGCCCGAGTCCTCCAACAGGAGATGAAAGATGCACCACAGCCAAGTTTTAAGGAATTTATGTCAAATTACGCAGAAAGAAAGAGTGCTAGATTCGGCGTGACCACAGAAGTTCAGCAAGATCTGTTTGGTGTTCCAGAAAACGTCTCTCTAGCCCACTGTGTTGCCCAAGACCTCGAGATGACTAAAGGAATCTCGTCCGTATTCAATAGAAAGTTCGGCCGCCTGGACGAGTTAAGAAATCAGCAGCCTAAAATTGGAAGAGTACTGCGATTGGAAGATGGTCCTCGATCTTTGCTGTATATGGTGACCAGGAAGTCTTATACGGACACGCCAAGCTATGAGAACATATGGCGTGCTCTAAGTAATTTGAAGAAAATCGTGTGTAATTATGACATCAAAGATTTGGCTTTACCAAAAATAGGCCATGCAGTAGAAAATCTGGATTGGAAGATTGTGAGAAGCATGCTTGAAGTGGTCTTCAGAGAAACTGGCGTACGAATTACTGTGTGTTGCATGAACCCGAAGATGTCGGATCCTTCAAAGACAGTAGACTGTTATTTCTTCTTGAAGGGTGTATGCAAAGCTGGAGAGTCGTGTAGATTCCGCCATCCTGGGCCTTCATCTAGAGTTGCTGATCGGGACGCTCAGATCTTAAGAGGGGAGCAATGTAGCAAAACAATGAGTCACCAGCCGCAAGGCGTAAGCCGAGAAAAGTCTAGATCAAAGCACGCTATACGTGGAACCGATGCGCGGTTGTTGGAAGGTCACACGATAGTCGGAGAGCTGGCTTAGCCCGGAATGATCGAGAATAACGACTAGGATATATAAGGCATAATTTTTGTGAATAGTTTTTAGTCTTAAGCTAAAGTTTGTAAAGTAAACTTGTATAAATAAAAAATAAAGTCGTATATAAATTACGAACCGCTAGTTTTATTGTAATTAGAAGTAATTACACTAATCACGCTACAATATGATTTTTCAAAGTTCGCCACTCGCATCGATTTTGGCCCATTTTCCTTGTTACTTCTCAAACATTGTTCTTTAACTTTTTTCTACGTAGTTTTAGGTATATGCAATGTTACATGTAGTAGGAATAAAAGTCAATTACATTAAAAATTAAAATTAAATAAAAGTTGGGGTTGATTTCATGTAATCGAATGAACTATATTTCAGTAAAATCGTCCCAGGAACGCAACTCATAAATATTGGCAATATCATTTTAAAGTCTTCTACTTTAAAATGTATCATATGTATCTGAATTGCCGATATAAATGAGTCAAATTAAATAAATTATTAGAAGAATTTTTTTTACTAAGCAACAACATTTTTGTTTATGTTAATAGTATTTTGTATTTTGACAACGGCACCCGATTTGGGCGTCGAAAGGTTAATAAAAATCATTTTTTAAAAATATTGTGGCTTATTTCCCATTATAAATATTTAAAATTGTAAAAATGCCACAAGAAAATAGCTTCAGAACAACATTAAAAAAGTCAATTACCTTAAAACGGTCTATTGTAAAAGGCTGTGTGACTATTTTTAAACAAGTTATGGTTGTTCAAAATTTTATAATTTTAATAATTTTTGATATATTTTAGAATTATTTTTAAATTGCTCATTATAACTTTTTTTATTGTATATGTAGGTACATATACATTGTCTAATAAAAAAGAAAGCTTATGTTCTTTTCTTTAAAATGGTGTATCGTAAAAAAATCTGGGACTATTTTTTTAAACAAGGTAGAGTAAGTAAGTAAGTAAGTAAGTAAGGTATGCTTTATTGTCAAAAAATTTTCCAATTTGTGGACAAAGCTTATACAAAATAAAAAATACAGTAAAAACAAAAAATAATAAAAAGCAATAAAAATACTACAAACAAAACAAAAACAGAAACAGACACCAAGTAAATGGCGTGAGTTATACTACTTAATATAATTTTATAGTTATTAAGTACACATTAAAAAATAGACGAAGCAACGAAGCACTAAAAAGCCCAAAACCTAGGATTTTTGTGCAGTAAGATGAATCGTCATGCAACTTTTTGCATTCAATTCGAGAGAGTGTCAGGCAATTTTGTGAAGTAAATTGATTTACGGCAAAAAATTTTGTGCATGAGAAAATGCATTTTCAAAGTGCATCTCGAAGAGATGGAAAATGAAAATTGAGAAGTCAGGAAATATTGACGGAAATGAGTTCAATTTTTATATTTGGGGGTCTTGGAGGTCATTGAACACAAATTTCATGACGTCGATGGTCTCCGTGGTACCTGGTGCCCAGGGTGGGGCTCGTCGCCAGGGACGATCGAATAATTCGCGGGACGATCGAATAGTTCGCGAAATGAAGAGTGGATCGAAAAACTGAAAAATACTCGTTTATTATTTTTCAAAAATCTATCGAATGAACTAAAGACGACCCCCCACTCCATCCCCTGGAGGTGGGGTGGGCGTAACTTTAAAATCTTAAACGGAAACGCCCATTTGTTATTACAGATTTGGATTGCTTACGTAAAAATAAGCAACTTTTATTCGAGAAATTTTTTCGAATTGTGGATAGATGGCGCTATAATCGGAAAAAAGGATTTATCGTGATACCATAGGTAAATTATAGAAACGTTCTAATATCTCAAGAAATACACTTCCAAAAAAAGAAAAAAAATACGTATATAACATTTGTCAAGAACCTATCGAATAACACCAAACACTACTCTCCACTCCACCCCTTGGAGGTGGGGTGGGGGTTAATTTTAAAATCTTAAATGGGAATCCCCATGTTTTTTGCAGATTTGGATTCCTCATGAAAAAATGAGTAATATTTATTCGAAACATTTTTTAGAATAGCTTATAGCGCCATCTATCCATAATTCGAAAAAATGTCTCGAATAAAAGTTACTTATTTTTACGTAGGGAATCCAAATATGCAATAAAAATGGGGGCTTCTGTTTAGGTTTAACATTTTAAAGTTACACCCCACCCCACCTCTAGGGGGTGGAGTGGAGGGTCGTGTTTTATGTAACTCGATAGGTTCTTAAAAAATATAAAAGTATTTTTTGGTTTTTTATTTGGAAATGTTTTTCTCGAGACATTAGATCGTTTCTATAATTTACCTATGGTATTACGAAAAAATGGTTTTTTCCGATTATAGCGCCATCTATCCACAATTCTAAAAAATGTCTCGAATAAGAGCTAGGTACTTACTTTTACGTAAGCAATTTAAATATGCAAAAACAAATGGGGTTTCTATTTAATATTATAAAGTTACTCCCATCCCATCTCCAGGGGGTGGAGATGGGATGGGGGTAACTTTATTAATAAAAATTTTATGAATAGTGTACGAGGTATGTTAAAAAGTATGAATTTCGCTCAAGAGTAAAGTACCTTTATATTTCACAATATCGAAAAGTGTTATTAAGAAAAGTTATTTGGAATTAAAAATTATGTTATAATATGTAATTATATTTATCTAATTGAAAAAAAAATAAAAAAAAAATTTCTCAAATTACGGATACCCTTGGATATCTTGTTTAAAAATAGTCGTAGAATTTTTTGCAATACACCATTTTAAAGTAAAGAAAATAAGCTTTTTTGTACAAGAAATCTTGTACTTTTAAATGTACAAGAAAAAAAGTCATAATAAGAAATTTAAAAAATGATCATAAAAAATATCAAAAATCATTAAAAGTATGAAACCTTGAAAAAGCATACCTTGCTTAAAAAGAGCCGTATAACTTGATACAGTAGACCATTTTAAAGGTAATTGACTTCTCTTTCCACTAAATGTACCATTGCATATACCTAGAAACGCGTAGAAAAAAGTTACAGAACAATGTTTGCGAAATAATGGGGAAAATTGCTCAAAAATGCTGTGAGAGGCAAACTTTGTAAAATCCTATTTCGGAAACTATAAATCTTACAGAGTTTTACCAAACTTCATTAATGAGGAATGCTGTAAGTTATTTGTTATTTTTCGCTGAATCAATGCCTATACCTATATCCCTGTGGAGAAAAGTTAGGGGGCAAAAAACAAAATTGCGCTCTTTCGTGTTTTTTTTTCTTGCTTTTCTTTTGAATATATTTTTGTAAAAAAAAAATATGTTTGACGTTAAAATGTGATACTTCGATTGTAAATTTAACTTGGAATAATTTTCCTGTAGACATGTTTGTACTAAAAGTGCATAGAACTCACAATAATTCACCGTGGGCCTAGGGACTAATTCACCCCTTTCTCAAAAACGCACCCCTTTAAATGGTAGCACTCCGCGGTTTTTTCTAATTTAGAGGTCCATTGATCATATGAGACAATAAAATCCCGTTAATGTTGTAGTTCCTTTTAGCTCTCTTATTTTGAAGATAATCAATAGCCTATATTATAATATACTATGTATCGTTTTTTAATCCTGATTAACTTATTTTATCCATTATAAAGCAACTTCTGTTAATGTATAATTGGAAAAAATAATTTAATGACTTTTTATCACCATAATTATAATAAATTGGCATCATTTATCGTATTTAATTCAAATATTTCATATCCCTAATTTTCAGTCCTTATAATCATCCCTTATTACGAAAAAATGGAAAAAAATTGTTTACCGACTTACTTTTACAATTTGATACTTTTATATTATATTAAATCGATACCTTGTTATCACGTGTAACTCAAATATTTCTTTTCCATTTTTTTAACCCGTATCAATCATCCCTTATCAAAAAAAATTATATGAAAAAATCGTTTAAGGATATGATTACACAAAAATTTCAAAAACGTCGAAGGGAAAATTATAACAAAAATTGTTCGTTATGTATTTAGTAGAAAGTAGAATATTTTATTTTACATGAAAGTGAAAAATATTAAATCGGTGAATATACCTACTATAATTTGATCAAAAATCATCATCTTGATAAATGTTAGTGTTTTTGATTTATTCCTCTTCGAGATCCGTTATTGGACAGTACAATTTTGACAGTTTTGACCGGTTTTGACCATCACATTTACCGCAAGTGATGTTGCAATACTTTACGGCAACCACATTATGCTTTTTGCAAATGCAAAATATCATGTTCAAAATTTCTTCTGTTTTAGGATTGTTTTGAAGTCTGATAGGTTTAATGGTGCCTCTACGATAGTCACTCTCAATCAGTTGGACCAATGTTTTTATTTCCAAGCCAAACTTGAACTTGATGAGAGCATATTTTATTACGCTCGTTGAGAGAATCCACTCTAGGAACGAGGACTGATAACTTCATCGAGTATTTTTGAATTCGAGAATTCGACTTGATCCCTTATTTCTTCCAATTTTTACATGTTTTGCAAGTACAATCATGTTGAGGTATTCCCTAGTTCCCTATCATACTTTTTGTTACGTTAATTATTTATGGCCACCCCTAATT
Organism: Diabrotica virgifera virgifera; assembly: GCF_917563875.1. Taxonomy (NCBI): domain Eukaryota; kingdom Metazoa; phylum Arthropoda; class Insecta; order Coleoptera; family Chrysomelidae; genus Diabrotica; species Diabrotica virgifera. The sequence goes on from NC_065448.1 coordinate 10,699,945, forward strand.
ATATTATGAATGTTTATAATCCTGAATAGAGGATTGTATAACCTTTCAAATGTTCTAGCACACGATTCCTATTCCATGAAGAAAATAGTTATTTATGATATAAGTGTTAAAAGTACAATTTTAAGGCACGCATGTGACAATTCGCTTCGCTCATTCTGCAATTCACATGAGTGCCTTAAAAATGTACTTTTTAACACGTATATCATACAATATTTTTTCTACAAACGTTATAAATTTATAATATACAATATTTTTGTTAGAGAGGAATGCTGTAAGTTATTTGTTATTTTTCGCTGAATCAATGCCTATACCTATATCCCTGTGGAGGAAAGTTAGGGGGCAAAAAACAAAATTGCTCTCTTTCGTGTTTTTTTCTTGCTTTTCTTTTGAATATATTTTTGTAAAAAAAAATATGTTTGACGTTAAAATGTGATACTTCGATTGTAAATTTAACCTGGAATAATTTTCCTGTAGACATGTTTGTAATAAAAGTGCATTGAACTCACAATAATTCACCGTGTGCCTAGGGACTAATTCACCTCTTTCTCAAAAACGCACCCCTTTAAATGGTAGCACTCCGCGGTTTTTTCTAATTTAGAGGTCCATTGATCATATGAGACAATAAAATCCCGTTAATGTTGTAGTTCCTTTTAGCTCTCTTATTTTGAAGATAATCAATAGCCTATAATGTAATACACTATGTATCGTTTTTTAATCCTGATTAACTTATTTTATCCATTATAAAGCAACTTCTGTTAATGTATAATTGGAAAAAATAATTTAATGACTTTTTATGACAATAATTATAATAAATTGGCATCATTTATTGTATTTAATTCAAATATTTCATATCCCTAATTTTCAGTCCTTATAATCATCCCTTAATACGAAAAAATGGAAAAAAATTGTTTACCGACTTACTTTTACAATTGATACTTTTATATTATATTAAATCGATACCTTGTTATCACGTGTAAGTCATATATTTCTTTTCCATTTTTTTTAACCCGTATCAATCATCCCTTATCAAAAAAAATTATATGAAAAAATCGTTTAAGGATATGATTATACAAAAATTTCAAAAACGTCGAAGGAAAATTATAATAAAAATTGTTCGTTATGTATTTAGTAGAAAGTAGAATATTTTATTTTACATGAAGGTGAAAAATATTAAATCGGTGAATATACCTACTATAATTTGATCAAAAATCATCATCTTGATCAATGTCGGTGTTTTTAATTTATTCCTCTTCGAGATCCGTTATTGGACATTACAATTTTGACAGTTTTGACCGGTTTTGACCATCACATTTACCGCAAGTGACGTTGTAATACTTTACGGTAACCACAGTATGCTTTTTGCAAATGCAAAATATAATGTTCAAAATTTCTTCTGTTTTAGGATTGTTTTGAAGTCTGATAGGTTTAATGGTGCCTCTACGATAGACACTCTCAATCAGTTGTAGTCCAGGGCGGATCTGTTTTGAGATGGACGTTGAGAGGTGACTCAAATTTTTTTGCAGAAATTGCTTGAAAATAAATCAAATAATAATATTTGAGTTATCCTCCCACTCAAAATGGTCCGAAACATTGTTAAATAATCAAAATGTCAAGAATTGAAGGAAAAATTCGATTTTTTTCTTCGTTTTTTGATTATCACTTTAACAGTATTCATTTCCGAGAAAAGTTGTACTGACATAAAAGTTGCGTAATTCAATTTACTACCATATAAAATTGGTTAAAAATTTAAACAATAGTCACCCTAGTTGCAAAATAGCAATAATTGCGAAAAAGCCATACAAAAACAAGTATTCGCATTTTACGTTTTTCAATCATTCATGCTACACTTACGACCTTCATATTTCACCCAGAAAAACTTTATGATACAGTAAAACAATACTGTAAATTTTATTAAGATCGGTTCAATAGATTTTGCAAAATAAATTTTGCAATACAGCTTTCGCAAAAAAAATTCATTTATTCAAAATGTTACAGGACTGAAAATAAAGCAGATAGCAAGTTGAATTTTTTTTTGCTTATAGAAGTGTACTGTACCTTTCATTTACAATTATCAAAATTAAAATCGATTAATTACCACGGCGTCAGAAAATGTTTGAAATAAATAATAATTTTTGGTGCTACGCGCAGGACAGCGGTGTTCGATTCACACAGGTTGATTTCCACCAAAATTTGTTCCAATCTTTATCTAATATATTATTTTCTTACTCTATATTTTGTTGTATTTTAATTTTTTAATTCTACAAAAATCAAACTATTATTGTTTGTGAAATATTGTTTAAACAATTGCATATGTTTAAAAATAATAAACTTTTATTATTTAAATTAAAATATATGAACAAAGAAAGTTTTTGCTAATAAAAGTGTTATTTCAAAGTATAGAGTATGTGTTTTTATTTTGCAATAAACAAATTTATTTATTTATATCGAAATGTCATAAAAATTAAAATTTATCAATCATTATCAAAGGTCATTTTAATGCCCAATCAGAGCAACATATCCGCTGTCCTGCGCGTAGCACCAATAATTAATGTTTATTTAAAAAAATTCCTGACGCCGTGGTGTTAAGCGATTTTAATTTTGCGAAATTGTAAATGACAGGTACAGTACACTTCTATTTGCAAAAAAATTTTCAACTTGCTATCTGCTTTATTTTCAGTCCTGTAACATTTTGAAAAAATGAATTTTTTTTTACGAAAGCTGGATTGCAAAATTTATTTTGCAAAATCTATCAAACCGATCTTAATGAAATTTACAACATTGTTTTACTGTATCATAAAATTTTTCAGGGTGAAATATGAAGGTCCTAAGTGTAGCATAAATGGTTGAAAAACGTAAAATGCGAATACTTGTTTTTGTATGTTTTTTTCACAATTTTTGCTATTTTTCAACAAGGGTGACTATTTCTTAAATTTTTAACCAATTCTATATTGTAGAAAATTTAATTACGCAACTTTTATCTCAGTACAACTTTTCTTGAAAATGAATACTTTTAAAGTTATAATCAAAAAACCAAGAAAAAAATCGAATTTTTCCTTAATTTTTTGACATTTTGATTATTTAAACAATGTTCCGGGCCTTTTTGAGAGGGAGGATAACTCAAATATTATTATTTGATTTATTTTCAAGCAATTTCTCCAAAAAAAATTGAGTCACCTCTCAACGTCTAAATGTACTAATATTTTTACAGATGCGCCCTGGTCTATTGGACCAATTTTTTTATTTCCAAGCCAAACTTGAACTTGATGAGAGCATATTTTATTACGCTCGTTGAGAGAATCCACTCTAGGAACGAGGACTGAGAACTTCATCGAGTATTTTTGAATTCGAGAATTCGACTTCATCCATTATTTCTTCCAATGTTTACATGTTTTGCAAGTACAATCATGTTGAGGTATTCCCTAGTTCCCTATCATACCTTTTGTTACGTTAATTATTTTTGGCCACCCCTAATTATATTATGAATGTTTATAATCCTGAATAGAGAATTGTATAACCTTTCAAATGTTCTAGCACACGATCCCTATTCCATGAAGAAAATAGTTATTTATGATATGTGTTAAAAGTACAATTTTAAGGCACGCATGTGAAAATTCGCTTCGCTCATTCTGCAATTCACATGAGTGCCTTAAAAACGTACTTTTTAGCACGTATATCATACAATATTTTTTCTACAAACGTTATAAATTTATAATATACAATATTTTTGTTAATTGCTGAAACCATGAAACCTATGACCCGTAAAAGGTAGAACTGGTTGTCTACACTCGAGGGGAATGTCTAAAAATTCTTAGCGAAAATATTATACCGTTACATAAACTTGTTTTTTCTACAAACGTGTCAAAAATGCAATAATACAGTTTAAATTAAATTTTAAAAAACCTTTTAAACCACCTTTTTCAAATTTCGCTAGTTTTACTATTAATATTAAGGCCATCGGTACCTACATAATTCAGTAAAAGGGCAACAAGAGTTCTAGATATTTTCCCATGTAAAATCCCATAAGAAATCGCTAAGGTCCATTCTGGTCATTTTTGTCTCGTTTTGTGATGCAAATATTTTACGGCTATCCCTACTTTTTCTGTCTTTACACGGCAAATTACGTGTAGTAAAATTCACACTGGTATCGATATGTAAACATTACTAGAATGTCATTCTACTTGAAAATGTCATCATTAACTTAAAGAGATGGCTTTTTAATGTTCTTGGATAACTGTTAGTTATATAATTGCAAATTATTAATTCAGTTGATAAATGTGATAATTTTTTCACTAATTATGTATTCAGTGATTGTAATAATTTATATGTACAACAAAAACTAATACTCAATCAAGAAAAGAGGAAAAGTGTTAATGTGATTTTTAATAATATATTGTTACTATGGAACCCTTACAATTTTGAACATCTTTAACAACAAAATACTTGGATCACAGAATATATTATCCTGATGTATTATCTGCTTGGATCTTCCACAAATAATACACAATAAATAACTTTTTATTAAGTTCACGTCTTAAATCAATTATTTATCAAATACACTATATATCAATATTATTTAATCATATTCGACTGAGTGCATTGTAAGACAAAGATAGATTTGGAAAATATTACTACAGACATTGTGTTAATTTTTTTCGAATCCTGAAAAAACCAATAAATATTTTTGAAAAATTTAAACGCAGAATGAAAGACTAAATTATTACCGAGGGCTGAAAGTCCCTTAGAATAAATAAAAAGTTTATTTTGGATGAGATATTTAACATTAAAAATCACATAATGCCAAAAATATAAAAATGAAACAGATCGATTTATTCAGCAGCTACATAGACTTAAGATACCAGCTCCGTTTAATATTCTTAGTATCTTAGCCAATGGACAAGAGAGTATGTAGTATAATGCGTTGGTGATGTTTCTGTCAAATACGAAAATAGTTTTGTAGTGTCAAGTATTTAAAGTATATGTGTATGTATGTAAACATATGAGAAAATATGGTGAGCAACTTGGACAGTTCATAGCAAGGCGGCTTTTGAATTGAGTAGGGAGCCGCGGAAGATAAAAACAAAGAAAAAACTTGCTATGGAACTTTGAGGACCTCACCGTCTTGTTTATTATTATTCTTATTTTATTATTCTTATCTTATTGTTATTGTTATTAATTTTTTGTAGATCGTTTTTGAACACACCTATGATGTTGAAAGGAGGCTATAATTAGCTTACCTTCTTAGTACCATCTCTTTATTTCAGTACATAAATTACCTCTCAACAGCTATTGAACTAATTTTTCTTCGTTATTGATATTTTATGGACTTACGGTCTTTAAGTATTTAATCTTCTTGATATAGTAGTCATGTTGTGACTTGCTGATTGACATAAAGTCCATGCCATAACAAAAAAAAACTCGGTTGTAGAAAAAATGAATTTATTCTATAATTTTGCCCCTTTATATATTTATGCTTCAATGAACTCCCATTTTGTCTACGCTCGTACCACTACTGCATGTATGCCCAATACAATTATCAATCCCGATACAAGCATCCCGATGTCCTCGTATTAACCCGCTAAAGACACGTATATGTTAATTTGGAGCACAATTGTGTAACAGTTGTGCATAATAATTACATACGCAAGTTGCATTCGTCAGGGTAGAGTCCCCCAGTAGCTCCTCCCCTATGTTGTTCAGTTTAATTGCCGTAATTTTAATTAAATTGAGAGGAGCAGGAGATTGTTATTAACAATTGTACGTGTTTATTGAATAATTATTATATGTGATAATTGTGCGTTGTTTACTGTGTCGGTATTTAGATTAATAATCATAATAATAGGCTATTGATTATGTTCAAAATAAAAGAGCTAAAAGGAACTACAACGTTAACGGGATTTTATTGTCTCATATAGTCGCGTACAAAAACCGCGGAGTGCTACCATTTAAATGGGTGCGTTTTGATAAATGGGTGAATTAGACCCTAGGTACAGGGTGAATTAGATTGAGTGCTATGCACTTTTCGTACAAAGACATCTACAAGAAAATTGTTTCAGGGTAAATTTACTATCAAAATATTACATTTTAAACTTAAAAATATTTTTATTTACAAAAGTATATTTAAAAGAAAAGCAAAAAACAACACGAAAGAAAGCAATTTTGTTTTTGCCCCATAACTATTTTCACGGGTATATAGGTATAGACATTGCTTCAGCAAAAATTAACTTAGATTCTTTCTCTTTAAAATGACGTTTAGTGGAAGTCTTTAGGATTTATATTTTCCAAAAGAGGATTTTCAAAATTCGCCGCTCACAGCATTTTTGGGCCATTTTTCCCATTATTTCGAAAACATTGTTCTGTAACTTTTTTTACGCATTTCTAGGTATATGCAATGTTACCTTTGTTAGAAAGAGGAGTCAATTACCTTTAAAATGGTCTATTGTATAAGGATGCTTGACTATTTTGAAGCAAGTTCTGCTTTTTCAAGATTTCATACTTTTAATGATTTTTGATATTTTTTATGATTATTTTTTAAATTTCTCATTATGACATTTTTTCTTCTACATTTAGGGATATACATTATAATAGAAAACAGCATATTTTCTTTACTTTAAAATGGTGTATCCCAAAAAAATCTAGGACTATTTTTAAACAAGATATCCGTAGGATATCCAAGAGTATCCGTAATTTGAAAAAAATTTAAAATTTTTAATTTTTTTTTTCAATTAGAAGAATATAATTGCATTTTATAATATAATTTTTAATTCCAAATAATTTTTCTTAATAACACTTTTCGATATTGTGAAATATAAAGATACTTTACTACTGAGCAAATTCATATTTTTTAACATACCTCGTACACTATTAATAAAATTTGATATCTGATGATTGCATTTTAGGTTTCAGACTAGGCAGAGCATTTTATAAAGAATAATTTTTTTTCATAAAATTAATATTAAAAAATTTTCCATATGGTTTTAACTATTGCATGTGTATATGTCACTTTGAAAAAGCATGTCTTGTTTAATTTATGTCTTGCAGCATGTCTTTGTCTTAAAGCATGTCTTTGTCTAATAGTCCTAGAATTTTTTTACAGTACACCATTTTAAAGTAAAGAAAATGAGCTTTCGTTTTTATTACACAATATATATACCCAAATATACAATAAAAAAAGTTATAATGAGAAATTTAAAAATAATCGTAAAATATATCAAAAATCTTTAAAAGTATAAAATTTTGAAAAACCATACCTTGCTTAAATATAGTCATACGGCCTTCTACGATAGAACATTTTAAAGGTAATTGACTTCTCTTTCTATTAAATGTACCATTGCGTATACCTAGAAATGCGTAGAAAAAATTTACAGAACAATGTTTGCGAAGTTACAAGGAAAATATCCCAAAATCGCTGTGAGTGACGAGATTTGAAAAATCATATTTTGGAAATTGTAAATCACAGTGACTTCTACCAAACGCCATTTTAAAGAGGAAGGATGAAATTTTTTTTCTGTGAAGCAATACCTGTACCTATATCTCAGTGGAAAAAAGTTATGGGGCAACAAACAAAATTGCTATCTTTCATGTTTTTTCTTGCTTTTCTTTTGGATATTATATTTTGTAAAAAAACATGTTTTTGGCTTTAAAGTGTGATACTTCGATAGTAAATTTAACCAGTAATAATTTTCCTATAGACGTTTTTGCACTAAATGTGCACAGAACTCACCCTAATTCGCCCTGTGCCTAGGGACTAATTCAGCCCTTCCTCAAAAACCCACCCCTTTAAATGGTAGCACTCCGAGGATTTTTCATATATAAAGGTCCATTGACTATGTGAAATAATAAAACCCCGTTAACGTTGTAGTCGCTTTCTAAAATATATAATAAATAGCCTATAATTATAACGATTTTTATTATGGAAGCTATTCTACTCTTGACGTCCAGAGATACTAAAAATTTTTCGGAGATACTCCAGCGTATCAAGTCACTTAGGGCTCGATAACACTTAAAGAGTCCCACAAGAGCTTAATCTTGTTGATACCGTAGGTATCTGGAATGAGTGAATTTTTCCTTAGCGGGATTGCAAGCCGTATGGTTAAATCTGGGACTTCTTTTCGGTTAATGTAAAGGAAGATTATTGCGTAGTAATATTGGTCAAATCATGGAATACACACAAGAAGACTCTCATTCACACTTACAAGACCTTTATTCGACCCGTCATGGAGTACAAATCATGCATCTACTCTCTTTGTGCTAGATCAAAACAAGAGAGGTTGTTGAGGGCAGAACGTAGAATCTTGCGTAGATGCAACTATGAGCACTGGCGATACCCCTCAAACGAAATCCATAACATCTCAAACATCCCCAAAATCACCGAGAGAATAAACTCTCTGAACAGGAACTTCACAATCAAAGTAATCAACGGCCCCCCCTCCGACACACAAGAATCTCTCAAATGTTCCTGTTCATCTTCCGGCCACGTACTCTGCCGAACGCCCAAACACAAAAATATTCATTTACCGTCTGCTCTAATGCAAACATGCATTGACGAACTCCCGGCAGAGTACGAAAACATCCTCGAGGCTACTCCGTTAGCCTTCCGTACCCACCTATAACCCCGAACAGGGAGAAGTTGGTTTTTTGCGGTTTTCCAACTTCATTGCACAATTATACCTGTTCGTCCCAAGAAAATAGCCGCAACTATTTTCTCCACTCGAACGCTCACTGTCCACGCTTCGCTCAAAAGCCACCTCCTGACCGCCCACGAGGGACGCAGGTTCGCCTGTCGTTGTACAATGGTTTCTAGTGAGACTGGTCGAGAGCAAAGCACGGACAGTACACGTAAATGTCTATGGAACCAACAACAATCCATCAAAACTTTCTTCTCTGTTGACTTTTAGCCTTCTGGACACCACCGTCCGGCATAACCAAGGAAAAACACCAGGACACGACACTTGCCCCAGTGTGTTTTTCGGACTGTTTGCTTTTACTGCCACACAATACATTCACGACAAACCCTGAAGAGGACAAAATCCTAAACGGGGACGCACATTGAACGCATTTCTTCTTAGCAATTATCTAGACAAGCAAATCAAACAATGTTGGACTGGACTGGCTAGACTCACGGAATATGTCTAGTGAACAACAAGTAATAAGAGCTAAAAAAATAATGATAAGCACAGAAACACTGCCACTATCTCAAGTATCATCGCCGTTTAAGGTGTCGATAAGTCTTATCCAAGCCAGCCCAGAAGATATTTAGAACTTTTAGGGGATCAACGTAGATTGTTCAGTATCCACAACTGTTAACACTACAGTACTATTCCCTACGAACAACTTATTTAATACCGAAAGATCTAAATAACACTTATATATCGAAATTCAGCCTAAGTAGTTGTAGTCCAATATTTTCTTCTTCTTTTTCTTCTTCTCTAAACACCTTTTACTCTCTAGGGTGTTGGATTGTTGGTGGTGTTATTCTCTAGTATCTTAGGATATACGTGCAACTTGCAACTTGTGTTAGACATATTAGTCATCATCATTCTCTTTGCCTTATCCCTATGCGGGGTCGGCTTCCCTAATTGCATTTCTCCACACAATTCTATCTTGGGCCATATCAATGTTAATCCCCTTTACCAACATGTCCTGCCTTATCGCCTCCCCCCAGGTCTTCTTTGGTCTTCCTGTCCTACTCCTTCCAGGAATCTGCACTTCAGCTATTCTTCGTATTGGGTGGTTAACGTCTCGACGTTGAACATGACCAAACCATCTTAACCTATGCTCTCTCATTTTGGCATCAATTGGTGCCACACCTAGACTTCCCCTAATATACTCATTTCTAATTTTATCCTTTTTTGTCACTCCACTCATCCATCTAAGCATTCTCATTTCCGCCACATGCATTCGCTGTTCCTCTTTCTTTTTCACTGCCCAACATTCAGTTCCGTACATCATAGCTGGTCTTATGGCTGTTTTATAGAATTTTCCCTTCAGCTTCATTGGAATTTTTCTGTCACACAACACACCACTCGCTTCTTTCCACTTCATCCATCCAGCCCTAATTCTACTGCATGCATCTCCATCTATTTCTCCATTACTCTGTAATACCGATCCTAGGTACTTAAAACTATTGCTTTTTACAATCATTTCACCATCCAAAGATACCACTTTATTTGTAGTAGCTCCATCTTTAAATGAACATTCCAAATACTCTGTTTTTGTCCTACTAAGTTTTAAACCTTTTTCCTCCAGAGCTTGTCTCCACTGTTCCAGTTTTTGTTCTAAGTCTCTTTCACTATTTCCTACTAACACGACATCATCAGCATACATTAAGCACCATGGAATGTTACCCTGTATTTTCGCTGTTATCTGGTCCAAAACTAATGAGAATAAATACGGACTAAGCACAGAACCTTGATGCAATCCTACTTTCACATGAAATTTATCAGTCTCTCCCACACCTGTCCTAACACTAGTCGTTACTCCCTCATACATATCCGTCACAATCTTTACATATTCACCAGGGACTCCTTTCTTATTGAGTGCCCACCACAGAATCTCTCGAGGAACTCTATCATATGCTTTCTCAAGATCAATGAATACCATATGAGCGTTTGTTTCTTTACTCCTGTATTTTTCCATCAACTGCCTTATAATGAAAGACATATTAGTCTAGGCGCCAAATAGAGGTCACCGTGTCATTTTCAATTCTGATGGACAAACTCAACGGTTTCTTATGGATTTTTGGCTGCTGATTACGAATTTCGAGGGGGGATTTCGATCCGAGTGGTCAAAAAATTGTCAATTTAATTGTTTATAAATTGTTTATAAGGCTCTGGCTCATAAACTAAAAGAGATAAAGAAAAACGTTTCAAATAAAATTTGTTCCTTAATAGAAAATGAAAAAATAACCGTTTACTAAACTTAAATCCGACAATTAGAACTCAAGATATTGTAAAATTAGTGCACAATGCAAATTGCAAAATAAGTATTTTTCGAAGCTTTATCGATCGTAACTCGGCTTCTACTCATGAAAATGAGCCTTATAAGGTGCCTTTTTAAAGCTTTATTAAGAGGCTTCCAAACAGAGTTTGTTAAATTATTTGATCTTCATTTGTTTTAAAGTTATACCCGTTTGAATTTATAATTTGCTTAAAAAAAATTGTACATTAATTTGTTTATAAAAGTTTCAAGCAAACTTGAGCTATAAACATTTATACTTTAATTAACAATAATGATAAAACAACTCAAAAGGAACAATTTGAGCTTAAGAAAATGTTCGTAAGTTTATTTTTGGCTAAGATGTCGATATTTTAATGGAGCGCTATGAGGCGCAAGATTGGCTCACAGTCAAGTAAGTATGTATTCTTCGACGCTTTATCGATCGCAACTCGGTTTCTACGCATGCAAATGAGCCAATATGTAGTATCCATATAAAAATGGATCGAGTTCTTTTCAGCATCATCATTGCATATAAAACGAGCATTTATGATGTGGCGGCATACACACAATTTTCGGGCCTTGATGATGCTGCAAAAGAACTAGATCCACTTTATATGGATATCATATAGATAATTAGACTCTGAAGCCTCAAAAGGTTTTAGTTTTACTGCCTACAAGAACAGACTTGTACCACCATGTAACTGTTAAAATTTCGGTAAGAACTTATGCAGATGTAAAAGAGCTGATATTCCCTGTATATCTCTATTTTGCAGATTTGCAGATGCATTGCAAAATAGTATTAATAAATAATGTCAACTTACTTTTTAGTTATACTTCTGAAATATTAGTTTTTAATGTTTTTTTCTCATTTAGTGCAAAAAATAGAAGACAAAGTAAATAGAATGAAAGGTGATACGAGGTACAGTATGATGATTTAATTATAAGAATTATATGATAAAATTTTATTAGGATCTTCAAAAATGAAAAATGAAGATAAAGTATGTATACATAGAAATTATAATTTGCATCGAGAAGTTAGCGCGTGAACCTTTACGCGGTGAGCCGATCTTGCGCCTTATAGCGCGCGCTATTAAAATATCGACATCTTGGCCAAAAATAAACTTATGAACATTTTCATAACCTCAAATTGTTCCTTTTGAGTTTTTCTATCATTATTGTTCATTAAAGTATAAATGTTTATAGCTCAAATTTGCTTGAAATCCTTATAAACAAATGAATGTACAATATTTTTCAGAAAGTTGTAACTTCAAACGGGTATAACTTTAAAACAAATGAAGATCAAGCAATTTAACAAACTTTGTTTGGAAGACTATTAATTAAGCTTTAAAACGACACCTTCTAAGACTCATTTGCATGCGTAGAAGCCGAGTTACGATTGATAAAGCTTCGAAAAATACTTATTTTGCAATTTGCAATTTGCATTGTGCACTAATTTTACAATATCTTGAGTTCTAATTGTTAGATTTAAGTTTAGTAAACGGGTTTTTCTTCGTTTTTTATTAACGAACAAATTTTTTTTAAAACATTTTTTTTTTATTTTTTTTAGTTTATATGCCAGAGCCTTATAAACAATTTATAAACAATTAAATTGTTTATAACAATTTTTTGACCACTCGGATCGAAATCCCCCTCGAAATTCGTAATCAGCAGCCAAAAATCCATAAGAAACCGTTGAGTTTGTCCATCAGAATTGAATATGACACGGTGACCCCTCTGGCGCCTAGACTATATTGCTTAATAAGATTATTTTCTCAATCTTTTTTAATTTTATTGCTTCAATGCTTCATTACATATGATCCAGAGTCAGTCTATTCTTCCTCGCCCATGGATTTATCATTTCTGTTTCTATTTCATCTTCTCTTCTTCTCATCTTCAGGCTTGTGTTTGTTGTCTTCTAATTTGTGTTTACAGATGTAATATGTACTCTTTCCAGACTGTTGCTATTTCGTGTGGTTTATATTGTATCTTACTATTTTCATTTATGCCTTATATCTATATTCTCTGCTGACCATGGTAATCTTATTCCAAAAAATCTACCGTCATTTTTATAACCTTTATTTAAGTTGTCTCCATATTCTTCCCAGGATTTTGGTTTCGCATTTCTTACTGACTTTTTGGCAAATTCATGTTTTTTGTTATACATTTTTTTGTCGCTTGAATCCTACGTTTACACCTATCTTTTTCGTGCTTTTTTTATCAGTGATAGCCACTTTGACTGGGTTTGTCCACCATCTGGTTCGTTTCTGGAGTTTCACTATTTTCTTGATCCTACAGGATTACTGACAGACTCCAACTGTTGAATAACAATATTTCGTTGTTCTAAGAAATTAGTAAAAATAAATCAGTACACTAAACTGTAATTCTAAACAGAGGAAATTATAAATATACTCACAGTGTCCAAGATAGATCATCTGCCGCCGAAAATTATCCAGCCTACCTTCTTGGTCTATGCTCATGCTGTTATTGAGCATTTCTAGTTTTCTTTGGAGGTCCATTGCTTCAATATTTTCAGCGTCTGGCAAAACAAAAAGATTAGGTTTATAACTATATACTTTGATTATTAAAATAAAAAAAATGTATTGTCTTTGGACTATTTTAAATAAAATTTTGGGTAAAAAGAAATGAGAAACGTCAAAATTACCAAAAAAATGGGTTTTTTAAACCCCTCAAAATAGACATAGAAATTGATGAGGAAAATATTTAAAGTTTTCTAAATATACTCACCAAAAGGTAGTTCAAATCGGCAATCTAGTAGAAGAGAGTGACCGGTTGGCATTTTTGTACCAATGACCTCACCATCTCTCATCACCAGTTCTGCCTCCAAAGATCGCCATTGACCAATTCCTTCCTGTAAATCAAAAAACGGTACTGATATTGAGAACTAATGGTAAAAATATCGCCAAATAATAAACAAAATTATATTATAAAAGGCAGTAAAATTCTTGTATATAAATTAAAGCATTATGTATTTACCTCGTTTGAATACTGTATAGTTTGTAGTGGTATCCAATGGTATCCTATAGCTCTATCCCAGATCATTCCTTTACTCCACACCTCTATTAATAAACCGGTGTCTAGATTGTTGGTTTCACTGAAAAGAAAAAATATATTATACCTAATAGGAATACGTATAATAAAAATTTTCTAGTTTGTGCATTGTTGTATCTCTTTTATTTACAATCAATTAATACAATAAATTGCGGCTTTTTCATATAATATTTAACTCTGACTTTTTCCAGTTTATAAGTTTACTGGAATTAAACTACTGCTGTTAACTAAACCGTTTTTTTTTTATTTAACTAATGTCTCGACAACTAATGGCCATTGGCATGGTAGGTACGGTGAATTTTTGCAGTTAGGTACCTAGTGTCATGTGTAGTGTGTGTTGAATAAGTGTCTTGTTACTTTGCAAAGTCAACGTCATTCTCTTTGCAAAGAGTCGCTAATTGTATCCGAACGTCTGCGGTCCCTCCGGTGAGTACCGATCCCACAAAAACAGAAACTAGCTTCATTTATTAATTTATAATAAACGAAAAATTTCTGACCCTGGTGAGATTCGAACTCGCGACCATTCGGACCTTTCGATCCAAAGGTATGCGCTCTTACCACTGAGCCACAGAGGGGGTAACTAAACTGTTATCTACCAAAAGTAGAAATATAGAGGCCAAACCTTCCAAAACGTTATACCTATCCAATAAATTCTTAATGAATCATGAAGTTGGTAATTTCTTCTATGTACTTTGTGACAAATCATAAAATAAAAAGGAGGTTCTTAAAAGTCAATAATTAGTAAGTAAACTTGTTTACTCTAACCAATTAAAATAGTAGCACTGCTAGAATAAAATGACAATTAGTACCGCCCCCAGAATCGATGTATTTTATTATTACCAACGATAGACCTGTGGTACAACGTCCTCCTTAATTCAAATGGACTTACCCAAGTTTTTTTATGTATTTTGACCCGTAGAACACGAATTTTTTGGGTAACAGTTGATCCGGATGTCGATTGTTATGAACAAAGAACTTGAGGAATCGCATAACAGCGATTTTTCGCAAAACAAAACATTTTTTTGTATTTTTTGGGTCATTCTAAGCATAAAATATTTTTACAAGCTTTTTCGTAGGATGCATAGTTTTCGACATAAACGCGGTTAAATTTTTGAACCCGAATAACTTTTGATTAAAAAATAAAATAGCAATTCTGCTTACCGCATTTGAAAGTTCAAGTCAAATTCTATCGGTTTTGATTATTTTCATTGCTAAAAATTAATTTTTTTATTGTTAAACAAAGCTATAAACACCTAGTGCTTAAATGATGTTTTCAATGCATTTCTCGTTGATAATCGAACGAGTAGTGCAATCATTGAAGCGTAAAATAGGTTTTTACCTCCGAAATATTTTACTATGAACCGATTTACATGAGATTTTGGAATTAGGCTTATCTTACCCTTAACTTCAAAAGGGATATTGACCCAAACTCCGTTATTTATTTTTAAGGGATAAAAACAACCCCTTAATGAAAAAATTGACATTGAACCATTTTATCGCCAGAAAACGTGTTTAATAATAAAGAGTGACATTGTAAAGTGTTCTCTAACACAATAACCTCATGTTAAACTCATTTTCATCCCCTTGAAAACCGTACAATGTTGCAAACAACCCCTAAATCGAAAAAGTTTACAAAAAATTAATTTAGTATGATATAAAAAGATTTAAATATATAAAGTAAATGATATTTTACGTACTCTATCTTAATTATCATATTGTTAATCCCCTTTCAACCATTAAAAACAACCCCTAAATAGAAAAAATTTACAAAAAATTAATTTGGTTTGACAAGAAGACTTAAATATAGAGTAAATAATATTTTACGTTCTCTATCTTAATTATTTAATTGTTAACCCCTTTCAACCGTTAAAATCAACCCAAAAAATTTCTTTTGATAAACTAAAAAGAATTTAAATGTCGTTCCACGTTCTCGAAAAAGCTATGCTGGAAAATCAAATGCTCAAGTTCTTTAACCTTAAAACTACCCCTAAATTAAAAGATTGAATATGTAGATTTAGTTTTTGAGCCATAACTACTTCAATTTTGAAGCTATCACAACTTTAAAAAAACAATTTTGAAGGTAATTAAAAGAGCTACAACTGTTTTCATTATAATATGTAGTGAAAGATCTTTTATTTTGAAACGGTGAAGGGTCAAAGGGCTCGAGAGAGACTGTGGTTGCGCTACCGCGCGCTCTTTAATCAATCATATCTTCGTCAATTTTTGTGTGATAGGAAAAACAAACAAAATAAAATTTTTGTCAAAAAAGACCTATTTTTTTTGTTATTACACTTTTTTACGTATCTTTCATTATTTTTGAGATATTAGGAAAAGTAGGTGGTTTTTATTTTAAATTCGAATTTTTTTTTTCCTAAAATCGTGATTTTTTCAAAACAATGTTTGTTTCAAAGCAGCGAATCTGATAGAATCAATCAAACTCTTTATATTAAAGTTGATTCTAGACGGAATATGATTAATTTTAATTTTGGTGGAAATGGCACTTTGATGAAATCCATTGATTTAAAAAAAAAACATTAGATGTTCCTCTTTTTTTCATTACAGCTCACTTATTTTACATACAAAAGACTTTTAAGAGTACTCATTTTAAAGTTTATTTTAAGCACTATAAATCCTTTCTCATTAGCATGCATAAAATTTATTCGCTCTCCGCTAGATGGCATTGAATACATCGATTAAATTTCACACAAAATAAAAAACGGATTTTATCTTTAATATCTCGCTTAATATTGCACCTAGAACACTCTTTGAAAAACCAATTTGTTCAGTTTTTTACTTGCTACAATTTTATTTATTATAATATTATCGCTAAAATGCATATTTTTGGAGATATTTGCAAAAAACTGTTGAAAATCTTAAGAAAATTCCGAATTTTCAATTGCCAATAACTTAAAAAGTATTGGGTTTTTGAAAAAACTTTATACAACATTTTTTGCTTAAAATTAGGTCTTCTATCGATATCTGAGTTTATTTAAAAAAATATATTTTCCACCACCTAAAAGGGGTGGCAACCACCCCCAGAGTGAAAACGTAGTTCGGGTCAATATCACTTTTGAAGTTAAGGGTAGGATAAGCCTAACTCCAAAATTTCATGTAAATCGGTTCATAGTAAAAAATTTCTGAGCTAAAAAGCTTCAATGACTGCACCAGAGTAGGCGCGGATACAGACAAATTTCTACGTAGATTATGTACATTAAAACGCATGAATAAGGGCACGGGAAATACTATGTGTTTATAGCTTTGTTTAACAACAAAAAAATTAATTTTTAGCAATGCAAATAATCAAAACCGATAGAATTTGACTTGTACTTTCAAATGCAGTAAGCAGAATTGCTATTTTATTTTTTATTCAAAAGTTATTTGGGTTCAAAAACTGCAATTTTTCGATTTTTTGACAGTTTAACCGCGTTTAGCTCGAAATCCTACGAAAAAACTTGTAAGAACATTTTTTTTTAGAATCACATAAGAAATATAAAAAAACGTTTTGTTTTGCGAAATATCGCTGTTATGTAATTCCTTAAGATCTTTGTTTATAAAAATCTTATCGACATCCGGATCGACTGTTACCCAAAAAATTCGTGTTCTACGGGTCAAAATACATAAAAAACTTGGTAAAGCCATCTGAATTAAGGAGGCGGTTGTACCCTCTGGCGACAGGACTACGAAATGTGGAACCAAAATTATTTATTCATGTTTTAATTATTATTAATAGCATAACTGGCTGTATAGGTATGTTCTTTTTATCTTATCTTTTGGAAAACAATTTCAACTTTTCCATCTAGCTGCCACGCATTATGTAGCGGTACTACCTGATTGATTTTTTCTTTAATTCAGATTGATCAAAGACGACTAGATCTAAACCAATGAAGCAAGATCTATATGTCTGCTCTATAGATTATCAAAGGGCTTTTGAGAGTACTACATCACAAACTCGTAGAAGTCTTAAAAGAAAAGATGTGGACAGTCGAGATATACGGGTTATTGTCAATCTGTACTGGAATCAAAAACCAAAGGTTAAAATCGAAAATTTCGAAACAGAAACCATAGAAATCAAAAGAGGTGTTAGAGAGGGTTGCATGTTGTCTCCATTGTTATTCAATCTATACAGCGAAGCTATTTGAAGGAGGCAATATCAGAGGAAGAACAGGGTATATCAATAAACGGAAAAATCTTGAACAACATAAGATTCGCAGACGACACCGTTATTTTGGCAGACAGTCTAGAATCACTGCAACGATTATTAAATAGATTACATCAGGTCAGTGTAAAGTATGGACTACTGGACTACAAATGAACGTTAAGAAAACCAAGTTCATGATTATTCCTAAGCAACATGCAGTAGGAAGGCTAGATATCGAGGAAAAACAAGTATAAAGAGTGAATAACTACAAATATCTGGATAAATGAAAACAATGACCAAGGTAGACAAATCAGGACACGCATTGAAATTTCAAGACAAGCATTTATAAAAATGAAAAAAATGTTTGTTAATCGAGTCCTCCTCTGGAGCTGAGGATAAGAGCGTTAAGGTGCTATACGTGTTCTCGACTTTGTTGTAACGAATGGAAAGCTGGACACTAAAAGTAGACAATATAAATAAGTTGTAAGCATTTGAGATGTGGTGCTATAGAAGGATTTTGAAAATACCATGGATCCAACGAGTTACAAATGCAGAAGTGTTAAGAAGGCTACAAAAGGATTGCGAGGTGATAAAGAACATCAAAACAAGAAAGCTGGAGAATTTAGGCCACATTAACAGAGGTGCGAAATATGAAACATTAAGGCTCATAATGCAAGGTAAAATTAAGGTTAAGAGATCCATAGGTAGAAGAAGAATTTCCTGGTTGAGAAACTTAAGAGAGTGGTATAATTGCAGCTCAGTAGATCGTGTCAGAGCAGCCGCCAATAAGGTACGGATAGCTGTGATGATAGCCAACCTCTGATAAGAGAAGGAACGACAAGAAGAAGGATGTATGATTAACTATATTCTTTCAAATAGAGAACTACATCTGCTATCATACATTTCCAAATGAAGTATAATCTTCTGCTGAATAAAAAACTTTCGTCAACACAGGTTAATTTCTACTATAAATAGCAATTTAGAAAACTTTGATCTACCAGACATAACATGGAGGGATCACTCGGAAAAAATATATGCATTGTGCAGAAGACTAGTGACAAAATAATCGAGAAATGATCTGGAAAAAATGCGGTTATATTGTTAGGCTATATAATTTTTTAACAGTCCCTGTTATACAGTAAATTGGGCTGTATTAGTACATACATCAGTGTTAAGTGTGTAAAAAAACAATTCCTTTCATTTTGATCTATACGTAGTCTCAGCAGGTATCAGTTTAAAACTAGCACATGCAGATAATATTGAAAGTTCGGTCACGTTTTTGACATATAGCTTTTGATTTAAGTTTAAAGATTCTGGAACGGACATCTTGAGAATACAAAGTGGGTGAGGTGTGCGGAAACATTTGCCTAAGTATGTGGATGAACCCCAATTTATGTAAGGGGATGATAACTAAATAGAAAATTTTTACAAAATTGTAACATTTATGAGATGGATTGAATACGAATCAGTTCAGTCAAATACTTAAGTAAAAAAAGACATTGTTTGGGACTTTGCAATAATCCGGGTGTCTAGAGTGTCATTAATATACAAGGTGTTTCATTAATTATTGGAAATGTTTTAACTATAGATTCCTGGGCTCAAAATATTATTCTTCTTCTTCTTTTGGCATCATAACCCTGGATGGGACTTTGAATGTCTGGCTATGTCCTTCCATTCAGATCTCTTTTGTGCCCTTCTCCTCTATTGTCTTATATTCATTGTTTTCAGGTCGTCTTCCTCGTCATCCAGCCATCTCATCCTAGGCCTTCCTTTTTTTCGCCTTCCTACCGGCTTCCACTCTAATATCTTCTTTGTCGTTTTTGTATCTTCTTGTCGTTGAACATGCCCAGCCATGACAGTCTTTGATTTTTCCAAATCTTACACTATCATACCCTTCATTCAATTCATTAACCTCGTCGTTTCTCCTGATTCTCCATGTGCCGTCTTCCTCTTGCACCGGGCCATATACACACACCCAAACTTATATGGAATCACCATGTAATTCAAAGTAATATTTGATGGATTCGACCGTTACTTGATGGAAGTTCATTTTATCTCACAATAAAACACTGAAAAACGTTTGTTTTTCTATACTTCCACAAAATTTATTACAACTATGCTATTACTACAGCTGTTTCGGCAAAGTGCCTTTCTCAAGTGATATATTTTACAATGTGTTTGCCTATTTAAGTCTTTAACTGAAGAGGTTGAGGAGTGGGGAGCTGTTTGTCTCGAGTTGGTCATTCAGAATTATATCTGTATTTTTCAATTTATTAATTTCCATAGATTCTAAAAGTGATAGCTTAAGGCCTTTATTTTGAATATGTAGAATTTGAAACTCTTCATTGAAAGAATGATTATGATCTAGAAGGTGAAGTGCGTATGTAGAAGTGTCTGTTTTTCTGTTGTTGAAAGCCCTTTTGTGTTCTGCTATCCGTTTGTCAAAAGTTCTGCCAGTTTGACCGATGTTAATTTTTCGGACAGTCACCACAAGTTAGTTTGTACACACCACTCTGTAGTTGTTTTCTCTTTCGGCTTTTATTGTTTTTAATATGTTTGCTTAAGTTGTTGTTAGTTCTTAAAGCTGGTGTTATTCCTTTCTTTTTTATGTATCTGGCTATTTTTGTTGTTATTTTGCCAGTATATGTGAGAGAGCAGAAGGTACTGGGTTCTTTCTGTGGTGGTGGATACACTAATTTTAAGGCTTTCTTATGGAGTTTTTGGTTTAAAATGTTGTTAACTGTTTGTTCGTTATAGCCATTGTTTACTGCTATTTGTCTAATGATATTTAGTTCTGTCTCGAAGTTATTGTTTGTCATAGGAATTTCTGTCAGTCTACGTATCATGCTATGGTAGGCTGCTAATTTGTGTTGTGTAGGATGGGATGATGAATTGTGTATAGTTGTGTCAGTATGGGTAGGTTTATGATATACGGAGAACTCATGTTTGTTGTGTAGTCTGGTAATCGTTACATCTAGAAAGTTTATGGAATTATCCTGTTCTGTTTCTATTGTGAACTCAATATTACTATGAAATGAATTAATGTATGATAGAAATTGGTCAAGTTGTCTGTTAGTTCCTGTAAAGCAGACTAGTATGTCATCCACGTATCTCCACCAATATAAGAACTGTTTAAATAAGGGGTGTTTAGAAATTGTTGTTTCAAGTTGGTTCATAAATATATCTGATAGTAATGGGCTTAGAGGATTACCCATAATAAGTCCTGCACTGTTGTTTGTGTAAATTTGATTATTGAATTCAAAATAGTCTTGATTTATGCAAATTTCAAGAAGGTGTAAAATTTCAGATGCAATGATCGGATTTGTACTATTATGTTCTAAAAGGTTTTTAACTGATTCATTTAAAATTCACCGTAAAAAATACACTAGAACTAGTTAATAAAATACAACATTTTCAATTGCCCAACAACTCCAGACTAATTTCATTTGACGTAAAAAATCTTTTTCCTAGTGTTCCTCCTACAGAAACTTTTGTTTTAGTTAAAAACCTTTTGGAACATAATAGTACAAATCCGATCATTGCATCTGAAATTTTACACCTTCTTGAAATTTGCATAAATCAAGACTATTTTGAATTTAATAATCAAATTTACACAAACAACAGTGCAGGACTTATTATGGGTAATCCTCTAAGCCAATTACTATCAGATATATTTATGAACCAACTTGAAACAACAATTTCTAAACACCCCTTATTTAAACAGTTCTTATATTAGTGGAGATACGTGGATGACATACTAGTCTGCTTTACAGGAACTAACAGACAACTTGACCAATTTCTATCATACATTAATTCACTTCATAATAATATTGAGTTCACAATAGAAACAGAACAGAATAATTCCATAAACTTTCTAGATGTAACGATTACCAGACTACACAACAAACATGAGTTCTCCGTATATCATAAACCTACCCATACTGACACAACTATACACAATTCATCATCCCATCCTACACAACACAAATTAGCAGCCTACCATAGCATGATACATAGACTGACAGAAATTCCTATGACAAAAAATAACTTCGAGACAGAACTAAATATCATTAGACAAATAGCAGTAAACAATGGCTATAACGAACAAACAGTTAACAACATTTTAAACCAAAAACTCCATAAGAAAGCCTTAAAATTAGTGTATCCACCACCACAGAAAGAACCAAGTACCTTCTGCTCTCTCACATATACTGGCAAAATAACAACAAAAATAGCCGGATACATAAAAAAGAAAGGAATAACACCAGCTTTCAAAACTAACAACTACTTAAGCAAACATATTAAAAACAATAAAAGCCGAAAGAGAAAACAACTACAGAGTGGTGTGTACAAACTAACTTGTGGTGACTGTCCGAAAACTTACATCGGTCAAACTGGCAGAACTTTTGACAAACGGATAGCAGAACACAAAAGGGCTTTCAACAATAGAAAAACAGACACTTCTACATACGCACTTCACCTTCTAGATCATAATCATTCTTTCAATGAAGAGTTTCAAATTCTACATATTCAAAATAAAGGCCTTAAGCTATCACTTTTAGAATCAATGGAAATTAATAAATTGAAAAATACAGATATAATTCTGAATGACCAACTCGAGACAAACAGCTCCCCACTCCTCAACCTCTTCAGTTAAAGACTTAAAAAGTCAAACACATTGTAAAATTTATCACTTGAGAAAGGCACTTTGCCGAAACAGCTGTAGTAATAACATAATTGTAATAAATTTTGTGGAAGTATAGAAAAACAAACGTTTTTCAGTGTTTTATTGTGAAAGTAATATTTATTTCTTTTGAAAGAACTTGTTACTGTTGCGAAGAATAAAGGTTTTTATTGAAAATAAACAAATCTATAAAACAATTCACGGACAGAAAGAGTAACAAATCAAGATGTTTTGCTGAAGATGGGGAAGGAATGCGAAGTCATAAAAACCATACAAACGAAAAAATTGGAGTATCTAGGCCACATAATGAGAGGAGAAAGGTCCTCTCTGTTAAGACTCATAATCCAAGGAAAATCTCGGGAAAGAGAAATGTGGGACGTAGGAGGATTTCCTGGTTGCGAAATTTAAGGGAGTGGTGTGGGTGCAGTTCAATACAGTTGTTCAGAGCTGCAGCCAACAAAGTTAAGATTGCTGTGATGGTAGCCAACCTCCGACATAAAACGGTACTGCAAGAAGAAGATAAGACAATCAAATAGTACAGCTCGGTACGGTATAGGTTGTTTGCTTGAGTTGCAAATTGAACGAAAATAAATAAACTAACTTTTGCGTCCAAAAACTAAAATATGCCTCATGCGGGGTTATAAAACTTACAACGAGGAAAGATTATTGGTCTTGTGGAGAAAGTAATGTTCTCAGAGGGACATAACTGTAGAGCTAGGCGTAATACAGGGCGTTCTGTGCAAAACCTATGCTAGGTAACAGGAACTAGGAAAGCTCAAAAATAAAGCAAGGGAAAGTAGCCAAAAGTAATAACGGCTCTCCACGATCCTTTAATTGTTCAATAAGCTGGAAGACACCCAACCATTTCTCACCTGCAGCTCCAAAGGCAGCTTTTGGAAGTTACAGGTGTAACTCTTTCAGTTGAAATGACAGAAGAAGAAGAGTTCGTGCCAAGAAGTATACAGCAGGAGACAGTTATGGGTTCCCGACTTATCCAGGCAGCACAAGATTGATAGCCTAAATTGGTGTCTTCACCACCAAAACTGGAACATTGGGAATTGACAAAATGTGCTATTTTCAGAAAAAGTCAGGATTTGTGTAAAATCAGATGACCCACGAAATCGAGTACTTAGAGGTCGAGGAAGACAAGAAAGAACGAAAATTGCCAGATCTATTCACAAATATAAAAAGGGAAGAGTAATGTTCTGTAGCGGAATTGTGATCCGTAAAAAAACTCCTTTAATTTTCATCCAGTCAACTTTAACTGCTCACAGGTATGTTGATAACCTGTAGTCAAGCTCTGGAGAGGTGCAACAGGAGAAAATTTAATTTTATTGCATGATATTGGACCTCTACATTCCATGAGAGTGACTACAAACATCATTGAAGCAGAAGGTATCCCTTGTTTGGAGTGACCTGCTTGCTCACCCGAGCTTAATCCTATAGAGTATTTGTGGGATATGCTTAAAAGAAAAATTAGAGCTCGCCGGGATAATCCACAAAACACCGCATGGCTAGTATAAGCTGCTCTTATAGGATGAAGCAACATACCACAACAAAATGTTGATAATTTGATTAGGAGCGTGCTCACGCAAACTGAAGCTTGCATAAGGACTAGAGGCACAGCCTCCTACAGTTACAGTAACTGTAGGAGGCTGTGCTAGAGGTGATAACACTGACTACCACAAAATACAAAAAATAGTTATTTATGATATAAGTGTTAAAAGTACACGTTTAAGGCATGCATGTGAAAGTTTTCAGAATGAGCGATAGCGAGTTCTGCAATTCACATGAGTCCCTTAAAAATGTACTTTTTAACACGCATATCATACAATATTTTTTCTACAAACGTAATTACAGGACAATATCTACAAAAACTTTTACTTGAACTTGACTGACATTCCATTTTTATATTTTTTTGACATTACATCAAAATTGCCTATAAGGTTAATACGAACTGCAGTGCCTTAAAAATATTTTAAAGCACTAGTGCCTTAAAGTAGCATTTTTAACGCTCGTATGCAGTGCTAAAAATTGCATTTTTAACACGGTTGTAGAAAAAATAAATAAAAACAATTTAAACATTATTCGTTTTACATTGAAACTTTGTATGCTGTTGACTTTAAAACAACTAATTTCAATTTTTTTGTTAAATACTTTATTGTTTTATTTAATTGTTATGTGTTTGTTATTAAATTGCTTTAAAATAAATATTGTTTGACTTCGTGTG